>NC_088377.1:126732500-127932500 GCF_037993035.2 Macaca fascicularis | reverse complement strand
ATGAGTCAAAGTTTTCCAGAGAAATGTGTGTGTGTGTTTGTGTGTAAGATATATATAAAATAAGGATTTGGCTTATGGCATAATGGAGACTGGAAAGTCCAAATTCTGCACAGCTGAGGTCCCAGTTCAAATCCAATGATCAAAGATGCTGTAGAACCTGGAAGAGCTGATGTCCCAGTTTAAAAGTTGTCAGGTAAGAGAATTCTCTTACTCAGGGGAGGTTCAGCCATTTGTTCTATTCAGGCCTTCAACTGATTGAATGAGACCTACCCACTCTAGGGAGAACAATCTGCTTTACTCAGTCTGTTGATTTAAATTGTAATCTTATAAAAAAAAATCCTTATGGAAATACTCAGAACAATGTCTGACCAAACGTCTGGACACCCCATGGCCCAGTCAAGTTGACATATGAAATTGACCATCACAACGGGCATCTTTGAGCAATTTAGATTTGCCCTGAGGCCTAAGTCATGAAAAAAAAAAAAAAAGTCAGCCAGGGGAAATCTGCTGGGGAAATAGGCACCCTCTACTTAGCAGTGTATGGTCTTTAATTTAGATGCATGCCTCGCATAATGTGGGTAAACTGAACACCAACTGAAATAGAAACTAAAGTTGGGGGAAGAAAGCCTCACCACAGTCTTCTCCTGGGATTTAGCATAATGGAACTTACTTTATATGTACTCTTCTGAACACTTTAGGTTTCACAATCTGAGAGACACAAAGGAAATCCTGAATAGCATCTCTGAAAAAGGACATAATACACTAACTCTAAGCTTTCAATGAATTTCTTATGCTCACATGGCGACTTTACAAAGGATCTACTTTCAGGCACTGTTGTGGTTTCTCTTTCCCTTTACTTTCCCTCTTTAATTCCTTTTCTTCCCACCCATTCAAGACATCCACTAACCAGAAATCTACAAGGAATCCTTTTAGAATGTTTAGGAACACAGCATAGAGTGTTCTTCTCCCAAAACCTGCAACCCTGTTTTAGAATACGTCCCATATCTGGTGCAGCCCAACTAGACCTGGTTGGTTAGTCAATTCAGGAACTCCAAACAATGCTAAAGATTGTATTTTTCACTTATAAACTCACTAGACAGAAGACTGCTCACTGCCAAAAGCAGAAATGGTTTAAACAGACATGCACATGTTTACTCAAATGAAGTTTTTTTACTCTCAATGGGAATATTTTTCTGTAGCTGACACAGAAGGAGAGACTCTGGTCAAAGCAATGACTTTCTGAAATCACCCATCTTTTCTGAAATGGCATATTTCATATGTGTTAAAGCTGTTGAGCTCAGTAAGATAAATGAGACCAGAGAAACTAGCCAATACTCATATCTCTGCAGGGCCCAGGAGGATGCATTCAAACTAGGGAAACTTATTGGATTAGAATTCCCCAGAAAAACTAAACCAATAGGAGATGTGTGTGTGTGTGTGTGTGTGTGTGTGTGTGTGTGTGTGTGCACGCTCTTGTGTGATTTAGACCTTTAACTGATTAGATGAGACCCACCCACATTAGGGATGACAATCTACTTTCCTCAGTCTACTGATTTCAATGCTAGTCTCATCCAAGAATAACCTCACAGACACACCTAGAATACTGTTTGACCAAATTCCTGGGCACCCTATGGCCCAGTCAAGTTGACACACAAAATTAACCATTACACTTTCAAATAAAAGTATACCTTATGCCAAACATTACAATTAATTTTTTGATGGAGGTTATAGAGGCTGTTGTGGGAAGTCAGGGACCCCAAATGGAGGGACTGGTTGAAGCTGTGGCAAAGGAACATAAATTGTGAAGATTTCATGGACATTTATCTGTTCCCAAATAATACTTTTATAATTTCTTATGCCTGTCTTTACTTCAATCTCTGAACATAAATTGTGAAGATTTCATTTTAATATGGGCATTTATCAGTTCCCAAAATTAATAGTTTTATAATTCCTTATGCCTGTCTTTACTTTAATCTCTTAATCGTATTATCTTTGTAGGCTGAGAACGTTCGTAACCTCAGGACCACTACTATACAAATTGATTGCAAAACATGTGTGTTTGAACAATATGAAATCAGTGCACATTGAAAAAGAACAGAATAACAGCAATTTTCAGGGAAGAAGGGAAGACAACCATAAGGTCTGACTGCCTGTGCAGTTGGGCAGAATAGAGCCATATTTTTCTTCTTGCGGAGAGTCTATAAATGGATGTGCAAGTAGGGAAGATATCGCTGAATTATTTTCCTAACAAAGAATATTAATAATTAAGACCCTGGGAAAGGAATGCATTCCTGAGGGGAAGTCTATAAATGGCCGCTCTGTGAGTGTCTGTCTTATGCGGTTGAGATAAGGACTGAAATATGCCCTGGTCTCCTGCAGTACAGGCTTATTAGGGTGGGGGAGAAACCCCACCCTGGTGAATTTGAGGTCAGACTGGTTCTCTGCTCCTGAACCCTGTTTTCTGTTGTTTAAGATGTTTATCAAGGCAATACATGCACAACTGAACATAGACCCTTATCAGGAGTTTTTGATTTCGCCCTTTGCCTTGTGATCTTTGCTTTGCCCTATGCCATATGATCTTTATTGGCCTCAGAAGCATGTGATCTTTGTCCTCCTTTTTGTCCTTTGAACCATGTGATCTTCATGACCTACTCCCTGTTCATACATCCCCTCCCCTTTTAAAGTCCTTAATAAAAACCTGCTGGTTTTCCAGTTCAGGTGGTCATCACGGTCCTACCGATATGTAACGTCACCCCCGGAGGTCCAACTGTAAAATTCCTCTCTTTGTACTCTTTCTCTTTATTTCTCAGTTGGCTGACACCTAGGGAAAATAGAAAGAATGTATGTTGAAATATTGGGGGTGGGTTACTCCAATAAGAGGCAAAGACTTGCCTTTTCTCATCCAAAAATTAATGCTCCACTCAGAATACCTTCAGGTTAAGGGTGCCAATATGAAATACTGGAATTTTTATGCTATAATTTTTGTGTGCAATCTGAATTATACCTCATTAAATTTTTTGCATTCAAGACTTACTGAAGTTATTTAAAGATACAGATTCTCTGTCTATTGTCCCTGTCATTAAACAACTCATAAACTTCCTTCATGAAGGATCAAATTGTCTAGATATCCACTGACCAGCTTCAGAATAAAGATAAAATCTCAACCACAAGTTTGATTCAATATCATTTTTGATTCAGTAGCATTCCTTTTGCGAAAACAGAATACAGTTAAAGAAGCACAAATCACAAGATTTAGTGAAAATACTAACCCCCCAAAAAGGACAGATACAGTTGATCTCTTTCATGTATATTGAAATGTTTGAATTTTAAGACTTAATTCTGAGATTGATGACTCTCAGTTACTATAAGGTATTTAATCACTGTCGAAACAAAAACAAAACAAAAAATGTCTCAATTAACCCTCAGCTATTTACCAATAGTGTGCATTTACCAGACTGAGATATTTTAGAAACATTATGTCAATAAATATTAGGCCCAAAAGGGTTTGAAGGTTCTGCTTGAGTTTTAGAGTCAGGCAGGCCTCAATGATAACAAGTATAATGACGTATGGGAGTAGAACAAGTTTCAGAAGGGGCTTTGTGTTTTGTTCTCACTGCCGGAGGAACCTAAATGTGTTTTTAGTGTGGGCCCCCTTTCCCAAGGAGATTTCAAGATTTTGTGCTTCCTCACTGACATAGAGCTTGTTGGGTACTGCTTCCTTTTACATCTCGCTTCTGTGCAGGACTCCAGATGGGGCTAGGAAGGCAAGGAATGTTGCGGAGGGTAGCTGCAGAGCCCTAAGATGCTGCAGGGGCCTCTGGGTCTGAGCCTTTGATTTGTAAATAACAGGGAGTAGGTTGTCTCTGAGGTAAACCCACGTATGATGACCCAAGAGCAGAGGTAGAACCAGACCCCACAGCAGCATCAGTAGCAGCAAAGGTCAATGGGAATGGGGAAGACCAGGTTCCGCACCCATTTTCCAGAAACCACGGGAGACTCTGTAATTCTTATATGGTCTTAGTGGAGGGAAGGGCCCCTAAACATGTCTGAAATTGAACTTCTTAACATTGTAGCAAGTGTAAAATAATACATAAGTGTATTTTTTCAGCAGTTTTATTGAGGTAAAATTGACATACTATAAACTGCACTTAAGATCCCTTAATAATAGCTAATGATGTCGAGCATCTTTCCATAGTCTTATTGTAGCCAATATATCTTTTATGCTGAACTATCTATTGTATATTTTACTCATTTTTAATTGGGCTTTTGGCCGGGCGCGGTGGCTCAAGCCTGTAATCCCAGCAGTTTGGGAGGCCGAGACGGGTGGATCACGAGGTCAGGAGATCGAGACCATCCTGGCTAACACCGTGAAACCCCGTCTCTACTAAAAATACAAAAAACTAGCTGGGCGAGGTGGCGGGCGCCTGTAGTCCCAGCTACTCCGGAGGCTGAGGCAGGAGAATGGCGTAAACCCGGGAGGTGGAGCTTGCAGTGAGCTGATATCCGGCCACTGCACTCCAGCCCGGGCTACAGAGCAAGACTCCGTCTCAAAAAAAAAAAAAAAAAAAAAAAAAAAAAAAAAAAAAAAAAAAAAAAATTGGGCTTTTGTTCCCTAATGTTTGAGTTTTGAGGGAATTTTAGATACTCTAGATGTAATAGTTTCATCAGATATATGATTTGCGAGTATTTTCTCTTAGTTTACTACTTGTCTTTTTTCTTTTAATAATGTCTTTCAACATGCAGTGCATGCCTCTACTAAAGTGCAGAAGTTCTTATTTTTTATGCAGTCCAATTTATAAATATTGCTTTTATGGAACATGCTTTGGATGATGAGTCTGAGAAATCATTTTTTTCTTTTTCTTTTCTTTTTTTTTTTTTTTTTTGAGATGGAGTCTTGCTCTGTCACCCAGGCTGGAGTGCAGTGGCTCGCGATCTCGGCTCACTGCAAGCTCCACCTCCCCGGTTTACACCATTCTCTTGCCTCAGCCTCCCGAGTAGCTGGGACTACAGGCGCCCACCACTATGCCCGGCTAATTTTTTACATTTTTCGTAGAGATGGGGTTTCACCGTGTTAGTTAGGATGGTCTCGATCCTCTGACCTCGTGATCCAGCCGCCTCAGCCTCCCAAAGTTGCTGGGATTACAGGCATGAGCCACTGCGCCCGGCCGAGTTTCAGAAATCTTTAATCCAAAGTCAGAAAGAATTATTTCTGTTTCTTTCTAGAAGTTTAATAGTTTTAGGTTTTATATTTAGGTTTAGAATTCATTTTGGGCTAATTTTTGTATCTGATGCAAACTATGAATCCATTTTTTAATTTTTTTATTTTGGGGGATTTTTGAGAGTGCTTTTTTCTTTTTCGTTTTTCATACAGATATCCAATTGCTCTGGCACCTCTGGAAAAGACATTCTTTCCCAAGCAAATTATCTTTGTATTTTGTTGAACCTCAATTGACATATATGTGGCTCTATTTCTGGACTTTCAACTATGTTCCATTTGTCTATATGTCCATCATGACAGCACTACCAAACCATCTTGATTACTGCATCTTTATAATAAATCTTGGAGTAAAAGCAGGTAAGAGTGTTGAGAGCAGACATCCTTGTTTTGTTCCCAGTCTTGAAGGGAAATAATTTAGTTTCTCACTGTTAACTACAATGCTGGCTGTAGTGTTTTGGTAGGTACTCGTTAGCAAGAGGAGTAGGTTCCCTGTTATTCCTTTCCTTGAGAGTTTTTATTATGAATAAATACTTATTTTTCTCTAAATTGCTTTTTGTGTACTATCCTGTCGCCATTGAATTTATTCCAACGGAACCAAACTGGAATCAATAGCAAAAAGCTAATAGAAAAATCTCCAAACACTTGGAAACTAAGCAACACACTTCTAAATAAACTATAGGTCAAAGAGAAAGCCTCGAGGAAGTCAAAACATAAATTGAACTAAATGAAAGTAAAAATACAACATATTAAAACTTGTGGGAAGGAGCTAAATCGCTGCTGAGAGTGAAATTGTACAAAATGCTTACATTAGAAAAAAGTCTCAAATCAATAATATAAGTATCTACCAAAAAAGAAGATCAAAGTGTTTTGAGAGCCTCCAAGTAAATTGGGGTTTCAGTACCAGAGTGGCTGGCAATCTTGCCCTAATAGAAATTGAAGAGGAGCTGGGTGTGAGTGTTTACAGCATGCCTTTCATGGGAGATCCTTTTTTCCTTTTCTTTTCTTTTCTTTAACCCCGGAAGATGGCCTAAAGCCTAGTTGTTTGACTGGAGACACTGGGATCCTTTATGCCGGATCCTTGTTTATAGTGGTAAATGCCTTTGTGGTTCTTTTCTTTATACCTGCCTGGTCTTTACTCTGGTACTGGGAGCCCAATTTTGTGCTCTCCCTGTCATTTGGGGAAAACTCAACCTGGGGCAGCTGTTACTTAGTCCTTCAGATGGAAGATGCAAATTCAATATGCTACTACAATAGAGAACAAGTTCAAAGATTTTTGCTTACAGATTCTGGGCAAGGAGGGTGCAATGAGTTGGGAGGGCAGGCCTTGTTTGGGTCACATGAGGCAGGAATGCAGAGTCAGGTAGGGAGAGATGAGCACAGGGCAACTGGCAGTACATATAAGGGATGAGGATGTGGGTCACTGTAAGTTCCCAGGCAAGAACTTGAATGGTTTGTCCAAAAAAGTGGAAAGAAAATGAGGAGAGATTCCTCTGAATTCCTATCTCTGGCCACCAGCTTGAGCCATCTGGATGTGTTGTACATCTGGAAACTGTGTCAAGAGTGACTTTCAAGTTTATGAAAGTAAAATTCCCAAAGTCAAGGGTGACTGGGCTCTGCTTCTGGCTTGAGAAAGTTAAATTTGTATTAAAAATGAATACTGAGGCAACATAAAATTATAATTCATTATACAAAGGAACCCAAAGAAAGAAATTAAAGAAAAAAAAGAACAGAAGTCAATAAAATTGGAAACAGAAAAGCAATAGAGAAAAGTCAGTGAAACAAAAGGTGGTTCTTTGCAAAGGCCAGTAAGGTTGTCAAACCTCTAGCAAGATTTACAAATACTAAAAAAGAAAAGACACAGATTACCAATATCAGGAATTAAACAGGGATGTCACTATAGACACTGCAGACACAAAAAAGATAATAAGGAACTATTACAAGCATTTGATTAGCTCTGTATCTACTAAAGAAACTATAATTGTAATTTAAAATTCCCAAAGAAGAAATCTCCAGGTCCAGATTATTTCACTGAAGAATTTTATCAAATGGTTAAAGAAGAATTAACACCAATTCTAAACAATCTTTTCCATAAAACATCAAAAGAGGAAATATATCCCAATTCCTTTTATAAAGCTGTTATTACTCTAACACCAAAACCCTACAAAGACCATTCAGAAAAGAAAACTACAAACCAATATTCCTCGTGAATGTAGATACAAAAAATCTATATTCTAATCTAATTAAAATATTAAAAATACAATTCGGTAATATATAAATGAATTATAGACCATGGTAAAGTGATGTTTATCCTAGAGATGCAATATTTCAATATTTCTTAAAGCAACCAATGTAATCTACACAGCAATGAAATGCAGGAGAAATTACATGTGGATTACACTTTCCTCACTGCCCAGAAGTGCAACTACATTGCAAACACGGAAACGTTTTTCCACCAGACCTTCTCTGAGCATCTCTCTTCATTTACAAAAACCATCAATTTATCAATCCATGCCACAATGATCACCACCCTATTATGGAGCTCCACCTACCTTGAAAATTTCTCTGACCAACCAGAAAAGGAAAAAGGGGGTTGCCAGTTATTTTTAGGAGAACAAAAATTGATAAGAAGAAAGAGTTGGGGACAGCACTTCTGGCCTCAGATATTTAGCATGTACTGAGATTTGGCAGTAGAGGGAAGACTCTGAAGTAATGACTCAAAAGTATCACCACAGCTGGGAGGACTGAGACATTTGATGGGAAAACAGTGATAGAAGAATAGATCTCGTTAAAAAGAAACTGATCTACAAGAATGAGTAGAGAGTAGCACTGGATATAAGGACAATGCCAAACAGGGAGCATTTGTGTTGGGACAGAAGGAAATCAAGTTTAACTATCATATGCTTATGCAACAAATCATCAAGCTAGAGGTTGTGGTGGGGGCGGAGTGTGGGGCTGAGCAGTGGAGGACTATCTCCATTCACTCACCACAGTACGACTGTGTGAGGATCTGTCTCAAGCACTTTCACATATATTGTCTTATGTTGACCCAATGTCAACCGTTAGATGTAATTCCCATTTTACAGATGAGAGAACTATGGTTCCCAGTCACAGATCGAGCAGTGAAGTCAAGTTAAAATTAGGCTGGAGATCCACTGTAGCATTCTATCATCTTTCCTTCAGAGGCAAGATAGAGCAACGTGGTGAACCTCAAATCTGAGAGTACCTTCTATAAGGCTTATTCTGCTAAAGGAAGTTTATTCTGCTGAGGAATTCTTGTCTTGCTTTCCTGATGGTTTCATCATTCAGGAAGTAGTGGAATGAACAAGGGACAGTGAACATTTTTGAGAGGCATTTGTTCCACTGCAGTTGATATGAATATTGTGTGCCACCCCCAAAATTGTGCAGTATACGACATGCAGCCTCAGGAACAGCTACTTTATTTTTTAAAAATTTTAATATAACTTATATTTTAGGTTCAGGAGTGCATGTGCAGGCTTGTTATACAGGTAAACTTGAGTCATGGTGGTTTGAGATACAGATTATTTAGTCTCCCAGGTATTAAGCCTAATACTCAAGAG
Source organism: Macaca fascicularis (assembly GCF_037993035.2). NCBI lineage: Eukaryota > Metazoa > Chordata > Mammalia > Primates > Cercopithecidae > Macaca > Macaca fascicularis. Next base: position 127,923,704 of record NC_088377.1, on the reverse strand, counting down.
TTATTTTTTCTATTGCTCTCCCTCCTCCCACCTTCCACCCTCCGGCAGGCCCCAGTGTCTGTTGGAATAACTACTTTAAACATCATTCTTCAAATAGTAAACTGACTAATAAGGTAAAGATGATGAGAACCTTGGTAGAATAGAATCAGATTCTTAGGATTCATAGTAGCATGGTCAAAAATGGTCCCTAGACCATAATAATAACTTAATATTTACCCAGCAGTGGGATTGCTGGATAATATGGTAGTTCTATTTTTAATTTTTTGAGAAATCTCCATACTGTTTTCCACAGTAGTTGTACTAATTTACATGCCATCAACAGTGTATAAGGGTTTCCATTTCTCCACCTCCATGCCAGCATTTGTTACTTTTGGTCGTTTTGATAATAGCCATTGTAGTTGGGATGAGATGATATCTCATTGTGGCTTTGATTTGCATTTGTGTGATGATTAGCGACATTGAGCATTTTTTTTTTTCATATAGTTGTTGGTCATTAGTAAGTCTTTTGAGAACTTCCTATTTAGGTCTTTTGTCCACTTTAAAATCAGATTGTTTTTTGCTATTGTTTAAGGTCCTTACATCATTTGTATATTAACCCCGTGTCAGATGCATGGCTTGCATGTATTTTCTCCTACTCAGTAGTTTGTGTCTTCACTCTGTTGATTGTTTCCTTTGTTGTGCAGAAGCTTTTTATTTTGATGTAATCTTATTTGTTGATTTTTTATTTCATTGCCTGTGCAAGAAAAAATCCTTCTGTATACCATGAAGCATTTATGCTGTCTTATCTTCTAGTAGTTTTATCATTTCAGGTCATACATTTAAGTCTTAATCCATTTTGAGTTGTTTTTTCATAAGGTGAAAGATACTGTTCTAGTTTCATTCTTTTGCATAAGAATACTCAGTTTTCCCAGCACAACTTATTGAAAATACTCTTTCCCCAGTGTATGTTCTTGGTGTCTTTGTTGAAAATCACTTTGCTCTGTGTGGGTTTATTTCTGTACTCTCTATTGTGTTCCATTGGTCTATGTGCCTGTTTTTATGCCACTACCATGCTGTTTAGGTTATATAGCTTTGTCGTGTATTTTGAAGTCAGGTAGTGATGCCTTCAGGTTTGTTCTTTATGCCTAAGGTAACTTTAGCTATTTGGGGTCTTTTGTGGTTCAATAAGAATTTTAGGATTGTGTTTTCTATTTCTGTGAAGAATGCCATTGGTATTTTGATAGTGTTTCTATCAAATCTGTAGCTTGCTCTGGGTAGTATGGAAATTTTAACAATATTAATTCTTCTAATCCATGAATGTAGAATATATTTCCATTTCGTTGTGTCTTCTTCCATTTTGTTCATCAATGTTTATAATTTTAATTGTAGTGTTCTTTCACCTCCTTGGTTACATTTATTCATAGGTGTTTTATTATTTTTGCACCTATCGTAAACAGAATTGCTTGTCTGATTTTTTCCCTGGATAGTTTGCTATTGGCATATAGAAAAACTACTGAATTGTGTGAGCTGATTTTGTATTCTGCAACTTTACTGAATTTGTTTATTAGTTCTAACAGTTTTTTTTTTCTTTTTTTGTATGTGTGGAGTCTTTAGGGTTTTCTATATATAAGATCATGTAATCTGCAAAGATTAGCAATTGGACTTCCTCCTCTCCGATTTAGATTCCCTTTCTTTCTTTTTTATTTTTATTTTTATTTATTTATTTTTTTTGAGACGGAGTCTTACTCTGTCGCCCAGGCTGGAGTGCAGTGGCCGGATCTCAGCTCACTGTAAGCTCCGCCTCCCGGGTTTATGCCATTCTCCTGCCTCAGCCTCCCGAGTAGCTGGGACTACAGGTGCCCACCACCTCGCCCGGCTAGTTTTTTGTATTTTTTAGTAGAGACGGGGTTTCACTGTGTTAGCCAGGATGGTCTCGATCTCCTGACCTCATGATCCGCCCATCTCGGCCTCCCAAAGTGCTGGGATTACAGGCTTGAGCCACCGCGCCCGGCCTAGATTCCCTTTCTTTCTTTAAACTAGTTTCTCTGGCTAAGACTTTCAATACTATGTTAAATAAAAGTGGTGAAAGTTGGCATCCTTATCTTCTTTCAGATTTTAGAGGAAAAGTTTTCAACTTTTCCCATTTCAGTATGATATTGGCTGTGAGTTTGTTATATATGGCCTTTATGCTTCTTTTATGCCCCATTTGTTGAGTTTTTAATCACGAAGGCATGTTTTCTCAAATGATTTTTCTGTGTTTATTGAAATTACCATATGGGCTTTGTCTTTGATTCTGTTAATGGGACGAATCATATTTGTTGATTTGCATATATTGAAATATTCTTTCATCCCCAAGATGAATCCCATTTGATCACTGTGAATGAGCATTTTAATGAGCTGCTGAGTTTGTATGCTGGTTTTCTGTTGAGAAATTTTTCATCTATGTCCAACAGGAATGTTGACCTATATTTTTTTTTCGTTGTTGGATCCTTGTCGGGTTTTGGTATCATGATAATGCTGGCATCATAGAATGGGTTTGGAATAATTCTCTCTTCTTTAATTTTTTTTCTAATAGTTTGCATAGGATTGGTATTAATTCTTTAAATGCTTGCTAGAATTCAGTAGTGAAGCCATCAGGTCCTGAGCCTTTCTCTGATGGGAGACTTTTTATAACCCATCCAATCTTATTACTAGTTAACGGTCTGTTCACATTTTCCTTTTCCTCATGATTTAATTATGGCAGGTTGTATGTGTCCAGAAATTTATTCATTTTTCCCAGGTTTTCCAATATGTTAGTAGAGAGTTGTTTATAATAGTCTTTTATGATCCTTTGTATTTTTGTGATATTGGTTGTAATGTCTCCTTTTAAATTCCTTATTTTAATTATTTGAATATTTTCTTTTTAAAGTTCATTTACCTAGAAGGTTGTTGATTTTGTATACCTTTTTAAAAAGCCAACTTTTCACGTTGTTAATTTTCTGTATTTTTTTAGTCAAATTTCATAAATTTCTGCTCTGTTCTTTATTATTAATTCTTTATTATTTCTTTCCTTCTACTAATTAATTAATTAATTAATTCTTTATTATTTCTTTCCTTCTACTAATTTTGGGTTTGGTTGGTTTTTCCTTTTCTAGATCCTTGAGGTGTTTCATTAGGTTGTTTATTTGAAATCTTTTTACTTTTTTGATATAGGCATTTATTGCTATGAAATTCTCTTTTGTACTAATTTTGCTGTATCCCATAGATTTTTGTATGTTGTATTCGCATTTTCGTGTATTTCCAGAAATTTTTGATATCCTCCTTAATTTCTTTATTGACCTATTGGTCATTCAGGAATATGTTTTTAAATTTCCTTTTATTTATACAGTTTCAAAACTTCCTCTTATTATTGATTTTTAGTTTCATCCCATTGTGGTCAGAAAGGATACTTGATATTATTTACATGTTAAAAATGTGTTGAAACTTATTTTGTGGCCTAACATACAATCTATCCTGGAGAAATTTCCATGTGCTGATGAGAAGAATGTGGAATGTTCTCTAAATGTCTGTTAGGTCCATTTGATTTAGAGTGTAGTTTAAATCTGATGTTTCTTTGTTGATTTTCTGTCATGATGATCTGTGAATTGCTAAAAGTGAGTGTTTAAATTCCCTATGATTATTGTATCTCTTTTTAGATCTAATAATATTTGCTTTATATTTTTGGGTGCTCTGGTTTTGGGTACACTTATATTTACAGTTATATCCTCTTGCTAAATTGACATCTTTATCATTATATAATAATTGTCTTTGTCTCTTTTTACTGTTTATGATTTAAAGTCTATTTTATCTGATATACATATAGTTATTCCTGTTCTATTTTGGTTCCCATTTGCATGTTATGTCATTTTCTCCTCCTTTAAGTCTATGTGTGTTTCTACAGGTTACCTGACTATCTTATAGACAGCATATGGTTGGGTCTTTTAAAATTTTTACCTTTTAATTGGTTAATTTAATCCATTTTCATTCAAGGATATTAACCCTTGCCATTCCGTTAATTGTTTTCTGGTTATTTGGTAGACATTTTTCCCTCTTTTTTTCTCTCGTTTACTTTTGCAGTTTTGTGGATTTTTATAGTGTTGAGCTTTGTTTCCTTTCTCTTTCTCATTTGTGACTCTGCTGCATTTTTTTCATGATTACCTTGAGGCTTACATTAATAAATACTATAGTTACAGATGACTATTTTAATCTAATAGCAACTTAATTTTGGTAGCACATAAATATTCTAGACTTTTACCCTCCTGGTCACACTGTTAATTTTTTTGCTTTAATTTACATATTTTTATATTGTGTAATCCTTAACAACTAATTTTAGCTATGGTTATTGTAGACCATTTTGACTTTCCCCTTCATACTAGACATTTGAAAGATTATATTCCACCATTAAAGTAATAGAGTATTCTGAATTTGATTATGAGTTTACCTCAGTGAGTTTTACACTTTTGTGTGATTTCATGGTAGAAATTAACATCTTTTTGTTTTTAACTGAAGCACTTCCTTAAGCATTTCTTGTAGGGCTAGCATAGTGGTGATGAATTCTCTCAGCTTTGGTTTGTCTGGGAAAGACTTTTTTCCTCTTTCATCTCAAAAAGATAGCTTTTCTGGGTATAGTATTCTAGGATGGAAGTTTCTTTTTCTCCTTCTGCACTTTTAATGTATTATTCCATTCATTTTTTCTTGGTCTGCAAGGTTTCTGCTGAGAAATCTGCTAATAATCCAATGGGAATTCCCTTATATGTGAGTTGACACTTTCTTTTGATGCTTTGAAAACTCTCGTGTTTGATTCTGACAGTTGATTACAATATGCCTCAGAGGGAACCTATTTGGGTTGAATATAATTGGGATCCCTTGGGCTTTATAGATCCGGATATCCATATTCCTCTAAAGACATGGGATGTTTCCAGCTATTATTTTGTTACATAAGCTTTCTGTGCCTTTCTCTATCTCTTTTCTTTATGAAAACTCCATAATGTAAATTTTTGTTTGCTTAATGGTTTCTCATAGGTCTTGTAGGTCTTTTTTTGGTCATTTTCCATTCTTTTTTCTTTTTATTCCACTGACTTATTTCAAAAAGCCTGTTTTAAGTTAAAAAATTCTTTCTTTGGTTTGATTTAGTCTGCTGCTGAAGTTTCCAACTGTATTTTTAATTTTTTATTGAAGTCTTCAGTACCAAGATTTGTTTTTTTAAAGTGGTATTTATCTCTGTTAAATGTCTCATTCAGATAATAAATTGTTTTTCTGATTTGTTGAAGTATCTATCTGTATCCTCTTGTATCTTGCTGAGTTTCCTTAAGTTCGTTATTTTTAATTCCTTTAAAGGCAATTCATAAATTATGATTTCTTTGGGGTCAGTTACTGGAGAGTTACTGTGTTTCTTTGATGAAATCATCTCTCATTGATTTTTCATATTTCTTGTATTCTGGCATTGATTAATATCTGTGTGTCTGGTGGAGCAATTACTTTTTAAAATTTTATAGGGTAGCTATCATAGAAAAAAATTTTCGCTTGCAGTCTTGTCCTAGGGTATTGGTTGGGTAAGGTGCATTGTCTTTGGTTCCCAGTGTGTGTAGTGTAATCTCTGTGCAGTTTCTTCAGCCGCACTAAATGTCAGTGATGCCTGTGAGTGCCACAGTGGCCTAGGCTGGAGGAGTTTTCACAGATGCTCTGCTGAGTCAAATCTGGCTCCCCCATTGGGGTTGGGGGTGCTGGCTGTTCTGTGTGCTGAGAGTGTGCAGGGGATGCTCTGCTTGGTCAGGTGTGGTCTCCCAACTGGGGACAGGAGCACCAGGCTATTCCTCATGCCAAGGGTACGTGGGAGCTGCTTCGCTGGATTAGGCACAAGTCTCCATACTGTGCAGAACTGCTTGTTCTCTAGGGGACAGGACATTACATGAGTTTAGATGCCAGAATTATGGCTGTTCAGCTGGACTTAGGCTCTGAGTAGTTGGGTTTGGGGTAGTGCAGCCATTAGGATGGGGAAGATGGAGTGCCTCCTATGTAGTTTATTCCCAGTGTGTATGAAGCTGTAACTACTCTGCTGGGGAATAGTGTTAGCATGTATATGTGCCATGTAGTGGCAACAGAGCCTCAGGGATGGAAAGATGCAATACCTACTGGCCCCTAGAGCAGAACCTGCTTTAGAAGTGACTCTGGTTTCACAATGGGGCTTGAATCATGGGAGAGAGGAGAAGGGGAACAACATGAAAGTCTTTTTTGGAGTAATTCATCCAACATGAACTCCAGACAGCTTACTGGACTGGTTTCAGGGCCTATGAGGACTACAGGGTTCTCGAGCAATGAAGATTGTAGATGTCTGCAGCTTTAATGGGGATAATTGGAGGTCCCCTGCTTACCCTTTTCTCACAGGGAGAGTCACTCCTGGTCCCAGGCTGATCCCAACTGGGAAGACAGAGTGGCATAGGCAGAGTGGGCTTTTTTCCCCCCTTTTTAATGTGGGCATCCTGAATCTCTGCTTCCCAGAGTGTCTGCCATTCCCCTGTTGTACTCCAACCCTCTCCTTCAGACACTCTAGTTGAAATATGATTGTTTTATTAATTGTTTTGGGTGCTTTTTCTGTAGGGGGATGAATGTTAGGCACCTTTAGTAGGCCACCTTGTTGATATCACTCCAGAATATTCTGTATCTCTTATAAGACTAATGTGATATAAAGGTTTGATTCGTGTAAATCCATAGATATTATGAATTAGTAAATCAATCAGAATTTCAATCATAAAAGGTGTTTCCATTGATAAGGATAAGATTTTTTTTTTCTTCAGTAAATGAGGTATGGCATGGGCTTACCTCACCCAAGGTCTGTTCCAGAAGTCTAAGAATTTGAATTCTTTGTTTAGTCTTTCATTTTCTTCACATTCATTTTGGGAAACATTCCCTGAACTATAATTTTTAAAAAGTGAGAGGTGGGCTTGTCTTTGTAGGCTACAGTTCTGGTTTAGATTTCCTTGATTTAGCCGATTTTAAAAATCTTAACTGGAAAAATGTATGGCTGTTCTCTCCTAGTTGAGTGTCTCTTGTCACTTAATGGTTGTGTGACATTGAGCAGGTTAGCTGGCTGAGCCTTAGTTTTGTGATCCATACAATAAGAATATCACCTTTGTGGATACAATGTTTCAGGCAATTAAATGAGATGATGTAAGTAAAGTGCTCAGCATAGCATATAACCAAAGTAAAACCTCATTTATCCTCATTGAAGAAACTCTCCTGATTTGTCAGGTGAAGCCATGTTGTTTCTTCCCTTTTCAAAACATACTAGTGGGTGCCCAGGGCATGCTGAATGTGATATTTAGTTAAATTATGTAATTACAAAAGTAAGAGTAACTAGTATCAAATGACTTGGGAATGAGTACTTGTTATGCAGGTGTGGTGCATAACACATGTTATGCATGTGGTGTGGTCAAGGACGAACAGCAGTTGGCATCACCCGCATGATTATCTGATGTTAGTAACCCAACCTCAGACCTGCTAAAGAGGAGTCTGCGTTTTAACAATCCCCAGATGATTCATAATCACTAAAGTTTAAGTGATTCATAGTCACTATTACAAGAATATCTGCATAACAAGTACTTGTTCCCAAGTCATTTGCTACTAGTTACTCTTGCTTTTGTAATTAAATAATTTAACTAAATATCACTTAAAGCTAATAAGAGTGTGAAAAGAGAGTTGTTTTTTTCTGAGAAAATTAAGTTAGATTCTTTGGAACAACAACGATGAGTGAGTTACAAAAATTATTGTTGAACTAAGGATGAGTGAGACAACTGTAAAGATTGGAAAATGCTAAAAATATATACAAATATTACTCTTTAATTCTTCTCTTGCATGTTTTGCTTCTGGACTTTACCTTAAAGAAATTTAATAACATTTAATCATTGGCTGGTGCCACCTTGAGAAGAGTGTACACTCAGCTTAAAAAATGGGTACTGGGTAGCCAGTACTTTCTGAGAGGGGTAACCAAATGACACTCTCCATGTCTGTCAAAACCCCAATCTGTGTTCTTTTAAATATGTAAAGCTGTGGATACAAGCTTGGTATAAATAAATAAGCCTAGAGGCCAATGTCTCACTTACTTTGTTGGATGAAAACTGCTGCCAATGCAAAGACTTTGAACATCCTGGGTGCAAAAATAATTTATAAATTTTAATGATGGTGCTTGGAACTTGGCAAACAACCAATTATGCTCTCTGCACAGCAATCTCTGTAAATATAATCATCAACGGTCATCCCCAGAGCTGTGAATTAGTTCCTATTTTCAAATTATTGTGCTTTTGCTAACTAATCAAAATTCTGAACACAAATGGGCTTATTGCAGATACATGATGCATACTAAGCCACCAGGGAAGTATCTGAGTGGGCTTAGTAATATGTCTTCCACCACTTCTATTAAATTTTACAAACTAGAAACAGTCAATAAAAAGAAATGTTTTTTCCTGAAGCACCTACGTGTATCTCAAGGTTTGGTACATAAAGACAAGCTGATTTGGCGAAAGAAGTGAGATTTGGAGTATGAAAGCCTGTGTTTAAGGCTGGCCTCTGTCATTTATTTCCTGACTTAATGTCATTAGGAAATTGGTAATGACCATATTATCTGCTGGAAGCTTGGGAAGGAAAAAGGAAGTTGATTTGTTGATTTCTTACAATGAGTCAATAATGGTGTTATATTTACATATGACTAATTTAATTCTCAAAATGCTGAGAAAATTAGGCATTATCTTCATTTAATAGAGAATATGATATGCAGTTACTAATGGCAGAGGTAAATTTGAACCAAATTCTATTCAATAATAGAAGCTGTGTTCATTTCATTATACCAACCTGACTACAAATAAGAAGTTTGTGAAACTCATATACATATATGTTAGTATTATAAATAGAATGTCAAAATGTGTCCCATTTTTAACTGAGACTAGAATGGCCAAGAACAATATGTTAGGTGTCTAATATCCCTACAGAATGCCTGAAAGCAAGGTGTTAGCCCACACTGGAAGTCCCAAGGTATCGTAAATATGTTTTCCCAATGTTGTTCTATCATGCACTTTGAGGCACTTAAAGGATTGAAGTAAAGAGGCCTGAAGGGAAAGGATTTCCTTGGAGAGCTGTAAATATGTAACAATCCCCAACTTCCCCTTTTCTCCACCGATGGCATAAGGAAGGCAATGTCTTCCTTTCCATCATAAACCAGAGTAGAAGTGCTGAAAAGAGTCGCATTGAGAGGAAAGAAGTTGATATACTGAAACGAGTGTAAGAAAACGGCAGAGGTTAGATGCCCACCACAGAGCCCGTAATTGTGAGACAGATTGAAGCTGCCCTGCCTTAATGGCAGGTAGAGAGGGTTTCTGGGCTTGCATTCAGTGGGGTAAAGATGAATGCTCTCCAGGGATCAAATGTGAACTTAGTGAAGGAGAGCCAGCCTGGAATGAAGAGGTGAACTTACCAGAGGGGGTATATTGTGGAGTCCCAGGCTGAGAGAAAGTCAGCTTATAAGAGAGTAGTGTCTTCCCTTACCCTTTGCCCCCATAAATAAAGCCTCCGTCAGAGGGTCAGAGGGTAGCAACCTCTGGGCAACGATGTCTGAGGACCCTGCACTAGAAACAGCCAGAAACTCTAGGTCCTACACATCCAGAATGAATAAAGATAGATCACAGATATAACTACCATGTAAGACAACTTTTTTCTCTTCTAAGACTGCCATCCCTATGCCTAACTCTGGAGGAGTCAGAAACATCAGGTAGAGTGTGGGGTAGAAAAACCGATCGGCACTATCTCCCCTACCTCCACTGTAGTTTTCTCTGCTTGAGCCTAAGGGGGGAAAAGGTTTTAGGTTGAAAGAATTTTGAAGTTATGTGCTTATTGCACTCTCTTAAACATTTTAATTCCAGACATGAGATTGTTCTTCTGAATGCAAAGGTGCCTTTCCCAGACATTATCAGGAAGTGTGGAAGAACCAGTTTACAAAATGAGTTTAAAGGAAATGATGAGAATGAATGAAAGTGCTTTTGATTTCTCCCTCAAGAGGTGAGATAATTCACATACCTGCTTTACGATTATCATCCAAAGTGTGGACTTGCCACTGGTCTTCATTCACACTCACCAGGTTGTAGGTGATGTTAGAGGTCAGGTGATTGAGGTTTCCTGGTGTGGAATTAGAGATCTGGAAGAAATTTTTATGATCATTGACTATCTAGCACCCAGCACACTGCTCCACATTTTACAATATTAAATGTTCCATCAACACTTGTTGAATTGAATGTAAGCCAAAAATCTTCACTTTACAGATTCGGAAAGTGATGTTCAGAAAGGTGAAGTGGCTTGACTAAGGTTGGATAACTAGTCAGGAGCATAACTGAGACTGTCTTTCATGCCATGATCCCTTTATTACATCTCCATTCTAGTGTAAGTTGCTTTAAAAAACCCAGTTATGAGTCTGAGTAGGCTAGGTTATATTGTTGTAACAAATTAGCTTACAAAATTTGGATTTAACACAACAAAGTTATTTTCTTGCATGTCGCACATGGCTGATGCTGGCTAGGTGAGGGCTCTGCTGCAGGGAAGCCAGGTTGTCAGAGGCTCTTTTGCCATCTTACGTTGCTGTGACTTCTATAGTTGCTGCAGCAGAGAGAGCCATGAATAAAGCACACTTTTCTCACTCTCTGCACACATCATTTTCTACACTCAGGCCATTGGCCAGAATAAGCACATAGTGCCGTTATGTGCAAGGAAGCTGGGAAACCTTCCCATGTGCCCATGACAGAGAGAATAACTGGATATAATGAAGCTAGTAACTGCTCTCACTTGCAGAAATTAAAACTTGTTTTAACCTTTGTTTTCTTGTTTATAGACCCAAACTCAGAAATGGTCTCTGTCAATCGTAAAGTCACATAGGAGGACTGCTGATGGATTTTTCTTCTTCTTTTTTTTTTTTTTTTTGATAATAGTCATCCTAAGAGATGTGAGGTGACATCTCATTATGGTTTTGATTTGCATTTACCTGATGATTCGTGATGAATGTTTTTTCATATACCTGTGTTGCCCATTTGTATGCCTTCTTTGGAGAAATGTCTATTGAAGTTTTTAGCCCATTTTTATTTTTATTTATTTATTTTTTTTGAGACGGAGTCTCGCTCTGTCGCCCAGGCTGGAGTGCAGTGGCCGGATCTCAGCTCACTGCAAGCTCCGCCTCCCGGGTTCACGCCATTCTCCGGCCTCAGCCTCCCGAGTAGCTGGGACTACAGGCGCCCGCCACCTCGCCCGGCTAGTTTTTTGTATTTCTTAATAGAGACGGGGTTTCACCGTGTTAGCCAGGATGGTTTCGATCTCCTGACCTCGTGATCCGCCCGTCTCGGCCTCCCAAAGTGCTGGGATTACAGGCTTGAGCCACCGCGCCCGGCCTTTAGCCCATTTTTAAACTGGATTAGTTTTTTATCGTTGTTGTTATTGAGTTGTAGGAGTTCCTTATATATTTTAGGTATTTATGCCTTCTCAGATATATAGTTTAAAAATATTTTCTTCCATTTCATAAGTTGCCTTTTGCTCTGTTGATTATTTCCTTTGCTGTGCAGAAACTTTTTAGAATGATGTATGTCCATTTGTCCATTTTTTTCTTTTGTTGTTGTGCTATTAGTGTCATATTTATAATCCTTGTCAATACCAATGTCATGAAGCTTTTCTCCAATGTTTTCTTCTATTAGTTTTACATTATCAGTTCTTACTTTTAAGTCTTTAATCCATTTTGAGTTGATTTTTGTTTATGGTATAAGATAAGGGTCCAATTTCAGTCTTTTGTAGGTGGATACTCAGTGTTTCCAACACCATTTGTTGAAGAGGCTATCCTTTCCACATTGTGTATTCTTCACACCCTTGTTGAAATTCAGTTGGTCATATATGCATGGATTCATTTCTGGGCTCCCTATTCTGTTTCATTTGTCTATCTACTTGTCTTTATGCTGGTACTATTCTGGTTTAATTATTTTAGTTTTGTAATACATTTCAAAATCAGAAAGTGTGATGCCTCCAGCTTTATTCTTTTTTCTCAAGGTTAATTTGGCTATTCAGAGTCTTTTGTAGTTCCACAGGAACTTCAGAATTGCTTTTTCCATTTCTGCTAGAAAATTCCATTGAGATTTTGGTAGCAATTGCATTGAATCTGTCTATAACTCTGGGTAGTATAGAAATTTTAACAATATTAAATCTTCCAATTCATGAACACAGAATTTCTTTCCATTTTTGTGTGTATTTTATAATATATTTTATCAACATTTTCTCATTCTTAGTGTTAAAGTATTTCACTTCTTTAGTTAAGGTTATTTCTAAGATTTTCTTTTTGGTGTTATGTTATTATAAACCAAATTATTTTCTTAATTTCCTTGTCAGTGAGTTTTCTGTGTATAAGATTATGTCTTCTACAAACTGGGACAATTTGCCTCTTCATTTTTTCTTTTTTCAGGTTTTCTATGTAGATTATCATGTTTTCTGCAAACTGGGACAATTTACCTCTTAATTTAGATTTTTTAAAAGATTTTTTCTTCTTTTTATTGTGGGCATTTAGTGCTATAAACCTCTTTTATTACTGCTTTTGCAGCATCACATAAGTTTTTGTATGCGGTGTTTTCATTTTTGTCTCAACATATTTTCAAATTGCTCTTTTGATATTTTTCTTTGACCTAGTGTTTGCTCAGAGTGTGTAGTTTAATTTCCACAACTTTTTAAATTTTCCAATATTTTTCCTGCTATTGGTTGTTCCATTCCAATTTGTTAGAAAAGATACTTGGTATGATTTTAATCTTAATTTTGTTAAGACTTGTCTTGTGACCTGATATGTGAATTATTTTGCACAATATTCTGTATGCACTTGAGAAGGATGTGTATTCTGCTCCTGTTGGGTGCAATATTCTGAATTTTTTTTATGTTCATTTGTTCTACAGTGTTGTTCAAGTCCACTTTTTCTTTATTGATCTTCTGTCTGAATGTTCTAGACATTATTGAAAGTTGTGTATTGAAATAAACTGCAATTGTTGTATTGCTGTGTATTTCTTCCTCCAGGTGTCTCAATGTTTGCTTTATATATTTGGTTGCATATATCTATATAATTGTGATAACTTCTGGGTGAATAGATCCTTTTAGCATTATAAAATGTTTTGATTTCTCTTGTGATGGTTTTGACACTTAAAATCTATTTTGTCTGATATAAATATGGCCATCTCTATTCTCTTTTGGTTACAATTTGTGTGGAGTATCTTTTTCTATCTCCTCACTTCTGCTCTATATGTGTTTTTAAATTTAAAGTGAATCACTTATAGGCAGCATATAGTTGGATCTTGTTTTTTTGTCCATTCAGTCACTTTATGTCTTTTGATTAGGGACATTTTAGATTTAAAGCAATCACTGATAGGAAATAACTTATTATTGCTTTGTTGTTAATTGTTTTCTCTCTGTTTTGTAGTTTTTCCCCCTTCTTTTCCTCTCCTGCTGCCTTCCTTTGTGTTTTGTTAATTTTTCGTAGTGACTTTGATTTCTTCCTCATTTTTTTGTGTATTTTTGGCTTCAATCAATTTGTCCTTCAAGCTTCTTGAGTCTGGATGTCCATTATCTTCCCCATATTTGGGGATTTTTTTGGTCACATATCTTCACATCAACTTTCTGTTCCTTTCTCTTTCTCTTCCTCTTCTGGAACTCTCACAATGCATATATTGGTTTGCTTGATAGTATCTCATAAGTCCCCTAGGCTTTCTTCCTTTTTTTCTGTTTGTTTGTTTGTTTGCTTGTTTGTTTCTCTGACTGGATAATTTCAAATAATCTGTATTTGAATGAACTGATTCCTTTTTTTCTGCTTAATCAAGTCTTCTGTTGAACCCTTATAGTAAAATGTTCAATTCAGTTATTGTATTTTTCAGCTCAAACATTTCTGTTTCGTTTTTTAAATATTTATCTTTGTTTGAGATTTTTATTTTGTTCATGCTTTATTTTCCTGAGCTCATTGACCATCTTTATGACAGTTATTTTGAATTATTTGTCAGGCATTTCATATACTTCCATATCTTTGAAGTTAGCTTATTTTATTTTTTGATTGGGCCATATTTCCCTGCTCCTTCCCTTTATATGTAAGCACTGGTTAATTTCTTGTCACTCTTCTTCCAGTTCATGAATTTGCTATATCTCTGCCTAATCTCCAATAAAACTATCCCATCAACTCTATCTCAAATATTATATTTTTCATTGTAGAAATTATGTTCAATTCTTGTACCATTGCATCACACTGTATAATTGTTTTATCATTTGCATATATCTTAACATTTTAGTATGTTTAAACATAGTCAGCAAAGTTGTTTTATAGTCTGTATATAGCAATTTCAATACTTGATATCTTCTCATATTTTTTTCCCAATTGTCTTCATATAGCTTACTTTCTTACGCGCTGAATTATCTTTGACTGTGTGCTGGATAATATATTTAACTTTTTCTTGTTTGACTATTAAAAAAGCTTACACTTTTGCCAAGCACTTGGGAGCATAAGTATTTCTGGAGAACTTAAAATAAGTTCAAGAGTTTACACTAGGGAGTGAAGTGAGCTTATAACTCCATAAGAGTTGTTTCTTTCTAATTCATCCTTATCTTGAAGGGGATGCCAGCTTAACATGGGGAGAATTTTTTTGTCTGTTATTTGCCTGTTCTCCTTTTTCGTCAAAATTAAGATTTACATTGGCAAATACCCTCAGTGTGCAAGTGGCTTCTTCCTATTGTTTTCTCTTTGCTTTTCAATTTTAGGCTTCTTTTCCTTCCTCTTTTCACTTCTATGCTTTTAGCAAGATGATTTTAACATTTAATCAGAAATTTTAGTTGTTTTCTGAGACAAAATTATCTGAATTACCTGATTAAGCACTAATAGAAATAAGAGCTTCAGGTATGCATTTTTCTTCATAATGTGCTTCATGCTGCTTACAGAGTTTTCTGAATAACATACTGATTACTTTAGATGCTCTTTTCCCCTCTCCTCATCAAGTCCACTTTTGGTTGTACAAGCAAAACAGTGATTTTTCTATACACTTGTAAAATACTATTCTGGTCTTCCACGCCTTCAATAGGTGAGTCCTTAAAAAAAAAAAAACAAAAAAACAGAAAGCTGTCACATTTTTTAAATTGCTGCTGTCTCTGTAATTCTGTAATATCCACGTTACGTTACTTTTCTATTGGTTTTCAAATTTCTAATTCACCGTGGTGTTCCCAAGCTGCCCTGTTATATAATGATTGTAGGATGTACAAATTATTTCTGACTTTTTCCCTAGATAATTTCCCATGAAATGTATCCTATTCTTCTCCTGTGATTCTATTTTATCTGTCTGCTGGGCTCCTCCAGAAAAGATTTTAGAGTTATATGTGGAAACCATTATCCCTTTCTGTCTAATGTTTCAGTTTAAAAATGTCTTCATTTTACCATAGGTTTTCTGTCCAATGGAATCCTTTCAGCCTTTAGGGTGGACAAACAGGCCCTCAGCAGTTACTCAATGTGCTGTTGCAATAAGACTCAGAAAATCAAATTCCTTTTTTCACTGATATCCTCAGATGGATTATTGTTATTTTATCTTCATTTCTGGCAAAGCTGCTACTTCATTTGGAAGAAGAAATGAAAACTATCTGTGCTTTCATGATCTTCAGCTTCTTACCTATAACCCTCTGTGAAAGGAAACATATTTTTGACATTACTATATATTCTCACGGGAATAAGAAGAGTATATCTGTTCCATGTAATGAACCTTTGTAAGCTTTTGTTCAGGGCCTAGATATATGGTCTTAGAAGCTAATTATTCTAGCCAGGCCAAGTTGTGTTTTTAGGAAAGAAACCCACTCAAAGTATTTTAAGACAAAAATGGATTAATTGTGAGAATACAGGGAAATATTATAGAATTCTGTTGTGAGAAATACAGCCATGTCTCTTAAGATAACATTAGGAGAAATACCTAATGTAGATGATGGGTTGATGGGTGCAGCAAACCACCATGGCACATGTATACCTATGTAACAAATCTGCACGTTCTGTACATGTACCCCAGAACTTCGAGTGTGTGTGTATGAATAATCAAGCAACTATTTGGACTTATATCTCTAAGGTCCATCACCATGGTTAATAGTTTTTATATCTCTTATTTAAAATTTCCGAGAGACAATTTGATTAACCCAGCTCAAGTTAGGTGACTGTCAACATCCAATGTTCTATGGCAAAGACAGCAAGGTCACCTGGTCAAGACAGGTCTGCCAAAGCCATGGGTAGGGGACAGTCTCTTAGATAGTGGTGTGTATGAAGAGGTAGTGAGTGGCTTATTAGTATATCAACACACTCACTGTTCTAGAATGGGTAGAGATTTATCCATTTTTTAAGTACATGAGTTGCCTTCTTTGATTCAATCATTTCAAAACATATACTGAGAGTAGGCAGTAGACATGTTATTTCTTATTATTAACCATCTTGTAGGCTGGTGGGTTTTCTCTGTTATTATTCTTGCTGTTGACTAAACACTCCAATTTTACTCTCTATGATCACTTAGCTATCTCACAAATCACATAAAGTTATCTTTTCTAAGTGTGTTTTTCTATTCACTAAGTTTCAAACTTTGACTTCATTTCCTTTCTGATATTTCAGAATTACTTTCTTCTATTCTTTATAGTCTTCCAATAAACTGGAGGAGGGTTGGTTTCCCCCAATTAGGAATACCTGTTTGTTCCTAAAGTACATAACATCTGTGACAACTTTTGAGTCAGACAAATATAATGGCTACTTTTCAGGTTCCCCTCTGTCACAACATTGGGTAGAAACTCTGGTGGTTCTCCCGAGAAATACTAAATACTCTGTTCCTATGTAATAGAGGCATCATTTGAGTAAGCACTTGTCTGCTAATTAATGAGTCTGTGCCTATCTTCACATACTTGTTAACCTTTTGGATTACCTCTGTTGCCTCTTCTGTAAACTGCCTGTGCATATCCCTTATCCATACTTTCTTGTTGATTTGCTGAAGTTCTTTTTATGTTCTAGATATAAATTCATTGTCACATTTGTCCTTAATGCTATCATTTGTCAATTCAAGTTATCTGTTTAATAAGGGACACAATTTCTTATTGAACAAATATTTGTATTTTAATGTAAACAAGTATTTCTTTCTGCCTTTTGATTTACACTGTTTGATAATTTTTTTCCTACTGTAAAATATTTTCATACATATTCTTTTTAAAAATGCATAGATTGATCTTTTAGAATTAGATACATTTTCTCCTAGGAATCTACCTTTTCATGTGAGATTTTTCAGAGTTCAGTTTTATTTTTCTCCATGTTGTGAACCTGCTTTTCTAACATCATCTATTAAGTAACTAATTATTTTTCCCTGATTTGTAGTGCCACCTTCATTATATATTCTGGAAAATCTTATATATTGGAAAATTATTTTAAGATAAAAATTAATACTTCCTCAATACATTTCTTTCTTTTTTTTTTTTAACTATACTTTAAGTTCTAGGGTACATGTGCATAACGTGCAGGTTTGTTACATATGTATACTTGTGCCATGTTGGTGTGCTGCACCCATCAACTCGTCAGCACCCATCAACTCGTCATTTACATCAGGTACAACTCCCAATGCAATCCCTCCCCCCTCCCCGCTCCCCGTGATAGGCCCCGGTGTGTGATGTTCCCGTTCCCGAGTCCAAGTGATCTCATTGTTCAGTTCCCACCTATGAGTGAGAACATGCGGTGTTTGGTTTTCTGTTCTTGTGATAGTTTGCTGAGAATGATGGTTTCCAGCTGCATCCATGTCCCTACAAAGGACACAAACTCATCCTTTTTAATGGCTGCATAGTATTCCATGGTGTATATGTGCCACATTTTCTTAATCCAGTCTGTCACTGATGGACATTTGGGTTGATTCCAAGTCTTTGCTATTGTGAATAGTGCTGCAATAAACATACGTGTGCATGTGTCTTTATAGCAGCATGATTTATAATCCTTTGGGTATACACCCAGTAATGGGATGGCTGGGTCATATGGTACATCTAGTTCTAGATCCTTGAGGAATCGCCATACTGTTTTCCATAATGGTTGAACTGGTTTACAATCCCACCAACAGTGTAAAAGTGTTCCTATTTCTCCACATCCTCTCCAGCACCTGTTGTTTCCTGACTTTTTAATGATTGCCATTCTAACCGGTGTGAGATGGTATCTCATTGTGGTTTTGATTTGCATTTCTCTGATGGCCAGTGATGATGAGCATTTTTACATGTGTCTGTTGGCTGTATGAATGTCCTCTTTTGAGAAATGTCTGTTCATATCCTTTCCTCAATTTTTGATGGGGTTCTTTGTTTTTTTCTTGTAAATTTGTTTGAGTTCTTTGTAGGTTCTGGATATTAGCCCTTTGTCTGATGAGTAGATCGCAAAAAATTTTTTCCCATTCTGTAGGTTGCCTGTTCACTCTGATGGTATTTTCTTTTGCTGTGCAGAAGCTGTTTAGTTTAATTAGATCCCATTTGTCAATTTTGGCTTTTGTTGCCGTTGCTTTTGGTGTTTTAGACATGAAGTCCTTGCCCATGCCTATGTCCTGAATGGTATTACCTAGGTTTTCTTCTAGGGTTTTTATGGTATTAGGTCTAACATTTAAGTCTCTAATCCATCTTGAATTAATTTTTGTATAAGGAGTAAGGAAAGGATCCAGTTTCAGCTTTCTACTTATGGCTAGCCAATTTTCCCAGCACCATTTATTAAATAGGGAATCCTTTCCCCATTTCTTGTTTTTCTCAGGTTTATCAAAGATCAGATGGCTGTAGATGTGTGGTATTATTTCTGAGGACTCTGTTCTGTTCCATTGGTCTATATCTCTGTTTCGGTACCAATACCATGCTGTTTTGATTACTGTAGCCTTGTAGTATAGTTTGAAGTCAGGTAGCGTGATGCCACCAGCTTTGTTCTTTTGACTTAGGACAGTCTTGGAGATGCGGGCTCTTTTTTGGTTCCATAGGAACTTTAAAGCAGTTTTTTCCAATTCTGTGAAGAAACTCATTGGTAGTTTGATGGGGATGGCATTGAATCTATAAATAACCTTGGGCAGTATGGCCATTTTCACGATATTGATTCTTCCTTTCCATGAGCATGGTATGTTCTTCCATTTGTTTATGTCCTCTTTTATTTCACTGAGCAGTGGTTTGTAGTTCTCCTTGAAGATGTCCTTTACATCCCTTGTAAGTTGGATTCCTAGGTATTTGATTCTCTTTGAAGCAATTGTGAATGGAAGTTCATTCATGATTTTGCTCTCTGTTTGTCTGTTACTGGTGTATAAGAATGCTTGTGATTTTTGCACATTAATTTTGTATCCTGAGACTTTGCTGAAGTTTCTTATCAGCTTAAGGTGATTTTGGGCTGAGACAATGGGGTTTTCTAAATATACAATCATGTCATCTGCAAACAGGGACAATTTGACTTCTTCTTTTCCTAACTGAATACCCTTGATTTCTTTCTCTTGCCTGATTGCCCTAGCCAGAACTTCCAACACTATGTTGAATAGGAGTAGTGAGAGAGGGCATCCCTATCTTGTGCCAGTTTTCAAAGGGAATTTTTCCAGTTTTTGCCCATTCAGTATGATATTGGCTGTGGGTTTGTCATAAATAGCTCTTATTATTTTGAGATACATTCCATCAATACCAAATTCATTGAGAGTTTTTAGCATGAAGGGCTGTTGAATTTTGTCAAAGGCCTTTTCTGCATCTATTGAGATAATCATGTGGTTTTTGTCTTTGGTTCTGTTTATATGCTGGATTACATTTATTGATTTGCATATGTTAACCAGCCTTGCATCCCAGGGATGAAGCCCACTTGATCATGGTGGATAAGCTTTTTGATGTGCTGCTGGATTCGGTTTGCCAGTATTTTATTGAGGATTTTTGCATTGATGTTCATCAGGGAAATTGGTCTAAAATTCTCTTTTTTTGTTGTGTCTCTGCCAGGCTTTGGTATCAGGATGATGTTGGCCTCATAAAATGAGTTAGGGAGGATTCCCTCTTTTTCTATTGATTGGAATAGTTTCAGAAGGAATGGTACCAGCTCCTCCTTGTACCTCTGGTAGAATTCAGCTGTGAATCCATCTGGTCCTGGACTTTTTTTGGTTGGTAGGCTATTAATTATTGCCTCAATTTCAGAGCCTGCTATTGGTCTATTCAGGGATTCAGCTTCTTCCTGGTTTAGTCTTGGGAGAGTGTAAGTGTCCAGGAAATTATCCATTTCTTCTAGATTTTCTAGTTTATTTGTGTAGAGGTGTTTATAGTATTCTCTGATGGTAGTTTGTATTTCTGTGGGGTCAGTGGTGATATCCCCTTTATCATTTTTTTGTTGCATCTATTTGATTCTTCTCTCTTTTCTTCTTTATTAGTCTTGCTAGCGGTCTATCAATTTTGTTGATCTTTTCAAAAAACCAACTCCTGGATTCATTGATTTTTTGGGGTTTTTTTGTCTCTATCTCCTTGAGTTCTGCTCTGATCTTAGTTATTTCTTGCTGTCTGCTAGCTTTTGAATGTGTTTGCTCTTGTTCTCTAGTTCTTTTAATTGTGATGTTAGAGTGTCAATTTTAGATCTTTCCAGCTTTCTCTTGTGGGCATTTAGTGCTATAAATTTCCCTCTACACACTGCTTTAAATGTGTCCCAGAGATTCTGGTATGTTGTATCTTTGTTCTCATTGGTTTCAAAGAACATCTTTATTTCTGCCTTCATTTCGTTGTGTACCCAGTAGTCATTCCGGAGCAGGTTATTCAGTTTCCATGTAGTTGAGCAGTTTTGATTGAGTTTCTTAGTCCTGAGTTGTAGTTTGATTGCACTGTGGTCTGAGAGACAGTTTGTTATAATTTCTGTTCTTGTACATTTGCTGAGAAGTGCTTTACTTCCAATTATGTGGTCAATTTTGGAATAAGTGTGATGTGGTGCTGAGAAGAATGTATATTCTGTTGATTTGGGGTGGAGAGTTCTGTAGATGTCTATTAGGTCTGCTTGCTGCAGAGATGAGTTCAATTCCTGGATATCCTTGTTAACTTTCTGTCTCATTGATCTGTCTAATGTTGACAGTGGGGTGTTGAAGTCTCCCATTATTATTGTATGGGAGTCTAAGTCTCTTTGTAAGTCTCTAAGGACTTGCTGTATGAATCTGGGTGCTCCTGTATTGGGTGCATATATATTTAGGATAGTTAGCTCTTCCTGTTGAATTGATCCCTTAACCATTATGTAATGGCCTTCTTTGTCTCTTTTGATCTTTGATGGTTTAAAGTCTGTTTTATCAGAGACTAGTATTGCAACCCCTGCTTTTTTTTGTTCTCCATCTGCTTGGTAGATCTTCCTCCATCCCTTTATATTGAGCCTATGTATGTCTCTGCATGGGAGATGTGTCTCCTGAATACAGCAGACTGATGGGTCTTGACTCTTTATCCAGTTTGCCAGTCTGTGTCTTTTAATTGGAGCATTTAGTCCATTTACATTTAAGGTTAATATTGTTATGTGTGAACTTGATCCTGCCATTATGATATTAACTGGTTATTTTGCTCTTTAGTTGTTGCAGTTTCTTCCTAGCCTCGATGGTCTTTACATTTTGGCATGTTTTTGCAATGGCTGGTGCCGGTTGTTCCTTTCCATGTTTAGTGCTTCCTTCAGGGTTTCCTGTAAGGCAGGCCTAGTGGTGACAAAATCTCTAAGTGTTTGCTTATCTGTAAAGGATTTTATTTCTCCTTCACTTATGAATCTTAGTTTGGCTGGATATGAAATTCTGGGTTGAAAATTCTTTTCTTTAAGAATGTTGAATATTGGCCCCCACTCTCTTCTGGCTTGTAGAGTTTCTGCCAAGAGATCTGCTGTTAGTCTGATGGGCTTCCCTTTGTGGGTAACCCGACCTTTCTCTCTGGCTGCCCTTAAGATTTTTTCCTTCATTTCAACTTTGGTGAATCTGGCAATTATGTGTCTTGGAGTTGCTCTTCTCGAGGAGTATCTTTGTGGCGTTCTCTGTATTTCCTGAATTTGAATGTTGGCCTGCCCTACTAGGTTGGGGAAGTTCTCCTGGATGATATCCTGAAGAGTGTTTTCCAACTTGGTTCCATTTTCCCCCTCACTTTCAGGCACTCCAATCAGATGTAGATTTGGTCTTTTTACATAATCCCATACTTCTTGCAGGCTTTGTTCATTTCTTTTTCTTTAGATTTCTCTTCTCGCTTCATTTCATTCATTTGATCCTCAATCGCTGATACTCTTTCTTCCAGTTGATCAAATTGGTTACTGAAGCTTGTGCATTTGTCACGTATTTCTCGTGTCATGGTTTTCATCTGTCCATTTGTTTATGGCCTTCTCTGCATTAATTATTCTGGTTATCAATTCTTCCACTCTTTTTTCAAGATTTTTAGTTTCTTTGCGCTGGGTACGTAATTCCTCCTTTAGCTGTGAGAAGTTTGATGGACTGGAGCCTTCTTCTCTCATCTCATCAAAGTCATTCTCCGACCAGCTTTGATCCATTGCTGGAGATGAGCTGCGTTCCTTTGGAGGGGGAGATGCACTCTTATTTTTTGAATTTCCAGCTTTTCTGCCCTGCTTTTCCCCCATCTTTGTGGTTTTATCTGCCTCTGGTCTTTGATGATGGTGATGTACTGATGGGGTTTTGGTGTGGGTGTCCTTCCTGTTTGTTAGTTTTCCTTCTAACAGTCAGGACCCTCAGCTGTAGGTCTGTCGGAGATTGCTTGAGGTCCACTCCAGACCCTGTTTGCCTGGGTGTCAGCAGCAGAGGCTGCAGAATATAGAATACTGCTGAACAGCGAGTGTACCTGTCTGATTCTTGCTTTGGAAGCTTCCTCTCAGGGGTGTACTCCACCCTGTGAGGTGTGGGGTGTCGGTCTGCCCTTAGTGGAGGATGTCTCCCAGTTAGGCTACTCAGCGGTCAGGGACCCCCTTGAGCAGGCAGTCTGTCCGTTCTCAGATCTCAACCTCCGTGTTGGGAGATCCACCTCTCTCCTCAAAGCTGTCAGACAGAGTTGCTTGCGTCTGCAGAGGTTTCTGCTGCTTTTTGTTGTTGTTGTTGTTGTTGTTTAGCTGTGCCCTGTCCCCAGAGGTGGAGTCTACAGAGACTGGCAGGCCTCCTTGAGCTGCTGTGAGCTCCACCCAGTTCGATCTTCCCAGGGCTTTGTTTACCTACTTAAGCCTCAGCAATGGCGGGCGCCCCTCCCCCAGCCTCGCTGCTGCCTTGTGGTTAGATCACAGACTGCTGTGCTAGCAATGAGGAAGGCTCCGTGGGCGTGGGACCCTCCCGGCCAGGTGTGGGATATAATCTCCTGGTGTGCCCATTTGCTTAAAGCGCAGTATTGGGGTGGGAGTTACCCGATTTTCCAGGTGTTGTGTGTCTCAGTTCCCCTGGCTAGGAAAAGGGATTACCTTCCCCCTTGTGCTTCCCAGGTGAGGCGATGCCTCGCCCTGCTTCAGCTCTGCCTGGTCGGGCTGCAACAGCTGACCAGCACTGATTGTCTGGCACTCCCCAGTGAGATGAACCCAGTACCTCAGCTGATAATGCAGAAATCACCTGTCTTCTGTGTCACTCACGCTGGGAGCTGGGGACTGGAGCTGTTCGTATTCGGCCATCTTGCTCCGCCCCCTCCTCAATACATTTCGTAGAACTTAACCATAAAATGATCTCAGCCTGTAGTTTTTGACTACGTGTTTTACTCAAGTTCTCTTTTTGTGCCTATTTTGTTCATATATATGTATCTTTAGAAATTTGTTTCATCTAAGTTTTCAGATTTATTCATGTATGCTTGCATACTGAACATATTTATGTGGACATCATAATTATATTACTGTTTTATAATCTCTGTGGTACCTTTATTATTCACCCTTTTATTACATATATTTGAAATAAGAAGCCTCTTTACTTTGATCAGTCTCACTAGAGACCTTTTTTTAAATATACTATATTTTCAGACACCAAATTGACATTACTGTTAAACAATCTTGTGTTGGAAACAAGAAATATTTCTAAATAACTCTTACTTTTTATAGAATATTAAGAATTGTAGAATGTTGCCTCAGTGTCAGGTTAGTTTTAACTAATATGGTTAATTTTGTTAGTTTTGGTTTTTTTTATCTTCTCTCTTACTCTTTCTCTCTCTCATTCCTTATTTCACTGATTTCTGTTTGAAACACTTGTCCCTTTGAAATATGTGTTTGATGAGTTATTTTAGAACATTCGATTCTACTACAGAATGAGGAAAGTGAAAAAGAAGTATGAATAACAAGTAGTTAGTAAACTGTGAGATATAGTAGACAGAGAATGAGTTGAATAGAGCAGATGTGTGTTTAACATAGACTTAAATCTTCTACCCATGGTGACACCTATTCTACTTCTTGTGTCCTCTGCCCAAGAAGTGCAGATAAAACCCATAGCTGATAATAATTAGAAAGCTCAACAGTAGTCACAAGTACTTGTCCCTGCAACTCCTTGATAGAGTAAGTACTATATGTTGGCTGTAGTCACTTTTCATATCCTGTATCCCACTGCTAAGCCTCAACTCTGGTTTCTCACATCCACATCTTCAGCAGGGAATATGTGATTAGAGAGGACATGTGAACACTGTACCAAAGGATTCGCGTAGTGTGGCTATACTACCATGCTAATGCTCTATCCTAGGTGTGCTAACCTACCTCATCTCCTTCCTAAAGCTTTCCACTAATTGCTTAAGTAAACTGCATGATTTGAGCATCTTAACTTAGTCTGTGAGCCTTCCTGGGATAGCTTGCATGCAAATATACTTGGAGGTTATTGTTACATGAAGGTAATGTCTCATATGACATTGCCCTCCTTGTGTTTTTGCTTTTACTCTGTTGCTGACTTTCTGATTTGTTCTTAAAGGCATCTAAATTTTAAGCTTCCTTCTAGGAACTGCTCTAGGCATGTTCCATAAATTTAGAGATGTAATGGTTTCTTTATCGAAGTAGTATTAATACAGTTGGCCCTACATAGTTGTGGATTCCACACCTGCAGATTGAGCCAACTATGGATAAAAACTATATTTAAAAAACAGTACAATTAACAATACAACGACTGAAAAAATGCAAATGGAAAATATATTATAGTAACTATGTATTATTTACATTGTGTTAGGTATTGTAAGTAATCCAGAGATAATTCAAAGTATATGAAAGGATGTATGTAGATTGTATGCAAATACAACACCATTTTATATAAGGAAATTTAGTATCCTTGGATTTTGGTATGGGAGAGGGATTCTAGAACCAATCTCCTGGTGGACATCCAGGAACAACTGTAGGTAAAACTAATATGTTTTGACTGATATAAGATTGGTACCATTCTCTAATTCTTACTATCCTTTTAAAGGCAAGGATTATTTAGATATGTTTATTGTCTCCAACATCAGATTACTTAGGCTACAATTTTGCTATTAATTTCTAATTTTTTTGCATTATGGTCAGAGATCTTTGGCATGGTGTACATTCTTTAGAATTAATGGAGGTTGTCTTTAGGATCTTAAATATGGCTGTTTAGTAAACATTCTCTGTATATTTAAAAGAATGCACATTTCCTGTTTGTTGAGTATAGCGTTTGGTATATTTTTAATTGCTTGAGATTGACAGTTGTATTTTTTCAGGTATTTTACCATACTGCTAATATTTTATTTGTTTGATCTAGCATATTCTAAGACAGATGTGTTAAAATCCTCAATTACAACTGATAAATCATCTGTAGGGTCTGAATGTTTGTGTTCTCTGAAAATTCGTATGTTAAAACTTAATCCCCAATGTGACAGTATTAAGAGGTGGGGCCTTTCTGGGAGTGATAAAGTCATGAGTGTGCCTACCTCATGAATGGAATTAGTGCTCTTATAAAAGAGGCCTGAGATCCCAGTTACTCAGGAGCCTGCAGCAGGAGAATAACTTGAACCCAGGAGCCAGAGGTTGCAGGAGCAGAGATCATACCACTGCACTCCAGCCTGGGCGACTCAGCGAGACTTCATCTCAATAAATAAATAAATAAATAAACAAACAAATAAATAAATACATAAATTAGGCCTGATGAAGCTCCTTTACCTTCTTCCACCATGGGAAGACAAATAGGAGATAACTTCTTTGAGGAACAGGCCCTCACCGGACACCAAATCTGTTGGTGCCTTTGTCTTAGACATGTCAGCCTCTGGAACTGTGGGCAATCAACTTCTGTCTAAATAACCCAGTCTAAGGTGTGCTGTTACAGCAACCTGAATGTATCAAGATGCTGCCCTTTATGATATTTTTTTTGTCCTAAATTCTATTTAGGGCCAGGCCCAGTGGCTCACTCCTGTAATCCCAGCACTTTGGGAGGTCGAGGAGGGTGGATCACCTGTGGTTGGGAGTTCGAGACCAGCCTGACTAACATGGAGAAACCCCATCTCTACTAAAAATACAAAAAAATTAGCCGGGTGTGGTGGTGCCTGCCTGTAATCCCAGTTACTTGGGAGGCTGAGGCAGGAGAATCACTTGAACCCAGGAGATGGAGGTTGCCGTGGACCGAAATCGTGCCGCTGCACTCCAGCCTGGGCAATAAGAGTGAAACTCCATCTCAACAACAACAAAATTCTATTTAGTCAGATATTAAGAGAGAACTTCCAATTTATTTTGGTTCATATTTCCCCAGCATAACTTTTCCCATTCATTTTTGATCTTTTGTTTTCTTATTTTCTTATGTATATCTCTTATTGCCTGTTGTGCTTTGTGTCTTATGTGCATCTCTTGTTGTCTGTGGGTTTTTTTTTCCAGTAAGAGAATCTCTGTTTCTAATTGGCAACTATGATCACCTTATTATAAATGTTATATGAAGACTTATTTCACACATCTTAAGACTCATACTCATTAAGTTACCCACACTGCTTTTTAAATTACCAAATCTCTCTCTTTCTCCTAAAAGAGAGAATCTTTATCCTGCTCTCAGGTCACGATTTCTTCTTGTCCTAATCTTGTCAATATTAACAAAACTTTTAGCTTGGGGCATTTATTTGGCAATTTTGGAGTTATTGCTAGTTGAGGTCTTTTGTCTTTAACCATAGAGAGTTTTAAAACATATTTCTGTGAATATGTCCCCTTCTCCATTTTCATTTTTTGTGTCTTTCTGGTATTCCTACTGTTGATATTGGCAATTCAATTTCTATATCTCTTGGTTTTTCTTTTCTGCTTTCTATCTCTTTATTATTTCCTGCTTCCTCTGAGATTTCCAATCTAGTTTTTAACTCACCAATTAATTTTTAAGTAGTGTCTAAATTATCACGTGTTATTTATTTCAACTATTCTGTATAGTGTTACTTCAGATATTGCATTTTTATAACCAGTAATCCCACTGGCATCCTTTTTTCCTGTTGTTTCTTTTAAAATTAATTACTAATTATTGACATGCGTGTGTCCTCTCTGCTTCTATAATTTGTCCAGGGTTGGTATCCAGAGAGGGAACTAGCACCCTAACCAGTTTGCTGTCTTGGCTGTCCCTCCCGTTCCTCAGTGTCTCTTCTTTCTTGACTCTCTACCTTTTTTCATCATCTGTTGCATAGTTGAATGGTGAATGATATTCATAATCTTCATCACCCTAACTATTCAGACCCCAATTCTCGAAACTAATAAGTGGAAATCCTGCTAAAACAGTATTAAGTGCAGCCCTGACTACTTATATGTAGCTTTTTTGCAGGCCTCAAATTAGGACTAGTGTGTCCATTGAGAAACCATGAAAAGTTTCCCAAAACATGTTTTGTCTCTCAAATATCTGCACAAAGACAACATTCAAAGTGAAGAAGCTGCAAACTAGTGTTGTGTGTGAAAAACTCGCTGGCTAAAAATAGAAATCACTACTATGGAAAGAAACCCTTAAAACTATAGAAAAATAAATTTTATCTGAAGACCCTTTTTGGTTGAAGGAATCTATGGACAATGAATTAAGTTAATTTTGGACCAAAAAGATACATGTTGTGAATGATCTCTCTTCTCTTAACCAATGGGAATTTAATATGTAATATTTTTTAGAGCTAAAAAGGGGAACAGCCTTACCTCGAGAGGCTGGCTGGTATAGTAGGACCCACCAAGATGGCAATTTAAAAAACAGAGGCATTGGACAGCCTTGATTCAAATCCTAGCTCAGCTACTTACTAACTGTGTGATTGTGGTAGAAAATTTACCCAATTTCTCTTCCATGTAATTTTCTCATCACTAAAATGGGCATAAAGAGAGGATTCATAATGTTATAAAGAGTAGGTGAGCTAATGTCTGTTGGTCTATTATATTGAGTACTGTGTTTTAATGATTAGTGTTTATATCTCTCTCTTCTTAAATCATCTCTGTTAAAGGGGTGCTCTGAACATCCTTAAACCCACAATATTTCTCTCCTGATGAGAGCATACAGAAGCTGCAATGCATGAGTGCAGTGAAGAAGAGACTACATCCTGAGAAATGCTTGCTGCACGGAGACTAGCCACCAATTCTGCTGTGCAGAGATTTCAGGAGTTTACAGCTGGTTCTATGTTTAGTTGTATGGCCTCTGTATGAGAGACCAGTGTGCTAGCTTTAATCAGCCAGTCTGGCAGGTTTGGATGGAGACAGATTTCTCAATCTTTTCTGATTTTTTTTTTTTTTTCATTAAAGACATCTCAACTGGTTGTATTGAATTTCTACTAGGCACTTCACCTGCAAGACTCTGAGATTTTATTGGAGGCAAAATTCTCCAAATTAAAATAACAGTTCTCTTAAGCAAAAGAGACTGTAGTGGCACGAGGTGACATTGCTGGTCAATAGATGAAGAGGCATGGCACAGTTTGTGTCTCAGTGGAGGATTTCTGGGAAAGCTAGATAGAAGGCATTGAATTTCTGTAAATGGAAAATGGCATTGATCAGTGACTTAAGAGACTGGCTGGCCAATGCTTAAGATACTGGAAAATCTCTGAAAATTGTCAGAGATGCTTGCTAATCTGAATGGAGGAAGACATAATATTAGAAAACTTCCTGTCCTTTGTTGGTTACAGTTTCAGTGACTGTGTTTTCTTTCCTTCAATGCTTCATATTATTCAGAGATATTAAAAAATGTTAATTTCATGTCCAGAAGAAAAAAATCAGAAATACAGTTAGTTCTTAATTTGCAAACGTTGCTTCTCTGTCTTCCTTTGCCCTCACATGCACATATTATCATCCTTTTCTGCATGTTTCCAGTTATTGTTTCCTGTAACCTCCTGCTTGATACAAGTTATTAGTTCAGTAAATCTACTTTCATAAGCTTAAGTTAGGAATGTTATCTTGTTTACTCTGTCAAAATAGCAAATAGAATTTCCTTCTGCGTTTACCTGATTACTCTTCTAAATATGGATTCTGATCTACCCTCTTCATAAATAATTTCATTTTAAACCCAAAAGCGTTAACTCCTGTGAGAACTAGTTAAGCTGTAATCTAACCAATGAAAGAACCACCATTTTAGACCTTGTCAAGAAAGTGACTCCTGCTTGAGCTTTTGTCCTGAGATCTTGTTCTGAGAATATTTCTTACAACTAGAGCTCTTATGTCCAGTATTAATGAGGGAAGATCACACTCAGCTACCACCTCCAGCCACATGTTTCACTTTGCTCTTCCACCCCAAAGATATCAATGGTTATGGTTTTAGGCTAATAGTTTACTTAGAAGGTTTATATTTTTACCCCTGCACCGAAAAGAAGCAGTCCCTACTGTAAAGAAGGTTTGCCTTGATAACTGCTATTAATAAGTATTTGTTATATAGCAGGATGGAAGGCATATGAAACATCTGTTGAATCGATGTCTAATGAGCGAAGTGATGAATGAGAATGATTGTAGCTCAATGATGATAGCATTTTTATCATGTTTTTTCCAACATTTTCCCCTGCAGTAACTGTAATATTCATTTGCACCTAAAGGCCTATTTTGGGTTAACAAATAGGAGCCAAAGCTAAAGGAAAGCTGACCATCTGAGTACAAATTTATCTCTTGAGAAATCATGTTTTATGGTATGATGCGAAATTGTTTTGTTCTTTAAGATCACAATGATAATAATATTTATTTGTATTCACCCCTGGAATGTAAGGGAAAGATGTAATCCTTACATATCCTTTCAGAAGAAGTTTCCCAGATCTCATGAGGCCACAATTTTGGATGCTCTCCCATAATGAGAAGAATCTACAAATTGCTCCTGTTCCCCTTTATTAGTCCATCAGAGTTCTCATTTAATCGTCATTTTTTCCATTTCATGCTTTCCAGATCTGAAAACCTTTCCAGTGGTGGCCTTTATGCATTCTAATGATAGTTAATTGGTTGTCTTTCATCTAGCCTTAGTTTCTCTCCCAAACTATATTAAAAGCCAATGATTGTAACAATTCTAATGATCTGATGTGATATTGGACAGATCAAGTCTGGTCCCAGAATAATGAATAAAAAAACAAGAATAAAAGGATATAATACTTTCTTACACTTGATTTCTTTGCTGTGCTTCCTAACTTATGCAATATTGATTGACACTGGTGTGTGGTGTTGGGTTATCAAGGGCATGAGAACAGTGTCACTGAATTTACAATCAAATTGAGACTAAAGATGGTTGTACTAATAAAGATAATAAATTTGATATGTTTGCGTATGGTTTTTAACCTATGCTTTTAGATTATCTTTCCCACTCCTACAGTACAAACGAGATGGGATGTTAGCAGCCCATGGCTGAAATGAAAAACAGCATGGAATGAACAGGAGACGAGATGAATGAATGAAAAGATGAATAATATATTTCTTTAGAAAAATATGCAAATATACATCTTTTTGCTTTTAACATGCTTTGTATTAATTTATACATATACATATCATAAGCATTTCACATAATTTGGGCAGAACTGTGTGCAATTCTATAATAAGCTATTTTGTTTTCTTCAGCCACTACTATATTAGCATAATAACATCTAAAATGTTTTAGCAATATATTATCACATTTGTACCAGAGCTGCCAGAAATACTCTGTTTTCCATGCTTGTAAACAAAAATAGAACAACACTACATAACACTGTGATTGGAAAAATACCTTCTTTTCAATTCCCCCCTTACATTCAGTAAAGGAGACTTAAACTACTTTAGTATCCAAAATTCACTTTCTCTGTAGAAATATAATTTTCTCTGGGTGCACTAAATATGTAACCATAACAAATCAATTTATTATCTTTCCACAACTAAATCACTTCTGAAAGGCAGTGGCAAAATATGACACAGATGAGACTGGAGATTTGGAGGGTTTCAATGTACCTCCTCATTTAGTGCACAAATTAAATAATGGTAACTCTGATTACTGTTGCAAATTCACAAATTAATTTCAGGTGCCATTAATGATACTAGTTTATTCAGGATTGTCAAAAATCTTATACTGGGAAGTAAAGAGAGATATGGGAATACAATACTGGATTTTAATGAGAACCGTTAAACATGAATTAATTTATGGTTAAATTTGCAGCAGCTAATTTTTTTCCCCCTCCTATTTTGGTAATAACAAGAAACAAGAGGTCAACCACAACATGATTTATAATTAGCCCTCCTGAATCTTCCTGGAAAAGACTGAGATCTTGTTAAGCTTTGAAGCTGGGTGGAAAGCAGTTAATAGACTTATGTGGAGTCTTTTAATTACCAATTTTCAACAAATTTATCTCTTACTGCTAGATAGCACCCAAGGGCAAGAGGTAATCTGCTTTATAAACCTTGGAGTAATTTGCTTTATAAATCCTGGAGTTTAGGAAAGTGGAAAACTCTCTTTAAAGGGAGTATTGTCTTCCACTAAGAATTATATTTTTGGCAGTTTTGTAAAAATTTTTAGTGATAGATTTTTTGTGACCTCTCAGTTTATAAATGTCAGCAACTAAAGTACATTCAACATTAAGACCAATTCTTTACAACAGCTAGGGCCTGCCCAATGGACAGGATTATCCAAAACCAAGCTGAGCATGTAATGTTTCCAGCAAATTGACTCTAAATTTCTTTTGCATTCAAAGCATACATCTTCCTGCCAAATGCAGGTATTTTTCTTCACATATTTAGTAATCTCTCTATTAGAAAGCCACTTTGTCTTGCAGAGGTCATGTAGTTCATGTGGTTTACATTGTAAGGATAGTAAAACATCTCAGTAACATCAGAATTGACTGAAATTAAAAAAAATAAAAATCAGATCCATAGCCAAATACAGAAATATTCTAATTCAAAATCCAGAGTTAAAAAGAAAAATATTGACAATGATTTTAATTTTTCAAAGTTATAAATGGCTCAAAATTAACAAGGAGCACCCTGTATCTGAACTAGGTCAATTTCATTGTTTTTCTTTGATACTTTGCTTGCATTACTGTGACATTTGCATCTCAGTCCTGGATGAATGATGGAGTTCACAAGTTGCAGTGGGAGATTCCATTCCTAGACTGTCTCCCAAAGCAATAGTACCAAGATTAACTTTCTTCAAATTTACTATGGACAAATTCACTGAATAATTCTTCACAAATGATATGTTCGGTTCCTGGGAGGATGGAGAACACTTTAAACACATGGTGTTTCTCCCAGGAAATGATGGCTCAGTGATCACGATGCTGTGTTTGCTTCACATTCAAGCAGATGTTTCTTGCTCTATGATATTCAAAGGGATGATCTCAACACTCTCCTCGCCTTGGTTGTTGGCTGGTTCATTCCTCGGCTCCTGATGGCAGATGTAAACCCGGATGTCGCCGGCCTCCGCAGCAGCTGCAGCGCGAGCCGAGCGGCTGGAGGGGCGCCTCCCCCAGCGCTGGTTCCATTGAATTTTGAATTGGACCCATTGGCGCTTCACGGTGGTTTGGACCTGGAAGAGAAAACAGCAGCCTGGTTTTTATATGATAGTCAGAAACGATCCATGCAAAGTTTATGAACATCATTCTTAGAGCTTATCAGATGTTAAAGAAAGTTAAATTGTAATTCTCATCTAAAGGGCTGGGCTGTGTATGCTGTGGCCACAGAATATACTTGGAAGAAGAATTTGCAAATGGAAGAACTGAGTTACTTGCCTAAATTACCCCGGACAAGGTTGTTTGCTAGTTTTAAGAACAGGTTTCTTTAGCTTTCATATCCAGTGAATAAAAATTGAGTTGGTTTACCAGGTAATGTGGTATGCATGTCATAACAGGGAGAAAGGTTGATAAAACTTTTTATATGCTACCATCCCTGATAAGGCAGAAGTTTTTATTTAAGTGTGCACATGAAAAATATATATGTAAACCATAGCGCAGTTCTGGATTTTATGATAACAGCCTCATACCGTGAACTTTTCCTTGTCCGACATGACTTGAGAGGGGGTATGCCAGACACACCTCTGGTTAATGCCATGACAACTTCTTAAGAATAAGATTTCAATCTCTTTCTTTTGAAAGACTTCTAAAATGTAAATAAACTTTCCAGACTTGTTTTATAAATACGATAAATTATATATTGAACACAAGAGGTGAAGATGTTAACATCAGAAAGCTCTAAATATGAAAACTACAATAACCACAACTGAAAACAGTATCACAGACAGTGAATTTGCTTGTCTAGCTCTGCTTTTTATAGAACCAAATTCAACTTAGTAGTTAAGTTCGTCCTTCCTGTTGTCTCCAAAATTCTTGCTTTTCTCTATAGCTGAACAAAACTAAAAAAGAGATTATTGCAATAATCTCTATTTTGTGTTTCTGAGTTTCTATTGCTTTGTACATATGACAAGCTTACCTAAAAATATTTGCATCAATTTATTAATACATCCTTAGTTCATTCTGCTGCCAAACTCACATATGACAGCTAAACACATGAGAGAGAAACTGGGGAATATATAATGTGAAATAAATCATGAAAACTACTTGATCATGGAGAATCATTTTATCTACTTTACATTTGTACAAATCTGAAAGATGAGAAAAATGACAGCAAAACCGATTACTGTTATAAAACTGTATGTATAATATAAGGCTGAATGGTTCTGTGGCAAATATACTTTTTTTCTGTATCTAGTAGAGTAACAGTCTCCTCTGAGAATTATATTGTTCAGATATTTTTAAAGATATTACTCAGGGAAAGACAAAGTCAAATGATTCCTCAAAAAGCAACTAAACGGAGTACAGAAATTGTAGCTGGAGAAGTTTATCTTCACATAGCACAGCAACCGTAAGGTTTGAGGTGACAAATGGCAATCAGAATTATTTAGCAATCTGATAGTTTGGAATAGTAGACTTTTCAGATTATGGAGGCAACACATCCTGCGTTTTGTTTTACTTTGATTTGGAGGTAATGAGTGCTTGCATGCAGGGTACTTTATATCTAAAGTGATTTAAAACAGACAAAGACAAAAACTTTAAGTGCTAAGGAATAAGGTGGGCCATGCAGCTAAAAGTTGTATTGAAAAAAGCCACACAGGAACAAAAGATAGAATAACAAGTTTCAGCTGTTCATTGAGTGTTTACTATGTACATAAGTATGTGATCTGTATTAACTTATTTAATCCTCACAACAGCCCTATGGGAAGGGCACTATTATCTTCACTTTACGGATGGGGCACTGAGGTTACTCAATGTGTCCAAAATCATATAGCTAGAATGTGGCAAAGCCACAGTACCAAGCAGAGCCTGGCTTTATTTGGATGGTACCATTACCGTAGCTTCAAATGCCAGGGTTATAATCTAGGAACCATCAAATGCCCCACTGAGAAACTGGGAAATATACAGGTTCAGCACGTTTTTGGAGAAGCAATGTCTCCAGTCAAAGGAAGCTGAGAGGCCAGGCATGGTGGCTCACACCTGTAATCCCAGCACTTTGGGAAGCCGAGGTGGGCGGATCACGAGGTCAGGAGATCTAGACCATGCTGGCTAACACAGTGAAACCCCATCTCTACTAATAATACAAAAAATTAGCCAGGTGTGGCGGCGGGTGCCTGCAGTCCCAGCTACTCAAGAGGCTGGGGCAGGAGAATGGTGTGAACCTGGGAGGCGGAGCTTGCAGTGAGCCCAGATTGCGCCACTGCACTCCAGCCTGGGGGAAAGAGCGAGACTCTGTCTCAAAAAAAAAAAAAAAAAAAAAAAAAAAAGGGGGAAGCTGATAATTTCCACTAATTCAGTATCTCTTAAATACCAAGATTTTCCTTGTAGCTGAAACTTACACATATATTTACAAGTATCCAAGCAGGCAGTTACGAGTTTAGAGTTAGTTTGCAAAAGGATCCAGCATGAAAAACAGGTCTTTTATTTCTCACCTGTCCTTTTAAAATAACTCCCATTAGAGTATCCATTTATATTAATAAAGTACACAGCCCAGCATGGGGCCAAACGGTTTGATTTCTATTTTAATTTTTTAAAGTTATTATTACAGAAAGGATCATGGCCTTCTCTAATCGCATCTAAAATTATAACCTATCCTTTTGTGTGGAGATGGCAACCTGCTTTGATTTGTAAACTATTCATATAATAACAGGCCCTTAGCAGCATATAAAAGACACCTAAAGAATTATAGACTAATAAGGGCAATTATCTCCTACAATATCACAGGTTGAGCCTGATGCTGCTCTGATGACAAGAATAAGGGCATTTAATCTGAAAAACAAAATAAAACAAAACAGGGAGAGTTTTGTTGCTCCTGAAAATAAAAGAAATGTTATTAGTTGTAAATGGGATAAATGTAACAACAACAAAAAGATTTGAATTATATAAATTCATCACTCACTAAAAAAGCAACACACATTTTACATTTTTTCCTAATTATATCCATTTATGTATTGCCAACTTAAAGAAGTAGAGCCCTGGTCTTACAGTTTGAAGGCATAACTATTACATCTGGCTCTATTAATAAGCTTTGTAAAGTTGGTATGTTTAGGTCTCAGTTCCTACATTTGTACAAAACAAAATAAGGTTAGAGTCTTCACGGTTGGATTTGAACGTTTTTGTCTTTCACCTTTCTTTTCCTGAGTTCATTATAAGCACCTACTATAGTTACGTACTGCAGAATGGAAGGTGAGGTTTAACCTGGGAGTTTTGATCCAATGAATGCAAAGATTGTAATGCCTACTCCTTCACACTGTCACCACAATCTAACAGACCTGCTGCAATCTGAGCTTAAGATTTAGAAATCATGATTTAAAAAAAAAAAAAAAAACTTTAAATTCCCTGGAAGTTAAAAAGTAATTGCACACCTTTTGTTTGTTTGTTTGTTTGGTTTTTTTTTTTTTTTTTTTTTTTTTTTTGAGGTGGAGTCTTGCTCTGTCTCCCAGGCTGGAGTGCAGTGGCGCAAGCTCAGCTCACTGCAAGCTCCACATCCCGGATTCAAGCGATTCTCCTGCCTCAGCCTCCCAAGTAGCTGGGACTACAGGCGCCTGCCACCACGCCCAGATAATTTTTTTTGTATTTTTTTTTTTTTTAGTAGAGATGGCGTTTCACCATGTTAGCCAGGATGGTCTCAATCTCTTGACCTTGTGATCTACCCACCTCGGCCTCCCAAAGTGCTGGGCTTACAGGCGTGAGCCACCACGCCTGGCCTAGATGGTTTTATATGACTTCTGAAAGCCAGATTCCTATTAAGTCCTATTAATTAGATGCTAAGGGATACTTGTGAATATTATTTACAAAGTTGTTGCCAACATTCTTTTCAGCCTTTTGGAGGCCATAGTGGCAATATCTCTACTGGTCTCTGATTTTATCTTACAAAATCTATATGCTCTATAATTAAATTATTAATTTATCTATAATTAATCTATAATTAAGTACATGATCAGGGCTTTTTGATTCCCATTCATTATCTCTTTTCCTATGTTTGGGAAAGATTCCTTGTTCTAAAAGATAGCAATACATAAGTATCATTTATAATAAGGGTAAACTTTTTGAAAACATTTAACCTTTGTATTTCTTAATTTTCTTAAATAAAATTTCCCACATCTCCCCAATTCATTAAGTCAAGGTCATCCACTGCTTGAAACACAAGTATGATTGTGTCTAGAATCGTGGTTCTTAAAGTGTAGTCTCTGGGTCAGCAGCATCAGTATCACCTGGGAACTTGGTTAGAAATGCAGGTTCTCAAACCCCACCCCAGACCTACTGAATAGGAAACTCTGCTGCTAGGGTCAAGCAATCTCTGGTTTCACAAATCTTCCAGGTGATTCTGATGTACACCGAAGTTTGAGAATACTGGTCTAGACCAAAGAAAATTATTGCTTAGCTTTGAGACTGTGAGTCTCAAAGCTGACTTTCTTATATCTCTAGAAAGACATTGTATTGAAAATCAGGCTTTATTGAGTGGAGAATTTCTAAACAGAAAAAAACTTCTCTTTGCATATCTTGTGAAAATCTTACTGGTCTGCAGATAGTATTTTACTAAAAGCTACAGGGTAGAAAACATGTAGAATATGATATAGGTAGAGACCCTCACAGACAGGAAGGGGAAGTGGTGAGTGCACAGCCCTAAGAGGCCTGAGAGGAAGAGGAGAGAAAGACAGTTGCACAAATGGCCTTACATTTGTCCTTCATGGTGGGAGTACCTGGGAAAATGGGGAGAAGAAATCAAGCAAGAGATAATTTGCTTTCTTAGGAACACTCCATTGTATCAAGTTTTTCTTTTCGATTCGAAAGCAGAGTCTTGAAAATAGCTAGCCCTGAAAAGAAACTCCACATTTGCCCCTGGCACTATGTCCAACAGCGGAGCAGCAACGGCTATGGCATGTAAGCAAGATAGATTCACAGGCTCTATATGGTGTGAAGAAAGGAGCTGGAGTTCCAGGCTCCTCAGGTGGCTTGGCGGAAAGAACTCGTGAATCAGAATAGGGCTGTGGCTTCATCAAGGAGGCCACAGAGTGAAAAGACCTCTTGAGTGCTTAGTAGTAAGGGGAACCAGTGTGAACTTCAACAGTGGGTGCTGGCATTATAACTTGGCAGCCAGTTGCTCTTTTGGACAAAGGCTTTTTGAATTTACTGAATATTTTCTACAAAGAGACTGCTGTAAACCACTAGAAGCTGGTGGAATAGTCTCTTGAAAGCAGGAAAAGCTACAGGAAATAAACAAAATTTTAGCTTTTGCACACTCCAATTTGTGACAGTTAAATGGAGATGTTTCTGATCATGCTACTTTCATCTATAATCTATTTTATCCACGATGTACAGAGAATAGCAAGACACAAGAAAAGGGAGAAAATCCAGTGTGTTGTTAGAACTTTCATTTCTAAGCTACTTCTTGGAAACAAATTGTGCATTTTTTATAGCTGCAATCATCTTTTTCAGGTCTTTTAGATACCTAATAATTTACTGATATGTTTGGATAATCAATGTCTACTCACTTGGAAGAGTCATTGTAGGAAATGCTTGATACATACGCATGCTCTATGGTCATCTCCTGATTTCTGTTACTTTAATTCTTCACATTCCTTTCCTGCTTCTAGTCTACCCACTGACTCTCTATATGATTCATTTTCATAATGATCATTTCACCGATAACATACCAATCATGAATCAAAATTCAAAAATGAAATAATCATTTCATTGATAACATACCAATCATAATCAACATTAAATTGCACATAACACAATGTGATGTGATCTCATTATCACATTGAGTTAGCCCCCTAGATTTCTGCTAAAACTCAGTATTCAGTCAGGCATCGTCCCATCACAGCCCTATCTTAGATGCAGCTGGAAATAACTTCCCGCATGTGTGAGTGCCCTGCCTGTGTTCAATGTTGTAAGGTGA
Source organism: Macaca fascicularis (assembly GCF_037993035.2). Classification (NCBI taxonomy): domain Eukaryota; kingdom Metazoa; phylum Chordata; class Mammalia; order Primates; family Cercopithecidae; genus Macaca; species Macaca fascicularis. The sequence goes on along the minus strand of NC_088377.1, from coordinate 127,884,937 downwards.
CGCATTCACAGAATGCCCAGCTGAGACTCAGATGCCTAAAATCCATGGGCCTGTGATATTACATTTGGCACAGTACACAATTTCTACATTATTAGAAATGTCACACTTGTACCTTCCCCCAGTAACGGGATCTTAATGAAAATGGAAATGGTTTCTTTACTTCAAAATCAGAGATAACATACACTCAAATGAACTCGAGACATTCAATTGCTAGGGTACCCCTGGGTTTTCTTTCTATGTCCGACACTTCCAATGACAGTATCATAGCTAAGACGCAATAAATATTGTGGTATTTTTACAAATGCATGCAATCCTCTTGTGTTTTTCCAGGTATGCCCCACAGAGCTTGATTTCTTATATCAGCTCTATTTTGATATTATTTTAGATGAAAAAGTTTATTTTGCATGCCACCTGAAACAACCCAAAAGGCATGGATATACATTTACAGAAATTGATATAAACATGGGGTGACTTATGCCCTACTCATTTATTAGCTTTTATCATTCTAAAAAATATTAAAATTCTAAAAATATTGCCACTCTAACAGCTGGCAATGGAAGGATGTCTTTTCGTTTATATTCTAGGCCCTTAGTCTAGCCCTTAGCAATAGTAAATGCACAATGTATTTTTGTTGAATGAAGGAATGAGTTGGTAGATGAATTGATGAAGAAAGGAAGGAATAAAATGTAATAATTAAAATGAATAGGAGCAATGAAAACTTTGTCATGTTGGGGTTGGAAACAGGTATGAACAGGTCACAGAATGGCAAAATATTGTCGGTGCTCACTAAATATTATTTAACTTAGAAAAAGGAATAGGGAAAAATTATCAACTGACAATGGTTAGAAACATTTCTAATTACTAATAGGAAAGTAATATATTGATGTCTTGGCAAAATGTGATTTGCCTTGTATGGAATTATTCTTAATAGGAATTGATTTAAAATGTTCGAATATGCTTGGGCATTAAAAGTTGTGTAGTTCTAGAAAAAGTATACTAACATAGCTCCAGGAAGGAATTATAGATATAGGTAAGTTAATTGGGACTTAGTCAATTTAATTGAAAATCAGGAAATCTGTGTTCCAGTCTGGGTTATAACCATAACTGCATTTGTGACATTGGGTAAATCACATGATCTTTCTGGAGTTTAGATTTCTTCCCTGAAAAATGAGGAATATTTTGAATCATGTTCCCTAAAACCCTGGAAGTTCTTTGGAAGGACGTCTGGAGCTATAGAAGTTCCACTTTTATGTTTTATAGATTTGGGTCCCAGGAAAGATTTGGTTGGAAGAAAGGGTAACTCTGGCTAAAAACACCCTGAGAACAGAATGGATCAGCCATATGGCTCTCTAGATTTTACTGATCTAAGTATTCGCATTGTAGATTATTTGAGAAATCTTTTTGAATCTTAACTTCAGGGTGATTTACAAACTCTGAATAAGTAGTAGGGCGCTAGCACCAAGCAACTGGAAAAGAAGGTAGGAACTAGTACAAACCGAATGGAGATTGTCTGCCCTAATTAGGGCTTGGGTCTTCCAAAGGGAATAGGCATATGACTTCTCTTTCTAATGGCATCCAGAATAGCTTTCACTATTGCTGCTAAGGGTGCTGATCTGTTCAAGATGCAACCCGAGGAAATTAGCTGACTGTCTGAATCATATTTACCATTGTACTACACATCCATAGAAAAGATTGAGCTTGGAGTAGTGGAAAAAACATAATGTTGCTAATCACAAAACCCTATGAGGTCAACTGTAGAAGTGAGATGAAATGAAATGTGCACGGAGGCCCTTTGGAAAAAATGCTGCCTTTACATAAATAAGTGATAGTATTATAAGAAATGCCTGCTTACCTCATTGTTGCAGAAGCAGTAGATGGTCGCAACAAAGAAGCCCTAAAAAGGGAAGGAAAAATACAGTTCAAATTATTTTTGTGCTCATTTTGTTGTTTAGTAAACAATATGATAGACTGCCCGGAGAAGGCTCGATGAAGGAAAAAAAGCAAGAAAAAGAATTATCTACCATTCATAGTCAGTGCTGCACTATAAGAATATTCCATTAGAAATATATTTTTTCTTGTTAGGATTCCATTGTTTGGCTAAAAGGACAGCTCTAGTAAATCTAATTGATATTTTGCTCCCTTTAACATGGAGATTTATAGCAGCATATGCTGATTATGGTGAATTTGAAAAAAACACCACGCTTAGAAAATTTAAAAATGGAGACCTTGTAGAATTCAGTGGAGGGATCTTTTACAAGGACAAGTGTCACAGTGGATGGCTGTGGGTCTGTGTCCTGTGTTGTCACGGTGAACTAGTGCAGTACCATACCCACTGCCAAGTTCACCTCTCAGATAAGGACATGGACTAAGAAACAGCCTGAGTCCTGGTCACTGCTTGAAGATTTCTTGTGCCCAAGGTTTGACTATGGCCAAAAGCACAGCTTGAACTATTCAAACAATCCCTACACTTTCTTTCTAGTCCTATTCATTTTGACCTCCTCCTCACATTAAACTAATATAGAAAATAAAACTATTTTGAAATTTGTAATAGAGACAGCTAAACTCTGCCTAAGAGCCTGTGATAGAATTACTCCTGCCGAGGACTCCCACATCCTATCTTGCTATCCAAATACAGCAGTATGCTTTCAGTGGGGCTTTAGATCTGGGGAAAAGTGAATGGAACTAGGGCAGCTATTCTTCTATCCAGTGTGGCAGACACGGGACAGCCCAGGACAGCCCATGAGAGTCCGATGCATTCTCTCCTACATGAGGAGAGGCCTGGATACAACTTCCCTTTATAGCACTGAACCGTCATGAATGGATTCCTGACATTTGCCTGACAAGTGGAGGGTGACAGAGCAGGAGGCATGGACAGCGTTGTGCAAATTCCTCATTACCCTAGAGCCAGCATTTATTTATAAAGGAAAATCTGACAATTTCTGTATCTATGACCAGGGAGAACATGCCTGGATGGGACCAGCTGAGGGCCCTGGGAATGACAGGAAAGCAGGTGCAGAAAGAAACAGGAAGAAAGAGCCTCAAAAAAACTGATGTCCTTAAGAATTTTGTCTGGGCTTATTGAATTGGAGGCTTAAATGTTATGACATTTAAGATCATGGGTTCGTCAGGCATGCGCAGTGGCTCACATCTGTAATCCTAGCACTTTGGGAGGCCGAGGCGGGCAGATTACCTGAGGTCAGGAGTTCGATACCAGCCTGGCCAACATTGTGAAACCCCATCTATTAAAAATACAAAAATTAGCCGGGCATGGTGGCACACACCTGTAATCCCAGCTACTCGGGAGGCTGAGGCAGGAGAATTGCTTGAGCCCGGGAGATGGAGGTTGCAGTGAACTGAGAGCGTGCCACTGCACTCCAGCCTGGCGGACAGAGTGAGACTCTGTCTAAAAATAATAAATAAATAAATAAATAAATAAATAATAAAAGATCATGGGCTTTAGAGTTAAAATCAGCTAGCTGAATAAACACAGTAGTTGCATAAATACACCTTTGGCTTCCTTACCTGGAAATGAATCAGAGAGTGCATCACGTAATCATATATCTTCCCAAGTATCTTGTTGGAAGGTCTCCAGGGAAAGACGACAAACTGGATTCCCAGCAGGGGCACAAGGATCATGGTGGCCTTCACAGCCTTCAGGTACATGTGGGATTCCGCCTCATGGGTTTCCCTCATTTTGGTCACAAGCACCCGGACAATGTTGAGCAAAAAGAAGAAATTGACCTGCAAATATATGGTGTTATGAGCAAATCATACAGAAAAGTATCACTTAAGAATGTGCACTGTCCTCAGTTTTTGTTTATCCAGTGTGAGCAACAAATGTTATCTATGTAGAACTAGAGACTCTACCCGGGAGGTAGCACAATTTGCTCAGTATTTCTAGGGCTCTGGAGAAGTGGTTTAATTTTATGTTCCCTCCAGCAGTATATAAAACAGTTGCTTATCATCCTTGCCAACACTTGGTATGAACACTCTTTTTAATATGAGCCTTTCCACGGCAGGGGTGGTGGAGGGTAGTATTATCTCATTCTTGTTTTAATCTGCATTTTCCTGATGATACATGAGCTGAACACTTTTTCATACATTTATGAGTCTTTATTTGGAACATTGCAGATACCTTCTTGGACTCTAAGGTTTGTCTTTTCAGTCTTTAAATGTTGTCTTCATTTTAATGTAGCTGATTTATCAATCTCTTCCTTAAGTGCTTTTTTTATCCTGCTTTAGAAATCTTTCTGTATCTGAAGCTCATGAAGATAGTCACCTAATGTGTCTTTTTTGGGGGGCCTCTATTGTTTGGTCTTTCACATTTAAACCTACAGTTAACTGAAAACACATTTTTTTTTGTGCCTAGTTGTGGAAGGAATCAGAATTACTTTTTCCCCCACACATATGCAATTGCTAAATACATGTTTGATATTTTTTCTGTATGTATATCTAATTGACCATCTCCTTCCTCTGCTCAAAACTGTTGCTGTCATAAATCAAGTGCCCATATTTGCATGGACAGCTCTTTCAAAATGATAATTAATTGATGAATCATTTTTTTTTTTTTAGTTTTGAAATGCACTAATGTGCATTTCCTTTAGTCATGAAATTAGGAATTCCAAATATATCAATTTCTGTTAATTTATAGTCATTCACAGTGAAGTATGCGTATAATTATCTCAGATACACATTTTTAATTTGGATCCTGGAATCTGCATTTCCTTAAAAATTCCTAGATAATTAAGGCAAGAAATGTGTGTTTTAGAATTTTAAATATAAGAATAATTGCTAAAGATTTTACTTCATTTATTATTTTATTAGGAGATATTTTATAACCATGAATTTATGAGTAGCTATTATTACTTTTGTTATTTTTAACAGATAAAGATATGGAGCAGTACTAAGTTTTAATGACCTAGAGTTAGAGATTATCTTCCAAAAGTACCTGAAAGACTATTTAATCTAACTTTTTCCTTAAAAAAATCAGGGGACATTTTTAGGTTAATTGATTTATCTAAATTTTCAGAGCTGGTAGATGATAGAGCTAAGACATGAGGCCAAATCTACTGAATCCTAGGTAAGTAAGAACCATAGCATCCTCAGGAAGAATCTGACATTTGGCTGGAGTCCACTATTTATTACTATCTCACTAATTGAGCTTGTGTTGAATATTTGAATTTCTGGACCTTAAGTTCACAGAACCAAAGACTTTTAGAGCTCTGGAAAGTCAAAGTTTTCAAAGATCCTAGATGTTCATAACATGAGCAAACTTCTTGCAGCCCCTTGGCCTCTCACCTTTACCTAGGGAGTCTAGTTATAAAAGTCTTAAAATATGAGCTACATTGCTGTTATAGTGTGAGTCTGTAATGAAAATGAGCTCATGATAACCCCTCCACGTGTAAGTAAAAGGCATTTTTTTGAAGATTCTAAAATCAATTTTTTTTTTTTACTATAGAATGCCATCAAATTAGCTTCATTTTGAGGTTATAAAACACGATACACAGAACCATATACACAGAAATCTCAACTAAGAGATAACACTACTAACATTGCAGTAAAAAACTAATTCTCACCACAAGTGCCGCCATGACAGGGCCATGGATTATGTAAAGCAAATGGGTTTCCACACTCAGCCAGCAGCTGAAAAAGGGCGAGGGGACACATTAATACACAAATACATTTTATTTATGAATATATTAACTTAAACATTACCATAATACTTACTTGTCATTGAAGTACACGGCCCTGGTAATAGCATGGATAGTGGTTGGCACCAGCGGAAACCCTACAAATGTGAAAAGTACAAATTACACTTGGTTTCTTGGTCATAACCTTTAAGTACAGCTGCATGGAAAATGGTAGTGTACTTGCAAAAATACTGGCAAATTGAGTGAATCTGTCAAGATGTTCCCCTGATATTTTCACAAAAATCGTCTTTGGTCAAGTCAGTCAAAATGCTCCCAGTTAGAACATCATGTACTCACGGAGAGTTTGGTTAAGAGCATCCAAATAATTAAAAGCCTTTTACAAATTGCTGAGTGTAGTAGGTACACGATGACTATTATTACCATTGTTATGTTTGTAATGGTGACTATTAACTGAGACCAGAAAGCCTTTCATTGTAGGTGAACTGGGCTCTCTCATGGAGAGGAGCTGGGTCATCCCAGAGGGATGTGACCTGGGACTGTGTATGAAAGCAATAGTCTGATTGCTCCTAAAGCCTTAGCTGATGTTCACATTCTTTCTTCTAGGCTTTTTTGTTTTTCTGTCTGTTTATATCTCATGTGGTGATTGTGTTTCCTTTTAATATGAATACTTCAGAGAAGCCAGTATGTTCCCTACTTTCTGTGGGTTCTGGCTAGAGAAACTTTATGAAGGCAGCTTACTGTACCTCCCTGACTAAACTCAAAGTGCTAGTAAAACAAACAAACAAACAAACAAACAAAAAACAACTTTTAAATTTATAAACAGGAAAATGGAGACAGTTATTGGAATATGTCCTTCTAGATTATAATTTTTAAATCAATTTGTATTCTATAAGTATAACCTAAAGTTGTAATATTCATTAACAAAGAAAAAATAAGTATTTTTACTCAGATGTACAACAATAGAATATTGCTTGATTTGACTGAGACATCTGTAGAAAGAAATTTTGTTATTGTCATCAGATTAAGAAATGTGTCTTAGGAAAGAATGGAATCAATGCATTTTTATTTTCCATGAGTTATATACAAAAAGAGGTCTCAAACTATTGAATTTTCACCTGAGAACAACCTCAGCTTTTAAACCCAGGAAGCATATATTTAATAGGACCATAGATTTAATGTTTGGCCTGAAATAATTTTGAGTTTCTTTACACAAAACATGATTGTGTTATTCGCTGCAGTTCTAACATACCATTTTCCCACTTGGGCTCAGAAACAGAAACAAAAGTCTCTGAATTTATTTTGAGATGCATATTTTAGAATTAGACAGAAAGAGAGGCATATGGAAAACTGAATCCCACCTCACCATTTTGTAGAAAGGAAAGTGCTTTCTACTTCATCTGGAGAGGAGTATAGACCCCACACCTTTTAACATCCGGGGCTCTTTGCCTTCCTCTGGCTATGATGCCTCCTTTTAGGTAGTTTGCTTTTTCTGTTTTTTTTTTCTTTTTTCTTTCTATTCTTCTCAAGGTCCCAAGAGCCATAACAACCCATTCTTCCCACCAAAGATGATGAGATTCAGAATAATCCTGTCTCTGTAGGGTTCATTTTTTAGAAGGATTTAATAAATTCTATTTGTTCAATGTAGAAATCCATGGGGGAAATTTCCTTCCTTTGATTTTTAACAAGGGGAAAACCAGCAAGGCAAGGTGAAGAAACAGTTTGAAGAGGGTTGCAAAATAAATGATTTTGCTGAGAGCTAAACTTCAGTTTTGAAGTTACTTCGATTGGAGAGAAATCAACGACTAAGTGGTGCCATGTAGACTTGGAAGGGAGTAACTACTGAAAGAACCGTTCTTTGATTTTCTGTTGGGCAGAATTTCACCATCAGATACTTGTTCACCCAGTGGCTGATGTTTACAATGTCTCTTATAATTCTTTGAGATTGGTTTCAAATCCTAGAGTTGGTAACATTATTCACAGCTGAATTAAATGAATGGGCTTTATATCACCTGCAAACAAATTAGGTGCTATAATACAACTGGGCGTTTTTGGGCCAAATTTTCTGCAGTCTAACTTTCAAGGCTCTTTTAAAAGTAGGTAGGTTTTGCTTTTTTTCTGGCATTGTAAAATTTAGAACCTATCATACTGTCTTCATGTGAAAAAAATTTTCAAAGGACTATAAAAATATTATCCAGAAGAGATTTATTCTCTTGCTCTATTAAACTTTATAAAGTTTCTGTGAAGCTATTTTTTCTTGAGAAATTAATTGGTATTAATTTTACCCATTGTCCTCCCATCCAAAGATAATGCTTGCTTAAAGTTCTAAGAAAGGAGCCATTGCTTTAAAATATGTTAATTTTGTTCTCAGAGTTCAGATTTGGCAATGTGATTTTTCAGTGGTAACAAGTTTGGTGGAATTTTGGGGTGTGTGTGTGTGTGTGTGCATGTAGAAAGATAGTCTTAGCTTTGGCATGCTAAAAACATTACATTTTAGAACTATTTGGTTGACTATCTTTCCAAAAATCTATCTACAGAAGTACAAATCCCTCCAATTCTTTTTTCAATTTAAATTTTTATATTATTGTGGCAAGAACAATTAACATGAGGTCTGCCCTCTAAACAGATTTTTAAGTGCATAGTACAATATTGTTACCTATAGGCACAATGTTGTACAGCAGAAACCTAAAATTTACTCATCTTGCGTTACTTAATCTGTATAACCATTGATTAGCAACTTCCATTCTGTGCTTACCTTACTAAGTGTAATGTTCTTTGGGATTCTACTTGAATCACTCTAATGAAGTTTTAAATAGTTGTTGATTACAGAAGCTTAAGGTATCACATAAACAATTTACTTATTATGATTGCCTTTGTTTTTGATACAGCTGAGCAGCTTGTTCCTTTTTTCTTTTGAATTGTTTATGTGTTTTAAGCAGATATCTTCATTGAGCTGTCCATGACGATGCCAAAAAGTTTTATAACTAATTCACAATGCATCAGGATACTCCAAGAACAGTATAAATTGTTCCTTCCAGGGTGCCCTTGTCTCTGCTGAATGTCACAGACAATAATAAATTTACAGCCTTTTTTTCCCATGAAAAATTTTCTGAGTGTGGCAGATAGTTGTTTTGAACAATCAAAACTGGTAAAAGAAATATACCATAGATTTTATTTCAAAGGAAATAAATCTGGTAGAAAGTGTGTGTTTGTATGTGTGTTTGGGGTAGAATGTTATTATCAGGTCTTTGGAAGGCATTTGATCAGCATAAATTATTATGATTGTGATTATCAGAACTGCCATTGGAGTGATTAAATTGTATTGAGTCTATTCTTGGCATGACCAGATTTGGAAGTCTAGAAATTGTTGAGAGGGTGTACATATGGATGAGAAGGCCAGGGAAAGGAAAAATTAGTCTTTTTGGAAGGCTGGGGCTAAAAGAGAAGAAAAATAGTAAAAGGCCATTTTGAGAAAATTTTGTCCTGTTTTAGGACAGGAAAGAGCAGGAGAACTGTTACCTGATGTGGAACCAGCAGGATAGTGATAGCCTGATTTCTAACCTCACTGGATGGTTAAGGAAACAGGGTGCAGCTGCTTCCTTAACAGCTGCTCCATGTAAGGGAGCAGCCATGCAGATGAGGTGATCTGTACAGCCTGTACAGTTCACAAGACCACTTTCTCAGTCCTTTGCTGGAGGGTTCACCATCCCTAGACATGTTCACACTATGTGACAACATCCCCCTCAATTTTCTTGGCCACAGTTTATTGAACCAGGGTAGGCTATCTGCCTAGAGTTGGATCAATCAGATTCTCTTGTCCTGCTATTCAGAACTGGAACTTAAAGATAAGCATTTAGTTTCTGTGAGTGCCTAGAACAGAAACATGTGTACTCAGGAAACTATGGGGCAGGATATATTTACTATGAACTGGATGGAACAGAGACCCTGTGGTCTATGGTCTGTAAAGAAAGAGAAGGGTAAAAACAGATACGCAGAGGAAAAACAAAGACAAAAGGCAGAGGGAGAGAGCTCCTGGTTTATCCGGTCCCAGGCTACAGCCCTTTTAGTTGCCTGGCTGTATTTCTGCCCTTGGATTCCATGAGATACACTAGATTCTGACAACTTCTCTGCATTTGCTTAAGTTAGAACATTTTACTCTGTTGCTTGCAACCAGATAATTGTGGCATCATCAATTCATTTTTGAGGCATCCCACCTATCTGCCCCACTGACCCACCATTATCGGATTATCCCATTGGGCTTGGGGAATGCATTTGGTTAAAACCATGTACTCCTGTCATGTAAGGGTGTTATGGAAACCAGTATGGCATAACACCAGCCCCTTTCTGCAGTTTGCAGACTGCAGGAAAGACTCCAGGCTGCTTATATGACTTCCCAAGCACATTTCTATAAAGTTGGTGACAATGCCTGTTGGGCAGGGCTTTAAATACAAAGGGTGATGTTTTAAAAAATCCCTTGGATTATCCTCCCTCCTCACTTCATCTCTCCTCTCTTACCAGTATTTGGAGGGACTCCCCAGCCTGCTGCATTAAAGGGCAAGCTTAGTTGAAGGCCATCCACAGCCTCTGCTCTCAGAGTCACAGTCACCCATCATGCGGTATGGATGTGGTGAGAGAAGCCTTTGGCTCTATAGTCAGTGAGGGATGGCCCGCGAGTTCCTCCTCTGGTATAGAAGTTTCAAAGTAAGGCTGAAACTTTTTTTTTTGATAAGGCAGTAGGTGTTTTTATCACAGCATTTAGTTTTCTTTCATTGCCTCACCTTCTGTTCAGTTCCCTTCCACCAGGGGGAGCTGGACTTTCAGCAGCCCTGGGGGAAAGGGAGCAATTCTAGAGCATCCCTGAAGGACTTCAGCACCCTCCCTTAGTTTGTACAGAAGCAGCCACAGCTTAAACAATCCAGCCCTAAGCTTTCTCAAGCCATTGCCATGTGCTGTGATGTCACACCGGCTCTACTTGGAAGCCCATGTGGTTGTATCTGCCTCTCAGCTGGACTCCGCTTCCTGAGCTTTCACTGGAGGAATCCTGCTGATGGATTGACAGGAAGAAATGTTTTTGAGGAAGGAAAATGAAGCCAGGATAGGGGAGGTACATAATTCAAAAGGTGAAATTCTCCTTTGCTCTACAAATGTGATGAATAAAGCAGAAGGAGGCCTAATCAGATCTTCTCTCAATAAGGGAATGTTTTGTGTCCATTATTAGCTAGGTTTGTTCCCTGAAGCCACCCTTTGGAAGTCACCCTTATAGTCATACGTTCCTTCTCTGTGCAGACCCTCCAGTCAGCACAGTTGGATTGAGATTGTTAAAGGGCTTCTACAAGTCTTTTGGAGACTGAACTCCTGCCAGTACCTGTGTTCCATCATTCCTTGAAGGACCTGGGACTTTACTCTATTCTCTGAGACCAAGACTAGAAGAAGACTGAAAGCATACAGACAGAGGTGAAAGTGGCTCAAAACTTAGCTGCAGAAAATACATACCCCAGCCCAAGAGATAATACCACCGCAAGCGTTGCTTCTCAGTAAACACGGCCATGACGATGAGTGTATGAAGATAGATCCCTTCACAGAGCATCCAGAAATAGTTGCAGGCCATCATGTACTGGTGGAAAAAATGCAAAATCTTGCAGCTCACCTGTCAGAAAGAAAGGAAGATACTCAGAGGAAGACACAGGTAAAGATCTGGCAGTGAACACAGAGTAAATGTGAAAAGAAGCCAAAGTATCTACATTCAGCTTGCAAGGCAGTTTCCCAAGCATCTGTAAACATGTGCCACCCGCTATACCCACAAATCAGAGTGAATGCACAGATCACTGGTATTACATGTAAATAGCCAAATAAGCCAGTGGAAAACTAGTCCACAAAATGTTCTTCCTTGTTACATTCTGGGGACTTACACAGATGGGATCATTTTCCTTCAATTAGTCAGACTCATAATCTTAGGCACTGTCTAGGGATTTGATGCATGACTTTTATGGCCCCTTTTCTATGGTCAATGAAGCAAATAACCCAGATATTTTTAGTGCTCCTCCTGAAATTCACTGATTTGTTGATGATGTCCCTTTAGCAGTAAAGAGGAGAGAGTCAGGTGATAAATTTCACGTCTAAACCCAGGAGATATGCTGAGCTGCTGTTTATGCTTTTGTTTTCATATGGGAGCCTTGGTTTACATATTGGGATCAAGCCCTCTCTGGGCACAGAGATTAGGATGACATCCTTGCTGAGAACTCAGTGCAGATATAGGAGCTATACCCTTGGAAGAGTCAGATCAATATTGTCTGTATAGAAATAACCATTGCTTATACTGCATAATGGAATACTTTTATTCACTAGTCACTCCTGGAATAGGATTTTTCATCTTGGTACATTAGCATTTTGGAGTAGTTTTTTGTTGTTGTTATGGGGGCTGCCTTGTATATTGTTGGGAGTTTAGCAGTATAACTAATTTCTATCCATTAGATATTAGTAGCATCTCCCACACACCCTTGACAATCAAAAGTGTCTCCAGATGTTGCCCAATCTCCCCTGGGGAGCAAAATGCCCCTAGCTGAGGATGCCTGACTGAGGGTACTTAGCTGTGCTGATCTCTTAACAACTATAACAACAACAATAATGACAACAGAATTTAGCATTCAAAATCTTAGGTATTAGGGAGTAGTTATTTGCTTTACTATTATTTTACCAAATACTCTGTTTTACATTATGTTGCTTCTTATTTTGAATTTGACTGCATTTTAGGCCTTTTCCTTAAAAAGCAAGATAGCCATGAAGTGACTTTCAGTACTGTAGCAACCTTTTCCAAACCATGCATTTTATTTAATGCGTAAGAGTAGTAATTCATTTACTCAGAACCTGTTGTGCTGAGCCAACAGACATTATATTGTGTTTCCTTTTCTATCAGGGTTTATTGAACATAAGGAAAAGCCCCCTGGGCCCAGGAGAAGGCAGATATGGCATTGTCAGAGGTAGAATCAACCTCTGATTCTGACCAAAGTGGTACAGTGGTGCAGATAATTAAAAACACCAGGTAATCTAAAAGTAATTTCTATTTGGCTCAGAAAAGCACTGGCTTCCCTTCCCCCCACCTGATTACCTTCCTAACTGGGATTATTTGATTTAATATAATGTTAGTTTTGTATTTTCTAAGCAAGTACTTGCTATATTTACCTAACACCCAAATATATAAGTAAAATATGAAATTCAGTTGTTACTCTGGATTCATTTGGAAGACTATTCTTATTTAAAAGTCCTATTCCTTCTGGATCCAGAAATTAAGCATACGGTTTGGAGGCTGTCACGTGGGGAGAAGAAGATGGGAAGAGAACAAAGATGATGGTCTTATGCCTTTGTCACCCAGAGCAATTTTGGCTTCAAATTTCATATACAGTTAATTATTGTTATTTTCGTAGTTAATGGTCTATAAAGTTGCTTCAAAAACTGAAATAGCAAATACTGAGCCATTGCTCCTAGGGGAAACACATGGTTAGGTTCCTATAAGCCTCTGGTCACAACATTTTCACCCAGCAAACGATAGCTAACTTTGTTTTATGTGTTTTGTTTAAAGACACCTTATTTAACGTATGTTGTTGCTTCATTCACACTGAACTCTGTCAATAGCACTATAACTTCTACCTGAAGAAAACTTCACTGACACACACATATTCTCTGTAAGTCACATCACCGCTTTCTTGTACTTAGGAACACCATACAGCACTTCAATATTACGCTTGGGGGGCTATTTAAAACAGTAAAATCACCAACAAAATTCATAAAAATGTAAAAATCTTGGCAATAAATAGATCACAAAAAGGACATTTGTTTATAGTATGAGAAATGAAACAAGAAGGCACAGAGCATTGCCTTGTTTAACCTCAGCTGGGAGCTGCACATCAGGTGGCTCCAATTTCTGGACACTCTGTGAGTGTCTGTGAATGATAGTGAATTTGCTAGTATTGATTTGGGGGTTACAAATAATTTATAGGAAAAAACAAATTTTCAAAGGTGAAATTCATGAATAAAAATGAGAATTGACCATATTTGGGTTTGACGTAAGATATTGTTTGGAGGCTAAAGGCCTCAAAAGCTCACACAAATTTTTGAAAATCACAGTGTATTCATTTTAGAAATAAACACCTCATGAAAACAATTAGAAATATCCAGGTGATCAAGCTATTAGAATTTTTCACAAAAAATAGTTTAGCACTTAGATCAATGTTTCATAACTAAGGTGGTTTATCAGTGTCACTTGAGAATTTTTTAACAAATACACATAACCATACCTCATCTCTGTTTTTGTTTTCAAACTATTTTCCAGAATTTCTAATTTAGGCCCCTGGTTAAGAATCCTGTGCCCAAGATACTCAAGGTAATTCAGTTGCATTGAACAAACATTTATGGAACACCTGCTATGAGCCAGGAACTAAGCCAGCTCTGGGAGTATCAGCATGAATAAGATATTGTCATATAGCCCCTGACTTAACTATAACCTTTCCATCAAGGGTGGAGTAAACCAGGCATTAAACAAAATGATGGGGTCTCTTGATTAGGGTTAGCCCCTACCGCCATTCTGAGATGGTTTCCTAATTAGCAGCATGGGGTATTAAGGAAGTCACTCTCAGATCAAATAAGCTAAGTAACTTTTCACTAGCTTTCTAAAGGTAAGTCACACCAGTGTAATTTTGTTTAAAGTAGTATGATCTCCCAAATTGCAAGACAAAAATCTATATTCAAATAATATAAATGCATCACTCCCAAGTTAAACAAGAAATAATTGAAGCCAAAAGTAGATAAAATTTGAGAGTTATGCTCTATTTTATTTTCTTCATTAACATAAAAAGAGATAATTGCCACTGTGAATGATATGTAAGTAAAAGCCATACTATCCACTTTGGCTTCAGTGAGTCGTAACACTATTCAGTGCCCTTACTACTAGTTCATGTTTTAATAAAAATATACAGTTTGTTGAGCAGTATGTAACTTTCAGGTGGAAGGGATCCTTCAGTTTTTTGACTGGGTACACTATTTAATCTATCTTTTCCACAAAATGCCCCAAAGGGCGCTTATAATAATTTGATTAAAATGGAATCAGAATTACAGAACAGTTTTTCCTTAATCTAATAAATCAAGTCAACCTTAAAACTTTATACAAGATAGATGCTCAGCAGTGAATTTATTTCCTATTATATTTTTCAAGGGCACTTAAGAAAATTCCTCTGATCTACATAACATAGGAAATCTTGTGTGGCAATATGTTCAAGAACCATTGATAAGGGAGCAAAGAGTGCTTCCAAATGTAAACTGCTTTGGAATTTTTGTTTTTTAAGAAAAGAGCAACTTTATAATAGATAATCAAAGTTTTGAGGTGTTTTTCTGTTGTGGTGGGGGTAGAGGAAGACCTTCAGTATAAGAAATAGAAAGGAGACCAGAGCTGATCTGTGAAAACAACGAAAAGCAATAATCATGGCCTATGTCCTACTTTTAAGCAATTGAAAATCCACCATGAACTATTCTTGGCACCATTTGCACCACAGACCTATTACCAGGTATAACAGGGAGCTAAGGAATACTATCTTGCCTTTCAGAATGTCTTCCATCATCTTCAGAATGCCTGAAATGCCATATGGTTTCATTTCTTTAGCTTAAAGCTGTTTTCCTTACTAAAATGCCAACACCTTAGGAAGGGATTACACACATATTTTACCCTATCACTCTCTGAAATCATACAGTAGGAAAACTGAGGGGTTGGGGGATCATAAAGAATGCAGATTTGGAATGTGATTTATCAAATATTTATTGAGTTTGTATTGTATTGCAGGCAGTAGGCTAGAAGATCCAAAGTTGTCAGAGTCCCTATTCCTAAGAAATTTACCATCTTGACAGGTTCACAAAGAGAAGATCCAGGGAAGTGTTGCCAAAAGTAAGCACTCTGAAAACTTTGGCAACGGCCAAGCTTGTGCATATTTCATTATCAGGGTATACTTAATTCTCATGATACATTTCGTGTGCACAAAAACTCTTAGCTTTCACACACACACACACACACACACACACAGAGCTGCAATTTCTCCCTCTCATTGGTAAAATTGGGGTATTAGATTCAACTTCTGTGTTGATTTCATATGGTTAGGTATAATAACACATTAAGGAAAATTTTGTGAGATGTTTTAGTTTTGTTTTGCTGTAAAACACATTTGGCAAAGGATAATTTAAAAGAATAGCCATATGTTTCCTGTATTCTGCCAGGATTTGATTAAAATGCACACTTTAGATAAGATCTTTTGGTTTTTCAAAATGGTGGCTAAGTTTGATGCAGTAACTGTGCTTGCATTTTTGTGTCCAATCCTGGGCTAGGGCTGCAAAAATAAAGTTCAATGCTTGCAATCAAGGAAGTTACCTTCAGGTGCGGAGACACATACATAAACAAATAAGTGCCACAATGTACAATGATTTCTAGAAAAGGTAATTTTTGTAGCCTACTTTAAGACAGTTAAAAATTCTCTTCTCAGTTAAGTCAGAGGAGAAAAAATGGATCAAACTAGTAGGGCTTGTGTTATTAATATTAAATAATCTACCCAGTTTGTGTGAAAATTTACAAGGAACAGATTAGCAGATTCTGCCAAAGTCACACACATTCTACTCTTCTTCCAACTTTTCTATTTTCTATTTTTGGGGCTGCAATATAGGTTACTTTATAGTAAAAGAAGTGACTGACTATTAATTTACTTTTCAAATTCACATGGACAAAACTGAGGCAAAATGAAGATCCTGAAGAGTATCTTCCCCGTTTCTTTAGTTATTAGGGGGCCAAATAAATATGTTTGGAAACTTACAGCAAACAACTAAAACCACATACCCCACTATACAAACATATTAATAAATAAAATATTTAAAAATTATTTTGAAATGGTCTAAAGAGTACCAACTCCAAAATACTTTGCACTGAATCAAAGCTGCCAATATTATTTCTGCCAAGTTTTGTTTCAAAACAGAAATAAACTTTGCTATATGTTCAGCATGATCTCTAATGATTAAAGATAATTATTTACATTTCCCTGAAGCTTCTAATAACGTTTTCTCATCAGTTCACTTTAGCACAGAAGGAAGAGTGTGAAGTGATGTTTACCTGAGCAGGTGAAGACGAATCAATAAGTCAATTTCTAAATATTTTACCTGAAGAAATAGACATTTTAAGAGAGACTGAATAGTAAAGATTTATGGTCTATGTTGGTTAAATTGGTCAGGTTAATTTTTTTTATTAAGTTTTATTTAATGTATATCTAGATTACATATTGAGTGAACTTGTAATTGCTGTTAAATATGTTTCTACCTGATCCATTTTTATCTCTGCTGCCTCTTCCATCTCCACCCTCAGGACTTAAACCCAATAATATTTATATAGAGAGTGAGCAGCAGTTGCTTATTAAATCAAAATGAATATGGCTTTTGGTAGTGTTTATAATGTTGTTCTATTGAAAATATTTTAACTCCTAATTCAATATTATTTTATCAAGTATCCAAACAAGAGCTGCTTATCTATGATCTGACAAATAAATTCCAGGGAACTTTTAACCTAACAGCCCATTAATTCTTACAAATGTCTGCAAAGATCAGTACATACCTGCAGGGGTCAGGCTGCTGACATCAATAGAAAACTTAAAATGCTGGGTGAATTCCTGTGGGGGCATCTTAAATTTTTGTCAAGTTTTTCTAGGTTTCCAGTGTGGGTTCTTTAGAGGATAGCAGTCCCTAAGGTCTGCTATACACTGTCATTTATCCCCTGCAGTCGTGGTCGAACAGTTATTTCCCTTTGAACTATGGTCTTCAGACTGGGCATGCATATGTGCCTTTGGGTATACACAAAGACTGTCCAAAGGGCATGTGAATATTCAATGGCCATTTGCACCATTTAGTAGCATTCTTTAAGCTATCCTTTTCCATCTATCCTTTCGCTTTACAACATAAAAGAACACTTTTCATCTGAAACAAAGTTTACTGTGGTTCATTACTCAAGTGTTAAAAAACTTTCAAATGTCAAACAATGGGACAATGGAAAAAGCTCCTTTAAAGATTAGTAAAGGTGCCCTACCTTGAGATGTTCTGTTTTTCTCTGTCAGACCTCTTAAAGTAAATAAATTTGATATGGGGTATTCTAGCTTGTTGGAATGTTCTATGAAGGATATGGCTACTAGATCATCCTTTCATTCATACACTAAAAAATACATATTGAACAAGTGTGACATGCTCATGGGCTCCTTCACATTCACATGGTTATGGGGTCAGTAAAAGACCACACATAAGTGTATACACAGAATCTGAGGACCGTCTTCTCTGACTCTCTTCTTTTTGAGATTTATTTCCTTCACTTTTGGGGAGCTGTAGTTGGCCTAAATTCTGTCTTCTATTATTCAAGTCAGTAAAATTGAGAGTTTTCTATCAGAGTTTTACCTGTCCTGGAAAGGGATAAAACCATGGGAACTCTACTCACAACTATTTCCATTTTAAAGTCTCATCTTCTTTCTAGCATCTCCCTGTCTTGGTCTCTATCCAGGATCTTCAGATAATTTCTTTTTATATTTTGTTCAGGGTTTGTAGTTGTTATCTGTGAGGGGTTTTTGCTAGACAGGAGCTATTCAGCCATCACCATTTTGTTTTTAATCAATTTTAGATAATGAACCACTGTAATATATACTCTGTAACATCACATGAAAATTATGGTAGTAGGGTAATCATATGGGAAATTTTAAATAAAACAATTTTCTTCAAAAAGTAGGTCTTATATTATTCAGATATTACAGGATATGTAGCTCAATAACAGTCCATCTACATTTCAGGAGTAATCTTTTTCCCCCAGTTTATCTATTTAGTTGTAACACTTTTTTTTTCTGAGACACTTCCTGCCTTCATGATTTGTAGTTTATGTTAATGCCTTTCTGGTCTTGAGATAATGCTCAAATAAAATATTTAAAAATATAGTTTCCTGTAAACATTGTAGTTAAATTTTGATAGTATACTTGCTTTCACTTCGTAACAATAGTTCACATTTTTAAATTATTTACACTGCATGCAAATCATCCAGAACTTTTCAAAGCCCTTGAACTTATTACATGTAAAACCCATAAGCACTTTTTCTCATAAAGAAGACATGCAAGGCTTATTTATCAGCCGAATTCAATTACATGTGACACTAAGAAGGATGCTTGCCATTGAAGTACTATTTATGTATGCAATTGAATATTTTTTCTACAATGACCATTTTACATGGGGCTCATTTAAAAGCTTGTCCTTTTCTGCTCCCCTTATCATTTCAATTAAAAGAAAATAAGCTTTGTCTGAATCAAATATTTGTCTGAATATACTCAGAGTCCGTTCTCTCCATCCTTCCATCCCAAACTGTGTCTCCTCAGAAAAAGAGCAATTACAGAGCAAACAAACCGAAAAAAAAAAAAGGAAAGGGTCCCACTTCATGGGGTCATCACATAAGTTTCGTTTTCCACCAGTCTGCCCTTGTCCATGAGAAAGAATTTGAGATTCTGATTCATAAGGTGTGGTGTGGGGCTTGAGATTCTGCATTTCTTATTTATTTATTTAAACGTAATAATATTTTAATTTTATTTTTTAGTTTTTTAAAGTTCTCCTTTTATTATAGATACAGAAGATATATATACACCATGGAATACCATGTAGACATAAGAAAGAATGAGATAATGTCCTCTGCAGCAACATAAATGCTTCTGGAGGCCATTATCTTAATTAATGCAAGAACAGGAAACCAAGTATCACATGTTGTCTTTTATAAGTGAGAGTTAAACATTGATCACACAAGAACATAAACATGGAAACAACAGAGACTGGGGACTAGTAGAGGCAAGAGGGAGAGAGGACGATGTGGGTTGAGAAACCAACTATTGGGTACTATGCTCACCACCCGGGTGACAGGACCTGTACCCCAAACCTCAACTCCATGCAAGATGCCCATGTAAAAGCCTACATGAGATTGTGCATCTCTAACCGAAGCCCAGGTGATGCTGATGCAGACCATGTCTTGGAAGAATTTAGGGTTCAGAGAGGGCCTCCTCAGTACTTGTTGCAGTGAATTTACTGCAACTCCTGTTGTAAACTCCTGTTGCAGTAAACTCACAGTGCAATGAGAAACACCCTGACTTTGATTCACATATATTTTAAAACCTCATAAGGAGGAATTACAGACCTCTTTGTCAAAATGCCAGTTCAGTTGATAAACTAAGGGACAAAAAGACCCTCATCTCACCTGGTAAACTGTCAACTTGTACAGTCTTTAAAGCCAGCTGAATGAAGTAGAAACCTCATCAGAAAGTCTAGCAGTAAGCAGCTATGTAGGAAAGTGCTGCAATCTTTCCTCAGAGGAATTTAAGGATGTAACATTTTCAATTAAAAGTGAGTCTGTTGTGCAATCTTGAGATGATTCCTGATAAAGTCTCAGAGAAAATGAGTTTGACTTTGTGGAACTGCGTAGTTGTCATTTGGTGTGTTTAGGAAAAGAATTAAAAACAAACACTGGAGAACAAAGTCTCATCTGAGATAAATACAGTGGGAGATGGTCCTGAAATTGGCAAAGGAAGCACTTTGGAAGTGTTAGGAAGACAATGCCAGAGCAAACAGAAGGGTAGGCTATACACAATTCTGATTAAAAAACAAAACAACAACAACAACAACAAATAAATGTGGTAGGGGAATAAATGTTAACCACTTACTACTCTCAGGGTTTGTTCTCTATACGGTATAGTGAGAGTCTTATATCACCCTTCACTGGGGATTCTCAAGCCACCATTGATTTAGCTGTATATGTTCAGACCACAGCTCTTGAGGTTATTTGTGATTTACAAGCCTCTACATATGTGTATTCTACTTTTATACTTAGTCCCTTTTAGAATCAAGCAGTGTTTTACAAATGCTCTGAGTTTCACACCTCCTGTGCTGTATCACACAGAAATGAACAAGGTGTGACGGTTAGTAATTGACAGGTGATAAAGCCCTAATGATAAAGCTAACAATGATAATACAAATAATGATAGCTGATTTTGAGAGTTGTGTGCCAGACGATGTTTTGTGGACTTTAGGAATGCTGGCTTATTTTTCATAGACAGCTTTAAGAGAAAGGTACTATTATGATCTCCATTAGGAAAGTAAGGTACGGTGAGGTTAAGTAACTTACTCAATATTAAAGATTAATCTGTTAAGTAGAAGAGCGAGGATTTAGATCCTGCAGTTCAGCAAGAACAATAATGTAATTTGGACTAATCCAGCTCGGCACAACAAATATCAAATTCGAGTGTCACTTCACAACTTTCCAGCAATGATCCAACATACCCTAACAGAGCGTGCAAAACCTCTAGCATCTCAATTGGAAGCTCTTTGACAATAAAAACAGATATATAACAAATTCTGCACTAAATTCATGACAGCCTTCTCAAAGCAGGGGAAGCTAACTGCAAATTTTGAGATGAAGACTTGCTATGTAAAACATGTCACAAGATACCATTTGTAAGTCACTGATTTCATGTGTAATGGTACTACCAAGATCGGCCAAATGAAGGAAACTGGAGAATGGGTATATGTTTATATCCACTTTAGAAAGAGATTCTCCTTCAAATCTGTATGAGAAAGCATCCAATTATAAATAATAACTTTAAAAAGGAATAAAGAAATCCTCTATACTTTTCTGCACCATGTGACCTTGGTTAAAAGATCATTTATGGGTTTTGACATGCAAGTAAAGTGAAGTAGCATAAATGGCTAGGGTAGGATACTTCATTCCATTACCACATCTTGGCATTACTCTTTCTGCATTGTCCTTCAAATGCATCATACACTTTCGTCCCCAATCTAGTTTTTTTCCATAAGCTACTGAAATGGATCATTTCAATCTGGTTTTATTTACCATTGACCACTCATCTCAAAAACTCTGCTATCACGATTACCTCTCTCATATTTATATATTCTCCCTTGCACCAGCCTCCCTTGGACTGGGCAGGAGTCCAGTTTCCACCCTGGGTTTTGTCTTCTCTAGTGTCTTGGCTCTGAGCATCCATTCTAAGCTAATCTTCCTGTGCCTACCTAAGAAGAAGCTCTGACATAGCCTGGTGGCTCAATTGTCCTGAAAAAATAAAGTTTAGAAGACATTCATGTTGCTTTCCAGAACTTGGAATTCATTTGACTTTACTTATATAAGAGGCTATAGAAAATACGACTAGATTGTTTCAGTTTCTGAGGTGCAAAGTGCTCAGGTTTCCAGTAAAAACTAATCTCTCTGCATTGTGCCTTTCAGACCCAGATAAAAAAAATCAGAGAGAAATTTATTTCTAAAAAAATGACAAATATCCTGCTAGCTTCCTTTAGATGCAGCAAGAACAATGCTTTTAATTCTGCCTCCTGACTTTCTACATGAAGATCATCGAATGAGCACATAGAACAAAAAAATAAAATAACATTTCAGATATTATGGAAATGAAATGCTCAAATGACACAAATAACAATGGGCAATTTTCACATCACTCAATAAACTGAGGATGTATTCAGCCCTTCTTTATGCCATGAGTTATTCTGAGTTTAACTTTTTAAAAAAAAAAGAACGTGGAAGGAATAAGATTCTCACCCTTGGCCGTTCAGGAGATAATATAACTTTCCAAAAACTACCCAGGGAAGAAACAATTAAATGGGAAAAGGACCACAGATCCACAGGGATTCTCCACTGACAGTGAGGACAGGGCATTGTGTGTGTGTGCGTGTGTGTGTGTGTGTGTGTTTTCCTTACCCTCAGCAAAATAACAACAACAACAACAACAACAAAAAAACTCATAGAAATAGTGTGACAATATTTGGAATGAGGCAGCCTTCCTCTATATTCCCATGGGCATTGGTGAGGAAAATGATTGCTGATTCAGTGACCTTGAATTGGTCCAAAATGAAAACAAGCAAACAACAACAACAACAACAATAAACACACACAAAAAACCCACCCCTCTGTCTGTCTTTAGTTTGCTTAAGAACGAAGTGTCTTTAAAAATTTCATTTTTTTTTTTTTGAAGAAAACATATGCCTGAATACTGACAGATGACATGCTGATAGATACACTTTTTTAAAATTTATGACTGTGGTTGTCATTCTCATGTTAGTTGCAATTTCAATAAATATTTGTAGATTGACAATGTCCAATAACTTCTCTTTCCCCAATTTTTTTGGGCTGCTTTTCTTTCTTCCTTCCTCCTTCCTCCCTTCTCCCTTCTCTCTTCTTCTTCTTCTTTTCCTTGTCTCTACTTTTCTTGGCTAGGGAGGACCTTAATCTAGTGTATTCTGGAGTGTCAGTTTTTCAAGAAAAAATCAGTATTTAAAATAATTTATTTCAAGTAATTTTAAATATATGATTCTGCACGTGACTTAGTAATGTTCATGACATGATTCTCAGCCTTTGGATACTCTTTTGCCTGTATCTTTAGAAGTGAAGAATTCTATTCCCAGAAAAGATAGGTCTTGACAATAGCAGCAAAATCTTTTCTAGTTCTTGTTTATCCCCTTTATAAAGAAATCTATTACAATGGGGAAAACTGCTTTCATGATACCTGAATTTACAGTTTCAACTGTAATCTACTTTAATAATCTTTTGGATGGGAAAAGATACTCAAGAAATTGGACTTCTATGAATGCATTTATGGCAGAATGTGCATTTTCAAGGTGAAATACAATACAAATTTCACCATGTGTGTGTCTCTTGGTGGTGGCACATAACCAGTTTTTAGGATGAATAATGTATAAAACATGTCTCCTTGAGAATTATTTCCTTCCCTTTCTTAAACTGACTTTCCCATGCCTAGAGACAGCAACCCTATGTTGCTTGTATAGGGAGGGTTAGATAAGAGATCTAACAGCACTCTCATTGGAAAACAATGACTGTGTTATTTTAACACTGAGAAAGTACTAAAAACAAATAGCCTAGTTTATTTCCTCTGGGTGAAGTGTATGCTTCACAATTTACAGACATGAATTAAGTTTTGTCATTGTAGTTATTTTGTTTCAGTCTATGCTATTTATATGTATTTGAGGAGGGATATATGTTTCCAGATTTTCTCTTACGGAAGAAACAGACATTTGAAAATATGCAAGAGGCACAGTGTGTTCTCACATATGATATTGTCCCATTGATAATTGTAAATGGCTTGTTATTGGTGGCTTGTTTTCATTTTGTCTAACTTCAGAGGGAAATGGACTCTTTTAAGCATATAGAGAAAAATGTCCAAATTTTTTGCCTCTTCGTTTTCTGTGGAAAAAATACAGTTTGAAATAGATAAAAATGTGACTAAACCCCATACGTGTGGTTGCAAAACTCACAAAGCTATTTCCATGTTAGACTTGGCTCATTGCGAGGGATTACATTTTTGGTGGTCAATGAGTATTTGACTGATTGGATAAAATTCTATTTTTAAAATGTTTTATCATTTTTTCTTAGGAAGTTCATTCTTGCATAGCTAAAAACATCAAGTCTGTTAGGTTAAAAATACACTGATTGGAAGAACCAGGTGCTACTCATGCCATAAAGATAAGCTGCTTTCCTTTCTTTCAAACTTACTTTAAGAATGCCTAATGTGTTTGGGTGAATCAATCTCACTCCTTCATACTCAGAGGAAAGTTTCCTGTTAATTTCTCTGGCTTTCTGAATCTCACACTCATATTCTCCTAGGAAATCAGGTGCATAGTGGCAGAGCCAGGTCCCTAGACACCTGCTTATGGGGTTTATTAAAGGTTACTAGACAACAGAGGAGCTGCAGGGCATATGTGGTTTGACTTAGTGGTGGCTGGGGGACAGCCTATGTGCTGTGGCTGGCAGAGCCCCTGGGCAGGTCCACCCCTAAAAGGCCTATGAAAGTGGAAACATCTAGCAATGACAATGAATGAGACTGCCAAGAGCAATTAATAGAGTAACAGATTTGTTGGAAAAGTCAAGGACAGAGACCTAGGGAGTTAGTCATAAGGCGAGAGTTGACAGCAACCTTGTGAGCAATCACTTGCAATATTAGGCCCTCGGGGGTTTTGAAGAGCTTTATGCTTCTTTAGGCTCCAGGACAACCACTGGGAAGTGAGTAGAGCAGTTTTTATTATTCTCACTTGATGCATAAAGCTACATGGTTTCTATAATTTAGTAGCAAACTCAGAAAAATCCTGAATTTTGACTATTACAGGAAGATAGGTTGAACAAGATCTCGCAGTGGATAAGAAGTCCCTTTTACATTTATAGGTGGGAGACAGGGAGACATGGGTTTGAGACTCCCAAAAGAAGAGGAGAAAGAGTCTATTCAAGAATTTATGATACTTTGCAATGTGACTGAGCATGCTCCCAGATCAATGTGGTTGATTATTCAAAAACTGAAGCCTCATTTCTTGGCCTACTCCCTACAGAGAGTAACTTTCCTATAGTTTCCACTCTTAATGGGAAATGGAGAGCCACGATGTGACTGTTCTCTGCAGAGAGATTCTTAGTTAATTGCTTCTACTTCTGTTTTCATCTCAGTGGGGGCCAGCTTCCCTAATTAACTGTAGCGGGCATGTCTGGTTACGGGCAGCCATCATTTTGGAATGACTGAGCCCATTTCATTAAGAACATATCTTTCTAGGGCAATAAATAAAGACAATGAAGAGTACCAAGTGGTAAAGAAGAGAGAGGTTGGCTCCTGTGTGAGATAGGTCTGGGTTTGAATCCCATCCTTAAGTACTCATGGTTCGAGGGACACTTGCTCTCACCAAGCCTCAGTTTCCTCAACTTTAAAAATGGGGATAATTCCACCCGTTGCTGGGATATTGCACAGATTAAATCAATTGACATTAAAAAGGAAAATTCATCAAGATAAACACATTTGGTCACATTATTCTGCAGGTAAGATGGGACTTTGTCTCTGATAACAGATGCCATGGTTTTAAAAGATAGATTATAATGTCTCTCTGCATATATTCATACTGCAAAAATTATTAACACTGTGGAGCCATTAGAAGCTAAATTAAGCTGCTTTTCCATGCCGTGCCACTGTTACATAGGATGCATGCTCTGGGCAGATTTCACACATTTTAGTTATTGGGTTGGCAGAATTGTCAAATGCCAGTTTTGAAAGATGAGGCTATCTACAGATGCTTGCATAACACAGCTAAGCAGAGAAACAAAAATGAAAATATCCCTTAGCCCTTCACTGCGAGCTAGGTAGCTTCTATCTGTGCTTCCAGATGCACTTTCTATCCTGCTCCCACTACCCTGGGCCCACAGAAATAAATCTGTACATCTCCAGCAGGGCTGCCTTGCCCTCTGGTTTCTGGATGAGCTCAGCTATGGGGACCCTCAGTAGAGACTGGAAGATGAGAGTGAGTGAACAAGGGATATTTATTTCTCCACTTCCTCTTGTGGAGTTGCCACAGGCTGGCTGTGTCCTAAGACAGAAGTCCTCAGTTTCCGTAGGGCCTCCTTTACCACACCACCTTTCTGTCTTCGGGTTCATACACCTTTCCCTCCATTTGTCCATTCGGGCCTGGGGTGGTAATAGTCCCCACTGTCACTAGATTCCAGCATATTGTCTCCACATTTGCATTAGGATAAAACATATGGATTCATCAATTTTGCAAAACAAAAATTATCAAATATTGGTAATTTCATACTCAATCTAATAAATAGTTACATCATTAAACTGTTTTGAATCATTCAATTAAAGTGCAGTTCATTAGCAAGTAAGGAAAATATTTGTTGTTAAAATTAAGGAAAGCAGGTTTGCAAAGGAGACAGTAGAGAAGCACTTGGAGATTTTTTGGGATGAAAATATTTACTGAGGGCAAAATAACTATTAAATAATAGAAGCTGTAATTATAAATTATTTAAACACTGGATTGATAAATAAAAATTTCTGTAAAGTAAATGGTTACTTGGTATCACAGCACCAAAGTGATTTGATTTTTTAAAAATTAATCTGGTATATTTGGAAACCTAATCAAGCAGTTTGGTATAAATAAGCCCTCACTGATTTACAGAGATACATCTGATAATGCAAAGGAAAGAACAAAAACTAAGAGTAAGGAGACCTTAATTTGAGTGCCCGCTCCCCACTCCAGTCAGTTATATGATTTGAGGAAAATCACTTTGCCTTTTTGTCATCAAGTTTCTGATCTGTAAAATGAGGAGTCAGGGATAAACAACCTCCAAAATCCCTTTTAGTTCTGGTTTTTGTTAGTTTGTAATACCAGGGACTGGTATCAATGAAAAAGCAGAGCCTCAAGGTGCTCCTCCTCTGTCCTTCCCTGACAGTTTATTTGCTTCATTCAGTAGTTGGCTGATAATTTCCAAACTTGGCAGCACAGAAGAAATATCCAGGGTATGTTCCTCGGCTCCACCTCATACCTACTGACTCTCTAGTATCACGGGGACAGTAGCTATTTCATATTTACGAAATCTCCCCCATTGATTCTGAAGTGCAGCCAGGATTGGAAATCACTGTGAAAAACACTATCTTGGGTATAAAGAGAGAAGACTGATGACAAACACGGGTTATTCTGAACAACTCTCAGGACAATTCTGGTAGAAGAAATCCAGAATGGTTCTGAGTAATGGAGCTAAATGATTTCAGCTCTCCTGTTCTCTGTAGTACTCAAATAGAAAGAGGACAGTCACCATATTTGCTTGTTGCAATTGTGCATGTGGGCATAAGTTTCAGAGATGTTATGTCCTATTGCCCTAACTTTTGGATTTCCTGTGTCATTATAAACCTTTTTCAGAGCATAATGACACAAAACGTGATCATATTTGTATGGTTCATTAGCATAAGGGAATAGCTACTCATAGTGGAGATGACTGGGCCAAGCCCAGCTTATCATGAGAATGAAGAGGGGATCAATATCTAGGCAAACCTGTAACCACTTGTGGCACACTAGGATGACTGGGAAGCACTGTCTGAGTGTACCTAGTATCATCTATGTTCACAAGACGTGCTCAATACATTTGTCATAGATATTAATAAATTATTGGTCAGTCTTAGAAATACATGGTTTGGGCTGGGTGCAGTGGCTCATGCCTGTAATCCCAGCACTTTGGGAGGCCAAGGCGGGAAGATCACGAGGTCAGGAGTTCAAGACCAGCCTGGCCAATATGGTGAAACCCCGTCTCTACTAAAAATACAAAAAAATTAGCCGGCATGGTGTCGCATGCCTGTAATCCCAGCCACTCAGGAGGCTGAGGCAGAAGAATTGCTTGAACCCAGGAGGCAGAGTTTGCAGTGAGCCAAGATCCCACCACTGCACTCCAGCCTAGGTGACAGAGCGAGACTCTGTCTAAAAAAAAAAAAAAAAAAAAATTATGGTTTGTTGTATGATTCTTATCTGCTTACGATTCAATTATTTTCAGTTCTTTACTATAGCTTGTAATAATTTCTTCCAGAACCTACATAGAAATGACATGCCTCACAAAATGCAAAACTCAACTGTGGAAGTAAATATGATTACATATGTAAACAACTGCTTAAGTCCAACATGAACACCGTGTTCACTATTTACAGGTACTATATCCTTTAAAATAAAAGTAAAAACAAAACTATGCAGTACTTACCGGGTCCCTTCGCACGAGCTCTCCATTGGGTACTACTTCAACCAGGTGGATGATGATAATCATAGAATTCAGAATGTAAGTAAGAAACATGTTCTTGTGCAGGGTTACCCTTTGGCAGCCAAGGCTCCTGGAAGAAAAAGTAACATAAAGCATTGACCAGTGCCAAAATGTTAAGAGTACCTGGGAAAAAAACATTTTGGTAATATTTTTCATATTTTCTTTTAAAAAAAGATGAAAGAACATATAGAAAAAAGTAAGGCTGGTCTCCTTTTTCAGATTTATTACTACTTTTCTGCCTGATTTTAAAAAAGATGTTTCCAATCATAGCAGCTCATAGTTTTCAGTCCTCAGAGTGACTTCATACAATAACTGAAAGAGTGGGTGATAAAATCTCTTTTAATTATAGCAAATGTTGTAAAATTAGTTAACAGAGGACTCTTAGATTAGAAACTATTAGGGCTTGCAGTGTGCTTCAAATGAAAAGCCTACTATTCATTGTTGCAACCAGGAAGAAAATATGTGGCCAGTGGGGTCACAGAGCATGAAGTCAGAACCAAGGCTGCCTGTGACAAGGTACCGAATCTATGTCCTTGAGTCACTGCATACACACACTTCACATCTCCTGGCATCCTCCTCTTCCATTATTTCTGTTGCTATCTTCTTATATCTTATATTCCAACTAGAATCATCACTGTAGTTCCTCTTTTCCAACCCTCCTGATGGTGGAGCTCAGACACAGGCAGAGAATTCTTAATAGGTGCAAATGAAATGTCATTATGAGGCATATTGTGATTTGGATCCAATGAGAGCTGTCTAAGTGCTGCTGTTTCTTTGCAGAGTCATTCCCCACCTTTTGGGTATTAAGCAATTTGTTGGGCTTTTATTCTTTTCTCCTCCAGTTCATAAACTTGTACATATGTGTTGGTGTGAATGTTCACATAAACAAACATTAATTTGAATATCCTATTTTCATTTTTTGGTGTAATGGAGAGAGCCTACATCATGACTATAACAGAATTGCAGTGATTATCCTAGACAAATGAAAATCTTATATTTATCATATTTGATAGGGCAAAAAATATTAGCATAACATCATTTGCCATGTGAAAGCTTAAAACATGCAGTTAATGATGCCAATGACTCATAACACTAACTATTCCTAAAAATATCTTCATGGAATAAAGTTAGAAATGAAGAATTTTGAAAAGGAAATTCTGAGGAAAAATGAAATACAAAAATGGTCTGGGTTTACTTACAATGCCTTCCTATATTTCCAATTCAAAGGAAAAATAGTTGTCAATTATCCCTAGCAAAAAGCAAATTTAAGTAATAAAGGCAGCTGTTAGAGCATATTTTAACTATTATAGCTACAGTTTTCAACTTTTTGGGAAGGATAAACAATAACTCATTAATAAATAATATTTTTAAAAATTCAACTTGTTGAACAGGGATAGGATGTAGAATTTACATCCATGAGGCAGGCTCTGATAAAGGCAGGATTTAGGAAAGAGCTTTCTCTTACACACATGCTTCTATGGACTACTCTATTCAGCAGTACGGAAGTCTGTTAAATAAATCAAACCCAACTGGTTTTATAAAGCACTAAAGGTAGGTTGCAAAATTAAATTTAAACAAAAATATTACTTATGTGAAACCTCATGATCGTTTATACTGCATAAACTTCCATCTTGTGACTGCTGCAATCAGCACAGTCGAATCTGTGACCTGCCATCTTTCATAGTCACAAGAGCAATTTATAATTCTCACTGGCGGTTAATTATGGAATTCATTGTTTAATTCAGCCTGGCTTAGGCCAATGATAATTGACATTATCTAGAACTAAGGAGTATGAATGAATGTATCATACAGCGATGATATTCTTACGCCTGGTTTTCTTTTGACTGGGGAGAGCTCAATAATCTGCTGTTGTACATTAGCTTAAATGACTTCATTAACTTCATTCTCCTGTATAAACCCAAGCCACCCTGAATAAAATATACTTCCTCCACCTCCAGCTTACTCTCTTGTGTGCCTGCTTTACTTTTCTTCTTAACACTTATCACCTCCTGACGCAGTATATGTTTATTTATTGCCTGTTATTCTCTCTTTTCCTCCCACTAAAATGAAAGTGCTAAAGGAATTTATTTTATACACCTAGAACACTGTCTGACACATCATTGGGTTTAATCCTCATTTTTTTTAATTTAAAAATATATTTAAGAAATATGTTCTGTTTTGAGCTGTGACCACTAAGCAATTTTCCAATACACCAATGAATTACATTAAATGTTAGATGATTTCCTACTTTATACTTCATACCATACTGAACATTTGCCAGATTCTTCAGTTTCATATTAACTAGCTAATATGGAACATTATCCTGTTGTTCAACACTAGTTAAAAATAAATATATCATATAGCATATACACATACAAACAATATATTGTATATAGATAGATACAGTATATATAAAGAGTACTGTATCTATATAAAAGCATACATTTTTTTCCATTGGAAACACAGAGAAAATGATAGTTTAAAACTAGATAAACTGCTAGTCTCCAAAGGAGAAGTATGACTAATACTTGAGTTTCTGTTTTTTGAAAGTTTTAATATAATTTTTGCTCATTGAGTTTTAAAATTTTTATGATACTAACTTGACAACATTTACAGTCATCTTTTTGAAGTGAGTCGAAGGTACTGCAAATTTTTCAAAATTCATTCAATAATCCAAAATATATGATTGTGCACTCATTATGATCCAGACCTGGTAGATATCAGGAATATAATGGAGGACAAACAGGCACTCTTGCCTTTAGGGCCCTTATATACTATGCCATTTTTTATTTACTTTTATTGTGATAATTGTTCTGAAGAAGAGGGGTGGGATGCTAGAGAGAATTAATTGAACTTAACATTAAAAATCCTCAGTACAAATATGTCTCTTAAATGAACATGAGAGAAGCTGACAACATTTTTTTGTCATATCTGAGATGTCTTAGGTAGAAATAGCACCAACTTGACACTATATTCTATTCCCTTGATTAAAAAAATCCAGACATTTAGATGGACAGAACATTGCTTATTATTTGAGTGACGGGAAACCATAAGTACCACAAATTCTCCAGTAGTAGGAGGTTGAGACAACATAATCTACTTCTACAACATAATCTACCAATCAAGGTGTCATTCAAATGTGAGGAAGAGATAATGATTTACTTGAGTATGAATCTCAAGATGTCACATTTTAAGGCTAAAGCAAAAAGTCATTTTCATAGTTATAGTTTATCTGGTGTAAATCTTTCACATTTGTTTCAAGCTATTAGTACCCCGTGTGTGTGAGTGTGTACTTTTTGGGAACTTGTAGTTGTATGAGATGGCATTTGATATTGGTCTTGAGTTTTGCCGATTGTGTAAATGAGTTTGCTATCACAGTGTGAGGAACAGCAGTATTTTCTCTTATATATCTCATATATAAGACCGTGTGATTATAGTCACATTCAAAGCAAATGAAGAAAGTAGCAAAAAGAAAACAAGTAAAAGTTGTTGTGAAGTTCCTGCTGCATGGGAAAATATGAATTAGGGATAATTTCTGTAATTGGTACAAGCCAAAGTCATATCTTCTAGTGTAACTTTTCATTTTCATTTACCTAAGGATCATATGTTATTCATGATAACATGAGAACTGAAAAGAAAAGAGAAAATGAAGTGAAGTGGATTGCATTAAAACTCCTGGGAAAATTCAAATACAATATATTATATATCTTCACTATTTGACAAGAGACTTTATGCCTTTTGATTTAGCACAAAATCCTTATCGTTAATAAATTCTCTTTCAATCAAAATTCTTGCTTTTCCTATTACCACTATTCTATGGGTGAAGAATATGCCATGGTATGATCAACAGTTATCTTTGTTGTCTGTCTTGCCAGCGGTGAGTTGGAAGAAAGGAGGCCATCTTTGATACCATAGATTTCATGGTTTCCTTGGAGCAACAGGAAGGCAGCCAGAGATGTATAATGGTGAATACTACACAAGATAAAGATTCATATACTCACCCAATATGTAGAGGTGACATAGAACAAAGAGAATAGTAAGTAGTAGAGGAATCAGTCTTCCCTCAGTATGTCCCCTGGAAGCCACTTTTGTTGACCTCCACGATTACCTATATATGCTTTTGGTTAATGTGGCCAATGTAATGTCATGTAGACAATAAAATGAAGAGACTGCCTGTTTTCCAACCTATATTTCTATCAACTTTCAGGCAAGAATAATATTTAAAATACCAATCAGAAAGACATGGATAACAATCAGTCAAAATAAATGCTAATGAATGGCCTGTTATGCTTTTCATGAGGTAATACAATGAGAGGCTTACATATTTAGGATTATTCCACAGAAAAGCAAATTGATAAATTGTAATTGAAATTTATAGATAAGTGAATTTATTGGAAATTTGCTGAAAATGGTCAAGAACCAATCTCAAATAAATGTCCATTTATGTGTCTTTCCCAAACCAGTCTTCCCTAAGGGCATCTTCATTTTGGCTCTCTTGTTGACACTTACTATTGGAATCCAGCAGTAAGAGATCTTGCTGAACTAATTTGATGTTTATATTTAATCCCTTTCCATATTATCATTCCAATTTTTTCTGTGAAGATTTTAAACTAAATACCATCCTAATAATGCTGTCTTCTTTCTTTAACTGGTGTACCAGAAATGACCTGCATATCATCTTGAATATTATTTAAACTTTTGAACAGTTAAGATTTTTAATGCTGACTTTTCTATGAATTAAACTCGAGAAACCGTTTTTTTCTACATTTTCTCTTTCTCTAGGAAGATGGTATAGAAGATCAATTTTCTTCTATTAAAATGAAGGCTTTATATAAATTTATACATTAATTTTCCAACAGCACAAGGAGCATGATTTCTATTTGCTTTAAGTTTACATAGTTCTGCCTTTTACCTTCCCCTGCATGCTCAGAATAAAATTACATTAAGATTAAAGGCATATTTTAATAAACTAATTCTGAGTAATATCCCAAGATTTTAGTGAGGTATTGGCAGTTCTAAAGCCTCCTGTATGGTCAGCGACTTTAAATTTCTCTGCAGGCCTCCTAGGCCTGCTCATTTGAGGAGGACAGCTGCAGGGTTCCTCCTTTTCATAAGGTACATTTGAGGAGTTCTGAGGGCTTTACAGTGAGATTTCAATGGAGTGATTATGAATGGGGCATCAGTTCTCAGAATTGGAGCTGGGTAACTTTTCACTCTGGTTTCCTGAAAGTTTTATAAAACTGTTTGGAGTCTGCAAAATTACTCAACCCTGGGAATATAGAATTAAGCAAGGGAGTGATGATATTTTTTGCTCAGGTTGCACACAGATGATGCCATTTAAGTGCATAAATTATGAAACTTTCTATTGTAATGTGCAGTGAAGATCTTAAAGACGATGTAGAGTATTTGAAAATAAATTCTGGAAAAAGTTTGCTAATTCACAAATAAATTCCAGTGATATATCAGTATTATTTTCTACTTCCACAATCACTTTTAATGTTTCTGAAATTCAAATATAAAAAATATTAAAGGGTCAGGATCGAACTTAAATTTTAAGAAAACAGAAGTCCTTTATATTTTTACTTTGGGTAAGGTTTAAGATATGGTTGAAAACAAGTATAAAAATTTTATACAGCTTTTTTTGGTTTGAATATTTGGCATCTCAACATATGTGCTTTTGGTATGTCATTTGTTTCTTGTTGTGTCTGCTCTGAAGAACTAGCTGTTTCAGTTCATTTCTTCTCATTATTAGGCTCAGATGATACATCAATAAGACTTGTTTTTCTTCCTCAGATTTAAGTTGCTGTTTAGTTGGTTCTTAGAACTGAGAGACAGCAGGGCAAAGTTGGGTGCTTTCTAGACAATCTGTCCTCACACTCTCGCAAGGGTTTGATCAGCATCATTTTGCTTTGAGACTAACTGGAGTTGAGAAATATTCTACTTTGCCCATGTGCTGCACTTTAACACACCCATCTTCAGTAGCTTAATATAGAAATGATCATTGAAAAAAAATTCTTAATTTCTTTGCTGATTTGGCTTTCACATCTCCTCACTTTTTTAAGTTACTGGAGAAAAAAGGAATTAAGATCTATAATGCCTTTGACATTATTACCTTTAAAGTCCTAACTACAATTAGTTGCATGATTACAAATTTGGGAAATTTTTCTTTCAATTTTTTTATGATTATATTTAAAAAACTTAAAAAATATGCTTTAGTGGCATATTTTAAAATAAAATTTGTTTCAGAACCATGATGATATGTTTATTTGCCATAATGAAGTGCAATTGAAAAATGAAGACATTCCAAGATTAATCATGTTGTGTGAATACTGTATTCTAATCATCGAAAATATTCTTCTATTCTAATTTGAGTAATTAATAATTCATGTCGTTTTGCTTTGTTTATCAGTCTTTCTCCTGTTAAACCATTTATAGAAGGAGCTCATTGTCTGTTTGTTTATGTTATCATTTGCTATCCAGTTAAAAATTGCTATTCACTTCTATTGCTTAGTCAATATAAGAATCTTGACTAAGATACAGACAAAGATTGAAAAATGATGAAGGAAAAAATAGTAATTGTACTAAGGATGTATTTACAGGTGATTATTCTCCCCTTGGTTTAATTTTCCTTAGTACTATCCTGACAATGTTTTAACAAAAATCAAATCAAGATTCTATTGTTCTATGTTTTAAATTTATTTTTTGAGGTAAAGTATAGATGTATAATTTACCATCTTTGCCATTTTAAGTATATAGTTCAGGGGTGATAAATACATATATATTCTTCTCCCCCCTCATTCTATATGTGAATCACTGTACATTTAATCACATACCACATTTTTTTTTCATATTTTTTTTACACTACCACATTTTTTAAGTGTGGATGATTGTTTGTCATCTGAGTCTGCAAAAGGGCTTTTCTTTATGATTTCTATGATACCACCATGACTATTATTACTACCAATAATAATAATAATGATATCAAACACCTATTTCACTTATGTGTCAGACATGAATCCAGACACCTTACATATATTATTTCATTTTTATCTAATTTACTTCAGTTTCTAACATATTTACTGAACCGTGGTGTGTCTAGAGAAAAATACACATGTGGCTTACTCTGAATCTACATTTGAGAATATACTTCAGAAAGCCAGCCTAGGACAATGTTATGAGTGCTTTATTTTCACTAAAGTTTGTTGTGATGAAAGCATACATAACAGTTTCTAACTTAAATGTACCATTACCTGTAAAGATCCTATTTTATATTCATGTAAGTTGACAAGATAACTTAAAGTATTCAAGTTTTCCTTGTGTGTTTTCTCATATTTTGCTTTCTAGCATAATTGTGCACCATAAAACCTAAAGACAAGCATATTAAATTAGGTTTTGTAGAAACATGCTCTGATGTGCTTGTTTATTCCTTAGTCTTACATATGCTAGCAAGAAATAATTAGGCAGGGTATATGTGGATTTGTGGCTATGGTCGCCGAAAATTAGAGTGGGAGTAAAGAAGGTGGAGAATCCTCTCCTCTACCCTTAATGGTAACTTACCCATGGTAAATGGAACCTTTACCATGTTACAACAGTGTACTTATGGGCTCACAGGACTGTCTTACTTTAGGAAGCCTCAAGGCATAGTGCTTTTGAAAATGATATAAATTTATCCCCTTCTCCCCAAAGATAGGATTAAAAGCATATTTAAATTCATTTCATTTTTCTTGCTACTTCATGACTCCTAACATTGCATGTCGCTTGTAATTTGCTGAAGACCCTTCCACACCTCCACTCTTGCAGAATTCACCATTTATTTCAATAACTTAAAGGAGGAAATAAAGAGCAGATGCTGTAAGCGTACTTACTTGAAAAACACGAAAATCCCCAGGGAAATCACTAAGGTGAAAATTGACAAAGAATGACCCACGATAGCCAAATAGTACAGAACATACGCATTCTGGAACAACAAAAAGTAAAAACAAACACAAAATGAATGAATGATTCATCAGAGAGAAAATCATTCCTTTTCCTAAATATATGTAAATCAACAAATGTTTTCCTCCTTTTAAAAAACTGCTACAATTATAACAAATATTTCAGACAATGAAATTATTTTTTATCTTTACTCATGGTATGAAAATAAATTGTCATTTTCAAAGAATAAAGTTCTTTAAGATGAAGTTCCTCATTCAAAAATATATTTCAGAAGTAGCTTTATTTTCATTAAAAATTATCATCCCTAAGCCCAGTAAGCAATCCCGGTAGTTTTAAACTTCTGGAATCTTTTAGACAGTGGATACATAATTCTATACCACAGACCTGGCAAAATAGCAATCAACTTTCCAAGCTGTCCTGACTCTCAGCATATACAGAGGGTGAGGATAGTATGGTGGCGGGTTGCTATGCCTTTGTTTAAAATGATATCATTAGTATTTAGTTGGTTGAAGCTGCAAACTTTCCCCTTGGCAGCCATTTGATAATTCTTTTTTTCATAATCATGGTTAATTTTATTTATTCTCCCATAATGTTATGTTGACTTGGAAGAATGTCCCTCTCATGAAATGCATGTCATAGCATCTTTTATTTCCTAGTCATCACAATCTTTCCTTTCCTTATAATATAATTTTATCACAGAGAAAACAGCAATTGATCTAGTCACCCATCTCTCTCTCTGTCTTCTCTGTCTCTCTGTTTCTCTTTGTCTGTTTCTATGTTTCTAGTCTCTCTCTCTCTCATTCACTCTATTTTGACACTAGCTTTTGCATTTTGTACTATTTAGCCAGTTTCATCAACTGTAATTGAAGTAGACTTGAATCTATTGTAATTAGGGATTTTGTTTTCACTTGTTTTTCTTGGTGGAGCATAATTTGTATATTATTTTGTAGTTGTACCTTAATCTCTTGACTTTTGGTCTTAAGTTCCTTCCACAGTTTGTTGGGTCTTGGTATGAATGCAAATGTAGTGTAGATAGAACGAATAACCTCTATGAAGTTCTTTGATTTCCTGGAATAAATGTGGGATTTATATAGCCTTGAACATTTTGATTTTTGTCAATTTCCTCAGGAAGAGTCTGGGATTGAAGCACTAATTCAGTTAAAATGCACCCAAACTGTTCAGAGCCCTTTCTTGGTTATGTGCATTATTGCTGTCCTGAAATGAGCATTCCTTTTCTAGACCTTAGAATTTCAAAATGGACTAATTAGCTTCTCCTAAGTTGTGCCTGTTGCATCATTTGACCAGGCATTCCATATTTTTGGGGCATTTTCATTGTTGATACCACTCTCTTAATAGCATATTTTACTCTTACAGGAAATGTTAATAAAGTTAGAATAGTAGGTTTATAATTGGAGCTGATAAAATCTTCAGAGAGCTTTCTTGAGAGGGATTTAGGAATCTTAAACACACACACACACACACACACACACACACACACACACACACACACAAACATTCACCTCCTATCTTTTCTCCCAGGAATTCATTTTCTAGCTATTTTTCTAACTTCACTTGTAGACAATATCAGGAGAGGCATTTTCTAAAAGCTTTTCCTTCTAAATAGTTTACTACGTAGAACACTCTTGCCCCTTAATTAATTTGGATATATCTGCACTCCCTCTTCTGTCAGTCTTTTAAGAAATCTTTGCATACTTTATTTCTAAGAAAAATTTATATAACTTAATTCATATTCTTTTCAGTTGCTTCCAGAATACTCCTTTTAAAAACATTTGTTCTTCTGAAATAGAGTTGTCTAAATACGTAAGATTAAATCAACAACTTATAATTTAGTTGCCATCCTTGTGTCATTCTCAAGGGTGAGTTTTTTTTTTTAAAATGAATTCTAGGTTGGTTCCTTCAAATTTTAATGTGACAATATTTATATGGAAGATTTGTGGAAAGCATTTTAATCATTATACTAGGTGCCTAGAGAGGAGCATTTCTTCTTTAAATTATTTCCTTATCAGATGTAGCCAGTGTATGTGAGAAGTCCAAAGACAACACTAAGAATGATTTGGACTTGCACACTTACAACAATCCAGTTAACGTCAGCATAATTTTTTTCTGTAACATCATAATCAGCACTCATTCAGAAAATTCACTACTCCATGATAGCTTATTAATCAGACTTTATTAACAGCTCTCCATTAGGGTATAGGCATGCATCTGGTTCTCAGGGTGACTAAACCATTTGTAAAGAGACAACTGACCGTGGTGCCTTAGCCTGTGCTTGTGATGAGGTGTCCCTCCTATTCAATTGGTCTCTAAGCTATACGTTCATCTCGTTTGTTTTTGTTGTTATTTGTTTTGTTTTTAATAAAAGAAAACTTTTCTACACCCTGAAAGCATCTCAACAACAAACAAAGGCACTAGTGTGCTTTTAGCTTTCAACTGAATAATTATTTAGTATACAGGCCTATCTTTGACGGAAATGATAGGTTTATGTTAGAGTCAGCAGGGTTGCTTAGAGACGCCCTGCACAGCTAAACACTGACCAACTGTAACTCCCAGTTCTGTGTCGTGAGGAGGTTGGTTGTAGACTTAGTGAACTTTTCAGATTTTTGATGCATCCGAGGAAGAAAGAGCATCTGTTCCCCCACCATTTGCTTAGACGAATATTTCTAAGCAGAGATAATATTCAAAATATTTAACAGACAGTAAAATGCAAGTACTAACAAATAAGAATGAACTTCCACTGAAAATAATCTAAGCAGCCATACCTGTATTAGCGGACTGATGAGATGCCCCACTTTAGGAGTTCTTTCTGTGCCTTATTGTAAAACTAAGGTCATGGCCAACATAGGGGAAGCATGCTGTCTTGTGACTTGTGGAAAAATCTGTAGTTTTGAAACTCTTCCAGGAAAAGTGAGATGTTAGAGAGTCCCTTGAAATGTTGCCTAATTTTGGCATCATTGGGAATCCGTTCATCTGCTCTATGGACACTTATCCCCCTGCCATAAATGGACTGATTCTGTATGCTCATGGAACTTCAATTGACTCTTGACTCTGAGTGCCAACCAAGAAGTGAAATGTCATTTTCTCTAATGCTGCTCTAGAGATTCCTAGAACTTACCAGTTATCATATGATTTCTTTCCACAAAATCTGTTGGTTTCTCGGTAGCAGATATTTTACAGTTATATGTCCATTTCCTTGTACAAATAATGACATTCTCACTCAATACTGAAATGTGAAAAAGAACCTACCTTCAGTTTCTCAGGAGTGAAAGCATTGCACAAAGTATAGTTGGACCAGGTTCGATTGTTTTCAGGATGTTTAAACCAAACGCCGTTTTCATCACAGTATTTTGTAACCTTTTCTGTTAATGAAACATAATAATTATCACACAAATATCTCAAAATCCCAAGAAGGAAAAATAATAAATTAAAGCTTAAAAGCCATTCCAACATATTAATCACTTTATAGAACTTGAATGTGAATATGTCAATAGAGACTATCACAAATCATGTATTATACAAAGTGTATTAATATGCATTGTCTCATTTTAACTTTAGCAAAGCCATGTGAAGTAGGCATTGTCATCTTCATTTTACAAATTCAAAGCAGACAGTGAGAGGAGTCATGGGCTTGAAAAGCCACTGAGACTGAACCAGGATTTAGACCCAAAGACATGGATATGGGTCAGACTCCAAAGTGCTACCTATACTCTCCCTCGTAATTTTTTAACAGACATTAAACTTTTGATTGTAGATGGAAACTATTGGAGAAGAACAAGAACATACCTTTCTTTATTTACTTGCAATGTTTTTTCATTAGATTAACTGTATGAAACAATAATTTTTGGATCAAATGGTCAAATCTTCCCAGTCCCATATGGTTAAATCCAATAGAACAAAGAAGTCCAAAACTAAGGGATATATCAAGAGGTCGTTTTTCTGCCTCTCAAGAGATTTCATTTGAATCATCTCTCTTCATCCCACAGAAAATATATAGGGATCCAGGCTTTAGCCTTTACTGTTTACTTTTTAAAGTATCTCATAGATGCTTGTTAATGAAATTCCTACTCAGCTGGACTGACATATTAAAGATCTCCACCTTCGCTATGTGGGGGCCAGGCACCGCTCAGCGCTTTGTAGAATTATCTTCTTTAACGTTAATAATGAGTCTTTGAAGTGAATATTGTTCTTCCCATTTTATATATAAGTAAATTTCCCTTCCATAACTAGCATCCAGTAAGGTCAGGCATCAAATCCGAGTCTACTTCATTCCAAATCTATTGCAGAGCTATTAAGCACTAATTAAGCCACTTATTTCTGTGGCAATGTGCCAACTGATCAGAGGAAACAAAACAGGTAAGCCCTTATTGTTAAGATGCAGATGTAGGTGAGAAAATAAGACGATGTAAATGGCACCTGGAAACTGGATTTGGCATAGAAATAAAAG
Source organism: Macaca fascicularis (assembly GCF_037993035.2). Classification (NCBI taxonomy): domain Eukaryota; kingdom Metazoa; phylum Chordata; class Mammalia; order Primates; family Cercopithecidae; genus Macaca; species Macaca fascicularis. Next base: position 127,844,223 of record NC_088377.1, on the reverse strand, counting down.
ATAACACTGGTTTGGCCCCCCACTTTTTTTTTTTTTTTTTAAATTGATGCTTAGCAAAGAGGAGGAAAGCCTGGCATCTTACTGTCCCTCCAACCAGCAGGTCAATGATTCTGGGGTTGCTCACTGAGGTTAAGAGTTCCGCTTACACTAAAATATTTTGGAGGAAAAGGACAAGAAGATTTTGTTTGGGCCCTGAGAAAGAACCTTCCAAGTGCTTGCTTTGTGGTGTCTGCTGGTTCTCATCAGGCTTATTGTTTTTTCAATTATTTTTGTGTGATATGTTCAGTGCTGGTTACAATATGATAAAGCCTTGGTGCTTTTTGAATTTTAATTTTTTAGCCAGTGTATATGTATCAGTACAAAGTAAAGTTCCAAATTTGATAGAAATAATAAGTTCTCATGGGGATGACTCATAATATCTTTGCTGAAATTCATACTAAAATATTAGGCCATGATAGCAATTTTCATAATTTTTTAAAATAATATTTGATAACTTATCATTACCAGACCCTACATCAAGTGCTCTATCTTAGAAATAAATAAGAAAACTTCTTTGTTCTGTATGTTGCTTAAATTATTAACTGAGTATATATCTGAGATTCTGGGTTAAGTGCATGAGGCTGGGAAATCACAATATATATTGGGAGTAAAGAGTGGTCAGAATGGTGAGATAATATTTATCAAGACATTATTATCAGCAGGATAAACACACTGTGAAACTAGTATATTGTTAGCAAACAACTAAAGTGGCACTTAACTAAAATTAGAATTTAGCTGGATTGTATTATAATACCGGTCAACAATATTTTAATTTCGTACTGGGACTCTAGAAGGTGAAATCTCATAAATGATCAAGGTTATCTATATTCCATTCCAGTGACCTAAAGAATTTTAGATAATGTTGTTGGCTACAAGATAATATTTAAATTCTAACCTCTGAATTGGCCAAGCAACTGAAAGAAAAAATCAGGTTGAATTAAATAACATAGAAATAATGAACAAGCAAATATTAAAATGAATGTACTTGCCAAATTTAATCTCAATCATTCAGATATTCTCTAGTTCTTCAAAGCACCTATGTGATGTGTTTATTGTCTGAGAAATCAAATAGCAAGCCTAGATTGGTATAATATGCAGGGAGATTTTGCAAGTGTATTTGGAATCTTCACAAAATTTTAATCTTTGATAATTTCTCAGGGAAAATATTTTTGAAGCATTTTCCTATGTTAACAAAGGCAAAGCATTGCTGTACCTATAGATAATGCTTTTATAGATGGTTATTTTCTTTTTTAGCACAGGATGTGGAAGTCAGAATCATATGGTAATATTTGAAGAACATTGCTATTGTTTTAAAGGCTAAGGAAAAAACATACTGAAAAAAAGGGAACCTTATTTGGCTGAAAAATCACTGAGATCTGATAATATTTAAAACAATTTTCTGCTAGTAGGTTTGGTTACTCAATCTGCTAAGAGCTAGTACAAAAATCCTTTTTCCTTGGCAGTTTTTAGGTGTAATTCATCATTTTTTATTGTATGACTGAAACAGATATTATTTTACTAAATGCAAGATTTAAACTGCAGGTTATAGAGTTATTTGTATGTTTAATTTTTATTTAAAATGTATGAAAAAATATTTTTTCAAGCAAAAGATGTTTTCAAGCAACCTATTAGAATCATTACTGCTTCATGTAAATCCGTTACAAAGTTAAATAAGAAAACTTATAACTGTAAATTTACTGAGATAGCCACCAGACAAACCCTATTTAAAGCATCTCTATTGGACATTAACAACGTGTGAAAAAGGATTAGCACCGATCAGCACAAAAAATTGATGTTGAAAATTTGTCAATTATTTTGCTAACATTATTTGTCAATGACCAACCCTTCCAAGTTTACTTGCGATTTTTAAAAGTGGCCACATTTTATATTTATCAGATTGCCGAAAGTAGTTTTTTTAAAATAAAATGAATATAATTTGGTTTCAATGAAGTTATGTAGCTGGATATGGGAAAATATATTGTATGCAGAGAGATGCTACTCTTAAAGGTCATTCCATTCATGAACGAGGCTATAGGAAACGGTATTTTTTGTTTTGTTTTAACTTAAGTCTGGATCGAGTCATTTCTTGGTTTTAACTGTTACAACTATCCAGAATTTGTTCTCCTTCACCTGATGAGTCTTTCAATATTTGAAGAAAGGATTATGTTTACTCTGGGTCTTCCCTTTACAAACCAAACATCCTCCATTACTCACTCCCCACAGCTTGTCCGCTCACAGCCTGGAGACTCTCCACATGTGCTTTGATGATTGATATTTCTCTCTAAAATACTCTATGTGTGGACTGACCTGTGAAAAGTACGATGTGCTTCTCTTACTCCAGATTCACATGGGGGAACTACTTGAAGATTCTGAGGTCCTGTCCCTAGAGATTCAAATTCTATTGATCTGGACAGGGTCAGGCATCTGCATTTTTTAAAAGCTCACCATTTTTTTTTCATTTTGTGAAAGGGCATCTGGGTTGAGAATCACTGTCCCAAACCATATTTGGACCATCTTGGCTCTGTGCCATTAAAGTTGTTTGTTTGGCTTCAAGTGTGGGGCTGTAAATGCTTTCTTGTTAAATTTTGCTTTTTACATTCCCGCATATTCCTTCAGAATGTCAGCCTCTTTTGAATTTCAATACAGTTCTTTCACTATCTGTCTTTTACCAAGGACTTTTTCCAAAGTGAAACCTCTGGCATTTCATTAATGTGTTTTTGTGTGTGTGTGTGTGTGTCTGTGTGTGTGTGTGTGTATTTATAATTTAAGTTTGGAATATATGTATATATTTCAGACACATTTTAAAGTGAATTTGTCCTGCAGCTGAGAGGTTTCTGTATAAGAACCAGGCTGAAAAGATGGATCAATGCCTGGAAATCTCTGATTTGTTGATCAAAATCTTGCCTTGTAGTCAATATTTATATCCACTTTGGCAAGAGCCGCATTGTTACTTTGGAACTGGCCTAGTATCCTCAACTGCACAACAGCTCTTTGTGCCAATCAAGTTACTTCTAATGTAGTTGTCAAATAAAGATTAATGAAGCATCATTCATTGGGAAGAGTCAATAAGGTCCTGAAGGATTATCATCAAATAGCATTTAGTTAGAGATTCCAGGAATGTAGCCGATTTAGCGCACAGCACAAAGCCCTTTCTTTCTTCACATCCCAACTTTTCCATCACAATGGGAATTCCCAGAAGTGGCTAGCCTGCACTGGTTTTAAAAGAGGTCCTCTGCAATCCCACTTACATTATCTCTGCCTTACTGAGGTGAAATTTTGTTTTCAGGGACAAATTAGATCTTTTACTCTTGAAGGAAGCACAAAAAGCATTTTTCAAACATTGTTTCAGGGGTAGATTCATTTTTCTTCTTTAATTGGGATTCTAAAGCCACTTAACCCCTGTAGGCTCAGGCTCACTTTACTCTCAGGAACAAATTTCACCCATTAACAACCTATATGTTGTGCCCATAGGTAATCCATTTAGTTTCAGCATCTGGGTCTCCTTCATAATTAAGATTTCTACCCCCTTTTCAGTGAGACAATTGAAAAATGTTTAAAACTCACATTTAAATAAAACTATTCACAGAGTTTTAGAAAAGCTATGTTTATAAACCAGAATTTAATACCAACACATATAACTGACCAGCAATATGCCTTAAAAAAAGGACAGCTTGTAATATTTGTACAACTAAGCAGTATTTCAATTAAGGAAACGCTTCAGAAGCTGCTGAAATGTGGAGTATGATTAGGTAGGTACATTTTGTATCGGATTTTCTTCTTAAAACCATGAAAACTCTAATTCATAGCAAAAGCATAAAATGAAAATAAGCACTCTACCTGATGGATCAAAATCTGGAAAATAATCTGGGCAGAACTGATAGGACAGTACTCCAGCCGGTGTGTCATCCCAGCACAGCCATCCATCCCAGGTGCGATTGCAATATGGACCTGGCCATTTAGAAGGAAATTAATATTGAAGCCTTGTGGATTTAACTAAATGAGAAGATTGATCTCAAGACAGTATTACATGGAGCTGGGCTCACTACACCAGTCATAACCACCTACTTTTCAAACGAGCCAAAGTCATTGATTTTGGAAATACAGTTTCAAATAGCCTTAGCATATCTGTGACCAAATTATCTCATTGGATGACAAGCAGGGCTCTATTTCTACTTTGTAAAAGGTTCCAAAGTTGAGCTTATCAAAAAAGCAAATGCCCCAAAGACTGCAAGACCCTCTCTCTCTCAACAAAACAAAACAAAACAAAACAAACAAACAAACAAACAAAAACCTACACAAAACCATGAAGATTTACCTCTATAAAGGTGTGTATTCAAAAGAATCAGATTCAGGCTTTCAAGAAAGCTCTCAAAAATTATTTAAAAAATGAAAAGAGTTCTCAGAAAACCCCCGAAAATATCAGTACTGTGTTTTTATTGTCTCATTGGCTTCAACGAAATTGTTTCTCCTTCGGTCAGAGTTATATCTAATGCCTGTTCAGTTCTTGATAAACACTGAAATTACTGCAGACAGAAGAATAACATGTATCTGCCTTTCAGTTGACTTGATGTTTTTGTTTAAAGGAAAATGCTAAAAATAAGAACTACAAACTAAAACTTGAACTATTTGAAAGCAAAGAATGTGCAGTAACAGAGTATATTTAACCATTTTTTTCCTACCAAGTTGGCTTGTCTTAAAATGTACCTGGTAGTAGACCAGACACAGTGTCTCACACCTGTAATCCTAGCACTTTGGGAGGCTTTCTTGAGCCCAGGAGTTGGAGACCAGCATGGACAACATGCTCTACAAAAAAAAATACATGCTCTACAAAAAAATACAAAAATTTGCCAGGCATGGTGGTATGCACCTGTAGTCCCAACTGCTCAGGAGGCTAAAGTGGGAGGATCGTTCTGGGTGAGAGAGGGAGATCCTGTCTCAAATATATATGAGATTGTAAAAGATCTTATTAAATCTTTTCAAATGCCTCAGGGGACAAATAGGAAAATTTAAAGGGATGTTGCAATGAGCTTGCCCATCACATCTCCCCTTTTGCTTTCTATGGGTCCTCTACAGCTAATAGAATATGTTTAGACTGGAAAATATCTGGGCAGTCACATACAGCCATTCTGGAGAAGCTGGTAGATAAGCAATGTCTGGCTAAGAGGTATCATTTTGTAATTCTCCTGGAAAGTGGGGCCAGAAAGTGTGGAAGAATAGTATGGGTTGCCAACCAGTTGACAGTTAAAGGGAAGATACTACCTAATTAATCCAAGCAAGATAGGGTTTGATAGCATCCACCTCAGTCAAATTCTCTGCCCATTATTTTCCAATTCCCTTTCCTGTCATTTTCTACATCCCCTTCCCCACTCGGTCCGGTATTGTTCCTGCTCCCCAGGTGTGAATACTGAATTATTGCAGTCATTTTATCATGAGGGCAGATGTTAGTCAAACTGCAGTCAGATGAACTTGGGCAAAGAAATTAGGCATATGCACTGCGTGAAATACACAAACATACCATAGTGTGAAAACTGCTGGCATATTAAATTAAAATTATTCAACACATATTTAACCACAAAAGAAAATGTCTTTAATGGTGTTTCAAACATACGTTCATATATATCCTTCTCTTTACCTTCTCCTTGGTATGGGGGTAACTGCTGCATCCGGTCATAGCATTTGTACTGTGCATCCATCATCTTCTTTCGTCCTACGATGTAAAGAAATGGCTCGGGCTCTATTGTTGGATAGGTTTGATTTGAAAAGGCAGGAAGAATTGGGATTGGGTGCTGTATTAAAAAGAAAAATCAGTTACTTATAGATAGGAGGAATGGGTGAGCACAAACAAATGAGACAACGAAAAAATTTGAAAACATTTGTTTTTGCTCTCTAAGCAATATTTATTCATGGTCTCTATGTACAATATTTTTTCGTATATATAACTAAAAATGTTTTTACATTTCATCTACAAATTCTACCTGCACATTTTATATTTGCATTTACTATTGAAAATTGATAACACCTACACACACTCATACACCTCTTTATCAGCTAGAATTGTTTTAACTGTATTATGATTCTAAAGTTTAGAAGTAAACAAAACAAATAATCTAATTCCCAAAAAATAAAATATTAAATCAACTTTGCCTTACTCTGAAGAATCATGAATCATGTTATTAAAAATAGACATAGTTCAATAAATATGCTTTTTTATTTGATTCTTTCAGCTAAATTTTATTGGTGCTGTGTACACTGTTAGAAATTTATCCCATCTATTCCATGGAACAAACAAAATATGTTTTATGCTCCTCATAATTGACCATAATCTCCTTAAATTGGTTTCAACAGCAGATGACCTGTACAGGGCAATTTATTTTCACTAATGAAAAATCGATGTATTTCTTAGATATTTATCTCAGCACATTTGCATTTTGGTACAGATTGACAATAGTTTTTTTTCAGTTTCAGTTAATCATCACCATCACAAGTCTCTCTTTTTCAAAGGTAATGTGGGTGTTTGAAAAGATCACTGTGTCACATTGCTCTTTCTAACTTGTGTTTATACAGATTTCAATTTCTTTTGTGGCTATGACCAATGTTTTTAGTGGTGTTGGAATCTGCGACTTTTTAATATCCATGTTCTACATAGAGATTTTTTCTTTTCTTTTTTTTTTTTTTGAGAAACCTAAAAACATCAGCCTGCATTGACTTTCCTTTTTCTGAATTTAGGAATGCTGTTTAATTTCTATCATACCCGTTGAAACTTCAGTTGTAAGAATGAAGTTTCTCCAGTTGTATTGATGGCAGAAGTGGTGTTATGTACTCTTCTATATGTGCTAGTTTCTAAACAAAACTCATCCTTATTAAGTTGACATGTATATTCCTGGCTCTTCATGGTGAATCCTCACTGTTTTCCATGCATGTCGGTGTGTATGTCCTACATGACAGCACATCACTAACTGCTAAGCTGTCCAGCACACAATCCAATCAAAATTCAGAGTTTGGAGAGAGTAGGGAGCACAAACATTCAGGATGGCTACAGATACAAGGTAGAATTTGAATTGAACCTTGAGTGTATGTAGTTTCTGCATAGGCACAAGGTGGGCTGAGAAGCTTTTTGGGATGGAGGGACCTTTCCCACAAAAGTCAGGAGGTTGGAAATGACATGCATGAACCACTGTGAGAAAATCATCTTGCCTGAAGGGGAGCATATTTGAGGGTAAGAAGGTCAGGACTTTGCTTTCAAGACTCTGCATTATCTGAATCTTCAGATAACAAAAAAAGTTAGGACGTGTTTTGTCACTTTGAGCAGATTAGCAACCTCTCACTAGATCTGTTTCCTCAACCTAGGAAATGTAAAATAAGAAGAGCAGAAAGAATAATATTTATCATCTATGATGTTGTGAGGATGAACAAGAAAATAAACACAAAGTGTGAGGGACACGAAAGGTTCAAAATATTTTAGCTAATATTGTTAAAACATGGTATATAACATAATGTAATATGATAAAGATGTTTTATAGATTTTTGATCAGTGAAGGTTGTGAAAGGAGAAGTTTTAGTAAAATTCATGCAGCAGGCATCAGATGTCCACAGGTTACAGGTGCGGGGTGGGGTGGGGGCAGCAGGAAGTTGAAGGCCTGGCTGGAACAAGAAAGTACCACTCTTAGCATTTTCTCAATAATAAAAACATGAAGGCGTATTTGAATACAAGGAATGGGAAACAGTAATAGTCAAATAGTCCAGATATTTAGCCTAGATATTTGGGGAAAAATATAGTTCCTAAGAAAGGGGAGATGCTGGGAAAGAAAAACATTTTTAGGGGGGCTTCTTCCCCTTGGTAAGTAAGTCCTATTTTGGGTTAGATTTGGAGATGGTAGCAAGCCATCCCAGTGGAAATAGCTTGCAAAGAGAAGATGGTGAATACTTAACATTATTGTAACATTACTGTGATAACTTCAAATGGACACCAATTATGAATAAAGTTGACACTACTCTTTAAACATTTTGTTTATTTCTAATTTTAATGTCTCTTGAATTTATGTCACAAGAGAAAGTAATGAACCCACAAAAATGATTAAAACTGTGCAAATCCTTTACCAATGCAGCTGAACACAATTCCTTTTGATATATGGCACTTTCCCCACTGGCCTTCAGATCAGTCAGCAAATATTGATCAAACTTGATGAGCCCAACATTGTGCCAGATACTGAGGATACAGTGTTGAATAAAATAAGTGTGGATCATGCTCTCATAGAGCTTACTGTCTGGCAAGATGGACCAACACTATAAAATGCATTTCTGATACCTGAAGTTATGAACAATAAAGAATCATCAGTCATAAAATTCTTAGATATTCCTAATGGAATTGGAACATGATTTGCAAAATTAAAAAAAAAAAGGTCATTTGAAGGGATTCTATGTTGAGGTTTCTTTTTTTAGTCTATTACTGAACATTTGTATGAATATATATGTTTTAAAAATTAAATTACATATCAGGTAACCATCAAAGCAAGGATGGATCATGATGCCTTCACAATAGAGATATTAATTATTGGTTCAGCTTATACATGTATTTTAGATTCTTCTTTTGTAGCTCTGAAATCTTCAGTTAATATGAGAATGATCATTTGATATATTATTAATTTCTGGACCATTTCAAAGATGGAATATTATGTCATATATAAATCTTATCTGTCACTTGTATTAGATATGCTAAACACTAAGAACTATTTTGTTTAAAGCTGGCTTTCTTCCCAAAAGTAACATTCTGAATTCTCTTTTTAAATGGCTGACAACCAAGTAAGAGATTTTCCTGCTTTAGTTGGAAATTCATGGAAACCATAGGCAAATAGTATGTCCGAGGATATCAAGTAGAAAACCCTACACTTGTATTTTCAATTACATTTTTATTTGCTTTAATGCAGTTTTAACATCAGTAACAGTGGAAATATGACAATCTGTATATGAGGAGTTATAATTCATGCTGATGAAGGTAGCTTCCATCTTATCATTCTTGCAATATTGAAACAAACTCCAGTGAATTTGTTTGAAGCTGGTTCAGTAGAGATTGTTTCAACACTGAAGGAATGAAAAATTAGAATCTCTGTTGTCAGATGAGCAGTAATAATCCGCATCAGTTCCTGGTCTGGTTCATATTTGAGCACTGAAGATGGAATTTTCCCAGCAGTAGATGAATGTCTCAGTGGTCTTCTTCCTAAAATAACATACTCATTGGCACATTCTGTTTATGTATACAGTCATCCCTTGGTATACTCAGGGGATTGGTTGCAGGACCTCCTGTGGATACCAAAATCTGAGGATGCTTAGGTCCTTCATATAAAATGGTGTAGTATTTGCATATAACCTATGTACATCCTCCTGTATTATTTAAATCATCTCTAGATTATTTATAACTGGTACAATATAAATGTGATGTAAATAGTTGTTATACTGTATTATTTAGGAAACAATAAAAAGGAAAATAGTCTGTACGTTTTCAATACAATTTTTTCCTGAATATTTTCTATCTGAGATTGGTTCAATCTATGGATGTACAACCCATGGATACAGAGGGCTGACTGGATAGATAGATAGATAGATAGATAGATAGATAGATAGATATAAACATATAAATATATGTATATGTATGATTATATATATATAATATATATACATATAAAATTCCAATCATGGAATTACTACTGCTTAAAAATAACACATATACAAATTTCATGAAGTTTATTAAATGTTAAACTTTTGCTGATAATTTTATACAAATAAGAATTGCTGGGAAGGTGGTATTATTTTCAGCAATACAGAGACAAAATAAAACCAGTAATGATTGGATGAAACTACCAAGCAATGTAACAGTCTTAAAATATCCTACTTATTATAAGTGTTAAGTCTGTACTACTTATTTCAGGGGGTTAAATAAATATATGATTATATGATCACATCCAGATAGAAATGAAATATTAAGGGCATATTGTTTTTCTGAAAAAAAATCAATTTTCAAAGTTTTGCATATAAACCATCTTACATTATTTTTCAACAAACAAACAAACAAACAAACAAACCTCTTGTTGTCCTATGTAACAGTTTAGCTGCCGTATATGTGATGTCACTCCTAAAGGTTCAAGTAAATGGCGCCACACATACGACCACCAAGCTGCCACCAACAGCAGTAGTCAGCAGCCCAAGCATCATTGTTTTTTTCAGTCAACAAATACTTTGAGTGCCTCTCACATGTCAGGCACTCTTCTAGGTTCTGCAAATTCAGCAGTGAACAAAACTGGCAAGCCACCTGCTCTCATGGAGCTTACATTCTAGATTTTATCCACACTAATCATGGAGTCCACAAGAAAGCTATCTGATTTGAAATGGTCATATGCTTATGCAATTCCTACTGTGATGTAGGACAGTCAGGTTGCTTTTGGGTTACAGTTTCTAGTAGTAGAGAGACAGTTACAGAGCTGTTCCTCATGGAACCTTGAGAAATGGTCCATCTCTGCAATAGTTCAAGCCCACTGAGTGTGCGGACCCAAGTTGCTGTGCTGAAGGGAGAGCTTCCTGTTGATTGCCACAGGCAAAACTGCTCTAAAAAGAATATAAACCTAGAATCTACAAACTGATGTAACCAATGGGATTTTCATGTCACCATCCTTAATGTTGATAATGTATATACTTATTTTTGCTTTTCAGTTACTTATACGTTTCAAAATAAGAAAGGACAAAGCACACTGTTGTAAAAAGTGTTAATCCTGGTTTTCCGGGGTAGGATCAGACACCTGGCTGGTGTACTGTGTAATTCTACTTACATTATATAAACAACAAAACTGCATATATCATAAATTCAAAGCAAATACGTGAACATAGCTAAGTAAACACATAACAATAACACCTGCTCTGAAGAACCTAATTTTTTATGTCTTCATTATTGCCATTGGCATTGTGGTCATCCGCATCATCACTAGCATCTTTTTCTGAGAGTTCACTGTATACTAACCACTGTTCTAAGTTTACTGTATACCTCACAGGAGGGAGAGGAATTGAGTGGGTGGTTATGGCTAATGGAAAGAGGTTAGTTGAAGGTGGTGACCCAAACTGATACTTTAAAAACTATATGGAAATCAAATCGATAGAGTTTGATAGTTAGTGTATTTTCACAACAATCTATTGTCTAAAAAGTAATATTTTGGATTAGTTAGGAACATTGTCATTAAATTTTTTTTCTCTGGGAAGTGTCCATGTGCACATAATAAATGTTTTGAAGAAAATGGACATATCAAATTTTGTTTTATGGACAAATCCTCCAAATCAAATATATAATCCAAATACAGAGAGAGAAGCAAATTTCTCTCTGTCACAGCAAAGAGAGCACAAACCCATTTAAATGCCCTGTTCAGTTATGCTTGCTGGTCAAGAGGTGCCCACAAGCCATAAAATGTTTCTGTCCATGGCTCATGCAAAGATGTGCATTTTTTTCAATATTTAAATTATAGACTACATTAGCTAAAAGTTTTGAATAAAAGTGACCTGCTTTACTTTTTTAACACACTAGAAATTTTCTAAAGTCTTTGTAATAAAAAAGGCAATTAGATAATCTTCAAACAATTTTGTTAGTATTTAGTTCTTTAGTTTTTCTTCTGTCATGTTCAATATAATTATTTGATTTATGAAACATGATTATTCAAAAGTATTCACATATACTAGATCACTTAGGATTTCATTTGAGCTATGAAAAATAACAGTATCAATAATATATAGCAATATTTTTATATCCATAGAAGACCACATAAGGCCTGGGTATTTACAGACAAATTAAAATATTCTATTAGTTTCCACAGTAGTGTTGTTTAGTGTTTTTATTATATTTCCAATGACATAAAGAAACCTGCATTTCCAAATGCTAATTACTTTTAGAAAACTTCACTGTAATTTATCTAAAGAAATATTTAATAGGATAAAATGATAAGACAACCTGACAATAAAGTAAGTTATACTCATTGTCCAAATAGGTGCAAAAGGGTTGCATTAATAGTCATTCCCCTAAACCATTTATTTGATGAACAGTATTACAAAATAAAAATTGCCTTACAAACTAAATTAAAATTTATGAAATAGTAGTAATATTTTTTCTTGAATAATATAAAGACAAACAGTTTAGACAGACTTGTAGGCCTATACTACACATTAATAAACAATGGAAATCCTGGAACCCTATGCAAGCTTTTTGTGGGTCAGTACGACAGTATGAGATATTGAGTGATCTTTGCAGCCAGCTGTAATTCATTAGCAAATGTTACTCTGATGTGATAGAAAGGATAAGAAGCAAGGCAGCCCCACATTGATTTATGTAAAATTTACTCATCTCCCTTTCATGTGCTATTGAAGCTGATGTGATGGTGGGTTAACAATGTTGACACAAATAATAGGCATTGATAGTATTTTCTAAGATGATTGTATTTCCGATTACTTGCTAAATCTTTTAGGAATAAAACAAAATATAATTACATAAACATAATTTAAAAGGTTGGAGAAAGAATTATAGAATAATAGTGGTATATAAAGACTTGAAGATTCTGTAGTCAGTTTTTGATGAAAAATACATTTGAAATCAAATGCCAGACTGAAAGAGTTCAGATGTTTTAAAAGGATTGAACAGCCCAGATGTTTTAAAAGGATTGAACAGCCCAGAAACTATCATTCAAATCATAGTGTTGAACTATGATTCAAAACATAGTTTTTTCAACATGAAAACATTTTACCTGAGAATATTATTTACCATCTACGTTAATTTCTAAGATAATATGGAGATGTCTCAAATTAATGCTAAAGTTTTGTAAACAAAGCTCAAACTTCTGGGTAGACTATAAACACTAATTTAAATTAGAGACCGTTCAGAGGAGAGATTTGTTAACAAAATATTAAGCAAAATAATGGCTTTGAGGAACTTAGTTTTGGCTTCTGGAGACCAATGCCTACCCTTGCAAATACTAATTCAATCACACTCAGAACATTCCTCCTTATTCAACATTCTTCATTAGCATGGCTTTGAATAATTTTGTTTTACTTACATTTAGAAGCAGAAACAGTGCGAAGCACCGGCATGTAAATGCGAACCTCATTTTTGGTTTTTGAAGATCTCTTTGTCCTAGAAAAATATAAAAGCAACAAAGACTAAAATTAATATATCTCTAATATTGGCTATGGCGTTTCATTTTCATTTTTTTCTACATAACTTAAAGAGGATTGACATCCCAAGACACCCTAAAAAACACACGTAGGAAAGAACAGTATGCTTGTGATGCAAATGCAGTGAAGATTCCATTGCTTTTCCTGTCAACCAGATTGTTATACTTGAGACCCTCCTATTAAGAAATTCTGGAACTGCCTTTGCATATTAGGACAGAAATAAAGACATTCCAAGAGAGCAAGAGCAAATCATGTCAGCTTCAATTAACAAGTGTCATCAATACAGCTGCTGAAAATTGCAATGAAGACGTCTACCAAGAAGTCACCTCACTGGACATAAACAAATAAAATCTATAATTTGCGAAAGATTAATCATCATGCCCTCTAGGTAGTCTAAGGCCAACTCTAAAAGTAGCCTTATTTAAAGCTTTGAGTAATTTTCTTTCCTATAAATGTTTCTTTAAGCTTCAAGTTGCTAGTAAGAACAAATTTCTTCCATAGCAATGACTGAATATTTCATTTAACAGCTCACCATTCATACTCAAGAGCATAATCACCCAAACAGTCTGCTTAGTCACAAATATCAAACAGTTTTTCATGGCTCTGCAGATAATTTTATGCAAGAAAAGATAACAAAGGGTTAAACATTTGAAATATACATATATTTCTTTTCATCAGTGGGATTTGTGTGAAATCTATATTCCAACTAGGGGTGAGTGGTTATGATTGCATCTTAACTGATAATTTCCTCTTGTACTACATCCATTATATTACCTATAGAATTTACCTATCCTTTATCCAGGAGAACTTCCTCAACCTAGCAAGACTGGCCAACATGCAAATTCAGGAAATACAGAGAACACCACTAAGATATTTCATGAGAAGATCAACTCCAAGACACATAATCATCAGATTCTCCAAGGTTGAAATGAATGAAAAAATATTAAGGGCAGCCAGAGAGAAAGGCAAAGTAACCTACAAAGCAAAGCCCATCAGACTAACAGCAGACCTCTCAACAGAAACTCTGCAAGCCAGAGGAGACTGGGGGCCAATTTCAACATTCTTAAATAAAAGAATTTTCAACTCAGAATTTAACATTCGGCCAAACTAAGCTTCATAAGCGAAGGAGATATAAAATCGTTTCCAGGCAAGCAAATGCTGAGAGATTTTATTACCACTAGGCTTTCCTTGCAAAAGCTCCTGAAAGAAGCACTAAATATGGAAAGGAAAAACCAGTACCAGCCACTGCAAAAACACACCAAAATATAAAGACCAACGGCACTATGAAGAAACTGCATCAACTGTTGTGCAAAATAACCAGATAGCATCATGATGATGGATCAAATTCACACGTAAGAATGCTAACCTTAAATGTAAATGGGCTAAATGCCCCAATTAAAAGACACAGACTGGCAAATTGGGTAAAAAATCAAGACCCACTGATGTGCTATATTCAGGAGATCCATTTCATGTGCAAAGACACACATAGGTTCAAAATAAAGGGATGGAGGAAAATTTACCCAACAAATGGAAAACAAAACAAAACAAAACAAAACAAACAAACAAAAAAAAGCAGGGGTTACAATCCTAGTCTCTGACAAAACAGACTTTAAACCAACAAGATAAAAAAAAAAGAGAGACAAAGAAGGAAGGGCCTTACATAACGGTAAAGGGAATAATTCAACAAGAGCTAACTCCTCTAAATATATATACACCCAATACAGGAACACCCAGATTCATAAAACAAGTTATCAGAGACCTACAAAGACACTTAGACTCCCACACAATAATAGTGGGAGACTTTAATACTCTACTATCAATATTAGAGAGATCAATGAGACAGAAAATTAGCAAGGATATTCAAGGCTTTAATTCACCTCTGTATCAAGTGGACCTAATAGACATCTACAGAATTCTCCAACCCAAATCAACAGAATATACATTCTTCTCAGTGCCACATGGAACTAGTTCTAAAATCAACCACATAATTGGAAGTAAAATACTCCTCAGCAAATGCAAAAGAACTAAAATCATAACAAAGAGTCTCTCAGACCACAATGCAATCAAATTAGACCTCAGGATTAAGAAACACATTCAAAACCACACAATTACATGGAAATTGAACAACCTGCTTCCAAGTGACTCCTGGGTAAATAAAGGAATTCAGGCAGAAATCAAGAAGTTCTTGGAAACCGATGAGAATAAAGAGACAATGTACTAGAATCTCTGTGACACAGCTAAAGCAGTGTTAAGAGGGAAATTTATAGTACTAAATGCACACATCACAAAGTTGCAAAGATCTCAAATCGACACCCTAACATCACAATTAAAAGAGCTAGAGAGGCAAAAGCAAACTAATCCAAAAGCTAGCAGAAAACAAGAAATAACGAAGAGCAGAGCAGAATTGATGGACATAGAAACTCAAACAACCCTCCAAAAAATCAATGAAACCAGGAGCTGGTTTTTTGAAAAAATTAATAAAATAGATAGACCACTAGCTAGACTAATAAAGAAGGAAAGAGAGAAGATTCAAATAGACACAATAAAATATGCAAAAGGGGGTATCACCACTGACGCCACAAAAATACAAACTACCATCAGAGAATACTGTAAACACCTCTACACAAATAAACTAGAAAATCTAGAAGAAATGGAAAAATTCCTGGTACCCTCCCAAGACTAAACTAGGAAGAAGCTGAAGCCCTGAATAGACCAGTAGCAAGTTCTGAAATTGAGGCAGTAATTAATGGCCTATGAACCAAAAAATGCCCAGGACCAAATGGATCCACAGCTGAATTCTACAAGAGATACAAAGAAGAGTTGGTACCATTTCTTCTGAAACTATTCCAAAGAATTGAAAACGAAGGACTCCTTTCTAGCTCATTTTATGAAGCCAGCATCATCCTGATACCAAATCTGGGCAGAGACACAACAAAAGAAGAAGACTTCAGACCAATATCCCTGAAGAGCATTGATGTGAAAATCCTCAATAAAATATTGGCAAACTGAACCCAGCAGGACATCAAAAAACATATCTACCATGATCAAGTTGGCTTCATCCTGAGATGCAAGTCTGGTTCAACATATGCAAATCAATAAATGTAATCCATCACATAAACAGAACCAAAGACAAAAACCACATGATTATCTCAATAGATGCAGAAAAGGCCTTTGATAAAAGTCAACATACCTTCATGTTAAAAACTCTCAATAGACTAGGTATTGATGGAACATATCTCAAAATAAGAGCTATTTATGACAAACCCACAGCCAATATCATATTGAATGGGGAAAACTGAAAGCATTCCCTTTGAAAACCAACATAGACAAGAATACCCTCTCTCACTGCTCCTGTTCAACATGGTATTGGAAGTTCCGGCCAGGGCAATAATCAGGCAAGATAAATAAATGAAGGGTATTCAAATAGGAATAGAGGAAGTCAAATTGTCTGTGTTTGCAGACATTTTATATTTAGAATATCCCATCATCTCAGCCCCAAAACTCCTTAAGCTGATAAGTAACTTCAGCAAAGTCTCAGGATACATAATCAATGTGTGAAAATTGCAAGCATTCCTTTAATCCAACAATAGACAAGCAGAGACCCAATTCACAATCATTACAAAGAGAATAAAACACCCAGGGATACAGCTAATGAGGGATACGAAGGACCACTTCAAGGAGAACTACAAATCACTGCTCAAGGAAATAAGAGATTACACAAACAAATGGAAAAATATTCCATCCTCATGGATAGGAAGAATCAGTATCATGAAAATGGCCATACTGCTCAAAGTAATTTATAGATTCTATGCTATTCCCATCAAACTACCACTGACATTTTTCATAGAATTAGAAAAAACTACTTTAAATTTCATATGGAATCAAAAAAGAACCCATATAGCCAAGATAATCCTAAGCAAAAAGAACAAAGCTGGAGGCATCACACTACCTGACTTCAAACTATACTACAAGGCTACAGTAACCAAAACAGCATGGCACTGGTACCAAAACAGACATATACACCAATGGAATGGAACAGAACAGAGACCTCAAAAATAACACCACACATCTACAACTATCTGATCTTCAGCAAACTTGACAAAAACAAGCAATGGGGAAAGGATTTCCTATTCAATAAATAGTGTTGGGAAAAGTAGTAGCCATATGCAGAAAACTAAAAATGGACCTCTTCCTTACACCTTATACAAAAATTAACTCAAGATAGATTAAATTCTTAAATAAAAACCCAAACCATAAAAACTCTAGAAGAAAACCTAGGTAATACCATTCAGGACATAGGCACTGGCAAAGACTTCATGACAAAAATGCCAAAAGCAATTGCAACAAAAGCCAAAATAGACAAATGGGAGCTAATTAAACTAAAGAACTGCCACACAGCAAAATAAACTATCATCAGAGTGAACCAGCAATCTACAGAATGGGAGAAAATTTTTGCAATCTACCTGACAAAGGTCTAATATCCAAAATTTACAAGAAATTTAAACAAATTTACAAGAAGAAAACAAACCACCCCATCAAAAAGTGGGCAAAGGATCTAGACACTTCTCAAAAGAAGACATTTACACAGTCAACAAACATATGAAAAAAAGCTCAACATCACTGATCCTTATGGAAATGCAAATCAAAACTACAATGAGATACCATGCATGTCACACCAGTCAGAATGGTGATTATTAAAAAGTCAAGAAACCATAGATGCTAGAGGCTGTGGAGAAATAGGAATGCTTTTACACTGTTGGTGGGAATGTAAATTAGCTCAACCATTGTAGAAGATAGTATGGCGATTCCTCAAGGATCTAGAAATACCATTTGACCCAGCAATCCCATTACTGGGTATATATCCAAAGGAATACAAATCATTCAGCTATAAAGACACATGCACATGTATGTTTACTGCAGCACTATTTACAATAACAATGTCATGGAACCAACCAAAATGCCCATCAAAGACAAACTGTATAAAGAAAATGTGGTACATATACACCGTGGAATACTAGGCAGCCAAAAAAAGGAATGAGCTCATATCCCTGCAAAGGATGAAGCTGAAAGTCATCATCCTCAGCAAACTAACACAGGAACAGAAAACCAAACACCACATATTCTCGTTCATAAGTGGGAGTTGAACAATGAGAACACATGAACACAGAGAGGGGAACAACACACAGCAAGCCCTGTTGGTGGGTGGGGTGTGAAGGGAGGAAACTTAGAGGACAGGTCAATAGGTGTAAAAATCTTATTTTTTAAAAAGAAAAAAATTAAAATAAATAAAATATATACTCACATATTTTAAAAAATCAAAGAAAAGTTAAAAAAAGTATTTACAGATTTTACCAGATATAAATTACTGTCTACAATGTATGCCTATTATACTTATCACCAAAAGAGTAAATTCTATTCAATTTACATATGGTATAACAGGAAATTGAGAATATAAATTATAATTTTCAAATGTCATTTTATATGTTGATCATTATTCATTGTTTCTGATTTATTTCAAGTTCACTCAGTAAATTAGAAGCATATACACACATGCATTAAGTGCTGAGGCACTACATGAAATTTAAATATGAGCTGGATGAGATATGGTTCCAGTATAAGAAGCTGAGCATCTGAGTGGGGAAGGGCATACACGATAGAAGATGTTGCAAAATAACTCAAATGCAGACTGGGTAAAATGTTCAATGAAATTGCAAAAATGTAGAGCCTTATAAGAGGGTTACATAATTTTTGATTGGGAGATCAGGGAGGGTATTATATTTTGAGATAAAATTTGAAAACTTGAATAGGGTCTTGAAAAGCAAAGACCTCCTAGTCAGAGAAAGCAAATAAAAACAACATGTGGATCTAGGAAAACTTAGGATAACTAAAGAATAATGAATATAATAGTTTAAGTTAGCTGGAGCATAAAGCCTCTTAGGGAGTGGAAATACAGCTGAAAAGGTAGGTTTTGAGTGCTTAGGAAATGTATTACCCAAACTACCCATTTGACATTCTGTGTATTTCTATGTATTTTCATTTACATATATACACATCTTAACAACCTTACCTAATGCTAAACCCTTTCAGATAAGAATTATTTTTTAGATAGCTATGCATCTCTGGCACATCACAAAATTGTTTATTTTTGTTTAGGTTTATTATTATTAATGATGGTGGCTTGTGATCTAATGAGTTAAAAAAAACATGGAATTCTGATGTTTTACAACTGTATCCTCACCACACCACCACATTGGCAAATCTAAATTTATTATTTTCTCTGTCCATTTTCTTGCATTTCTCATATCAGTGTCTTGCACAATTATCCATGAATTGTATGAATAAGAAAGTAGCGATCCTTCTCAATTCTACTCACTTCTTCATTCCAAGCTTCTAGTCTCTAGGACTCTCTGATTCCATCTGCATTTTGGGATCTTTTCAAACATGTCCATCCTATCTACTGCTTTAGTGCAGGTCACCATCTTTCTCTTCAGTTCCCTGGCAACAGCCTCTAGCCCAGTTTCCCTGCTTCAAGTCGTAATCGCTCCAACTGGTATTCCATATTAAAATGAGTGCAATTTTACTCTTCTTTAGCAATTCCCTACAAACTTTAAGTAAGTGCAAAGAACCATTGGCCAGGAGTACAATACAGGACCCCCTTATAGTAACAAGCACCTGTGTGATCATGAAGAGAAATAGAGAAAAATTAAAATTGTCTCTTAGATTTGTGGCTTGGTAAAAGGACAGATAAGAAATTCAGGAGAGGAAAATAAAAGGCCAGATAAGAAATTCAGGAGAGGAAAGTAGGTGGAGGAGGCAAACTTTTGATTTGTGTCTTTCTTGTTGATTGGGAATATTACTACTTCCATATATTGGGTGAGACTTATTTCCTGGTGTGAAAAGTAGAGCTTTTGAGATGTATACATACTTGTGAAACTGACACAGTTTTCCTTGTCTATATCCTGCATTTTACAAAGTACAAAGAAGTCATAGACACACATTAAATTCCTAAAGGCATGATTGTCCTGTAATTTAGCCTCTGAGAGAAGGATACTTAGAACACCATGGGTGGTGCCAGAATGAAAAACCAAATCTTCTCTTGACATGATCCTCCTCATAATGGGGGTGATTAGATGGCTAATTGATAGTACATGGTACTATCCATGTCATGTATTTGATATTTTGTAATGTAGAAGTTGCTGTTTGACTCAACAGTGTTATTAAAATGAGGATCACTGGAGGCAATGGGAGACTTATCACTTTAAGGTGAATGAGCTGCACCGTCATCTTGTTCTAGGAAAGGGGACCCCCATGGTCTTAAAGCCCCACATGCGACATTTACAAATGTATCACAAGCAGCTTATAAGAACAAAAATAGCATGAAAACAGATCTGAGAGTGAATATTCAGAAACAACAGAGGAGATTTAGATAAGAAACAATGTCTTTTGTTTTGCCTGTTAATTGAAGAGGTCTTAATTTTAAAGACTTGCATTATTTGGAACTATAACAAATGCCTCATGCACAAATTATAGTAGATCTCTGCTCACCAAGCCTGCCTCTAGTTGGAAAAGTTGCACTGGGTTAAACAATACCTTGTAGATATGGTTTTTTGAAAAAAAGCACATTATGGTGATTCCTGAGGAGGGGAGAAAAAAACATATACAGGTAGAGTTGTGAAGAAAGGAGGTGCTTTATCAGTTTCAGAGAGAAAAGCAGGCAAAGAAGAGTAGAATCAGGCTGAAGAATGAGATAATTTCCCTTTCCTGAGATTATTAGAAGGAAGAAAAGAATGGGAGAGAGAGTTAATGAGAGTGACAACCGTGGGGAATCCAGGATGAACTGACAGAGGCTGATGGCTTAGTTGAAGAGATGATTAAAAGACAGAATGAAAGGATGGATAGACTGGAGGGTGGAATCTAGAGACAGATTTAGTGTGGGATTTAAAACAGGCAAGATTCACGGTGATATTGGTTGTGTTCACAGTTCAGTGACCTTCAGGAGAATAGCCCTGACCTGAGCCTTAGAGAGTGAAACTGGACCCAGCTAGAAAGGACAATATTACCAAACAGCAGTTAGTTGGTATGAAATGCACCCTGAGAACTTTCAAATTGGAATGGAAACAGGTGATACAGAAGACCTGCGACCAGAAAATCATCTGGTACACCAGGAAGATCACTCAAAGAAAATCAGAACAAAGTTTAACTTTGACATAAGATTATTTATTTACTTGCTTCTTGATGAATTACCATCTCCATAGCAAGGATTTTGTTCACTCTTGCAACCCAAGAACCTAGAGAAGAGCCTGGAACATAGTAAATGCTCAGTAAATGTTGGCTGCTTGGTTTAAGGGATAATTTAGGGACGGAACCTAAGGAATGTCAATCTGATAATTTAGTAAGACAGGAAGCATTGTCCTTTACTTAAAGTGCCCTAATCGTGGAGCCAAAAAAATTCTAATTTCTGCTTCTCCCTTTATTATTATTATTATTTTTGAACAAAGAACTTCACTTTTATGCCAGTTTCTTATCTGTAGAATGACTACTTAGCCATGCCCTCCTTGAATAGGAGAAGTATACAAGACCTGTCTCAGTAATCTGGCTCCTTAGAGTAATGATTTCCAACATGTCTTTTAACCACTTTTTTCAAACAAAAACCCTGACAGGAGCCCCATCTTGGTAGAGTCAATGTGAAGCCTAAACCAGGTCAATGTGGAGCCTAAACATCTCATTGTCATGGCTGATTTAGAACGTGCAAATGAAAAAGCTATTGTCAGAGGTTCAGTTACTGGTGGGACAACCGAATCCACACTGGTTTGTATCCATAAATGGACACTTGCCACTAATCTTCTCTCCAGAAAATTGCATCCTAGGGTGGCAAAAGTGGGTGGATCAGTGGGAATCATTTCTTCTGTGAATAAATAAAATCAAAATCAGTAAATCAATGATAATATGATTGAACAGAATGTCTTCATGTAAGGGGAACAAATTTACTTGAAAAGTAAAGTTAAATTATCTTTATTTTTTGTGGGAAGAGTACAAAATGTCAATGTCTGAAAATAATGTGTGTATTCTCATAGATTGACATTTCCAAAAGCATGTTCCATAGAAGAGCAGCAATCCCATGAGAAGCAGCACAAAATAAAGTTTCCAAGGCCAAATAAGTTTAGGAAATTAAGTCTTTCCTATTCTTCTCTCAGAGATTTACTGCAGACATTAGCACTTTAAAGACTAATTTTTCTGTACAAAAAAGATCCCTTTGATGTTAACTCTTCATTTCCCAGACCTGATTGACCATGAAACACTTTTATGGTGTGATAACAATTAATAACCCATCTATAGAGTATACTTTGGAAAATGCTCTTTTAGCTCAATGGCAATTTCTAAACCACTCTAGTTGATTAAGCCTGCAAATCATGAGAACAAGCTGCCCTTTTACTTATAATTTTCTCTCTTTCCCATTCATGAAGCAAAAGAGGAATTCCTGAGGTCTTCAACATTCTCTAGCCTTGGTACAAAGCCCAGTACTATAACGGGCATCTCATAGGCGATTACTCCCTTGGAGCAGTATTTGTCAAGAACCTTTCCACCAATATCTTGACTACGAGAACAAGGAGTAGGATGAGGAATGTGGGCAAAGAGTAGTGAAAAGGAACATGGCTTGTCTCAAAACAGCTATGAGTTGTTGAAACCCAAGGCCTAGAATCTTTTTCAAATATAAAATTTGGCATTTCTTTCTAGATAATTCTATTTAATACGTTTCTGTAGCTGCAGTCTAAGTGAATAAGCAAATGAACTTTGTGAAACCACAGGATAGGCTGGTTTGTTGTCATAGCAAAGCCTTCTGTTGGACGACTCCTTGATTATATAACCTATTTGAAAATCATTCTTCATTATTACAGGAACTAACTTGCCAAGGCATAATATGGCCAGAAACCCAATTTATGTTGCCACATTAAGCAAAACAGAGTGCCTTCCTACTCCTCCTCATGAGTTTAAAATGTCTATCTAAATTCAAGCTCCAAGTCTAGCTGGTAGAAAGACTTGGCACTTTCTGCATTGGAGAACTGTTTTGGGTAAACAGCATGACACACAATGTCAGAGAAATAATTCAGATGATGGGGGAAATAGAATAAAAATGATGTCATATTGAAAGAAATAAGACTTTTTCTTTTACTCATGTCAATGACCTGACTCAGCTATGTATTTTTACATCAGTCATGCTAATTTAGCTCTTATTGAGTACACTGAGCTCTTATAAACTTAACCACTTTGTATCTTGCATTTTGTGTATACATCATCTAATTGGCATTTAATAGTTACTGTGTTTTCAGTACCAGGCTATATTATTACATACATGTTCTTTGATTTAGTTCTTAAGACAAAATGTTGTAGATTCTCCTTTTACACTTAGCTTATGGATGAGCAACTCAAAGCTCAAGGAGATTAGCAGATTAGGTTAGTTTCCAGTCATGAAGTTATTGAGTGGACAAATCAGGTATTCTGACTCCTAGTCCTGTGCCCTCAGAGTGGTCTCTCCAACCACCAAGCTATTTCTGTCTTAACAATATCCCTGACTTCAACCAGCCCAGGGCTTTCCATATCATACTTGTTTAATACATGTTTTTTGAGGGTATAAATGAAAAGAAGATCTAATAGCCATGCCCTTCATATCTTTTCAAAGTTTCCATGGAGAACCCAGTCTCAAATTACTCTTGATTTCTGTTATATCTGTTTATCAACTCATATGTTATTTTCACTGTTATTTTTAAGAACATAGATGATGTTTTTATTATCACTGCCTAGAAGTTCAAAGACAAAAAGCCCACAGTCCAGAAATCCCTGGTAGGAATAATCCAGCATGGATATATATTTCTAGCTATTAAGGGGAAATGGCTAGAAAGCACATTCCTACTCCAAGATGCTAACCTAATCCTGGTGGAAATGGTATAAACTACTTGACAAATTTTGAAAAGTTACTGGTCACATTTTTGTCGGCATTTCTATTCTAAGACCCATCTCCTTAAGTAACTTTAATTATACTTGCTAGTGGGAAACATAACAATGATATAAGATGTAAAATGAAGCAATGATGTATACTGGTTTGGTGGAAGTTTTCAAAAATAATTAGTTTACTTTGAATTTGAGTACCACATCCTGTGTAACAGAGTAGTTAATACAAGATTCTACACAAAGCCTTGCACATAGTAAGTGCTCAATAAGTATTTATTGAATGAACAGATACATGACATCTAAGTAGTTGGTCAGGCAACATTAATAAACAAGGAGATCTTAGAGAAATGGTTCAGAATTATGTGCAGTTCAGAATTGTGCCGTTACTCAAATGGCTATTATTAATGGATCATTAGATACGATTTGTCTAATTAAAACTAATTCAAGAAAAGGGCATTATAACCTCATGTATACTTGCTAGTATCGGAACTCAATAACAGCCATGATAAAGGCAAGATAGAAACTGTTTGGTTCAAATAAATTTAACTAAAAATACATCATGTACTTATTAGATGTGTTTCAATGCTTTCTTAAGGTAAAGCTGAACTTCAATATGTGAGAGATTGGGAGAAAAATAATCTAATCTAAAGGATCAGCATGAAGATACTGGAATCACTAAGCATACTGAAGAAACCCTGAGTGGCCTTATTCCAAAATTTGTGTTCTTAGTCACTACATATAGACTGTCATATATATATTTGAGAGAATAAAGTAAACTCAGTTTTGGACAAATGGAAATTGAATTATCAGAAGGGTCTTCTATTTGGAGAAACTGATTGTAATTAGTATGTTCACGGTTTCTTTGTAACTTTTCAACTTCTGTTAAGATCAACTATGGCAAATATTAGAAGAAAAGTCAATATGGCATAATGGAAAAAAAATAGTGGGTAAAGGAATAAGAGATACATATTGTAATCCCAGAACAACTTCAAACTCACCACATGACTCTTAAGCATGTTACTATATCTTTCTGGGCATGCATTTCACTACTTATAACACTGAATTATAATTAAAGGTCTTATTCACTCCAGGATAGGCTCTAATGCAACCATCATTAAAATACAAAACATGTATTTGGAAGACAGAGACAACGTAGCAATGTGTAGATAAATATTGACTCTACTTGACAATGTAATAGAAAATACACTAAAACAGCATTTTCACATTGGTTTTACAAAATATGATCTCTGCAAACACTCATTAATAACAAAAAGAGGAATGAGTAGTCCACTGGAACAAAGTTTGTGAAAGGTGTGAAATGTGAAATACCATGTGCTGTTCTCTGGAAATTCACAAGTATGTTAGGATATTAAAAGTTCTGCAAAATCCTGCAACCATGGATCCTCTAAATAAATTCGTTTAAATTAGCTGTTATTTCTAATTACATTTACCAACATTAATGTGCAATGAACATTCAAAGAATGGATGACCAAGTCTGGGTAATAATTGACTTCCATTGATTTCCTGAATGAAAAGTATTTTCCTGAATAAAAATCTTGATTAGCAGAAAAAGTTGCAGTAAAAGGTAAATGTTGCAGACTTATCAGCATTTCTTTATCATACTGGAAAAGAAATTGCAGGACTTTGCCACAACTTGTTTGGTTAATTGAAACTCTGGTAAATATATGATTGGTTAAATACGTTGGTGCTTGGTTTTGAAAGTCCACTTTCACAAATACTGATGGATTACGCTTCTATTATATCTTACACAGGAGGCTTCCTGAATGGAACTAAATTGGTTGGCACAAGTTATAAACTCTTTTAAGCCAAGTTTAAAAATATTTATGTAGAAGTCAATGCCACACACATATGAAACCATTCTATAAATATGAACAGGAATTTAAAATGGTGGGATTAAGATATAGTCCTTATACAAAATATCATTTTGTCCTTATATACACACAGTTGAAAAAATCCTCTTGCAGAATAAAGTACACCTGATTTTATTAAATAATGAAATTGGAAGGGATCTTAGAATTAAAATATCCCAAACTTCTCACACTATAGATGAGCAAAAGAAAACCTAGTGAATCATTTATTTTAAATCTGTTTGAAAGTTAGTGGAAGAGCTCTAATTAAAACTCTGTCACGGGGTCCAACCTAGTTCATGTTCTAAATTACTACTCTGTCTTGCATCAAAGATTTTTCCTAGTTGGCTTCAATATTCTGCAGTGAAGTTCTAAAGCTTGGTCTAGTTGGGGTGGAAATAGCCATAACAATAGTTCATCCACTTGCCCGGTTTTTTTCTCTTAATCACCTTTAGAAATTCTGTTTGGTTCTGATATCAAGACTATTTTAAAAAAGAATGTGCTTAGACTTGAATAAAATGAGGTTAAATAAAAGGATATCTGGGGTGTTACTCAACGTATTTAACAATTGTTGCCTCTGCAACATCCACCAATTAGAACAATTGCTGGCTGTTAGCCACAGGCCCTATTGTACCAATACTCACTAGCTATAAACCAGTCTGGGGTTCTTAATTTTCTGCTTCTCCCCCATAACCTTGCTATGCATTGTACATACATTTATCTTTGTATGTGCTTGTAGAAGTGGAGGTGGGGTAGAATGAAGCAGAGCACTTATTGTGTTTATAGATTCACTCATCAAATATTTACTGAATCCAGATGCAGTACTTGCTCTTACGGAGTCTTTCTGTATTTCAGAGAAAGCTTGAATGGGAGCTACCCTCATGCACCCCCTTAACGCACATATCTCCCAATCCTCTCACCACTTATGGGATTTCATACAAAGATATTTCATCTAGAACCTTATAAGAGACAAGCTTGCTCCTGCATTTCCAATTTCAGTGCATATATTTACTAATAAAGAAAAGCATCATCAAATGTAATTTAATCATTACAAACTTTCCTTTTCTTCCTATTAAATTATTTAAGAATCCATTTCCCTGAAATTTGAGTGCCCTTGGAAATTATCCTTTCTCCACGGCTGTGTAAGTAGTTCAAAAGGTTCTATAAAATTAGCTAGATTCCCTTGAAAAACAGAGCAATTAAGTGAGATTAATGATATAAGCGATGGCCAACCAAGTTGGATCTCTAAATGTCAGCAACGATATACAAATAGTTTTCATCATAGCAGTGGTTTCACACCATGACCCTAAGATCTTATAGTCAGTGATCTGATCTGACTGCCTTTATCTAAAATGATGATGTTAAAGTCAACTTCAATGTGGCAATTTAATTTTTCAGGTGAACTGAACATCTGGCTTTATTCAAGAAAGCGTAGTCCTTGTGAGAAACTTGCATATGACTCACCTTGACAGTTCACTTTTAAAAAATTGACACATTATAATTTTACAAATTTATGAGGTATAATGATCAAATCACTAGTTCACTTTTTAAAAATTAAGTATATAAAAAATTACAGCATATAAAATAAAGTTTAATCAACTCCACAAACTTAATGAGGAACACCAAAGAATTAATCTTAACCTATGTGATTTTGTTTGGGGATGCAGACAGGATAATAACTGAGAAGTTCAGTTATTTCAGAATGTGTCTAGAGGTGTCTACTTGACTTAGATCCATAGGTAATCCGATTCATATTTTGCTGATAGGTGACTCATATTTCTATGACATCTTGTATCTCCTCACCTCTCTCTGGTGGTGGTACACATTCAGTAGTAGGAGTTAAAGGAAGCAGTGTAGAACTAAACCAGAACTTATGCAAAGTCAGTGAGCTGAACTGGAATAACTGAGTTGACTAAATTAATCTGAACAGGATCTGTGGCTTTCCCTAAAGGAACCCTGACTAGCATAGCTTCTCCAAGTGCCAGTTGACTCTAAATGAAGTTCGCTGCTTCTCTGCTGTTGCTAATGTGCAGGTTCTGGGTCCTGAACTAACTGCTGCCGGATGGGTGACAGGCAACAGGGCTCCTCCCTTGGTCTCTGTTCAGAGACCAGAGAAAGTTCTGATATTCTTTGGAGAGATATAGATGAAACCTAATGTTTATCAAGAAACTCTATCTGTTATCCTTGTTGGCTGATACGCAAGAATATATGGTAGTCTTTGGTCAAATTAAAACATTAAAATGGACTCCTTTTTTGAGGAGGGGTTGGGAGTAGGGGATAACTAGTGGGAAAGGAAGGAAGGAACTAAAATGACCTGAATGTATATAGGAGCTAGACAATTTACACACATTACATTATCCTTATATGAAATGCAAATTGGAATTTAAATCTCCACTTTATATATAAGGAAATAGAGGTTCACAGAAGTTAAGTAACTTGATTAAGATCTCGCAGTCAATAAACATCAGAAACAGAACTTGAAAATAGTTCTTACTTCAAAAATCTATTTTCTTTCCATATTTCACACTGATTCTAGAAACATAGGTATTTAAATAAACATGCACATTGAAAACAATGAAGTTTGAAAATAAGTCGTCCATGATTTTCCTCTTTAATTGATCTACCCTTAAAGATTATATAACTATCTTCTAGCTAAGGTTTGCTGCATTAACATTGTAAGTTTGTAAGCTGTAAACAACTCTACATGCCAAAATTCTTAAAACATCCAGACTCTTTGACTAAGGTTTTTTCCCTCTTGATATTATAAATTAGTCCAGATTTGATTGTAGAAATGTCCATCATAACTTTGTCTACTGTGGTGGAATATGAAAATAATCTAAATGTCCAAAATAATGAATTTGTTAATCTTTGGCACACCTATACTAATTGAATACTCTGCAGCCATTAAAAATTGTGTACTAGAATATTTAATTATCTAGATAGATGTTTTTGGTATGTTATTACTTTAAAAAGGGACTACAAACTGAATGTATGATGTAATCTTATTTTTATAATTATATTTTATATGTGAACAGAAAAAGGCTTGAAGAATATAATATTATGCAGCAGCCACTATGAGTATACATGCATTACCTCCTTTAATCTTTTCAATAGTCTTCGCATGTAGATACTCTTATTGTTACTGTAATTTTGCAGCCATGAAACTGAGTCTTAGAGAGACTAGGTAAAATACTAGATTTGCTATGTAACAAATAACCTCCAAATCTCAGTGTTTAAAAAGAACTGATTTTTTCTTTTCCTCAAATTACATGGTAACTGTGGGGCAGCTGAAGCACCCTCTGTGGAACTGCTCCACATGATTTTCTCTCTGTGAGCAGGGCTGATGGAGCAGCACTCACCTGGAATATGCTGTTCTCAGGGCAGAAGATGGTCCTGCCAGGGGAGCGGCACTTTGCTCAGATGAGGCAAGACACAACTACTCACACCCTATTGCCCTAAGCAAGTTACAACATGAAGGCCAAAGTTCACATATCATGAATATATATGCTTTTTCTGAGGAAGGAGAAAGCAAATAATTAGAAACATACACACACGCACACACACACGCAACACAGAGGAAAACTGCACAAGTTTCCATGGCAAGGTGACAAAGATGGTACTGGAACCTCTCCAGATGGTGGGATTGAAAGTGATTTATTTGATTTGATTTGATTTTGCTTGTCTGCATTTTCTAATTTTTGCAATATACAGGAATTGCTTTTGAAAAAAATGAACAGAGGAAATGAGCTATCTTGTTCTTGTTCTGTGTTTTATGCACTGTTGCTGATAGGAATGTTCCCAGTGGTGTAGCTTTGGAGTACAGAGTAAGAAAATAGTAGGGGGAGGTGGGAAGTTATACTTGTCTCACCTTAATTGCTTGGGTCTGCTTTCAATCTGTCTTTAGATAACTGGAAATATACTTTTTAAAAACGTTTGACAATAATCCCCAATAAGGAACAATCCTAAAATTAAAAGAAGGCTCTTAAACCAATGGGAACGCCATTTCAATGAGAACTATTCTCTATAATGAAGGTTTCATTCATGATACCAATAGCAAGTTGCAATAAAAAAAATGAATTAGCACTAATTAGCAATACACTGAAGACAGAATGTCTGATGGGCTTTCTAATTACATCTCTTAAGAGTGCCCTGGTGGTGATTAGGTGTTAAAAAAATGTATTTCACAAATGTAATTACAAAACTATAAAGGGAAATTAATCTCAGTGGCCAATGAAGAATAGTCATAATGCACCCATAAAAACAGCTTCCAACAATATACAAACAAAGGCAGAAAGCATTCAACGATATTATAGAAAACTGCCCACATTTCCCATTTTAATTCTTATTGTTGTTTGACTTATTTGGAAATTCCCCCCGAACAGGAACAACAACAACAACAACAACAAATTCTATCTTACATTTCACACTTGCCTTCCCTAAAAACATTATCATTGTAATATTGTTTAAGTGTAGCTAAAAATAGTTATTTCTGTGCTGGAAATAAGGAAACCCCTGACTGCAAAGTAATAGACCATGAGGTAGTTTCAATATCTAACTTCAGCAATATTTGGTGCTGAATGCATTCCAGCAGAAATTCTTTAACCGTGTATTATTTCCTCTGCGCAACAGCGTCTTTTTCTTTCTCCCACCGTATGTAAAACCTGTGATCTGCCATCTTGCGCAGACACTCAAATAGTACTCGTAAATATGTCCACCACGATCCATAAGTTTTTAAGACCTAAGAGAGATAAGTGTTCAAAACGTTCAATATCCTCAACTGCTATTCCTTTTCTTTCCTTTTCCCCCTAGGCAAAATTGTATTGTTTTTTAATTTAGTACAACAAAGAATTTAAGTTTCCTGAAATGAAATAACTTCATGCCATAAGAATGAGGTAAAATCTGTCCAGTTAATCTTTTCTGGTATTCTCTTAGGAAGACTGAGTTAGTGTTATCTACTCACTCTGGTAATAATTGTGACTGACAATTCCAAGTTCCTTCTAAAGCAAAGGCATCCATACAAGACTTATGTAAGAATCTTACGGGTGCAGCAATATTTCCATGAGGTATCTCACCTCCTCTCTGAAGATGCTGCTGCAAAAAGAGCTTTTATAGTATAAGCAGTGGGGCCCCTATGGAAATTTATATCTGCCACTCCTGATATAGTCCCACCACCCACACTATTTAATAAAAAGAAGTGTCAAGGAAGGTACCAGTTCTTAGTAATTTCAAGAACACCTGAAAAAGGCCTGCAATTCAAGCATATTTTCAATGACATCTAGATAAGACTAGATATAGCTAAGTGAAAAAACAAAAACCTACAAAAACTCAGTCACCACAATGTTCTTTGCAGACCTCCCCCCCAAAAATAGTTTGAGTTTCCTTTTCAAAGAATCAGTTGGCACATCTAGTTGCATCTGTTTTTGTCAAAGCAGGAAGAGTTTGATACACTGGTTGTGAAAATAGTTGTACTTTAATTTGGGACATTTAGGAGGCTATGAATTAGGGTGATAGATTCAGGAAAGTTTAGACATGAAAGATGTTTGAGTCAGACAATCAGACATTAGAGATTATCTAATATGAAACCCTCATCTGAAAATGAAGAAACCAAGGCTCAGGGAGGAGAAAGAACTTGTCCAAATTTACAAAGTGTGTACACAGCAATGGGAATCAGGTATGTGTTGGATGGTCTTCTGGGAACATTTCACTATGTCCTTCTCCTCCATCTTCTCCCTTGTCTCCTTCCTTCAGGGAACTTTGCCAAACTTCTTATCTTCACTATAATCCATTATAAAGACTAAATCAAGAGAGAAGTAGATAAGCCATGTCTATAAAATAGGATAAAAAGAGAACCTCTCTCGTGCAAAATAGGAGGCAAAATAATGCGCACACACTTCTTTTTACCATCCCATTCTAGTTAGAAGTTTGTACAGGTTAAAAGGCCACCTGGGACTAATTTTGTTCAAAATGGCAGATCCATCTTCCCTTCTCTTTGCCAGCCCCATGTACAGGAAGGGTCAGGTAACAAGGAGCCAGCTAGGCAAAGACCCTATTTGCATAATAAGATTAGGGGCCCCACACATTATGTAAACATCACACCTGGTCCAACCCATCTTTTGGCCCTATGTAAATCAGACATTGCCTTCTCAAGTCTGTCTCAAAAATCCGGCGCACTCCGCCTCAAGCCAAATGTCCTACTCAGGTGTCCCTGTCTCTCAGAACACAGAAAGTTGTTCCTTCTCTTTCTTTTGCCTATTAAACTACCACTCCTAAACTCACTCTGTGTGTGTGTCTGCGTCCTTAGTTTTCTTAGTATGAGATGACAAACCCCAGTTATTTACTCCAGAAAATTGTGCCGCTTCACTAGGTTTCTGGCTTTTATAATATGACTGATGCAGATGGGATTGGTTGAGACAGGGTACATGGAAGGAGGATTAGGATTTTGGGGGAGGTTCATAAGTTTAGGACTTGAAATTGTTTTCATTAAAGACAAATTTCATGGTTTCTCATCCATATTCTCCTGCAGGTGTGTTTCTCAGTTACACACTTAAGGCCTCATAACCAACTCACAGTGACTTTAAGAGCAGTCACAGAGGTAGTGTTTAATGTTACTTAGTGTATTTCCTTAATGTCCTTCAAACAAACAAAAGCAACAATCTCCTCATTACAGAAGAAAATTGCTAAATGGCCCTGTAGAAAACAAACAGGATTCTGTTGCTGTTACAACACACTACCAAATATCTAGATGGCTCAATCGTTTGTTGCATTATTTGGTCAAACAGTTGTTGATTGTGATTTTTTTTTTTGGCTTCACTTGGTGGTTGTGGGGCATAAGACCAGGAGATTCTCTGCTTCCTCGTTTATTCTCCTGTGCATGAGCTTCTCCTCCAAGAAGCTGACTAATTATCAAGTGATATGGTTTGTTTGTGTCCCCACCTAAATCTCATCTTGAATTGTAGTTCCCACAGTCCTCACCTGTTATGAGAAGGAGCCAGTGAAAGGTAACTGAATCCTGCGGGTGGGTTTTTCTCATGCTGTTCTCATAATAGTGAATAAGTCACATGAGATCTGATGGTTTTATAAAGGGCAGTTACCCTGCACATGCTCTCTTGCCTGCCACCACGTAAGACGTGCTTTGCTCCTGCTTCACCATGATTGTGAGGCCTTCCCAGACATGTGGAACTGCGAGTCCATTAAACATCTTTTTCTTTATAAATTACCCAGTCTCAGGTATGCCTTCATTAGCAGTGTGAGAATGGACTAATACATCAGGAAAGAATAAAGTCCCAAAGGGCCAAATTAGAATTAATTTAGGGTCAGTGAATAGTAAGCAGGCTTAATGTAATAAGGAGGCCCAGAATACCTTGTTGAACACACACACACACACACACACACACACACACACACGAGTAAATAGACTAATAAGATGAGAAAGTGGTTAAAAAGAGGTGGAGTAAGGGGGACAAGTCAAGTGTTATATGTCAGTTAATACCCGATGGAGAAAACATTAAATGGTTAGGAAAAGTACTTCAAAGGGAGAGCCAGCTGTTAGGGCAATGAGCAGCGAGGAGGGTAAAGAGCCAGGACTGAAAAGAACAGGGGTGCTGCCACGAGGGGCCCTCAGTGTAGGGTTTTCAAGAAAGCCTAGATGTTGAATCAGGTCCCAGGGAAAGAAAGTGACTAAGAAAAGCAGAAGAAACCAAAGAAACCTTTCCCTCCACCATTGTTTGTGCAGAACTAAAATCAAGCTGATGAAGTCTGCGTTAAAAAAAAAAAAAAGAAGGCCGGGAGCGGTGGCTCACGCTTGTAATCCCAGCACTTTGGGAGGCTGAGGTAGGCAGATCACGAGGTCAGGAGATTGAGACCATCCTGGATAACACGGTGAAATCCCGTCTCTACTAAAAATACAAAAAAAAAAAAAAAAAAAAAAATTTAGCCGGGCATGGTGGTGGGTGCCTGTAGTCCCAACTACTTGGGAGGCTGAGGCAGGAGAATGGCATGAATCCGGGAGGCAGAGCTTGCAGTGAGCTGAGATGGTGCCGTTGCACTCCAGCCTGGGCAACAGAGCAAGACTCCATCTCAAAAAAACCAAAAAACAAAAAACAAAACAAAACCAAAAAAACAAGAAAAAATTGTTCACATGGACCAAGATGAAGAAGACAACCTTTCTTGGATTTTCATTTTAAGAATTAATATACCCAATTTGCTGAAACCTAGAATCTCTGATTAACATACAAGTTCCAGAACCATTTTATGATATTTCATAAGATATACTCAGATAATCTTATGAAAGCATATGCACTAAATACAATTCACAAGTATATTGCCATTTGCCATAGAAAAATAAATGTACACTTACCTCACAAATGTTGACATAAGATAATTCTAATGTATATATTGGATATTTTACCAAAAAGAAAAAACAAACAAACAAACAAAATGCTCAATGTGCTTAGTCACGAGAAGGGGATAAAGAATCAAAGCAGAAAGTAGTATATTTTCCAGTTAGGCATACTACACTCTCAAAACTGTGGCTATCAGAGAGCATGTGGACTCACAAAGAAAGATGGACCTTTTTTTTTTTTTTAAACATTTTTTTTTTAATTTTAGCAAAATTCAATCAAACCATTAAATAGAATTACTTTTATATGCAGTTTTAGTGATTTTAAGCCTTAATTCTAATTCTGTTTCTATTAACATTGTTGAACTCTCATGTAGCAAATAAACAAGCATAGTTACGAATTTAAAAAGTATTTGAATGGTCTAGTGGGTAGGGTCATTGAATTATTTTTAACTAACCCTGTTTGAAATGAAGATTAGTCAAGGCATTACAGGTAGAGAGCTAAGATTTCCAGCAAATCCATGTAGTGATCTGTTTGTTATAATAGCTGTGTGCCTAGAGTGGTGCCTAAGGCCTTTACTTTCGTTACCTAAATTAACTCTCAACAACCCTCAAAGAAAAGCAGGTTTGCAGACGAGAAAGTGGAAGATTTGGAACTTAGTACCTGGTCTGTAAGATCTTACTGTCCATGTACCTCGTAACCCTAGGTACATGCAGTAATGTACCCCTGCAATAATGTCTCCCTGATTTCAGAGGAGTAATTTCTACAGCACTGTGTTAAAAATTGAGAATTTGGGTTTCTCTTTCCTACTCCCTCACTAAAACTAAATTCCCAGCTATTCTATCTCATCTCATGTGATTTGCCTATAAGATGAAGTGGACACTCTTCCATTGAGAGGTGGGGTGTATATTCCCTCCTCTTGAATTTGAGTAGAGCAAGACACCGTGGTGCCATATTGGCTCAGATAAAAGCATAGCAGAGAGGAATCCCATAAGATTTCCAGGCAAAATTCTTTTCTCTAAATTTCTTTAAATTGCCCCCAACAATATTGGGTTTTAGACAGGAAATGATGAAGTCTTACCTTTCACACTACTGAAAATCTAATTTAAGGAGCCATCTTCTCCTAGAGTTGCAGGCAACTCTAAAATTCAAGTATTAGAAATACATTATCTGGAAAGGAGAACATCCTAATAGGACATTTAAGAACTAACAGGCTTCCTAAGTCAAATGATATAAATGAAGAGAAGCCTGAAATCCTTTTGGACCCTTTAGTACATAGGACAAAAACAAAACAAAATGAAAAAACTTTTAAGACAACTCAGCAAAAAAAATCCAATTTAGAATCAATCTAACACTCTAGAGGTCAACTGCTTTCAAAGCAGAAACTAGCTTTATTTTCTTTCAAAATCTTTGGGCAAAGCGAGGTTTAGAATACTCACATATGTGGAGATTAACTTTCTGCCAAATATAGAAGTTTCCAGTTTATTTACTCAATAAAATCATTCACTCAAGTTAATCTTATTTATTCCAGGAATAATGTTGCATTTGTAGACTGTGTCCCTGACTACAAACTTAGAATCAAATAAATTATATATATATGACAATACTATATCATGAAAGTCTAAATACTGAACTGAAAAATTCCTATGGTAAAATTAGTAATATTTAAGTTGAATCCCAAAAAGTGGATATGTATAGGATTAACACATAAAATACCGTTTACTTACATCATTTGTTTGACTTAAAGCTTCCCTCCAATCAAGTTAGTTGGGCATTATATTTATAACGCTTTTAATATTTTTTTAATTTTTCAGAGACGATTTGGAGTGATCTATATCTTTATAAAGAATAAACAACTCTTACTAAAGACTTTTGAGATTTTTTTTTCTTTTTTTTCTTTTTTTTTTTTTTGAGACGGAGTCTCGCTCTGTCGCCGGGGCTGGAGCGCAGTGGCCGGATCTCAGCTCACTGCAAGCTCCGCCTCCCGGGTTTACGCCATTCTCCTGCCTCAGCCTCCTGTGTAGCTGGGACTACAGGCGCCCGCCACCTCGGATGGGAGATTTTTTTTTCTTGTATAAATTTCTTTGTCATGAGCAAGGACATTTATTATTTCATTGATCAAAGCGGAACTCAGAGTAGGGTGGTGGGTACTCAATAATTATTTACATTGATTATATAAAACTATGACTTCTCCTCCTAAAAGCTGTTATTAAAAATCAGAGTAGGCCGGCATTTCTCTACTCCATGTTTTTTTGGTTCAGAGTAACATCAGGAGCTCTTTAGGACCCGTCCAATGTCCATGGGGGAAAGGTCCCTCATTAATATTGAGGCTGGGTTCATCTTTCACTGGAGATCAGAAAGTCTCCAAGTCTCTCTGTGGCAGCCCCGTGAAGACTTCTATCTGATCTGGTGGGCCAGGGAGGCACCCATCAGTGAGTAGCAAAGCTTTCCCAAAGGAGTTTTAGTTACTTGAGAACATTTAAAACTACAAATAGCACTGCAACTTGCACATGTATATCCCCCAAATTCTTTGCTTCTAAGCCTGGACAAAAAGAGATGAGGGGTCTCTAAAGAGGGTGGGGTGAGGTCGCTCAAGCTTATAATCCCAATGCTTTGGGAGGCTAAAGTGGGAGAATTGCTTGAGGCTAGGAGTTGGAGACCAGTCTGGGCAACATAAAGAGACACTGTCTCTATAAAATAAAAGCTTTTAAAAATTAGCTAGGTGTAATGGCACGTGTCTGTCGTCCCAGCTACTGGAGAGGCCAAGGCAGGAGGATTTCTTGAGCCCAGGAGTTCAAAGCTGCAGTGAGCTATGATAGCACCACTGCCACTCCATCCAGCTTGGACAATAGAGCGAGACCCTGTCTCTACAGACACAAACAAACACAAACAAACAAACAAAAATTATTTAGGAGAGTGATGAGATTCTATTTGAAGAATGGGTTGGGGAACAGCAAGCCTGGAAGCAAAGCTAGTTAGGGAATGGGGCCTGGGTGATTTGGGAAGACTTCATAGAGAAGGTGACCTTGAATTGAGAGCAGAAAGAGAAGTGTAAAAACTTGCACAGTGAAAAAAACTTCTCTCTCTCTCTCTTTCTCTCTCTCTCTCTATACACACACACACACATACACACACATATGCTATATCTATATAGCACAGGGACATAAACATATGTAATTCAGAAAATAAATCATAAACACAGTAACTAAAAATTCTAGAATAACAAGTAAGTTACCTCTGAGTGGGAAGGAGTGGATGGTGGATGAGGTTGGAGAAGGAATCACGGGTACTGCTAAAGATCTTCTTAAACTAGTATATGGGTATTCATTATACAATTATTTTAATGTCCTATATATATTTTTATAACTACTCAAGATTTAATCTAAATTCCTTAAAAACAATTAAGTAATATATAATTTAGTAAATTAATATGTGGGAGAGTTTAAGACAAACCTCCCATTGTTGAGAGTTCTAAATCTAGGCTTACATGGAGTTTTATAACAATCACTTTATCAACAATTTATTGAACATTTTGGTATATGCTCAGAGGTGAGACTCATCCACAGTAAAAAATTACTAGATATGTGAAAAGTAGGAAAGCGTAATTCCTTCTGAAGAGGAAAAAAAAATAGTATATTCATAGACAATGCAGTTGTTGGACTTTTCAGACCGACACTTTAAAACAGTTATTAAACATACATTAAATAATTATGGAAAATGATGAATACAGTG
This sequence comes from Macaca fascicularis, assembly GCF_037993035.2. Classification (NCBI taxonomy): domain Eukaryota; kingdom Metazoa; phylum Chordata; class Mammalia; order Primates; family Cercopithecidae; genus Macaca; species Macaca fascicularis. Next base: position 127,806,104 of record NC_088377.1, on the reverse strand, counting down.
GATTAAACCATGGTGAATGATGGCCATTGTGGATGAGGTGGTAGGGAATTTCAGGAGAGATTTTAAAAATTTAATAAAAAAACAAATGGAAATTCTAGGAATAAAAAAGTCCTATATCTGAAATAATAATGCATTGGATGGGCTTAACAGCAGATTGGACCCAGCAAAAGAAAGAATCTTGTTTTCTGGGTAGGCATGCACTACTGGCATACAAGTAAATGTAGAGAGGTGGAGGTCACTATCAGATCCTACAGTTAAATCCAGCCATAAATCTGCCCTGTTTTAATGTCCTCCAGCTGGAATACTTCTTTCACTTAGAACCAGCCAAGCTTAATGCTCTTCCTTAGGAGCCAACTAAGTCCCAGCTAAAATGCAGTTCCCACTAACTACGGCCTCTTCAGTGGTGGTTGAAAGGTAGGCAGAATAATGTTCAATCTTCTTACTACATGTCTGGCAGGGTATGCTTTGTGACTATTACAGAAAGGACCTCAAAACATTTGAGACCTGGTGTGACCAGGCATCATCATGCTATTTACTTTACATAGCAGCCCTGTATGGTACGTCGTATCTTCATTTTATTGAGGAAGCAACTCAAGTGCATCCCAGAGACATTAAGAGACTTACCCATGGTCTTTCATTGAGCAAGAGGTAGAATCTAAATTCAAACCCAAGTCTTTCTGACTGTAAAGCTCATGGTTTCATTTTCCCAGTGCCTCAGACTGGTTTCTTCTTTTAGAAAAGGCTTTCTTTTTTTTTTTTTTTTATGGCATCACAATTTGTAATAAAAGTAATTCAGGGCCTTAAAAATACACATAAGAAGAGACTTTTATAAAGTTTACATGGAATCAGCAACCATTTGAAGAGTATAAATACGGGGACACCCTCTTGCTTAATTAAATCCAGCTGAGTATCCTAAAATATTTAAGATAATTATATTTTTTTGATGAAATGAATTATTATGGCTTGTACAGACAATCTGAAAAGGCTAATTAAAAAGCAATTTCTCTTGCAGAGTGGAAGATGCTCTTCAGCAGTTCTTGAAGAGCGCCATGCAATTTGGCTGCATCTGCCCCTTACACATGCAAGGGTATCATACAATTCCAAGGAAAATTTTATGGTTCTAAATAGCACTCAGAAAATTTTTTCCTTGATAAGCAGCAATACTGACATAACTTCTGATAACTGTTTTCCTTCCAACAAATGATTATTGTATTTAGGAGCTGGCATCTAATTAGTAAGACAGTAAAGCCTGTTATATAACAAAACAAAATATTTAAGGTAAACCAGAGACCCCATGAAGGCTAGGAATAACTGTTAACATTCTCCTAATACATGTCCATTGCCCAAATACAGACACAGAGCTGCTGTCTCCACACTGTTCTACACTCTAGAAAGCCTGGAAATGCCACTTCCGTGTGAATCCTGACTGCTTTGTCTCTCAGTGCACTTCTAGCATGGTCTTAACGTAATACTGGCTTCAAAGGAAATTGGGGGTACCTATAAGTAATCCCAAATGACAATTGGCAGCCCCAAATGTTCCACATAGAATGTGAAAAAAATTATTTTAAAGGAAGATCATTTATGTAATAAATGTTTTAAATGAAAAACATCTTTCTAATAACATCTGCTATTAAAAGAAGTATATATAGGTTTATTTACTAGGATACCTTATTAAATACTACAGTATAGAACCACTGCTTTCTCATAGAATAGCTGGTTTAAAAAGCTATTTCTTCTCTTTTTATATTTTCATTTATTTGAGTTGTGGTCCCATGTTTCATTCTTAATGTTTCTGTATGTATTATAAAAGGTAATGTTTTCTAGAAGGTTGGTTTTTCAATAAAACCACTTAAACTTTGCAGATGGCACCGTGGAGCGAGTAAGCTACCGTTGAGTTCCTGCTATGGTCTTTACAAGTTGTGTGACGCTGGGAAAGTGAATTTTTTGAGACTCCATTTTCTCATTTGAAAAATGGAGATTGTAATGCCTCTCTTGCAGTGTTAATGTGATCTTCAAGGAGGTTAGGTCCATAAAACAGTTGACATGCAATAAGTATTTAATATGTAGTTATTTGTTTTAATTTACAAATAAATATATAGATACTTGTTTTTACTTACAAATAAACATATTTATTTCATTTACAAATAAATATATAGATATTTACTTCACTTACAAATAAATATATAAATATTTATTTCATTTCCAAAAAAATATAGATATTTATTTTATTGTGACCTAGGCCTGCTCCTTTTCTCCTTCGCATAAACTGTAGTTTAAGAAAGTAGCCTTGAGAAGGCCTAATAAGTCAGAGGGAGGGTCAAGAATCAGACGGGTAGAAAGTCTTTAAAAGCTTATAGAATGAAGATAATAACCTTTATCTTCTTGTACAACAAGATTCTTAGGAGAGAGTCAAACATTTACGGGTTGTTTTTGCACATTCCTGGTAAACATTTTTTCTTTCATGACCAAATTTTAACCTCTAAAATTAAAAAAAAAATTGTTCTGTTCATACACGTACTATCCTCTACACCATCTTTTCTCATTATAATTATAAGGAATAATCTTCAATAGAATCTTAAAATTATTCAGCTCTGAAACTGGTCTTTTTGAGTAATCTTGACTATTATATTGAGGCTATTTGGCCAGATTTTTTTTCCTGTGCCCTGTTACCAGCCTTCATAGATTAAAAACTGCATCTCACCAACACTGATGATAGGGTTTAGTAAATAAAAATAACAATAGCAATAATAAGAGCTAATATTATTAGCACTATGTATCAATAATTTTCAAAATGCTTTACATATGTCATCTCATTTAATTATCACCATAATGGATAGGGTAGGTACTGTTGTCACCCCATGTTACAGATAAAAAATGAGGCACAAAGATATTAAGAAGAGAAGAGGGAGTAATTGATGTGTTATGTCCTGGGAGCATCACATTAAGGCATGTTGCCCTAGATATCCTGAATGCAAATGAACAAACAGCTTTCAGATTAAAGAAATGATGAAATCCCATCTCTCCTCTTTACCCTCTCTATTGAAAGCTTCCTTTGAGTATATCATCCATATATAGAACCAGCTCTGCATCCTGAAGAGATGGGGAAAGAGTTTTAGGGAATGCCCTAAGCACCTATGAAACAACATTTATAACTAAAATTAGAATTAAACTTAAAGGCTGTATACAATTACTGCAATTGCAAATAATATTCAAGTCACATTGACCCATAATCTTGTCCTGCTTTTACTGCTCACTGTATCCATATCATCTTAGGCCAATCAATATATCACTCTAGTTTCCCATCCATAAAATGAAAAAGTTTTATTAGCTGATATCTAAGGTCCTTTGAAACTTGACATCCTCTAGTTTTTATAACAGCTCAAGAAACTTCATCCTAATCTTTTATATGACATCCTGATCTTTAATATGTTTTGAGACTAAGATCCTTATCAAATTGCACTTGACCTCTACCCACAAAACTAGCTTATTGTCTTAGTCATTGAAAATAAAGTACAAGAGATTTCATTTGCCTTGAAAACAGAGAAAATGAGATTGACTTCCTATAGATCTAATCTTCTCCAGTTTGCTGACTGGATTATTTGTTTATGCTGTGATACTCACCTAATAAAAGAATTAGTAAGTTTAGTAAGTTCCAGTTGTGGCGAGACAAAGGGGACCTATTTTATAGGAGTTATGTCCACCTTCCACATAATGAGAATAAACTGTTAATACTTTATGTAAGAGGAAGGGTGAAAATCTTCTTGGTTATTATATGTTACAATGAAATTTTAACTTTAAAGGCCTAATATTTCTGCAGAGTTATTAGCCTGTTTGTTTGTATCAGTGTCAGTCTCCTTACATAGCAAGAGTAGATGGCCCAAACCAAGAGACCAGAAAGGTCTGACCAGAATTTGTATGAAGATTAGCATCCTTGTGAGTGCATCGTTCCGAATCTTTGAATCTTATACCATGTCATAATTTGCAGTTGACTTCCACATACATGATCTTATACTTCACAACAACCCTTAATAGAGGCAGCAAATGGCTCATGCCTCTAATCCAGCACTTTGGGAGGCCGAGGCAGATGGATCACTTGAGGTCAGGAGTTCAACAGCAGCCTGGGCAACATGGTGAAACCCTATTTCTACTAAAAATACAAAAAATTCACCTGGCGTGGTGGCACGCACTTGTAATCCCAGTTACTGGGAAGGTTGAGGCAGAAGAATATCTTGAACCCAGGAGGCGGAGGTTTTAGTGAGCCGAGATTGTGCCACTGCTCTCCAGCCTGGGCAACAGAGTGAGACTCCTTCTCAAGAAAATAGAAAGAACTTGCTCGTGGTTTACCATCTATACAGGCTAGATATAAGACAAGGAGACCAAGGAATCTGCATTTTTATCCAATTAATAAGTGCTAAAGTAAAAACTAAACCCAAATCTTGCCAGTTGAAAACCATTTTCTTTGCCTCATTGTGCAGCCTCTATGATGTGCTTGAGACCCCCTTGAGGTCTAATTTTGAAGTCATTAGGTCTGGTCAGATATCTTTAACATACTCCGTATTTACCAACAAAGGAAATAAACATAGCAAATTAGCCTTTCCTTATTTGTAAAAGTCTTAATTTAAAACCAAATATAGGCCTAGAGGAATTTATAGATGTTTCTCCTTTTTTTGACATCCTGAGGGCCGTTTCTGGAAGTTTGTGGCTACAATTTTCTTTTGCAACTTTAGTAAGAAATAGACTTACACTTGGTGTTATGAGGGTAAACAGGAAGTAGAATGGCTTATTCCTCTCTTCCCTTTTCTTTGCTGACATAAGGGCTTAGAGCAGGAAAAGACACAGAAGATAACCATAAACACTCAAAACAAAAGGTAATTATGGAATGGTTTTCACCCACACAGAAGCAGAGGAAGGAAATTAAAATCCCCTCTCCTCCCTTCTCATGCTACAATATTCCAAAACTGTTTCATGTCATGGTCGCCGCATTGAACAACCATGAAGAATGCTTCAAATCTTTTGGTCAATGTGCTTTGGAGATCTGATAGACAAACACTTGTAGTGCAGCATTTTCCCTCAAATCACAGGCTGGACACAGAGGGTGACATTCTATGTTTGAATCAGTCATTAGAACTTTGCTTATCACAATTTCATTCACCCTCAGAGCACTTACTATACTCTACACAAAGCAAAGGACAAGGTGGGCTAAGATGGTGAATTTTTAGTCTAGGTACTGAAATAGCCTGAATATAACTCCTATTCTCAATTAAGAGGTAACCTTACCATCAAAGAAATATAAAATAATTTATTTTTGCATGTGCAATTTTGGTTACTATATGCTATAGCAGAAAAGAAAAAAATACTATATAATGTGTAATAATTGACACCTTTGAATCTGAGGTTGGCCACATATTTACAGTCTTTTAAACATTTGTAGCTATAATACTTTTGTAAAGGGGTCATATTGAGCTCTAAGTATGAAGAGGATCCATGCTGAGGAATTCCAGTTAGTGCTTCAATACTTCAAGATAAATAATTTGTTGTTATGAATATAATATAAAATTATCAGAAACTATTAAAACTTTCAATATAATAATACAATATTATTAACATAAGAATCTAATCTGAATTATGGCAGCTCACTAAAGTTGACACCACTCTATTACTGATACCAAATCTAAAGTAATTTCATTTCTTATATTCAGCATCATGTCTGTGAATGTACTAATGCACTCAAAATAATTACTTATTGAAAACATTAAGAATGTTCTGATTTGGGGTACTTGATTTCATGTGCATATTTTAAAGGTACTACATCAGTTTCCCAATAAATTTTATTTTCTCTTTCTCTAAGAATGCACGCAATTAACCAATAGATAATCCTAAAAGTTCTATTATTCAGAGACAATAGCTTGCCACTGCATTATGAGCCATTAAGAATGGTAGCAAAGCAAAAAAGTAGTGAATCTAGGTTATTCAGAAATACTTTTAGAAATCTAATGGAAAAGGTAATCTCATGTGCATGCAACTTAAAACTGTACCACTCAATTATATTCCAAGGCCATGTGGATTCCAGCAACACCTATGTCCTTTCTAAAAACATGAACATGTTTTTCTTCTGGATTCAAATACATCTTCAACTGTTTCTGACATCAGTAGAAAATCCTTTTTCTTCATACTTTCTTGATAAATACATTTTGGCAAATTGAATTACACTGATCAATTCATGATTCTTATAATTGTAAATCACTTTCTTTCAAGCCATTCTCAAGAATGGCTATAAGGAAGACTAAAAAAACTTCTAACATGAATTCTTGTGTATGGAAAAAATACTTATTAGCAGAAAATTTGTAGGAGTTCTGAAGCAAACAGCATGAAGTTATTACCCTATGGGAGATGAACTGCTAGGCATCATCTGTTGCTATCTCCCTGACTTGGTGTGTTTATAGCAAAGGAGGTGTGTCAAAGCAGGGACCTTCTATTTTGACCAAAAATGCATGCATGCTTGGAAAATCTCATCTGATTAGTAATGATCAATAGCACAAATAAAATATATCATTGTGATTATTATGAATAGCATTACTTTAGCTGTTATTATTTTGGTGTTTATGTTTCTCAAATATATCTGCTTATATATATGTTTTCTTTGCTACACTCTTGTTTGATTGATTCTAATGAAATATGTACATATACACCATTTGCACATTTTTCACAACTGAGTATCTCAAAAGTAGATTTGGATCTTATAATTGCTGTCAGTCAGAAGGCAGTCACGACAAAGCTGTCTGTCCTTTCTTACCAATGCATATTCAAATTTGTAGAATGAGCTTCAGAATTCAAAGCTGAGTAGAAAAATATGGACATGGACAATTTTGAGTCAAAAAGTTATTTAAGAAATGTCAAAATCTGAATGTGAAGTTTTAGGGTGCATTAAGCAATTTTGCTTTTATCTCTTTATTTTTATTTCAATGTTTCCACAAGACTGATATATTATAAAAATCTATCTATAAATGGATCTAAAATAATTCTTTCAATAATAATAAAATAAAATTAAAACAATAAGAAAGCATTGAATCATAGTATAATTGAACTTTATTTTCTTTATAGTGATACATAAAATAATGTGTGTGCATAATTTCCATTATTATTCAAAATCAGTGTGACCATATCCCAGAGTCCTATCCTTTCTTTTACAAGTCTCACCTTAAAATTTTCTTCAAAAAATGTAAAAGGTTGAGCATCACCCTCTATTACACATATAAAATGGTTTTAATTTGGCTCTTCAAAACCATGATAATCCCAAACTTGTAAGCAAATAGTTGGCATAAATAGATGGCATAGTTGGAGGATTGTTGTGATGTGATCCAAGAAACTATGGTGCACCCACTAGAATGACCTAGAATGCCCCACTAGGAAGTTGTTTCTTTAGGCTAAGTTATTTCACAAAGCTTCAAAATTTTGTGTTCACATTGATTCATGAATTCACTGTTCAGAATTTATTCTAAGGAAATAATCATATATGGATAAAGATTTTGCTGCAAGGATGCTAACCTTGTGGCTAGTATCATTACACCAAACAATGAAAACAGCCTAATGTCTCACAACAAGGAGATGGACACATTGTGGATTGCTATGCAGCAATTATGTTGGAAGAGAATTCAGTGTCATGGAAAGATATTGTAAACATATCCTAAAATAAAAAACAAAAAGGAGGCTATCAGCCATTATGGTCAGTAGAACCCTTCGAAGAATAAATACATGCATATCAAAGAGAGTCAGAAAGTATGTTACATGTACATACATTAAGATTATCTCTAATTATAAGATGATGGATGAAGTTTTCTCATAATGCTACTTATTTTCCAAAATGATCTATATATTTCTTTAATAATTAGAAAGTAATAATAGAGTATCAGAAGTCCTCCATAAAGTATAAATGGCCCAGAAGAGAGGATGATGTTGCATCACTCTTAAATTATCATGGGTTTTTAGGAGACCACTTTAAGATCCAGAGCTGTAAATTTATAGTGTTAAAAGTGAAAAGAAGTTATGGTTTAGCGCATAAGAGTAAGTCGAAGGAAGACAGACTTGGTTAGGACATTGGAGTGGCTTTTTGCACATTAGAACCATGAGAGTATAAAATGGCTGGGCATTGAAAAGCAGGTATCATAAGGTTGCAAGGAGGATGTCATCATTAACCACTAATTTCACAGTTTTGCTTCTGCCTAGTCTATTATGGACTTCAGAAATAATTCCATCTTAACATAGGGAGTGAGAACAGAAGATGTTTTTACCAATCAATACCTATCACAGTGCCAGGCACAAAGCCCAAACTTTAAAAATGCTTCTAACCTCAGGAAATCTGAAGTAGTGGAAAGAACTTTGGATTACTATAAAAAAATCAGAGTTTGATTTGAGATCTTTTTTTCTTTTTAATTTGTTAGCCATATGGCCTTGTACTAATGACTTGCATTTCTGAGACAGAATTTCACCCTATAAATGTAGATGATATTAATAATGCTTCTTCACATAGTTGGAAAGATTAAATAATCATGCATTACAAACTAGCAATGATTTGTTTCCATAAATTATTACTATGCCTATTTTTGCAAAAGGCCTTTTAAATATAGCATTACAATCCATAACAGTGCTGCTATCTGCTTAGAATTCTTAAAGATTACATAACTGAAAACTAAAAGCAGGTGAACTATATGGAAAGAAAAACAAAACTTTAATTATTCTTACATTCAAGCTATCAAAACTTTAAGGATCTGAAATATTAAAAATGAAACAAAACACACTGAACTTCTTTGTGTATAGTTACTGTGAAGACAGTGACCTCTTAGGATTTCTTTCTATCTCATGGTTGTAATGAGGATACTTTTTCAATCCAAGATAAGGAAATCTCATTAAGTGAAACATTGACAGAAGGAGAACTTTGAAAGAGATTAGTTCAATACAACTAAACAGAAAATCCAGAAATAAGTACAACTCCCCTTAGGAATTTATTATAGGGAAAGGTGACATTTTATATTGATAGGGACAAGATGGGTTATTTAATAAATGGCCCTGGAACAACAGCAAAGCCTTTGGGAAAAAATGGATTTCTTCTTCAGTCCCTACTTCTAAATAAATTTCAGATGGATAAAACAAGTAAATGTAAAAACATGAAACATTGAGAACAGTAGATAAAAATATATGTATTTTTGTAATCACAGAATAGAAAAAGAACTTCCAAGGGTGACATCAAATTTAGAAGGCATAAAAGCAAAATTGATAATTCTGGCAAGATAGGAATTTAAAATTTATTTACAAGACCCCCCGTCCCACCCGCCACACACACACACACACACACACACACACGCTCCAAAACATAAAAAAATTCAAGAACTGGGAAAAACCTTCACAACATATGTGACAGAAAGTAGGTCTAAAGTCCGTATAAAAACAAATAACAAATCAATAAGATGAAAACTCAATAAAAATGAACAAAAAACACAAATGACCTATTCAAATATGAGAAAACTCTACTCATAAATACTTGACTTTATCATAAATAATTCTATTCATATTTACATATGTGCAAATTAATGTCATGAGTTTTCCCACCTGTTAGCTTAGCAAAGACTAAACTGTCTTCTGTTGTCCAACATTGGTGTTTATATGAAGAAAAATGCACTTCTGCATTATAGGTGGGAGCATAGAGATACAATTTTTTTGAAGGGCAATATCTACAAAATAATGAAACCCAACCATTCCTATGAATTTACTAGAACTATACCAGGATGTGGAGAGTATACAGAGATGTTTATTGCAGCAGTTTCATAAACAGCCAAAAATTAGAAACAATCTAGAATACTGATTTTTTCATAAATGAAATAGAGTATTATATAACTATTAAGAATGAGATCAATCTCTATGTGATAATACGGAAAGACCTTCAAGGGGCATTGTTAAGTTAAAAATAAAGTATATATTAACATTCATAGTTTTATGCAATTTTTGTTTCTAATAGACATACATTTATATTTACCAAAATATATCTGTAATGATAAAAAAGAAACAATTTAATGTGTGTTCCTCTGAGGAGTTGAGTTGTACGATTGAGAGAAAAAATTTTTTATCTAAATCTTTTGTATTATTCAACTGTCACATAATGATCATGTTAATTATGTAATAAAAAGCTTAAGCCATGCTGAGTTGTGAATTATGCTTATTAACACCACTGTATATAATCTTCTATTTTTTAAGAGTTTTTACACGAAGGCTTTTTTAAACTTATAGACTTTAAAGATGTTCAGTCTTCACTCATACATACTAATGTTTTCTCTTGGTTTTTTTTGTTGTGTGAATTTAAATTCTATAAATTTGTTTGTCATATATCTAGAATTCCTTATATTGCCGTAATTATCTGGTTAGCTTAACATAACTTAAATGAAAACTGATATGTAGCATCAATATGATAGTTTAATTAAAATAATTTTATAGAGTAGTGATTCTAGGATTCAACTATCTAAATTTACGTACGGGCTCTCTCATTTATTAGTAGGGTGACCCTAGGAAAGTTACTTAACCACTCTTAGCCTCAATTTACTCATTTGTACAATGAGGTAAATGATAGTCCGTTTTTATATTATAGGGAAGTTGGGGAATTAGGTAGATTAATACATATAAAATGTTTAACAGTCCTCAGCACACAGTATTTAATAAATATGTTGAGCATTATCATTATTTATATTATTATTAAAATACTTTTGAAAGACATTTTCAAATTCCATTCTGTTACAATATAGTCTGTGATATGATTAGGCTCTGTGTCCCACCCAAATCTCATTTTGAATTATTATCCCCAGGTTAAGGGAGAGACCTGGTGGGAGGTGATTAAATCATGGGGGCGATTTTCCCCATGCTATACTCGTGACAGTGAATAAGTCTCATAAGAGCTGACGTTTAAAGGGCAGTTCCCCTGGACTTGCTCACCCTTCTCTCTCCTGCTGCCATGTGAAGAAGTTCCTTGCTTCCCCTTTACCTTTGACTATGATTGTAGGTCTCCTGCGGCCTTCCTAGCCATGTGGAACGGTGAGTCAATTAAACCTCTTTCCTTTATAAATTACCTAGTCTTGGGAAGTTCTTTATAGTAGTATGAAAATAAACTGATACAGTTTATCTTCAAATATAAACATTTTTCAAAATGTGTTCATAAATATAGAATAAATTACTGTTATTTTTGAAGAAGAAGCAACTATTTCTCATTTGTCGAAAAATATCAGAGTTGCAAATATTACTTTCAGTTTCTCAAGCAGAAATAATGGAAATGCAAAAAAGATGGAAAATAGCTGGTAGATATTAATAAAGGAAAGTGAGATGAAGATAGACTCTGAATCGGAATTGCCAAATGAGTTCACAAGGAGGAAGTAAATGCCATTCAACCTGATGGTGGGGAACGAGATTACCGGTGTATGAGGACTTCGTTCAATTAGTTAGTTTTTACTTTCTTGACAGGAAATATGTAAACAATATGTGTAGCATTTTACCTAACTGTTTTCCCTACATTTCACTTATACCATGATTTAATCATTAAGAGAGTAAATGGAATATTTTCCATTTGTTGCATCAGAAGAAGCATTGTTGACTAGTTTTTACAGTCCTCATTGTTCCTTATTGTGCTGTTTTTATTTGTATAAGTAAATGTTGCTGAATTTAGAAAATTTATTTTATTTCTTGCAAAGATATAGCATTCCTCCCACCCTACTTAATTCATAATAATTCATGTATAGCTATAAAAAAGAGAAAAACATCAACTCTACGAAAATTAGCTTATTTACCTTGGAGAGAGCTAACTATAGCTACAAATATTCTGACAAAAAATGCAGGTTTCTTCTATAGAAATTGCCTGAATTTATTTATTTTAAATGCTACATGATGCACTTCCTACCTGAAAGTGGGGCCAATTTTTTGATGAACTCTTTTACTTTGAGTTCTATTGAACGTAAAGAAACAAGGACAAAATTTTGGTGAGTATTTTTAGATTTATACTTTTTATAGGGCCACTTTAAATGGTGTTGGAGACCACTAGCAACAAATACATGCAATTCGAGAAAGGTCACCATGACTTCCTGTAAATTAGGGGTTTTATTAGGAAACCATGCCTATAAAATATTTGGTGTTTCTCAGTTGGCTTCCTGTGTAGGTGACATATTTCCTTCCCTATGTTTCACAGCCAGTGAAAGGTCCAAACCCTTCACCTGGTACATCTAATGTTATTTAAAAAAAAAAAAATTTCAACAATTTGTCACATTAAGATCTTATTTAGTAAATAGCTCTAGGGACTATAAGTTCTAGCACGTCCGAATTCCAATTGATCGATTTGTTGCCAGTAAGGCTAAAGTTGGGGCCAGTCTAGGTGAACCATACCTCTGTTCAGTGGCCCAGGCCACAGAGGTCACTGGATACAAAGGCACTTGGTAGGAAGTTATGTCTGGTATAGTAGCAATTGGCCACCTCTTCTGTGCATGAGAAATAGTATACTGTCCAGATCCTACTGGCAAGTAGGAACAACCTCATTTTTATAGATACAAAGGAATTAGCCGTATATTAAAGTGAGTACATTTATATTTCCCAAATATATATTTTTCCCTAACCACAAAAAATAAATGTACCAAGAAAGTACATCCTCTAATTCAGGAAGCTAGGGGGAGAATCTGCTGCTGATAAGTAAACATTACAGGGCTATAAGATCCCTTTAATTTTCATCCTAGATTCTAGATTTTATTTTTCTAAACTATTCTTTTCACAGCCACATAATTCCAAACCACTCTTTTTGTATCCATATAATTCATTCCTGGGGATTCTTTCTCATTCAGAACTGTGCAGAATCAATGATATGAAGATGCACAGATATTGCCATACCTATTACATATCTATTAATACTATTCTATTCCATTACATATCTATTAAATACTTTATTAAATAATTCAAATCTGCATTAAGAATTAAATAATTCTTTCTCTTTATCAAAATCCCAAGAGATACAACATTTTGATTGCTAACTTTTGTTATGTGGTCAAACTCTTGCTTTATAGTATCATTTTGGAGAAATCAAAAAATTACCAACAAATTTCTGAATGCTCTTAACTTCAGTGAATTGTTTCCCTTTCCCCAATATTTTGTTTTATTTCTTGAACAATAATTCAAAAAAACTTCCATAATTATAAATATGTAAATGAAACAATTTGTGTATGTTTGCGTGTGTGTCTGAGCAGGGATTTATTTATTTATTTTTTAAAACACAGCATGAGGCACATCACTCATATCATGGAAAAAGACATTTTTAAGTTTATCAACTTAAAAATAGAGTATCCAATTTTTTAGGTGATAAATCTAGCAAAGATATAAAGAAAATAGCTTTAAATATCTCAATGCTGATACCGACTTATCAATTTGTAAGATATTTGAAACTATTTCTCTTTTCTAGTCAAGATTTATCATCATTAACTGAATTGAATATTATGTGATTGTTTGCTTTGGATACTCCGTGGACAGGAAGCATATCTCTCTCTCCTTCGTTTTTGGCCCTCTGGGTCCTTCAAGGGCTTTCGGAACTGGGGGCTGAGTGTACTTGCACATAGGTATGTTCACCTACCTACCTGTCTATCTATCCATCTACCTACCATATCCTTTTCATGTAAATTTTTAGGTGTCAAGAATTTGCCTTATAAAAATGAAGTATTTCAGACTTGCAGGGTAAAATTATTTCTACAATTTCCTTCAAATCTTCCCATTTTGAATCTAAGTGAATTGAGTCAAAGAGCTGAGTAGTCTTTACGAGATCACAAAGCCACTTCAAGGCACAGTCAGGAAAAGCCCAGCATGCCATCTGTGCTCCAGGCTTCCTTCAATTCCATCATGCTCTCTTGTTTTGTACAGTTCCTCTCATGTTAGTATGAAGATACATATGATTAAGAAAAAAGACAAGTATTTAAGTTAATGATTTTTAAAAGTCATGTTCTGATATGCCACTGGCAAACCTTTTGGAAAAAAAATCAAGGAATGAAGTACAATCAATTTATTTTTAGTTAGCTTATTACTTTCTGCTTTTTTCAGTTTGTTGAAAATAGGTGAAGAAAATTGAGATGATTCTACTACTACATTATTAAAGTTAATGTTTTAAATTAGCATTTGAAGCAATACTGATCACTTTGAAATAGAATAGAATATGGTAAATTAAAATTTATTTGTTAAAATGAATACTCAAGAACACTTCATCTATGAATGTGTTCCTGGATTAATCAGGTTGCTAATTTGTTTCCCTCCTTACCACTTAGAACCTAGAAAAATTGCTTTGAATTTTCTCTCCAATAGTTTCAAGTATAAACAGTTGCCTACTTCATTCTGGATGGTATATTATACCTTTCCATAAGGACTTGATTTTGACATGCTTCTGTACCCCTCACGGTATCCTCCCTGTTTTTTGGTAGAAACACAGAAGGTGCTTAATAAAAGCCTTGAAATAGACTAGGGATAAAAGAATGAATCCATATATACATTGTTCTTGTAATCACTACATTTCTTATTTAGTTCCTCTCCTGGACTGTGAGGTTATTGCAGGCAGAGACTGTGTCTTATTTGCTAGTATATTCCTGTCATCTACTAGCTATTCAGTACTGCTTGCAGAATGAATCAATGATTTCTTCTGACTTTTATTTAGGTATATGTCTAATGTCTTTACCTAGTCTGAGAGTTCTTTGAGAAAAGAACTCATATTCTATTGATCTCTGTAAGCTTCAAATAAGTTCTTATTATGCTATGAATAAAGTAGCACTTCAGAAGTACTAGTAAATAAGCCAAATATCACCTTAGATTGCTTTTTTAAGTCCAGGACTTTTTTTCTATTTTTATAAGCACAAACCATGCTATTGAAATAAAATTCAGGTCAATATAAAGAAGCTTCTAATATTTTTATATTATTCATTTGATATCTAATTCCAATATCTAATATTTTGATAATGAGGTAAGTTTCCTTTTGAATTCATTGATTTTCTAAGATCCAAAATCTAACAAATGTGCTTATTACTGCCTAATAGTTTCTCTAATGGATGCTCATACTTTATAGAAATTATTACAGATAATGTATTTATAACTCTAAGACTGACTATAACACTATATAATTACATTTCCTACTTTCATCCTTGAATATGTTTCATCACACTAGTAGTAATGTTACTCATTAAGTAAAATGAAAAATATATAAAGAAATAAAAAGTTGGCTAGAGTCTCACCACCCCCAAATGTCTCCAATGTTTTGGTCAATTTATTTACTATTTGGTTTTTTAAAACACACATTTCTGATTTTCTTTTCCAAGTTATATTCAAATTGTAACAGTATTCTTATATCTCATATATTTTATTTATTAGCTTAATTTCTGCTTGAGGAGAAAAACGCTTTCTAATACTAACTAAGCAAATATAATTCCAAGTTGTTCCATACTTATTATGTTCTCTTCCCACAGAGGGCTCACATATGTAATTGTTTTCACAGATAAAAATGAAAATAATGTACATATGTGTATATGTGTGTAATTTTTATAAATATCTGTATCTATAATCCTTTGTCTCAAGTAGATAATGAGATTCCACAACCTTTCCCAGAAAATTAATCCCAAAGATACTTATCACAAAGCACACTATAAAGTAAATGTTGTGTCCCTATTGGTTTCTAATACAAAGCTAAAGTTTTTAGGGCAAGTCACATAACCTCTAAGCATCAGTATCTTCATCTTTAAAAATAAAGGGCTTATATAAATACTTACCTTATTGTGTTGTTTGGAATATTAAAGAATCTATGCCTGCAATATGCTTAGAAAACATCTAATTCATACAAAATACTTCATAATTAGAATTATTCTTACAGGGAAAGTCTTATGGTCAAAACATTAATTCCAAATTTTGAGGTTTAAAATTTTTTCTTTTCCTAGACTCAGGGAAATAAAAAATGATAATAGTTTCTTTTTCATAATAATATTTTAGAAGTCACTTAAACATTCCTATCTCCCCTCAGTTCTATACATTCCTATCTTTCCACTTGACAAATGCAAAAAAAAGTTAGGAAACATTACCTTTTAATACTAGATCCCTGCTATACTTTTATTCAATTATTAAAAAGAATTTTTTTTAGCAGAGTCTGGCTTTTGTGTAACAGAAGTTGCTAGGCTACTAGGGGCTTGAAGGCTATCTCAGAAGTGACCTGGTTGGATTTCTCAGTACAATGTTCAAACTAACAGCGTGAAATACTTATCCCATCATGGCAGAGAACTGTTGAGGTTAAGGAAGAGAGCAGAATATGAAGCAGAGCAGGTCATGGTGTGTATGTTGAACATAGCAAAGGGGCCTTGAACTCAATTCAAACCTACTTTGTCAGAGGACAATGTATTCTGTCTGGCTAACAGTACTACAGTTCATACATTTACTGAGATCAAGGATGGAGAGTTAGTCTAGAGATTTAAGTCAGTAAATTTGTCAATTTAAAAGTTTGACAGTCAGTTAGAAACCAGATTGACAATAGTCAGGCAGAATTAATTCTTAAATTGTGATTGCCTTGAATGTAACATATTTCAATAATGGCTTCAAATATTTTTCTTCAGTTAATGTTCTTTATGCAGTTAAGAGATTTGTTTTACATTAAGTTAATTTAAAAGTTACTGACCTTGGAAAAAAAATCTCTTTTGTGGGGAGGAGGCATGGGAATCAGTGTTTAATTCTAGTGGAACACATGAGCACTATTAGCCTTTGCTATTAACCTTTTTGCTTTCACTGTCACTTGTAGACATTTAATTTTTATAAAGTCATGAGATGCAAAATAGTAAATAGACAGGAACAGATGAGATGTGATTGGAATCAATGGATATTGCAAGGCTTCTCAATAAACTGTTCTAATGGGAAGTCAACATAAAGATTAGAAACCACTATTTCAAAATGATTCATGGGCAGTAAGATACAGAAAGGGGCTTTAGAGTCCATCTTTGTGAACTGGATCATTTTTGTTTGTTTGTATGTTTGTTTAAGTGAGGAAACTTGGACCCTAAGTGATAAAGTGATTTTCTCCAAGATGACACTACTGAACAGTAACAGAGCATGGATGAGATACCATTTCCTTTGGCATTTATTCTTCTGTCTCACCAATATATCACCTGTTACTTGTTCTTTGGAGATAAGTGGCCAATATTCTCTCTAGAACAGGATAGCAAATAAGGGGGTAAAAGGTAGAGAATTACCAATACTGACTCAGTATAGCAAAGAAAGGGGAAAAGGCAGAGAATTACCAATGCTGACTCAAACAGTACAGCAAAGAAGGGGGAAAAAGGCAGAGAATTACCAATACTGACTCAAACAGTATAGCAAAGAGGGGGGAAAAAGGCAGAGAATTACCAATACTGACTCAGAGATAAGATAAAGGAAAAAATATAGATTGCAATTTATAATGTATATTATGATTCATATAGAATTGTATATGGATTACTTATTTAAGTGTGGTCTTAAAGAATGTTAATAAGACTTTTGAGATATTCTAGAGAATATGAAATAATGTAAAGTAATAATTTATGAAATTTTATTCCATTAAGGCAAGTCAAAACATTTAAACAGTAAATTGTTGCAAGAAGAAATAAAAGACATTCTGTGTTTATTCAATAAATAGTCCAATATGTAGTCCAATATGTTAATTCATTCTTTTAACTACAAAAATTTTAGAAGTTTATTCAACAACATAGTTACTTATGACTTCAACAATTTCTTTTAAAGGAGAAAGACTCTACGTGTGACAACATAAGATTGTGACCAATTAAAAATAACAAAATTCTAGCTTTGAGTCACTCCATTCCATGAATACATGGCATTAAGTTAGTTATATCATAATATAAAGTGAACCAAATTGTTCCAAAGAACATAAAACTATAAAGTAAAACAGTTTTTGGGAAAAAGTCTATTTTTTTCCTCATACCTGATCTCTTTCTCTCAAATTTGGATTTGTATTATGAAATGTATTTTTCTTTATAAGGTATGTTTATATATGAAACATAACTTTAAAGTTTTTAATAGAACTTCAGATTCACCCAATAACATATCTTCTTTTTTCTCTCATCTTTCTAATAGGTGTCTTGGCAAATGGAAGAATTTCAGGGAATTGCATATATATAGTATATTTATGTTTATGAAATATGTACATATCATTATACTAAAATAAACATGTAAATATATTTATACAAATGTACATATGACATATAACTTTTTATGTGTTAATACATATTATATGTTATTCACTGAAAAGCACAAATTTATATTTAAATGGTATATCTGAATATCGACTATATTTCTATATGCAAGTTGTCCCAAAAGGCTTAGTACAGTTTTAAACTTTAATCACTTCCATACTATAAATGCTACAAACTTATAAAAATAATGCTTGAAATTTAATTGCTTAAATTATTTTGTACTAGTTTTGTGGTTTTTGAGTAATAATTTTTAAATTTCAGTTTGCTTTAGGACCTCTGAGTAAAGATGACAAATTAAAGCCTGCAGAACCATGAGTTAATTAACCTCTTTTCTTTATTAATTACTCAATCTCAGTTATTTCTTTACAGCAATGTAAGAATAGACTAATACATATACATTTCATGTAGTTGCAAAGCAACCATTTGAAGAACCACAAGAACTACATATTTATTATTATTATTTTTTCATTTATTTTTAAATCACGTATCCTATAGACGTCAGGTAACTTTTCATGTGTCTTTATTTCTTCTAATTTCATATTTGGACATCTTGTATCTGAGATATACAACTTTGATTAAAATATTGAGTCAAGGCACAGTTTAAAAGAACACCAGATACTAGTATTTGCTCAATGAAGAAATAAATAAAGGAAAAGATGACGAACGTTTGGATGAAGTCAGTGGTTACCACTCTAAAATACTTAGAACAGTCATTGGAAAATCAAATGAATGTTAATATATGTGAAGGCAAAATTTAAGTCTGTGTTTAGAGTAACAATCCAATTTACATTCTCTCTGTAATAGCAAAAGCCTTACAAATACCACTATTTCTACATTTCTATACGTAAAGCACAGCTCTTGTTTTCACTGCTCTTTGTTGTACTCCAGTTTCATAGCATGATCTCTCAGGGAAATTGGTTAACCAAATTGAACAAATATATACTAAAAGGTATTTCCACTATTATTTTTAAAAATCAAGTTCTAAAAAGAGCTCTTTCAATTATTCCTATTCTCACTTAATTATGGGGCAGGTCAATATAATTGTCCCTTATTGTGGAAATGAGAAAATAGTGTTTGAGAAGTTAAGTGATCATCACAGAAAGTCAGTGTCAGAAGTTGTGATTTGGTCGGGCGCGGTAGCTCAAGCCTGTAATCTCAGCACTTTGGGAGGCCGAGACGGGTGGATCACGAGGTCAGGAGATCGAGACCATCCTGGCTAACATGGTGAAACCCCGTCTCTACTAAAAAATACAAAAAGCTAGCCGGGCAAGGTGGCGGACGCCTGTAGTCCCAGCTACTCGGGAGGCTGAGGCAGGAGAATGGCGTGAACCTGGGAGGCGGAGCTTGCAGTGAGCTGAGATCCGGCCACTGCACTCCAGCCTGGGCGACAGAGCAAGACTCCGTCTCAAAAAAAAAGTTGTGATTTTTTTTTTAAATTTATAAATCACAATTTATTTGATTTATAAATCAAAATATTCAGACTGCCTAGTCCTTTCTCAACTGCCATTAATAGATTATTTGGGTACTGAGCAGGCGGACCAGTTTTTGTTTGTTTGTTTATCTTGTTTTGTTTTACCTGCTACAAGTCACATTGATTATGTGACTATTTCCACCTTTTAATCTAACTTTAATGCCACATCACTCAATCATAACACTCAATTTTTTTGATTAATATATTAGACAGGAGGCCTATAATTTCCTTTACACAAAAATAATCTCAAATCATCCACAAGTGGTACATTTTAAAATTCATTAGAGAT
The DNA here is from genome assembly GCF_037993035.2 of Macaca fascicularis. Classification (NCBI taxonomy): domain Eukaryota; kingdom Metazoa; phylum Chordata; class Mammalia; order Primates; family Cercopithecidae; genus Macaca; species Macaca fascicularis. Next base: position 127,786,084 of record NC_088377.1, on the reverse strand, counting down.
CTTTGACATGCTCTTCTATTAGCAAGATTTCAGAAAGCACAGATGGCAATTAGTCACACAGATGCTGGTGGCTAACTCCTTTGACTGAGGAGAGCAGCATGATCCATGAAAAGAACTTTCAAGTCTCTGGAAACAAACAGTAATATTAAATGCCATTCAAAGCATTTCTTGTCAATACTCCAGTCTTATTACATCCTTATATAAATTCTCTGCTAATTTTTAAACTTTCAGAATGGCTGGTTGTTGGAAAATCCAATCCTAGCAGGATGGAGGGCCCTTTAAGCTACTGGTTCTTCAAGTGTAGTCCCTGGACTAGCAGCACAGACATCACTGGAGAGCTTGTCAGAAATGCAAATTCTTTGGCCTCACTCCAGACCCACTGAACCAGAAACTTTAGTAGTGAGGCCTAGCAATCAGCATTTTGATAAGCCTTCCAGATGTTTCCCATGTAAACAAAAATTTGAGAATCTTTGCTGTAAGTTATTTGGGAGGTGCCTGGGGAAAAGTCTCTCCACAGAGATTATAATGGAATGTACAAGTTAAATTATTATTATAGTTTACATTATATTTAAATTATAAGACATTATTTGACCATAAACAGGATGTTAAATTCTTTTTTATGTCTTTATTTTGAATTCATTAGAATTAATGTAATTTAATTAAGAATTTCTCAACATAACACCATATGGATGCTACATGTGCCTTCACTCTGTGGAGAAGAATTTGCTTTAGGCAATGGAGGAATGGAAATTATTGAGTAGGAACCTGGGCTAAGTTGTTACCAAAGTCTGCATATTGGCAGGGATTTGAGATACTAAATTACTACCTTTGGTTTCTCATATGTCCATCCTCCATGCCCTGTGACTTCAGAAACGTACCCTTCCATCACACATTAACTTTACATATTACAAAACAGAGTAGAAAATTACATGCCATACTGGAAGATGGAGAAATCAGCAAATTGTCAATCTAGAGTGCTAACCTGGAATAAGTTTCTTTTGCTTGAATTTATTTTTATATACTCCTCAAAGCAATTTCACAATTCCATGGGAATATGGATATATGTGATCTTACAATTAGATTTACATTCTCTAACCCTTGATTTCTTTAACTGTGTTCATCCTTATACTAGTTTTCATGTCAACAATGCCAACTGCGAACACAACTTGTAATGGAAGCTTAAAAAACAAGCAAAAGAAAAGTCCTCTAGCTTAGAATACTTGAAACAACCCAAAGATTGGGTTAACTAAATCTTAATCAAAATTCAATGTGCAGCAACTAAAATTTTAATATGATGAAGTCATCCTCAATGAATTATCATAAAGGTTTTTATAAATTCATTGATCTGAAGAATGCTTAGTACATATAACTGGATAAATAAATTAACAATGATCATTAATATGATTAACATATACTCAAAGTTTAAAATGTCATTCTTTCTAATATTTTAAAAAACAACTATAATGCAAGATTAATATGTGTTTTGGTAGTATAAACACTATCAAATACCCTAAAGTACTATCTCTTGATAGTCATGAAGAAATAATTGTCATAACTATATGACATGAATAAAAGAAAGTAGTGGTAAAATAAATCAGTTTTCACTGCTTCAAAAGTTCCCTCCTTTTCAATTTTGGGAGAGAGACTGCAAAAGATGATGAAGTCTGTCTAAAGGCAAGTGCAACCTCTATGATAAAAATCTATCTTCACAAGCCTCAAGGAGAGTATATCTGGTGTTGAAAGGTTTAGCTCCAAGAGTGTAACAGTGCTGAAGACAGGGAGGGAACTCTTGCCAGTCATTCAGTCTTTTCTACTCTCTTCTACCACTACTTTATAAGGCCTCCTGATATTTGTGCTGATGTTTGCTGCTCCTCTTTTTGCCTTAGGCAGAGTAGAGTAAAGTTCAGGAGGTTAAAAAAAGACCCCAACCAGCAGGGAATGTAATTTATTGACGGCGTTCTTTACAGATAGATGATGAGAGTGATGAGAAAGCTACATAATTGCTCTTCATAGTGTGCCAAAAGCTCAGTCAATGGCTGATATACATGAAACAAAATTATTAAAGCACTTTATATCAGACACTGGAATGGTTCCGTAAACTGGGACAGACTTACTAACAGCCCATCTGGTTAGGTTTTGGAAGAGTGGACAGATTGTGGCCTGTGGATGCAATTCTTTACAATACAAATGGCAGGTGTGATCCTTTGCCAAAAGACCCAAGAGCACTTCTACAGGAATTCATTACAAATCTACATCATACAATAGCCTTGATTCCTCATGTCCAAAGCAAAAAAAAAAAAAAAAAAATTACTTACTCAACCCTAACTACTTTTCTTTCATGAGCTTTCACAAAATGAAGGTGATAATAGTACTTGCCTTCCAGGATTGTGACAAGTATGAAGTGGGAAAATACCTAGAAACACATCTGAGGGTTAATTAAAGAGGGTAATTCCCTAAAAATAACCTGGGGACTAACATTTTAGAGGATAAAAGTGAAGCCAATTTTCTCATTTTTATCCTTGTTTATTCAATGAAATTGGTAACCCAAATTGAAAAGTACTCTAATAACATAGCTTTGTTCAACTTCATTTTATTATTACATTTGAAATACATAATAATAGCTTCGTTATACATCATTTTGCTTAAAGTCACAGTTACCAAGAACCTATTGACAATATTAGGGAAGGACTAACTGTACTCCCTTTTTCTTGGGACTCAATGTGGTTTTTATTTTGAATAAGCCAAAAGCATGTCTGATAGACAATTTCATTTTTTTCTGTATTGGCTAAAATGCCCCAAAAATGGCTTGGTACCAATCGTCCAGTATGATTTTATTTTCGTAAAATGTTCTAGAACTCTTTCCTCCAGAAGCCTGACACTTTTTTACAAATTACGCTTCATACTTTCAACGTAATTATCAGCCTTTGACCTCTGTTAAAGTGCAAAGACCAATAGGAGGGATGAAGCACTAAACTGCTATTGGTTTCTGTGTTAATGAAGCATTGAGATAAGGTTCCAATGGGAGAGGAGGTTGAAGGAAATATTTTTTTTTTTAAAAAGGGGGGGCATTGTTAGATGCTTAGGTACTGGAAGGTTTAGGTGTGGAAGCACTCTGAAAGGCTGGATTTGCTCTGATTCGAAGGAAGTATACAGATGGGGTTCTTAGCTAATAAAACTTTGTAGGTAAGTAGATCTAAAACCTATAAAGTATCAATGTTTTAGAGACTTTTTTTTTTCCTTTCCCAGTAAATTAAAAAAGTACTCCATTTTCTTCTGCTATAAATGTTTTATCTTTGGGAAATAAATCTGGAGGTCACTGCTCATGGGTTTGGTAGTAGCCTGCTTTTACCTTCAAAATGTTTAGCAGTTGTACAGACACTCTCATTGCTCTAGAGACCACTTCTCCGTCCCACATTTTAAAGTAGAAAACAAATAAACCACCATTGGTTAATAAAGGATCAATGCGTTTATCTAACATAAGCATAATTTTGAAAATACCACTATAAAAAGAATGATCTAAAGTAGAAACATGACTATAAAGGTTTTGTCAATGTCATAAAGTTCTGTATACAAATAGCTAAATATAAAGCTAAGAAACATGATTTAGTATCCATGTATCAAGTGTTTGACGACTGCATAACGGTCTGATATTTACAATAGCCCTAACAAGTATGTATTTTTATCTCCAGTTTAAAGAGTAGAAAGTAAAGCTGAGTATGATTAAGGAGTAAGTCCAAAATCACACAGAAAGTAAATGGATGAGCTGAGATTTGTAAAGTAGGAGAGCCTGATCCAGAGCTCACTCATTTCCCTGTACACAACGCTGCCTCTTAAGATGTGGTCTCTCTGGTCACAAGTGCACAGAATTGCTCAAGATGTTAAGCCTGACTCCTTCAAAAATAATTGTCACTCTTTTGAATAAAGATATCAATGCAAGTAGACATTATCTCAACTATGTTAGTACCCTTTCCAACAAAATTCCACTTTTACTAATTACAATTTCAAAAGAGGCCATGCTTAGGAAGGGTTTTCATTTCTAATAGTGATAATGAGGGAGTATTAAACTCATACATAACAGGATTATAGAACTGAAGACAACAAATATTCTTCTGAAACTGGAGTTTCATTACATTTTTCTCTTCCTCCTTCATTTTCCAGTCAAATCATTGCAGCACAAGGCTTTACTGAAGAAACACACAGCTGTTACAAGAAATATTTATTCTAATACAAGCCCAGGGAGCCTACAGTGTTTAGAAATACATAGATAATCCTGTATGGAATTATTCAAATACAAAAGAGAACATTTATTGAATTATAGTAGGTGTTTTATATAGAGCGTTCAATCTATATAGAATCCAGTAGAGAGACTGATTCTTGCCTTCATCTTACAGATGAGAAAACTAAGATTTAGAGAATTAAAAACTTGCCCAAGATCATTAAATCAGTCAGTAATTAAGCTGTGATGCTAATCTTCCCAGCTCAGTAAACTATAGTGCCTCTCAACATTATTTACAAATTGTTTCATGGCTGTTTGTAATCTTTCCATAATTTTTCACTTGAATACTCAGAAATGAAAGTAAAACTCACTATTATTGAATCTTGCTGACCTACGATTTTTCATTTTATACTTATGCTCTAGTTCTCCAAGTCCAATCAACATTTCCTGTAATAATAAGACACAGCTTATATGAGACATAGGTAATTACACAACTGAAATCTATGGGATAATATATCCTAAACAAGCTGAAGGGCAAATATTATTCTTCCCACTAAAATAATTACACCTAGCTGGGTATTTCTCCATGGAAGTTTAAATCTCTTAAGTACATGGGCCTGTCTTAACTTTTTATTCTTTAGCACTTAAGCACACCTTTCATCAGTAAGTATGAGGATGACATAACATTATGTATGCTAAAGTCTTATGAACTGAAAATGGACACACATAGTGATTGTTATGACACTACTACTTCTATGAATAAACTCACAGTTTTTGAATGCATGAGTAAATAATGTTTTCGTAGAGACCATAGGGTATCTCTCCTTGGTCCAGTAGTTTTCACTTGAGTTATACAGAAAATTACAACAGACTGTCAAAATTGAAATAATTTCATATTTTAAACCAGAAAAAAATAACCTCAACTTATTCACCAAGGGCTGTGTATGCTCTTTATGGACGTGTCCTTGGCCTAAGAGACGGTGACGACTTCTGTGACGACATTATGAAGTTAGATGCAGACTAAGCCATATTGTGGGACCTTTGGAATTACCAAACAAAGCCGAACTCTCTTGCTAATTCTATAATATGTAAAGTTCTTTGGTTAAAAACAGAATTTTTAGTTTAAAAATATATTTGAAATAGTTTTTTGCATCCACTCAAATCTCAGCCTTCTTAACCTGTATCACATTGAATAATTTTGTGTATTTATTTAATGCTGCTATCTGTATATATGTCCATGCTAGCGTAGATAATGCATTCAGGTTAATATTTTGCTACTGCCTTTGAGGAAAAGGGGTAACTTAACTGGTGAAGCTGTCCAGTTCTTTCTTGCTTCCAGTCATTGATTTTAAGTTGTGTGTGCAGCAAGTGTAAGAGCACTTTTTAAAGTGGGAAATAAATCCTGATAGCTGTTTTCTGTGCTAAATGCCTCTTGCCCCTAGACAGACACACACTATTTCATGGAAGTGAGTGGCATACTTTGCCAGTAGGCCTAGCCATTAATTGTGTTTGTGCTCTAATGATCCACTTAGAGAAATCTGTCTCATAGTGCCATTCACTTCTGTTTAAGAAACGTTAATGTGTCCTATTGACTAATTTTGGAAAGAAAAACCAGAGACTTTGCAGAAAACTCTGAATTATTTTGATTTTATGTAAAGAATAAAATCTCTAAGAATTATAGAGAAAAGTGGACTGCATCATCTTTTTCTTTTCCCCCAAGAGTAAACCTTTTTGTTTCTCTTATATGTTTAGTAACTTCTGAATTTTTTTGTATATTCTCATGGAGTTTATTTTTACTATTCTTGACTTTTTTTTCTTTTGGATCATTCTTGACATAAGACATTAGTGGTGGAATTTAAGTATGAATTGTGAATTAAATAATGGTATTATATCACTGTTAAATTTCCTGATTTTGAGAACTCAGCTGCAGTTATCTAAGAGAATATACTTGTTCTTACGGTGGCTCACGCCTGTAATCCCAGCACTTTGGGAGGCCAAGGCGGGCGGATCACAAGGTCAGGAGATCGAGACCATGGTGAAACCCCGTCTCTACTAAAAATAGAAAAAATTAGCCGGGCGCGGTGGCGGGCGCCTGTAGTCCCAGCTACTCGGGAGGCTGAGGCAGGAGAATGGCGGGAACCCGGGAGGTGGAGCTTGCAGTGAGCCGAGATTGCGCCACTGCACTCCAGCCTGGGCGACAGAGCGAGACTCCATCTCAAAAACAAAACAAAACAAAACAAAAAACAAAATACCCGCAAAATATTTTAAAGTAGCACAATGTTTCCAACTTACCATTAAGTGATTTAGAAAAAACATAAATGTCAAAGATTATAAAGAAAATGGATTGGAAAATCTGGATAAAGAACATATAGGATTTTTTGTTACCATTCTTGTGACTTTTTTCTAAGCTTGAAATTCGATGCAATCAAAAAGTAAAAAAGAAAAAAAAAACTAATGTTAAGAAAAAGTTGTGAGACAACTTTCCTCATTTTAAATAAGCATTCATAAACATTTATTAAATTGTTTAGTGAAGTAATAAAGTTGTTTTATCTTACACAGTGTTCCAAGTTTTAGGTTATAGTGAAATTCTCTCATTGCCACCATCTTCTAATGTGAATTTAGTACTTCATATGAGAAGAATATAGTTTAATATTTTGGGTAATGAAGGTACCATTTGCTAGGTTACCTCATGGAACTGCAGTATATCAGAACAGATTAAGACAAATATTGGTGGCTGAAATGGGAACACAACTGATGTCTCCTGATGTTATTTTTCTTTCACTATGTTGCATTAGATAATGCTTTTATTAGTTTAGTTCTATAGTATACATTTTCAACTCTTCCATTTACAGTTGTTTTATGGTTATGATTATTTTAAATTTAGCCTTTAGCAATTAGCTTATTTAATCATTTCTTGCAATTTTATTTCAAAAAATAACAAAAATAATTTTATGTCAATTACTTAACCAGCTTGTTACAGTGCTTTCCAGGAAACACATTTTACAAACTTCTTATCCTTGTTTTGATTATATATGTGCATACACATACATACATACATACATACATATATATAAACCATCTGGATGAAAAGTCAACATTTTAATCTCTTATGAAAAGTAAAACAACATATTTGAGAGGTTTGTATTTTCCTGACCAAATCAATGAAATTGACTAGTTTATATGAGATCATTTTATTTGGGTCCCAAGACAATGTATTTTATGGTATCCCATTCATAAATGTAAACTTAGTTTATTAAAATGGGTATTATTAAATAAAACATTTATCATATTTTTCTAGTAGAAAATTAGCCAAATCATGTGCTCAACATGTGCATTTTAAAAGAAATCACTAAATTTCATTTTAGTGATCATTTTGCTATAATAATGGAAAATTAATGAAGAACATAGAAAATATAATAAGGGACTAACTTAAATTGTTAATAAAGTTATGCACTCAAAATACCTTAAATATCATAAGGTCTTTTTCTTTATTGGGACCTTTGTGGTTATTACAATTACAAAAATAGCCAAGAAATGCATAGTATGGTTCTACTGAAAAAGCAAACAGGCCTGGATAACATATATTTTCGTGTGTCTGACTTCCTGGATAGATGATTGTCTAGTTTATTCCTACCCTCTGGGGTATTCCCAGCATTTTTAGTGTGAAGAAGTATTTATTTCCTGTCTCAGTTTCTTCTGCTATAGTTTTATGAAAGTTATTCTTCCACTTTCAGTGGAGATAGTGAATACTTATTTTTAGTTTTTGGAATTAACATCTTTTTAACATCATTGTATGCTGAGATCTTCCCTCAGTTTAGGGCTTCTATCCTGGGCTAGGTAATGTTTATTCTCTTAATATTGAAACTATTCTGTTTCTCAATCTTTAAAATACCTTGGCCTTCTTTCCTATATTCTGGTGATACTTAACCTGTTGTTTTTTTTTTTGTTGTTGTTGTTGTTGTTGTTTTTGTTTTTTGTTTTTTTGGATTGCAGATCCCTTTTGTGCATCTGATGAGAGTCACTGACCTTTCTCTAGACAGATAGGTGTACATGCTCAAGACTTCACGAACCTTTTCATGTGTGCTGTGCCTCCTAGAGATTGTACATGCACCCTTTGGAATAGAGGTTGTCAAAATAAAATAATCTGCTTAGATGATTATTTAAACAGTGGATTCCTGAGACCAATCCCCTGAGATATTAGTTGAATACAACTGAGGAGGATCTAGAATTCATATTTTAACAAACTCTAGGTGACACTGATGTATGCGGATGGTGTTATATTCTGAAACAGACTCCTCTAGAGTTTAAGAGTCTCAGATGAAACATTTTCACTCTACTTCCAGATTTTGTATTTCTCAACTCTTAGAAGAATCTAAACTCAGAGATCTTATATGCTTTATTCAGTATGTGACGTTATAACATGTTAATATGTTACAATAGCTCCTCAGGCAGTTTTCTTCTCATTGTCGTTCTTTCTATATATAAAGTCCATTAAAATCCCCGGGGTATGGATTTATGAAATCCCAATCACTAAATCAAAGGCCCATCTCTCCTCTGAAGTGTCTTGTGAATTTCGTAGTCTATGATGATCTACATTTATTGACTATATCACTTGTTTGGCAAATATATCATGTTTTATGTATTCAAAATCTTGGTTGCCATTTAGAGTAGGTGTATGATGATTATCTCATTTCTGCCATTTCAATCAGGGACTTTTAGGATCTAGTATTATATATCTGTTTAGTTACCAATTACTCAGCCCAGTGTTCTAGTAATACTGAGAAACCTAAATCATTCTTGGTTGATGAATGCGTGGCTCTATAAAGAAGTGTTCCTCTGAAATCAGTGACTCTCCTTATGAGTCTCTGACAATGTATTCTTTGGTCAGTTACACCCAAAGAGTCATTTCTAGATGGTATACATCCCTGGAATCAGGCATATATAACCTAGGGTTATATCCCAGCTCGAATATTTATTGTGTGTTCTTGTGCAAGTTACTTAACACCTCTGAAAGGCTTGCTTTTTCCATATGTAAAAGGTGGTTGCTGAATGGGGAAAGGCAGAACATTCTATGGCAAAGGCTGTGATGGAAAGAGCATGGTGTGCTCCAAGAAGTAAAAAAAACTTCCCTCTGATGCAATTCTAGAGAGTAGGAAAAAGAAGCAGTTCACGCCTTTGTATGACCTGAACTGAAGAACCCACGTCAAAGTAAGGATTTGTGGGGCCGCTGTCCACTGCTGAAGACATTCCAGGTCTACAATGAAATGAAGCAGAGGAGCATACAGCAGCAGAGATGAGAATAAGAAAGTACTTCCTGGTTTCCTACTAGGCTTTCAATGCCTAGTTCCATTCCCTTTAGGGAATTGTGGAGAGAAGAAAGAGAGTATCTGCTTTCAGATTCGGGAAGTCCGCGACCCTAGGATTCTTCCAACAAAATACTTGTTGCCCTGATGACTGCGAATTAATTTTTATGTGCAATCAAAAACTCCGATTAATTCAGCAGGACTTGAAAAGCAGGTAATTCAATATTGGACCTGGTGAGTTTTCAGTGCCTGTGAAAGGGTTGCATGGGTATACTAAGTAGGAAGACAGCAGTCAATGGGTAGGATACTACTCTTTTGTATGGATGGCAGGTAAATACATTGGCCCATTTGAATACAGTCGTTCTGTTTTTGTTAAAATTGCAGTTGAAACTATTTTGTGCTGATGTTCAACATTTTAAATACATGGTACCATGTAATAAAATTCTGTTTGAATTGAGATCCAATAAAATGTTTACATTTATTGATAAAATTTCCAACTATTTTGATCTATATGTAACTCCCTGTGTTTCTTTATTTGCATTTACTTACAGCAAAAATCAAGACAAATTTAATGCCCCATGGTAATCAGGATATTTTAAATGGCTAACAAACTTTATCTTTTCTTATTCCTTTTAATAATTTGTATTTGTTTTATCTCTAACTGTCCTAATTTTAAAATATGCTCAAACTTTATGATAGCTCTAAGGAAAAAGATATACATCTTTATTATATTTAAGTGGTATAAACAGAGAATGGGAGTATATAAACATTTCTCTATAAATCAAGTTAATTCAGCATCTTTCTTTGCCCACTCATAATCAGGATTCAGTAGAAAACAGTTCAATATTAATAGCAAAAAATTCAATTTCATTAAGAAAAATGACAAACGAGTGATTTGGCATTAGAACTCACTACAGCCTTATAAAGACTGAAAAAATTCAGATATGTTTTGGTTTATAATTTGTAAAATATGAATGCCATGCAAATTCACTCCACTGGGCTGAACAAGACATACAAATTGGATTATAAATCTCAAAGTATCAAAGGCAAATTATGACTTTGTAAAGGAAACACCAAACTTATTATTATTTGAGACGGAGTCTCGCTCTGTTGCCAGGCTGGAGTGCAGGGGCGCGATTACGGCTCACTGCAACCTCCGCCTCCTGGGTTCAAACGATTCTCCCGCTTCAACCTCCCGAGTAGCTGGGATTACAGGTGCCCACTATCACACCTGGCTAATTTTTTTTTTTTGTATTTTTAGTAGAGACGCTGTTTCACTATGTTGGTCTCTGTCTCTTGACCTGGTGATCCACCTGCCTCGGCCTCCCAAAGTGCTGGGATTCCAGGAGTGAGCCACGGCTCCGGTCTTTATTTTTACGGGAAAAGAGCAACATATTTGAAGTTAAGTACTAGAAACTGGGGAAAGATACATTCACTTCTGTATTTACAATAAATATTGACTTCAGAAAAATATATTGAATACTTTTATTATTTAAAAAAATCAGCTGCTGAGGTGTTTTATGTTCTTTTGGTATATAATAGGGCTAGAGGACAGCACAAGATTGTGACTTATGTGCTAACATACAAAGAAAGCTGCTGAGTGCAATTCAAGTTCCATCCTATCGGTCTGTCCACATGCAGATTTCAAGAGCTATATGGCTGGAAGTATTCACCCTTCTTAAAGAGTTTGGTCTATGGTTATCCACGGTAAACTGGATCTCCAAACTTCTAAATAATCCCTACAGTCTGCTATAGGGCATTAGACAAATTTGTGATGTTTTTGCTTTCTGAGAAACTCTTTGATGAGCATTATGTTAAAATTCATATTAGTAGCTGGTATTTTTTGGACATAAACACAGTATGGCTGATTACATAAAATTTGGAAAATCAGAAAAAAATACATAGAGAAAAAATCACCAAAAACTAATAAATGAGTGATAATCCTTGCTGCCATTTTGATGTTTACCTGTCAGTCTGTTTTTCTACGAATGCAAATCTATACAGTGATATGTTGCTTAACGACAAAGACAAGTTCTGAGAAATGCATCCTTGGGCGATTTTGTCATTGTGCAAATATCATACAGTGTACTTACACAAACCTAGGTGGTATAGCTTACTACACACCTTGGTTGGACAGGATAGCCTATTGCTCCTAGGATACAAACCTGTACAGCATGTTACTATAATGGGTACTCTAGACAACTGTAACATGATCGCAAGTGTTTGTGTATCTAAACATATCACAGCGTAGAAAAAATACAGTGTAAACACAGTCTAAAAGATTTTTAAAATGGCGTACCTGTGCAGGGCACTTATAAACGGAGCTTACAGGACAGGAAGTTGCTCTGGGTGAGTCAATGAGTGAGTTGTGAGTGAATGTGAAAGCCTAGGACATTACTGCAGACGATGTACACTTTATAAACACTGTACACTTAGCCTACACAAAACTTATGAAAAAATATTTTTCTTTCTCCAATAATTTATATTTAACTTACTGTAACTTTTAAAATTTATGAACTTTTAAATCTTTTGAACTTTTTGGCTCTTTTGTAACAACACGGCTTAAAACACAAATTGTACATATGTACAAAAATGTTTTATTTATTTCTCTATTTTATAATATTTTTTAATTAATTTTTTTCTTTTTAAACATTTTTGTTAAAAACTAAGACACAAACACACACATTAGCCTAAGCCCACAGGGTCAGGATCATCAATACACTGTTTTCTACCTTCGTATCTTATACCACTAGAAAGTCATTGGGGCAATAAGACACATGGAGTTGTCATCTCCAGTGATAACAATGTTGTCTCTGGAATACCTCCTAGAGGACCTGCCTGAGATGGTTTTGCAGTTCACTGATTTTTTTTTTAAGTAAGTAGAAGGAGTACATTCTAAAATAATGGTAAAAGGTATGGTATATTAATACATAAACCATCAACATATTCATTTATTATTATATATTATGTAACGCACATAATTGTATATGCTATACTTTTTGTTTGTTTTTTGTTTTTGTTTTTTGTTTTGAGATAGGGTCTTGCTCTGGGGCTACAGTTATAGTTGTATTATAGTTGTATATAGGGCTATAGTTAGACACACCAGGCTGGTGTGCAGTCGCACGGTCTCTGCTCAGTGCAACCTCCACCTCCCAGATTCAAGTGATTTGTATGCCTCAGCCTCCTGAGCAGCTGGGATTACAGGTGCCCACCATGGCAACTGGCTAATTTTTGTATTTTTAGTAGAGACCGGGTTTCACCGTGCCGGTCAGGCTGGTCTCGATCTCCTGATCTCAAGTGATCTGCCCACCTCGGCCTCCCAAAGTGCTGGGATTACAAGCATGAGTCACTGTGCCTGGCCTGTATGTTACACTTTTATACAACTGGTAGTGCAGTAGGTTCATTTACACCAGCATCACCACAAGCATGGAAAGTAAGACTACAATGTGAGCATGGCAATGGCATCACTAGCTACAATGTGAGCATGGCAATGGCATCACTAGATGATAAGAATTCTTCAGCTCCATTATAATCTTATGGGACCACTGTTGTTTATGCAGTCTATATTTGACTTACATGTCATTGTGCGGCCAATGATTATACATATATACACACACACACCTGAGAACGTACAGTTATTGTGCATTTGGGATCATACTGTAACTAGTTTTTTTGGCTAAGATTTTTTTCCAATTATATTTTTTTCCAGGCCCAATTTTTTTAAAACCAAAATTTTAACAACGACACGTTAGTCTACCAAATTGTTAAAACTATCATATTTAATATTTTAAATTATTGCTTAATTATATTGTTTCTTCCATTACTGGTCTCAGTAATTATTATAATTAGTACTTAGGGTATATTTATATGTGATAATAATTGCTACGGTTCTTCTGTTTTTTATATTTTAGTAGAAATTAAAAGTAAACAAGGCCGGGCGCGGTGGCTCAAGCCTGTAATCCCAGCACTTTGGGAGGCCAAGACGGGTGGATCACTAGGTCAGAAGATCGAGACCATCCTGGCTAACACGGTGAAACCCCATCTCTACTAAAAAAAAAAAATACAAAAAACTAGCCGGGCGAGGTGGCGGGCGCCTGTAGTCCCAGCTACTCAGGAGGCTGAGGCAGGAGAATGGCGTAAACCCGGGAGGCGGAGCTTGCAGTGAGCTGAGATCCGGCCACAGCACTCCAGCCTGGGCGACAGAGCGAGACTCCGTCTCAAAAAAAAAAAAAAAAAAAAAAAAAAGTAAACAAGACATAAACTGCTTAACATACAAACAAAATATAAAAGCAGAATAGAAATTGAAAATTTTACAGCATAACTTAAGACCAATCATGACAATTATGACAATAAACGTAGTTGGAATACACTCTTCCATTAAAATATAGTAACTTCTAATTTTGTTAAATAAAACTATATCTTGCTTACATTGATAAGAAACTAAAACAAATAATGAAAAAATTAATGAATAAAATAAAAACGAAATTTCTTCTGATACCAAATATTAATAAAATGGAAGAAGGCTTAAAAAGATAAAAATCAGGTGGGCTAGAGTCTCCATATGCTAGCTAAGGCTGGGTGTTCACAATTTTTTAAGAAGTCTTCCAGTTTGTAGGCAAATATTGTACTAGTTACATTCGTTTACATCTCTCATCGTTAGTAAATTTGAACATTTTTCATGTATTTTGTTAAGACTTTTTCTCCCTTTGGTATTTGCTTCCTATTTTCTTTGCATATTTTCATATTAGTTTGTCATTTTTGAAAGAATTTTAAAACATCGTGGATGTATTTTTAATAACTTGTCTATTATATAGATTGTGATTTTGCCTTTATTTTTCTTTGTAAATTTTGTTTATGAAGGTTTTTTTCACACATAAAAGATTTTAGTTTTGCACTGTATGGTATTTTGCTTTTCTCCTTTGAATAGTCTGAGTATAGACTCATCTACATGTTTTTCTAATTCTTCGTAGGTCTTTTAATTGGAAGTTGGAATGGGACTCACCAAGCTTCTCAGCAACCGTGTGACCTAAATGACAATTCCTTTATAAAGGCAGATTTGGCCAGGAGGAGCTTGTGGCAAATCTTCCCACAGCTTTCCTCCAACTGCTCAACAGCAAAGATATTTATGTCACTGCGAATCTCTACACCTGTGGTCAGTGATTTCATGCTGCTCATGGCTCATTTCATGCTGAGCAGCAGGAAAGGCCGCTGTGCAGCTTTCCCAGGCTGAATATGAACTCATCTTTTCTGGAGCTGTCCCACACTTTCCCCAGACTGCGGAGAAGGGCAGAAAACATGCTCTGTGGTACTATTGCTTGGACTTTTTCTTTAGGCTGCTTCACGGATAAGGTTGGGCCTGCTGCAGGTTAAGTTGGTGGGATGGAAAGGATAAGGTACTCATGTGATATGTCTCTCAGCCTACCTTGTAAACACAGAGGCCTTACACAAATGCTGTTCCAGTTGATATTATTATCAGGAATAAAGGAACTTAGTTGGCTCCTGGATAAAATATGACTTTCATGTATGCTGTTGCTTTTCAGGTTACATAGATTAAAAATCCTGTCCTCTGGCTGTAGAGTGCTGGTTTTGTTAAATTTAGACTTAGAAGGGAAATAAATATTAAAAGAATTTAAACTATCCAATGTAATTTCTGCCTCTAGATAGACAGAATCAAACAAAGTGAATTTTGGTTAAGAAGTTGCATTTAACAGAAATTTAACGTGCTATGTCCTCATACTAGGATTATGTTGAATTAAAAGATCCAGGTCAAACGACCTTGCCTGCTGGACTTTGATGATGTTTTGCCAAAAAATGATGGAAGTCCCATCTTTGGGGCAGCTGATGCTAGGCTAGCCAGGACCCTGAGAACATGTTTTAAAAAGACCCTATGCTGGCAAGAAGTATGGAGATTACTTCATGGGACTTCTGAATTACCGATTATTTTTGCTGGATTTTTGACACAGTATTAAAATTTTTTAAATCTAAACAAAAAATAGCTGTCAACTTCCTGAAGTTAAACTTTAGTCCTGCAACTACCATGGGATTGACCTCATATCACCCCTTTTTCATCATCTGACAAGGGTGGAGATTGGAGCAAAAGCAAGGAATCTCCTTACTACTACACTCCATGCTTGGGTTTCTCTTGGACAAAGTAAGCTTTTCTCTAGCAACTAAGCCTAATTAGGGATTAGAGTAGGGGCTAAACAAATGAAACAGTGATAAGAAGCTCCCCTACATATATACATTTGACCACACTCTCTCCCCTTACTAAAAAAAAAACAAAAACAAAAACAAAAAAAATACTGCTGCAAATTAACAAATTCAGAAAATGCTGATATGAAAGAGAATGCCATATTCTAGGAAATTTTTTTCCATAATCCCATAGGCAATATCAATATTTTATTAATAGAATGTGAATAGCCCATTAACTCTAACAAGGTTCAGGTATCATGCAAGGTCCAGGTACCATGCCAGGTGTTTTATTATAGAGCAAACCCCTACACCCTGTATTTCCCAATAAAGTACTGGCTCACACCTGTTGTCCTGAGGTAATTATTAATAACATCCCTGTTCACTCACAAAAGTGTACCAGTTTGAATGACAATTTATATGGTTATACTATTTTTATGTGACTGATTACCCTTTATCTTAAAGAGAACTGTGACAAAGATGCTATTATTATGATCCTCACTGAGGAACTGATTTACATAAAGGGTAAATAATTTATTTAAAGCCACACCGTATTTAAGTGGCAGTAGCTGGTAGTCAAACCCAGACTGTCTGGCCTCAGAGCCTGAAATGGTGGCTTCCCAACATTTGTCCTGAAGCTGGGCCCATAAGTGAGCGTCAATTTTTTTTTTTTTTTTTTTTCGAGATAGGGTGGAGTGCAGTGGTGCGATCACTGCTCACTGCAGCCTTGACCTTTTTGGCTCAAGTGATCCTTCCACCTCAGCCTTCTGAGTAGCTTGGGATAACAGGCATGCATGACCACACTTGGATAATTTTTGTATTTTTTTGTTTTTTTTTTTGGTAGAGATGGGGTTTTGCCATGTTGCCCAGGCTGGTCTTGAACTCCTGGGCTCAAGTGATCCACCTGCCTTGGCCTCCCAAAGTGTTGGGATTACAGGCATGAGCCACCACACCCTGCATGACTTCTAATTCAAAGGATATTATTAGATTGGAGGAGAAACTGGATGCAGACTTGGGTTCTCTTCCTCAAGATAAACTGCTATGTATGCCTTCATTCTCATCTATATCCTCCCATAGTTGGGTAAAGGAGATATGTGAGTATATGAAGGGACAAGCTCTCAGAAGGCACCTGAGATGAAAGTGCAGAATGGAGATAGAAATTCTCTCACCTGACTCTAGCAAATTCCAAAAAACAAGGGAAAAGACCCTTGATCTCATGGTACAGACCTCTTAGAACCTGTTATCTGACTTGTGGGAACTCTACTCTTGGCAGATCTGGATGAAAGCTAGAGATTGCATATTTTAGCTGGTAGTTAGGGTCACAAAAAACATTATGTTAGTTTATAGATCGCAGTCCCCTTTATAGTTTATGTTATACATAATGCTATAGATAGCACTGCAGTTTATTGATTTCTAATTTCTGAATGCAGAAAACATTGGGGGATATATAAACAAATACATGAAAAGTACTAAGTAAATTGCATTCGAAATATCATTTATTATCCTGCTAACAAATTTACTTTTTTGTTACTTAAAATTTCCAATGCCTTAAAAATTAGAAGCATACTATTTAATTTGAATAATTTTTGTAGGTGGCTTTGTCCATGAAAACCACATTTGTCCTAATACTCATTCAACAAAGAATTTGAAGCAGGCCATACTTAATTTGCTCCTCTGTTTTATGGACAGGAAAGCAGAGATATGGGTGATCTACTAGAAGTCCACACAGGTCAACCATGTGGAGTTTGAATTAGAATGCAGGTGCTCCCAGCTCAATCACAGCAATAGATAATCCCATGCAATTATGTTTCCTCACACTTGGAAAGTCACACCTCAGTATTCAAAGCAAGTAATTGGTCCCAGTAACTTAATGGGCTGTTTCTGAATCCACTTGACCTCGCTATCATGGACTTTCAGGTGTGCCATCTCATCAAAGGCCTCAGAACATTGTACGGGGGGTAGTTTGCCCCTAAAAAAGGAGCTTATGGGACTGTCCTGATTGCTTAAGCATGAGAACAGATGTTTATTTCAAGGCCACACTCCTCGTGCTTCAGAACATTGCTTCCCTGAGACTTCCCTAAGACAGTGGTTTTCAAATAGGTATACACATAACCCTGTCTATGGAAATTCTTTCTAAGGGGGAGGGCATATGAGTAGTTTTGAGTTTCAGTTATTGGGTTCTCAATCTCTGTATATTATCTTTCCTAAGACTGATCTGTCTTACAACTTGTCTGAGGTATGAGGAGCTCTCTTTTCTCTAACTCTTGTTCATAAACACCCTTCTCCCACTTTACAAAAGAACAAACAAAACACAAAAGCCCACCTCTCACTCATCTTGGATAGAGCATCTTTTTGGGAGATAAAGAACCTCTTGGCTCCAACACTAGGGCTTGTTGGCAAAGGGAACGACTCTAATGACCGGTTAACAAAGCTTTTTGCAAGTCTGGTGGTTTCCAGTTCTTTGTTTTCAACAAAATTATAGGAGGATCTAAATAAGTTGTTAAGCTGAAAAATGATTACACATAATTCTTAATGATCAATCATCATGTGATTTTTGACATATAACTAGGGAGGAATTTATAGAACCGAGGGAAATAACTATAATAAAACTCCAATTTCACCTACTTTTAATATAAACATGTTTTTCAGCACTGAGGTCAGAAAAAACAAAATTATGAATAGAAGTGAGGGTAATATTTGTGTACTTCTAGCAAAATATAATCTTTGAGCATGAATATATGAACTAGTTAAAATAAAGAAAAACAGGAAAAGAAAAACCCAAAACAAAATACTTCACTGATCTCATTAAGAGAAGCATTTGTAAAAAAGTTTTACTTTAAATACTTAGGAATTATTAGAATTCATAATGTAGTTATGTTGTCTTGGCCAATTGTGAGTTGATAATATTTGTAATAATTCAATCCAGAAGAATTTTGTGTGTGTGTGTGTGTTTATGAATGTAAAGTTTTATTCCCTGGGACTTTTATTAAGGTTTAAATTTTTATACAGTTTTTTTTTCTTTTTTTCCCTGAGGATTGTAATGCTGTGATTATAAAAATTTTCAAGGAAAAATGTATTATGTTGGATTTAAGTTATTTCTTTATTTTTGGGAAGGGAAATGGAAATATAGTTACAGCATATGACAAAAAAAGATATAGAATTTCTAACTGTTAAGTTTCTGCCAATTATTCAAAGAAGGATGTCTAGTTGATCATTTAGCTTTTTGTGACTTCATGTTCTCATGTTTACAGTGGAGGGGTTGGATAATCACCATTTATTAT
The DNA here is from genome assembly GCF_037993035.2 of Macaca fascicularis. Classification (NCBI taxonomy): domain Eukaryota; kingdom Metazoa; phylum Chordata; class Mammalia; order Primates; family Cercopithecidae; genus Macaca; species Macaca fascicularis. The sequence goes on along the minus strand of NC_088377.1, from coordinate 127,767,095 downwards.
TTTAGCTGCTGAACTCTTTATTCAGATGGAATCTTAAAATCTGAATGACGAGAAAGTATTCTTAGACCTGTTTTTTTTTTTTTAAATAACTAAGGGCAACAACATATTTTTCAAATGATTATCTTAGTTCTCAAGTCTATTCCCTTTTCTCAACTAGGGAAGGTAGAGAGAAAAAAAGGGATATCTGATAGAAAAGGGAGAATGAGATCCTCTCAACTACTGAATTTTCCAGTTTCCTGAGCATTCTAAATTTGTAAACCATTTAAAATACTCAGCTTAGGAAGTTGTTGTTAAATAACATAAAGACAATTGCCCTGGAGACTAAGAGAGGAAGTTAATCATGATTTTCCATAGAAAGTTTCCTAGGAGAATAATTTTAGGTTAGGATTTGCGGTTAAGGTATCAAAAATGAAAACATCAAATTAAAAACATTGAGACCTTGATTTTAAAATTCATTCAAGCAATCCAACTAGATAAGCCTCCTCTATTAGGGGTTAGGGCTTGACGAAGACCTTATTAAATAAAATTAATGGAAAATGCAAAGCCAATGGGGCAGCTGTGTGTCTTTGTAACCTAACTGAAACGTAAACACCATGAACAGTGTTAAAACATTACCATAATAAGTGCATTCAAGAGATGCTATCCGGGAGCTAACCTATCCAAAATGACCGCATGCTGCCGATAGAGTAGTGCTTTAAACAGCACAAATAGGCAATTCAGTTTCAATCACTAAAAATCTCATCTTCTGAAGAGATCAGACTGGCAATATAATTAAATGCAATAATTTGCTTCAGAACATAAATGATAAGAGTTCATCATTTGTTGCACCTTAACTAAATACAACAATATGTCAAAATATGAGGTGGAATCTTTTTAAATTTAGAATAGAATATTTAATCAGCTTTATTTTTAAAAATAATGACTTGGTTAGATGGCATTTACTACATATTCTATGTATATCGTTTTGTTTTCCCTTTAAAGAAAAATTAGTGAAGAAAATTGTCAATTTAGGCCGGGCATGGTGGCTCACTCCTGTAATCCCAGCAAGTTGGGAGGCCAAGGCAGGTAGATCACCTGAGGTCAGGAGTTCGAGACCAGCCTGGTAAACATGGCGAAACCCCGTCTCTACTAAAAATACAAAAAATTAGCCAGGCGTGGTGGCACATGCCTGTAATCCCAGCTACTCAGGAGGCTGAGGCAGGACAATCGCTTGAACCCAGGAAGCGGAGGTTGCAGTGAGCAGAGATCATGCCATTGCACTCCAGCCTGGGCAACAAAAGTAAAACTCCGTCTCGGAGGGGGGGAAAAAAAGGGAAAGAAAATTGTCTTGTCAATTTGGTCAATGTTGGCCGCTTTAGTATTTTTAGAATTCACGATAATTACAACCAAGCATTTCCATTTGGGTCACACACACACACACACACACACACACACACACACACACACGAGAGAGAGAGAGAGAGAGAGTTTTGTGACAATTGCTAAAGGGTATCAGACCAGAACAATATCTGAATGCAATGACAAAACACCTACTTGATATATTCAAATAACTAAAATGCATTGATGTTTTTGTCTGAATCATCTGCATAATTTGTACATGTGACCTTCTTGTTGTTTACTTAGCTACTACTATGGTTCAACTGCAAATAGTGCACCTGTGATACCAGCTTCTAGCAATCCAACACAGATATTCTTGTTTCTACAAATTTTCACTTCCAAGAAGTTTACTAAAAACATCTGTAATATTTAAAGGTATATTTTAAATTTATATGTGCTTCTACTTATCTCTGAGAAGGAAAAAATAATTAGACATGTATAATTTAAATATTTGAAGGAAGAAGGCATTATGAATGAGTCTAAAATTAGCAAACCAACACAAAACAAGATGTAAAAACTTGCAAATTACTTAATTTCAAAATATATTTCTACAAATGGAGTAAATATGCTGAGTGTATGTGAAAACACCATGTATAAAAGCATGTCTGTCCTGAGATTTTCAAACAAGTTAAAGAAAATTCTTTTTAAAAAAGGCAAAAAGCCATTAACGGAGTGTTAACACTGCGCCACCTAATGGAGAACTTGTCAACTCCTAAGAAATGCGCTCAAGACCTTGAAATGTGTACTTCATCAGGGAGGGTTCTAAGAGCCTTTGTTAGGGATGAAGCTCTGGATGTATGCAGGTAAAACTTTCCCAACTCATTTAACAAGCGATGCCCCTATTTATTACTGAGGGCTTTTTGCTGCCATGATTCATATGCTCATTATCAATTCTTAAATGTTCAAACAACCATAACAACAACTTCTTCATGGGTTTTTTAGTGCCAGTTGTTTTGGGTTCCATTTCCACAAATACAGTAATAACTTTATTTGTAGGCACTAGGTCAAAAGTGACAGCAAAAGTAAAGAGGAGTTTGGTAAAATCTTGTAGGAGCTTCTGGTCTACCACCCTCTGACCCTTTGGGAAACAAATTTGAGAACCACCCTTTGTGGGGAGCATCTCCTGCGTGGAGAGCATGGAAGGTGCCAGTGACCTCTACTGTCAGCAAAGGTATCTGTAGTTTTGGACTGTAGGAGTCAAATTCTGCAGTATTTTGCTTTATTTTACAGATCTCACAAATGTGAAATTATATCCTGATGATATAGCGTGTTAAGTCTATCTAAGTAGAGATTTCATATTTTGGTAAATATGATTGAGATAAATTTTCAATATAGATGACACAACTTAAGAAAAAGGTCTGTCAGCAGTGAAATGGATAACCATAATAAAAAGAACAGGACATTATATTGAAATATTTACCCTGAAATCAAAGAATGTCAAAGTGGCAAAGAATGTGCAGAGCATGTTGACCTTGTGGCTACGAAGATGTACACTAAAACTCAGGAAGTGAAGGGATAGAAATAGTTTAATGCAGAGAAAAGCTTGAGTCATCACATTCTAGCATTGCCATTTATCAGCTGAGTGATCTTGGGCATTGTTAATTAGCCCCTCAGACTAAATTTTCTCATCTGTACAAGGTAAATGGGTTACCTAACTTACAAAGTGGCTATGAAAATTAAATAAGGTAAAATGCCCAGCTAAAGTTCTCAAAGCCAAACAGTTGCTCAGTAAATATTATGAGCTTAGCAAAGTCACAAAACCTGTTGGCAGAGCTGGAGATGGAACTCGGGTGTCCTGATAGTTTGTGTGATGCCCTTTCCCAGGCCACACTGTTTCAGGTCTTATGTTAAGTCATTTAAAGCTAAGATTCAGCTTCATTGGTATACAAATGAATGGGCCTACGAATATGATTTCAACTAAAACTAAGGTCAAGGACTGATCTTTATGAACCCATTGATTGGCTATATTTTATTCAGCACCATCTTTACAAAGCCACTTTCACGGCCAGGAGTATGGCTGAATCAGGTTTGATATAAAACCTTTATATTAAGCCACATCTCTGTAATTATTCCTCTTTGGCCTTTTCCAATGTTCTCTAGAGGACAGAACTAGACACCTAATTTCTTTGATAATTAGCATTATCTCCAAACATGAGTATAGCACATTAAGAGATTGTTATATTAAAGATAATTTGTGAATCTCAAATAACAAGAAATTGACAGAGCTCATAGGAAGAAATGCTCAAGTAGAGTTCCCCTCTTCCCTATGTAGCACTCCTCCCCAGTAAAAAGGGGATTTATTTTGTCCAGATGGACATGGTGGACCATATTCAGTGTAGCACATGTCACAACTTTTGGGAAAGACCCAAGAAATTCTTCCTCACTGGATGAGATAAACATAGCACTTGTTTCTATGGCAATGGTAAAACAACAACATATCCATCTGTCTGGCTACATAATGGACACCTGAACTCACACCTTCTCCTTTCGAAATACATCATGTTATTTTAGAGGGAAAAAGTTTTCAAATGAAATGAGCTTTTATTCAATTATGGGCTATTTAAAAAATCTGCTATCTCCTTTTTCATCAAATTTCACCCATGGTGGAGATATTTCACTGACAAGATGTAGATTGTCATCCTGTGGAAGACAGTGTAGATTGGTTTGTGTTGCTCCATCAAAGGTGCGAACCAGAGGGAGGGAGATTTTGGTTCCTTTATGTCTATATGTCAAAGAGTTTCCAGAGCTGCTCAACAAGGGAAGAGCCGGGAGATCCTGAGGAGGTACTGGGTATTAAGGATAGGATCCTTTAACAGACGGAAGTTTGGTCCAGATAATGAGCAAGATCCCTTGTTACATGAGCATTCTGTGGTGCTAGGTTTACAAAACACATGCCGTAGAAATATGTTAATGAAAACTTACCCTTTTTTTTTTTTTTGGCACAGCAAACTTTGGAGGCAGATTAATACAAGTGGTAAAGACACAGAGTGGGGTCAGATTTCCTGACAGCTCTGTCAATAAGCTCTGCTCATTATCATTATTAACTATATCACTTGGGCAAGCCACTAATGTTTTCTGTGCCTCAATGTCCTCATTTGGAAAATGGGGCTAATAACAGCATATATTTATAAGTGTTTATTATGATGATTATATGAATTAGTACATTTGAAGTGCTTTGAAAAGCACTTGGTTCAGACTAATCTTCTGTACTCTTCCACCAAATGTTAGTGTCTTCTCCCTCTCCACAAATTTATATTGTATTTGAGTATACAAGAGGATGTCTGTGTGATCCAAAAGCAAGCAGGGATGGTAACTACATGATACAAATCCTATCACATCCCACTCTATTGCCATGATAGATACTGTCTTCTAACATGCCACTAAATCCCACTGCACTTAAATGTGACCTCAGCATCCTTCTCAAAGCAGAGATCTAGAGTAGACAATGAAAAGAAACCTACTTGTCATTTCTGCTTTTGTAAGTTTGTTTAAGAAATTTGGATTTAAACTTTAACTGTTAAACTTGTCAGGGTCAGAGATTAAACCTTCCATTGCTATATGTACTCCACTTTTTGCTTTGCTGTGACATTTCACATGGGTTTGTCAAATTACTACAAGACTGCTTTTGTCTGTTTATTTTTTTATATGAGAAGTTGTTATCATGAAAATTAGTGTATAAAATATGCCTTGTTGGAAACATCATTTCTATTACAAGTCATGTGTTAGACAATATATTTATTTCTCATGAAATTCTATTTCCTAGAGTTTGGCAAGTAAGGTTTTCAACACTTGCTAGAATATATCTGTTTCTATTCCTTATAGAATAAGAATCATCTTACTTATGCAAACTTTCCTTGAAGAAAGGAGAGAGATCAAAGAAGATAAAAGCTAGACAGCATGAGTGACCTCAATGATTAACACTCAATGATTAACACCTCAATTATTAACACCTCAAAGTTAACACTGTCATAGTTCATTTCCAACAAGGGATTTATACTGATCACAACCCTTTCTGGTTGTGAGAACAAGGTAGCTAAACCTACGGAAGGGAGAGATGAGAAAGGACTATAGCAATATAGAGTCCAGCAATAGCACACTGGGAAGAGCAGAAAGTTTAAGACCCATTAGCAGGCTTATTTCCAGTTTAATCTAAGCACTATGTTCCAAAGGGAAGTCCCATTTTCCAGGATGGGATAAATGCAGAATTCTGAAGGTAAAGATGATAGATGTTCAAATTGCCAGGCCATATATATATTATATGTACATGTCATTTTAGAAAGTACACAATATCATTATTTGAGCACTTATTCTGCTCTAATCATGTGCTGAGAACCTTACTCAATTAGTCTTTATTGACACAGTAACTCTGAGAGCTAGGATCGTCCCTATTGATTATGTGAGAAAATTGAAGCATGAGAAAATCAAATTGTTTTTTTGCAGGCCATGTTTGCAGTAACTAGCAAGACCAAGACTTGATCTTAGAATCTCTGACTCCAGAGTCTGTGTACTGAACTGCTACACTGAGGGGACTGGTGGTGCTGGTTACAGGGAATTGTCAGGTTCCATCTCCCTTGGGCTTGAGGGCTGCTGGGAACTTCTGTGTAGGCAGGTCGCAGCCAGATGACAGGGGATGTCAAACAGACATACTACTCATGTGTCAGTCCTCTGCACAGCACTGGAGAACTCCTTGGATGAATAAAAGGAGGTCAGGGTTTGGTAGCTGAAAGGGGACTTTTATCTGATCATGCTTCAGCAATGCCCTATCATTTCTGTGCTTGAAACAGTGTGGGTACAGTTAATGCAGAGTCCTGAGGGACTATGGGTATGCTAGAAAAAGACTGACTTATTACTCTCAAACTAGCTATAGGGAAGAAATAACAAGCCTGCATACTCCTGGGGTCATCTGGAATAGACAGGAAAGGACTAGGGTTAGCAGCCAAAATGAATTTGATAGTGGTTTAAACTGCAAAAAGTCACTTATGGAGAAGGAAACAAAACAAAACAAAACAAAACAAAACAACAACAAAAAAAACCTAAGCATTTTGAATGATGTCTACCTTCCAGTTGTTTTGAAAGGATTTAAGCTTTCAAACATTTATCAAATGGGAAACATTGAATTCCAAACTTGGTAAATAGTTTATTGGTACAGTCCAGCAATTATTCAAAGTGGCATAGATTAAGCACAGCACTGAGTTTATCATATGTTTATTAAAACACGTAGAAACATAAAGCTAACATATAATCTGAAATCATGTTTTTAAAAACAGGTCTTAATAAACAAGAACTTGATAGGAAGGAAACTATACTTGGGATAATCAGTGGACAGATATTTATTGCATTTATGAATGAACAAGTTTTTCTGCTCTATTTTTATTGTAATGAAAACACTCATGTTCACTGAGGTCTTTTAGAACAACAATGAAAAGAGTAAAGCTCTTCTGTAATACTGAGGTGACTCAAATAGCAATTGCTTGGGACAGATATTTCACACTGTGTGGCTTCCCTTAACCAAACACGGCATCCTGCAAAGAGTTCCTAAATGAATATGGCCATGGAATTATTTCTGAATCCATTAAGGTTACCCTTAAGTCATCAAGATACTTGGGGATACTTGAATTTTTTTCCCCGGCGCAAGTGTTTGCTTAAAAACAGTAGAGTAGGGATGCAGAAAGAAAACAAATGGAATTTGGATGGACCTTATTGTCAGTGGCCTGATATTGGCATGAAAGCAAAGCCTGACACTAAAGGGCACTGATACTCTTGAGTCAGATATAAGTGAGAAGTATTTTCCCAATATTCTGAGATCCTGTTCAAGAACAACTGGTCTACAGTGTTTGAGTTCAAATGTCTTTAAATGTCTTTCACTTTTTCATTAAAATTTGCTTTAAAATATTTTCCATTATATATTTTTTTCTGATTACCTTTAACAAAATATGTATTTTAAATTATGAAATCTAAACTGGAGATAACTTTTGTTTTGTAATTTATTTTATGTGTAAAAGTTTTCCCTCATACCCATTCTACATCTCCCATATAACTCCTCAGAAGTAGAAACAGTTAACAATTTGAGGTTTACCATTCTAGATATTTTTCTGTGCACATAGGCATGTGTAGAATGTATAATTTTATACAACAGGATCTTTTTTGTCTCTCTCTAGATATTGTCCTGAAACTTTCTTTTTACTTATATATGATGACCATATTTTCATGTCAGTACATATAGATCTGCCTCATTATTTTAAAATAGGTGTATGACATAATACATTTGAGTATTTCCCTATTGATTGGCATTTAGGCAATATCCATCTTTGAAATACTACAAATGATACTGCAAAGAACATTCTAGATGCACCTAAAGATAAGTACAGAAAGACTCGCATTTCTGTAGGGTAGAAAATATGTAGAAATGTTGGGCCGAAGCATTTAAGATTTGTAATTTTCACAAGAAATACTAAATTTTCTGCTTCTCTTTGATTATCAGTGAGGCTAAATGTCTTATCATAACTACCTTGGCCATTTGGTTCATCTTCCATGACTTCCTACTTTTTGTCCTTTTTATTTTGAATTTGTAGAAACTCTTTTTACCTCTGTGTTTAATAACTTTGGAATCAGAGAGATCTGAATTTGAATCCCAGTTTTGCCTCTTTCTTGCTAGATGACTGGCACTTTACCAAATGTCTCCAATTCTCAGATTGCTTATGTATAAAACGAGGATAATAAGAGTACACATCTGATAGTTTTTATCTCTTTAAAAAATTTTTAAATTGACAAATTAATATTATATATATAATTATAGTATGCAACTTTATGTTTGGATATATGTACACATTGTGGAATGGCTAAATCAAGCTAATTAACATATGCAAGAAAAAATGGTAGCTTTTTTCTTAAGTCTTAAAAATAACACGGTGATTGTAAATTTTTAGAATGGTGCTTGGTACAGAATATGTGTTCAATGAATATTATTTGTTCTATACATTGTCAATACTTTTTCTATGCTGTTAGTTGGCGTATTACTATTTTCAGAAATTATCACCATATAGAAATTTTATATTTAGATATAGTCAAGTCTTTCATTCTCTCTTTATCTTTTGGCTTTTGGGTTTTGTGTTATGTTTATGATTATAACACCTAGATTATAACAAATATATCATCTTGTATTTCTCCTAGTATATCAATATTTGTTTCTGAGTATGATAGAAGGTAGATACCTGTTTTGAATTTTCTGTCATTTTGACACTGATTTAAAATGCCAATGTTATCATATACTAAATTCTGATATGTTCCTAGACTCTTTATTTTGTTTCCTTAATATATTTATCTGTTTCTGTGTCAGTACTGTAGTACTTTAGCTATTTCAGCTTCATGGTATGTTTTGACCCTTGAAAAAGCAAGACCCTAACTCCTTTTAATCTTTTAGTTATATTTGTTTATTTGCTTATTACCTCGTTTGTGCTTTAGAGGCTTTCAGGGAAATGTCACCTTGTCTTTATTATAATTGCCTAAAATAATACTTAGCTCAGACTAGGCACTCAATTTAGGTGAGTTGAATAAACAAACTTAAATCTCATAGTCTTTTTTAACACCTATTTTTTTGCTGTTTCTTAAAAATTCTTATTGATGAAATTAATCACGAATACAGAAAACAATATAAAACAAAAATATAACTACCCTTCTACCTACTGCCCTGTATCCAATTTTCAGAAAGAAATACAATTCTTGTGCTTTATAAAATTATTTTTCCAGTAGTAGTAGCTTTCAAAGCAGTCATATTGGTAGAATCTTTATTTCTTTGTATACCATGGTTTGATAATGTTTATTTATTTATACTATTTAAAATGACATTCTTTACTCTGTTATTTGTTTTAGAAAGAAAAAATATTTCCTGGAACTTGCACCTTTAGTGAGTTAGAAGAATGCCATTTGAAGAAAATAGAGCTTCATTATTTCTCTGTATCTCTCAAAGAATCAATAGAGATATTGAGAGGAAAAAGGTAGGTTTCACATGTCTTGCTGTTCTTGATAGTCGTTTAAATAAAGACTCTTTTTATTGTATTTATCATCATTTAACTGGAATGAAAAAAAGCAACTTTTTTTTCCTTATTTATACAGTTCTGTCTCATATAAATTTGGAATATTGGAGAGAAATTACTGGAAGAAAAGAAAATACTAGAAACATGGGTAGTGATGAAGCAAAGAATTTGAAATGCTTCACTCAAAACCCCTTGAACTGTGGAAAGGATGGGGAAGAGAGTATGTCAAATGAAATCCCTAGGAAGGAATGTGAGTTTGATAGCTTGACCAACAGCATCAAAATGACCTGAGAACTTACTAGAAATGCAAATTCTTGGGCCTCACCTTAGACTGAATCAGAAACTCTGGGAGTGGGGCCAGCAATCTGTTTTGACAAGCTCTTCAGGTGATTCCATTGCTGATTAAAGTGAGAAAACCACCACTTGAGTACAGCAAGGAGAGCAGTGTGTTGGGATGACATGGAAGGTTTAAAAATCTGTCAAATAACAAAAAATCCTTGTCCCTGTCATCAACTTCCATGTCATGAGGATAAAAGGGAAGTGGGAAAAATTATTTGAGAAAATATGGTAAGACTGGCAGCAAATTGTAACTTTAAAAATTAGTAGGCACATTAGGCAAGCTTCTACCACACCTCTTTCTTACCCAGATTCATGCACAGAAACCAGGCTGTCCAAAGGACAGCCCTGCTTAATTAGATACTGAGGAACCAAAACTTTTCCACTCCCTCCCATCAGTCCCTAAGATGCAACAAATCAGTTTACATGATTGCTGTTCGGCAGAACCAGGCCAATCTGGTTTTCTACAGCTTGCCTATTAAAAAGTGCCTTTCACACCCTCCTGGGTTATGTACAAAGACCTTTGACCTTTTGTAGCTTAGCAGAATGATTTATTTGTGTCATTAGTCAATCTCTTATTTCATCCAAAATATTTCCATTACCTGAAATAAACCTGCAGTCCCAATGATGAAAGCTGTGTCTCTCCTCACTTTTAACAGTGGTGTTAAGTTGCTGGCAAGATACTCAGGTACTTAAAACTTTTTTTTTTTTAAATATTTTTACTCATTACTTTTAATGGAGCAAAGCTAATCTTTGAGGAAATATTTCGGTCTTTTACTGTAAATATTTTCAAGCCATTTTCATAAATTGGGGGCAGCAAAAGAGATTCTCAAACATTATCTCCCACCCACTCTCTCATACTTCTCACTGGTATTCCAGTCTCTTATAACTCAACTTCCCTTTGGAGATCGGGGCTTTGTTATCCTTTCTGTCTGGTGGCTGACAAAACATGTAACAATCTCTCTGCTGCAAATTTGCACCCTAAATAACAGTAAGGTATGAAACTTAATAACTGTTAAATCCTTTAAGTTTGTGATGCTCATTCTCACAACACCATGTATATTCAGTATTTACTTGTCTCTGAATATATTAGAAACAACTATTTAAAATCCAAATCTCTGATGAGCTCAAAACAAGAGATGGGACCCTAATAAGTATGTTACAGTAAGATAAAAATAAAGCCCTCTGAAAGAAAGGAAAAGAGATTGTTTTTCCTTCCTCATTTTCTCCCTCTGAGAACTGAACTATGTCATACTTCTGCTTTCTCTTTAAAAAGACAGAAACTCTTTATTCTTTAGAATTATGATGAAAATAAAGTTTTTAACTAAGGAATCAGTGACATGTCCACTTTTTCTAATTTTCCATTGACAATTAAAACAATGTTCTACCCTAGAGAGATGATGTCACTCTCCAGGTAATTTAAACCAAAAACAAAATAAACATAAATAAGCACACTGACTATTGGTATCTAACAATTTTGAAAAATATATCTGCTGGTATGCACCTATTATACGTTGAGGTATCTTTTATAGATATAAAAATTATTGGTCCACCTTCAAATTTTATCTTCCCTTAAACTGGTGACCTTCAGCCACAGCTTCCTTTATGCACTGTAGGATCCCACTTTTCAGATCATCTGAAAAGCTTTACAATTTTAATTTATACTTCTATTTGTTCTAATGCAACTTTTATTGGATTGATATGTACAATGAATCATTTTAAATTTTATTTGATTTTTCTACTGAAAAGTTTATTTGCTGTGACCATGTGGACAAAGACATCAAAGACACATATCTACAGAATGGTGGAGGCACATTTAGATCAGTGGCATTTCTCAGCTTCTAACCATTACTAAAATTGTTGTGTGGGATAGTGAAGAGATGGTTTGGGATTCATATAGAACTATGGGTGAGTGATAACCAAAAGAAACTTGGGGGATGCAGATAGAATTTGTCTCAAGCTCCAACTTCATCACTTAACCAGATGAACTACTTTAACTCATGCTTTAATCTGAGTTGTAGTTTTCTCATTTGTAAAATGAGGATCATAATAATTGCAACAATAGATAGCAGTTATTGACTGCTATAAGCCTTGTGCCATGACCAAAGTTTTCCTACATTATTTAAAATCCATGAAATAATCCTTTAAGATAGAAACAATTCATTCCTAAAAGGAAACTGAGGCTAAGAGAGGTTGAATAATACTAATAAGAAGTATGTCCTGTTGCATTTCCTTTCTGTTACAGTAGCACTGTGTCATGGAATGTTGGGTGCAGATCCAATGAGATGCTGAATGTGAAAGCACTTAGTAGGTTGCAGGCACATGACTCAGCCAAAACTTAAGTGTTTTGTATTTGAACAGTGCTATTCTGTAAAAATATGTTTATACACTAACAACATCATTTTCTTTCAAGTGTAACCTGCATCATTGAAAATTCCTTAAAAACCATAAGATGGTACTGACTAGCATAAGGCTTAATCTTGGACACTCTTACAGAGGTTGCTTTGGGTACCACCCTTCATTCCCTAAGAGCATTTTTGCTTTTTCTTTTTTTTTTTTTTTTTTTTTTTGAGACGGAGTCTCGCTCTACCGCCCAGGCTGGAGTGCAGTGGCCGGATCTCAGCTCACTGCAAGCTCCGCCACCCGGGTTTACGCCATTCTCCTGCCTCAGCCTCCCGAGCAGTTGCGACTACAGGCGCCTGCCACCGCGCCCGGCTAGTTTTTTGTATTTTTTTAGTAGAGACGGGGTTTCACCGTGTTAGCCAGGATGGTCTCGATCTCCTGACCTCGTGATCCACCCGTCTCGGCCTCCCAAAGTGCTGGGACTACAGGCTTGAGCCACCGCGCCCGGCCTTTGCTTTTTCAAAAGAGCCCAGATTTTTAAATTTTCCAAATAAATAAATACAATTCCTTCTCCGTTGTCCACAGTGTGAGGCAGGGGACATATGGTTAAGAAAGTTATAATTTTTAATTAAAAAAGTTTAAAACTATACTATCATCAACTATCACCATCATTAGATAAAAAGAAGGGATATTTTTGATCCGGAAAAGAAAGGATATAATCCCAGAACCAAGTGTGATTCTTTAAATTGAACATACTTAATGGTAAGAAAAACTCTTAAAATTATCTTCTATCTTTTTATTTTGCTGCCAGACAGTGAAATCTCGAAACCCTGTCATGGATCAGCATGGATCATTAGACCACATTTGAGAACCACTGTTTTAGATTAAAAGCTGTTTGAGACCCTGAAAAATCACAGGCTGTTCAGCAAACAGGCCCTGAATAAGAATGTGTGCTCTGTCTTTAGTAGGAGTATAGGACTGCGATTCAGACCGTGAGCTCTGTAGTTAGGTATTTTAGGTTTAAATCCTACCTCTGCTTCTGCTTGTATGATCTTTATGTCTCTAAGCCTCATCATTTCCTGGAGTTAAAATGGATATAACAATAAATCAGGTAAGTCTCATAATAATATGATTATTATGAAAATTAAATGGAATGATTCATCCAAGAATCTTTATATTAAGTCCTCAATAAATGTTAGTTTTAAATTTAACTTAACACTATTATTAGTAATTATTATTTTTATTCTTATTTCATACGATTATTAATTTATTTAGCTTCTTTGATTTTCAGTCTTCATATTCTGTAAAATTGAGATAAAGTACCTAGTTTTCAGAGTTGCTGTGGAGCTTAAATGAGGTAATGCATGTTTGTACATAACTTGGCATGTATCAAAAGCCTGATAATAGTGTTAAAAGCAAAACATATACATGATTTTCACTTAAAGACTGACCAATATCTATTCTGAAGCTCTACTTACAAGTATTATAAAAAGGAACAACAGCAACAACAACAAAAAAAAACAATGAAGACATTATAATTTTAGAAACACCTTCAGCTTGGATATGAATGATGGTAAGACCAGATATACTTGCTTTCTCTCCTGCATAAGCTCATATTTTCAGGTGTCCTGGACAATTCTAGGAGTCAACCATGGTGCATTTATCTCCCACACCTATTGCCCACTAGTCATCACTGCGGTTATATCTGGAACCCAAACCTCCCTTTTATTTAATGTGGGGCAAAATCTGGCCTGTTGGAAGATTCTAGACAGTGATGGAATAAAACAAACAGATAAAATCAGCCTGTATTACTCTAATCTTGGTTCTTCAATAAAGAATATCCTAACAATTTTCTAATTCATGGGGAAATTGGATAATCTAATGTAAGCAGTTAAGGTTTGAGATCAATATTCTTTCTTTTATTATTCTTAAAATGAGCTGGAGCAATGAAAGGGAAAGAGCTTTAGACTAAAGCATGTGCAAATATAGAACGTATGAAAAATTTAAAAACAGTAAACAAAAGAGCTAAAATTAAATTAGAAAAGAAAATAACCTCAAATATGGTAAATAAATTTAAAAATATCAGAGATAGTAAATAAAAGTCACTTGCAAAAGGCTGAGTAGCCTGAACATGGAAGTACACACAAAGTTTCCTTTGAGTATCAGAACAGATCCCTCCCATTGCACAAGTACACAGACTGCCAAGGTAGTCATCATATAGGGAAATGAGACCATTTCGAACACATGGAAAAGAGTCGCCATGCTCCAAAATAGATCTTGGAAAGTTTATCATTTCCAAGTGAGTGAATAGGAAACTTGACTATTTTTAGCCTAATTAAAATTCAATGTATTTTTTTCTTGCCATTTTTAGACCACTCTTTTTCTCTCCACATCATTAAAACCACACATACCATGGGTTTCTGACTAATTTTCATGTAAGTAATCAAAGTATAGTTTTGAAATTCTATTTAAAGCCATGTTTTGCTAAGAGTTGTATTTTGCATTTTGTTAGTAGAAATTGCACCTTTAAAACAGTAAAGTAGATTAGGTTTTTGCATTTGACTCTAATTTTTATGAATGGGATGTCAACCTGGCAAAGCACAATTTCCCTTTTGTGTAAACCACAATGCAGAGTGGAATATTATAAGCCTGAGTATATCCCATGACAGCTGCAGAGGTTAATATTTAGAATAAATAAGAAAAATCACTATTTAATTCTCTTGACTTTCTATCCACGGATCTGCTGCTCAAAGGCACACAAAATGCAAAACTGAAAGACATTTTATATCCTAACAACAGAGCTTTGGCTGTCATGCATTTATAATGAGCACACTTCCCTTTTCTGATCTACTTACATACTGGAGTCAGACCTCCTTGGTTCATTTCCGAATCCATCTTATTAGTTGCGTGTTCTTCCGTATGTTACTTACCTCTCTGTTCTTCAGTTTCCTTGTGAGTAAAAGCATGCAAAAGTACTTACCTCAGAGGGTGGCTGTGAAATTAAAACATATTAAAATCGATAAAAGGCATAGAAAATTACTGGCTCATAGTAAGTACTCTGTGTTAGCTATTATTACCATTATTGCTATTATTGAAATATTTCAATGTCTATTTCATATCCGAGTTTTCTAGAAAGTTTTCACAACTTACTCTTTTTTAGAAAGTAGAAATTATACATTTCTGGGAATCGGGGATTGATCAAAGTTTCACACTGGTGTCTGTTTAGATTATATTCCAATCAGTGTCAACACTATCATTTAATTTCTGAGAATCTACCAGAAAGAGAGTACTTTAGGTACTAAGTGGTGAATGTGTGGGAGGGCACAATGCTGGCGAGCAGGTCAGATGGAAGGTTGTTGGAGTAGTCCAAGTGATAGATGACAGTGGTCTGCCTACTTTAGAGGCAGTGGATATTAAACTTTTAACATGCTAAAGTTTAGTATAAAGCTTCTTCAAGTTTAGGAATAAAGACTCAAACACATTTGATCAAAGAACATATTGTTAATATTGATAATACACTTTTTTTTTTTTTTTTGAGATGGAGGTTTGCTCTTGTTGCCCAGGCTGGAGTGCAATGGCACTATCTTGGCTCACTGCAACTTCCACCTCACAGGTTCAAGCAATTATCCTGCCTCAGCTTCCCAAGTAGCTGGGATTACAGGCACACACCACCACCCCTAGCTAATTTTTTGTATTTTTAGTAGAGACGGGGTTTCACTATGTTGGCCAGGCTGGTCTCGAACTCCTGACCTCAGGCAATCCACCTGCCTCAGCCTCCCAAAGTGCTGGGATTACAGGAGTGGGCCACTGCACAGCCATTTTTTTTTTTTCCTGAAGGTAGTCAGTGTTTACTTCACTATGTCCTACTTTGCAGAAAGGCGTTGTAGGAATAGGGCAAAATAAAAGTAATTAATTTTGAAGTAGGGGCAATGGGGGTTGAGAGAGATATTGTGGAACGATTCAAACAATGAGGCTTTTCCTTGGGAAGGCCAACTTCTAGAATAAATGAGAATGCTATATAAAATGGTAGGTGCGGGACAAACTAGGAGAAGGGGAGGGGACACGAGAGACAAGTTCTGCCTCTTATACAATGTAATGCAGAGCCACTCTTATTCATGTGTTTAACTGTCTTTGAGGTCATCTATAAGTACATTAATGCACATATTTTTCTGCATTCACTTATGGCTCCCTGCAGCTTTGTAGTTCCTTTAAGGAGAGCACTAGATGTGGAGTCAGAAGGCTGGAGTTCTCATGGCAGAAGTATTACCTCCTGGTTGGAAAATACGTCATCTCTGCCATGGTCTCCTCTTTAATGAATGCATTGGGCTCCTGAATAATAATAAGGGTAAAATATTAGTTATCAAGAAGATATATGGCATTACTTCAAATACTAGAAATGCCTCTTTAACAAATTAAAATGCAGACCATAGCTTCCAGTTTTGATATTTGTGGACTCCACATTGCTACTCTTCAAATATGCCCAGATATTAATATTTCAGTAGCTGAGAAGAAACGCTAAGTTTCTCATTGACCTTGTATTCACTAAAATAACACATCTAATTTGAAGAATATGTATTTTCCTCATGGGATGCAATACAATCGTTTTCATTTTGAATGGGAAAAGAAGCAACCCAGTAAATTCTTATTTTTTTCTAAATTGGCCCTCGAGCAAGGATCATTCACCACTTTGCTGGGATTTTGCTTTAGTGCCACCTTTGCAGTCTATGTGATGTTAGTAATGAAAAAGTGGTCTAATATCATTCTGTCCTTTCAGTCCTGTAGTAGGCCCAGGGAAGAAGGTGCTAAAGAAATTTGCATTGCTATGTACCCTGTGCCATGAACTTCTGTGAATCTTGGGCTAAAGAGATTCCATTCCAATGTCCATAAACACCACTGTTTTCTACGATACATCCTTATACTTGAAAGAATTCTGTCAGTCAGACTTAAGGTTAGAAACAAATAATTAGGCTGGAAGTTGGATTAATTAATGGATGAGTCAAGTCAATTTAAAATTTAAATTTGGCAGCAGTACAATTTTCCTTTCTTTTTCCCTTGTTGCCTGTGTTGACTTTATGAACACCTCACTAGAGAAGAAATCTGAAAAAGCAATGCTTTCTTTAAAAATTATTAATATTTGTGAACTTGATTCCTTCTTTTTCCCTTGTTACCTGTGTTGACTTTATGAACACCTCACTAGAGAATAAATTAGCTACTCAAACAATTTAGGATTAATTGCTTTCAGGGCTTGGATCCACATTGGGAAAATGAGAAGGAAAAATGTTTTTTGGGTTTTTTTTTTCTTGCCTATAAGAGGCATAAATACCACCTAAGTAGCTCCAGCCTAGTCCTAGAAGCAGAGGAGAAATAGAGGCATGACTTTGTGATTAAGAGAGCAGAGGGCTGTAACAGTTCTGCATGATTAAACTGAATGCTATGTTCCGAATATGCGTGCTATGTTTTAAATGCTCACTAAAGAAAACCAACTCAAACCCAAAATAGAAGAATGGATGTTAAGAATATGAATGAATTATTGGTTTGGAGGAATTACTACAGATAAATAGCTTAAAGCTCTGGGGAAACAGCTAGTTGATACCTTAAAACAAGAAAACTTTAAGCCTTAGTGTGGCAAGAATCACTGCAGGAGAAAAAAAAAACTGTATTTATGGACACATTTAGGGAAGTTTTAATTCATTTCTCTAAGAGAAGAGAGAGTCTCCTGGATGTGCTGGGACAAAGAAATAAATGATAACTCTGTCCTTTGTAATCTGGTAGAGAAATAAGAAAAATTAGCAGGACGCTATCTACAATACAAAAGGGAGATTAAACCACCATAAAACAAGTATAAAATGGTATAATTTGTGATTCAAAAATTGCTATATTTGTCCTGAAAAATTTATGGATGCAACTTTTTTTTATAAAAAGGTTTTTCTTTTTTAATTATACTTTAAGTTCTAGGGTACATGTGCACAACATGCAGGTTTGTTACATAGGTATACATTTGCCGTGTTGGTTTCCTGCACCCATCAACTCATCATTTACATTAGGTATGTCTTCTGATGCTATCCCTCCCCCAGCCCCCAGCCCCCGGGCAGGCCCAGGTGTCTGATGTTCCCCGCCTTGTGTCCAAGTGTTCTCATTGTTCAATTCCCACCTATGAGTGAGAACTTGCTGTGTTTGGTTTTCTGTCCTTGTGATAGTTTGCTGAGAATGAAGGTTTCCAGCTTCATCCATGTCCCTGCAAAGGATATGAACTCATCCTTTTTTTATGACTGCTCTATGCAACTTTTAAGTACACAAACAGTCTGGGAAATATTTGGTATATGCATAAATACTAGAATTTCCAGATCATTATTCTTGAGGGCAGGGGCTTAGAAACTCATTTTTTCCCCAATACACTGTCATAATAAAGAGATTGAGAAAATTATTTCAATGAATGCATAGCAACAGAGAAGAATACTTTACATAATACATGGGTATTTAATATATACCTATATATTCATACATACACAAACACACAGCTCACATGCGCAGGACCTCTGGAAACTCTAAAATAAGAGATATCAATCATGATATAATATGACATCTTGGTTGGGGGAATTAAACGCTGTCCAGGAAAGGCTAAAAAGAAGGAAGCAGCATGTAAGTTAAGCTTTAGGAGACTGCACCTTTCAAAAAGGGAAAGTAAAGTAAGGCAGGCGTCTCAAACTGATTGAAATTATTGTGTACAATCAGTGTCTCCATTTCCTCACTTCACATTTATTTCTCGACCCCCACCCAACTCACGATTAAAATTGCTCTCAATTAAATCCAATTGTGAGCTCTCAGTCCTTGTCCCACTTGATGATCTACTGGTAACATCCCGCATGAGTGCTCGCTTTCTCCTCCCTGACTTCCATAAAATTACATTCTCTCTCTCTCTCTCTCTCTCTCTCTCCTGTAGTCTTTCACCTGTCTTTTTTTACAGGATTGTTTCCCATTTCCCTTTAAATATTTGTATTTTCCAGGATGTTTTACTTTTCCTTTAATTTTCTACCTTTTTTTTCCTGTATGTTTTCTTTCTTTATTCCCTGTTTTTACTTCTCCAGAGATAATATGCTTTATTCCTATGCTGTCAGCTGAAGTAGATTCACTATGTCTTTTAAATTTATATTTCTAGAACGAAATTCTCTCTTAAGGCACTAATTTCTATATCTACTTCTACTTAACATCATCACATGGATAAGCCAAAGACATTATTTTTTTTCCTCCAAATTCAACTATTTATCTTCCCTCTCCAAAATATTCCTCGTCCCGACTTGGTGGGAATGACATTACATCTCTCTTATTATCTATGAAAGAGGCCTGGAATTCATCATACAATTTTTCTCTTTCATCTCACCTCTAATTTCCATAGTTCACCAAATCCTACAAAATCTACCTTTAAAATAATTTCCTGATTTTTTTTCCCTTTTCTATCTCCAACAAGGAGGCCTAATTGATTCTTCCCTCTGTCACTGCAGCAAGACTGCAGGTGTCCAGTTAATCTGTATCCTTCCTGTTTTCAATCTAATATGCCTCTTATTTTTCCACCAGAGTGATCTACCAAAATGGCAAATCTGATTATTTCAGAAACCTATATTAACTCCTTCAAGGACCCCTATCTACTATCTTCCCGATAAAATGCAAACCCTTTAGTATGGTAGGCATGCAAGCTTCCTTGTGTATAATCTGTGTCCTTTAGACCCTGCTGGGGCAACCAAAATACCTGTGGTTTCCCCAAGTCACCATGTTGTTTGAAGCCACAATCTAGTGTCCTGCCTGTAACACTTCATTTTTTCCCCTCCTTATCTAGCTCATTCTGTTCTGTCATTTCAATGCTGAATCATATCCCCTTTAGGGTAACCTCCCTAGAAAATTTCCCTGATGCCCGGGTTAGGTGTCCGGTTAGACACCCTCACGGCATTTCTCTACTGGAATACATACTACAGGGCTGTATAATGTTTGTTGGTTTGTCTGTCTCTTCCAGTCCCCATGAAAGCAGGATCTGTAATCTGTCACAATATCCCCTGACTAGGACATAATAGGCACTTAGTGCATATGTATTGAGTTTTAAAATATGAGCAAAGCTATTCAGATGGAAATTTGTTAGATGTGTTACGGGAGAATGATTAATACATTTTAAGGATGGAAGAAGGTAAGATTTGAAATGATGAATTCTGAACTACCGGACAAATAAAGGGCAGGGAGTGAGACTAGGGTTGCAGCGAGACATGAAAACCAAAGAAAAGCAGCTCTGCAATGGAACCATTGATGTAAAGGGACACACAAACACACACACACACACACACACACACACACACACACACACACACATCGATTTTGAGGCAGAAGAATATAGACTGAGGTTGACACGCAAGGGCACAGGGTTGAAAGTGAAGAATGGACTCCAAATCAGGAGTCAGTTTTTCTAGTGTAACTACAGCTTCAGAACTAAAATTAAGGAGCTGTTGAGGTTTTCTACCTGACTTGGATAGGAAAGCTAAGCTAGGATTATACCATGAGACATCTTAAATACTGGGCTGAAGAGGAGTTCTAAGTCTTGCCGTCCTTGGACAATCACTGAACAATTATGGACAGAAGGGGACAAAATTAGAGATTAGAAAGCAAGTCTAACCATGTTGTATAATACTGAATTCAGCACAAAGAAACTTAATGTGACTGAATATCAGGAGAATAAGTATTTTATTAATGATAACAAAAACTTAAACTAGAGGTGTGGCAGTGATACTTAGAGGAAGAAATATGTAGCATCCATGGGAAAATCTGAAAGTAGCCTGAGACTTGATAAGAGAGAGGAAAGACATAAATTTTACTGAAATAGTTAAACATAAATTTTAGTGAAATGGAATAGTCAAATATTTCACTGAATCAGGTACTTTATTTCTTTGAGAAATAACTCCTTGGGTTTAGATTATATGTGTTATTCTGGTACAAAGAATACCAATTTATATGCTATTTTTTCAAATAAAGCGAGACTTTAATTTTTAACAAAGACAGAATCTTATACCTCAGGTATCCGCTGGTACCCCGGAGGTACCAGGCAGCTGTGCAGAGCTGCAGGCATAGGCTAGGAAGTGCCGCCAGCTTCAGTGAGATATATGTTGCCTTGCCAACTTGTATTATAGATATTTTTCTGTATTCTGTGATCCACACTTTCTTCCCTGAAACATTTTTATTTTTTTTCTTAAAAACCAAAACAAAACTACATTCTAATCAGACAACACTGTTTTTGAAAAGTCAATTCCAGAAAATTACTGTTAGAAGTATTGAACAACAGATACTGATAACATTTTTTCTACTGATTCTTCTCCATTGTTCTATCTTCATGATTCACTTTTAACATAAACATTTAAAGACCTCAAACCTCTCCATATTGCTGGTTTTCTAAACGTATAAGGGAAGCCAGAAACGTATGTTAATATGATTTTCTGTGTTTTGATACTAGAATTGCAAACAAGTTAGTATCATTATGAAAACACAAAATCTTATCACTTGGTTTTATAACACTCATTATATGAAGCTCTAGAAGATCACATTCACATTGAAAAGCACGTAGTTGTCACATAAATGATGCTTTTAATTAAGTGAAAGATCCATACCTGATTGGGATGATTACTTATGTATTTCTCATTCTCTACCAGACACGACATCCTTGAGGATGGGGATATGACTTATTTGTCTATGTCTCTTCAGGCTTAGTGCAATGCTCGGCATATAACAATCAAAATTTTTTTGAATGAATGACATTATAAAATATATAACACTTATATAGAACTTACCATGCACCAGACACCTACCCAAATACTTTACAAATATTAACTTATTTAATTCTTATTCTACAAAGAAAATTGAGGCACGGAGATGTTACATTATGTGCCCAAATCACACAGATAGAAAGTTATGGAGCCAGAAGTCAAACTTAAGCAGAGCTGTGACAAAATTTGTACTCTTAACTTATATTATCTTTAAATAAATGCTGCTGTTAAGTTGTAAAAAATACAAATATGTATATAAATATGTAATGTAATCCATCATTGAACTTAAAAAGACCTGGGTTCAAATATATTTTTAATTTACTTGGTTCGTGGCTTTGAGCAAGTTCATTAACCTAATGGTTCCTCAGTTTCCTCAAACATAAAATCATAATAATAGCATGTAACTCACAAGGCTACTCTTGGTTTAAAACATAATTTTTATAAAAGTACTAGATTATCATTAGCACCGGGTATATGGTAGTTAGTGTGCCAAGGGGAATGATGCTATTTTTCTCTTTCTTCCCTTTCGAAAGGGTATGTATTTGTACCTTACACATCATACAGGTCTTAAGCAAAAGGAGATGAAATTGCACGTTTCATCAAGTATTATTTTCAACATCTCTCAAAGCTAGAGTTCATTTACTAAAGCATTTTCTGGTTGGGCAGATCAACTTCAAACTCAATAGCTTGTTTTCTGGATAAAAAATGTTTTTCCAAGAAGCTGTTATGGTCTAAATATCTAACATCAAATATTAAAATATTTTTCTTCTAATTGTAAGATCAAGTTATACATATATATATATATATGTTTATACATACATGTTTCTTTTTTAAAAAGAAAAAACTATTTGACCAGCAATATAACAAACAGCATTTATTTTTATCAAGAGCCTCAAACATCAGTGAGTTCTACCAAGTCTGGTGGAAACCCTCTTGGTCAGAGGCTCTCAGTCCTGGTTGCGTACTACAATCACCTAAAGAAATACATCAAATTGCAGACCCTTTCCACAGATACTCTGATTTAATTGAATTGGGATAAGGTTAGGCATCCGTATTTTTTGAAAGTTCTCCTATTAACCCTAATTTGCTGCCCGAGTTGAGAATACTGGTTTAGATTATCATTGAAAACATTACCCGTCTCCTATTTCCATCTCACTTGGACTCTAATAAAAACCAACAATAGATATTATTTTCATTCATGTTAACATTGACAGAGTCTGAGAGGTTCATCAAGAACAGAATTGCCATGGCACAACTAAACTAATAGTTAGCTCCCTTTCTTTAACTGATTAGAGCAAATGCTCTCCATCCACCATCGATCATAACCTCCGGTTTCAAAATGAGAAACAGAAGCTGTATTTATATCAGCTATTTCTTTTTAACTTTGAGAATCATGAAACAAAACAACTCCAAGATTATTTATATGTTCTTATAAACTAGTTATAATGAAGATTACTTGTTTACTTATTGTGTTGATGTAGTCAGTGAATAAACTTAGAACATTTTATAATATGACCAGATATTAGTCTTGGGCTATAGTTCATAAAATAAGCTACAGGTTAGAGGCATTCAACCAGAACAAATCCCGGCTAATGGATGTTTTGAGCTATGTTGAAATATTGAGTAGAAATGAGTTCCCACTGAGAATATCAACTTAAACTGTAAAAGTTTTACAAATCTAATCACCTTAGTTTCTCTTATAATACTAGTGTATAACCAGCAATCTCAACCTTTTAAAGCTGAGTTCTTTTACTACTGAACTCATAGGCTAGCAATATGCTATTAGAAATTACACTTTATAAATTCCATAACACTAAAAGCATTCCTACTTCGTCCTTAATGGTAAGCCAACTGGTCAAAATACACAAAATATTTGCTTTCTATGATCTTTAATACAGACTTAAACTCGGACACTCTATAATTTAAAGATTAGCTTTAAGAACTACTTTGTAAAACTTTGACTTATTTTGAACATTTCACTTTCAATCACCAAATAATTTAAACAAATAGCCTTACACAGATAACTTGATTCTGGTTAACCACAGCCAGGAAATAGGGTCTCCTGAAGATCAGCAAGTGGAACACTGCCTTCTCTTCTTGCAAATATCACATAATATTAGGTTAAAGCTTTCATATAAAACTTTGCTTAGGTAGATTTGCTAAATAAAGTCGTTATGGTAGTTTACTAATCTCAATTGTATTGTTGATTTTTGGCTTGGACCTCAAGGACAATGAATGTTTTGAGAAAAGGAATTAATTTGTCACAGCTTTTCTTGATGTCTTTCACCCAGACTTCGGGAAGAGCATCATGAAAAATAGTACTCTTTTGGAAACTATGCACACAACATATTTTTCCTAATAGGTGTGAAGAATGGCTGCTATGCATAAATGATTGTTGGAAAATAATTCTCTGTAAAACATGACCTAACAAGCAACTCCATTCACTACTGTGCTCATTTCCAGTATCCAGAACAACCACGACACATCTTATAGATGCCGGTATTATCTGTTTGTCAGTTAATAAACACCCTTTGGGAAAATTCACACCTTTATCCCCCGTAGTTTTCCTACCCAGTAAGTTGGAGAATAAAACTTTTGAGGGAAAATTGATATTAACAACATAGTAAAAGTCACAAGAAATCAAAAGATTCTTCAATACGAAACCATAAGTTGTTGGCTCTTCCCAGGACACCTATTGTTCTTTTTTCTTTATTAAGGGTAAAGTAAAGCGTCTGAGTCCTAGCTGACCCTACATGAGAACCTCAAGCACCACAATCAAACCGCAGTTCTATAATTAAAAAGCAAGGTGCCTATCGCCCCTGCATTGTTAAACATCCCTTGGACACCCCAAATCCTTAAGTCCCGCTCATTTCCAGACCCTCCTTACCTGGAATTCTGTCACTGGGCGGCCGGGCGCAGCTCAATAGAAGCGAAGGGCGTTCGCAGGTGTGGCTCCAGGGATTCAGGAGTCCAAGCTTCAGCGTCCGTCTCATGGGCAGAAGATGTCAGCCGCAGGGTGAGGTGCGGACGTGCCCACCTCTCCAACCCGGGAAGGCTGCCAGTCGCGCGGCGCAGCCCACCCAGAGACTGGGGGGCTGGCTTTCCTAGTTTGACGTGAGAGTAAACTGCGTTAGTCTCTGTCCTCCCTCTCCGCCCCTCTCCTGGTTTTTTGACACTTTAAATCTGTCTTAGATGGTTCAGACCCAAGTCTAGGTTGTATTATCAGCTAAAAGACAACTGTTCCTTCCCCAGGCTTGCTTTCTCCCTTCCCAAAGTCCGGGAGGCTCACCTTCCCGGCGCCTTCCTGCGCTCGCCCAGCTGTGAAGCTGTGCGCAAACTTCTCCTGACTTAAGAGTCTCAATCCTCGCCTGCGCTCCCGCCCCACCCCCGCCCGCCTCCCGACAGGCGGCAGACTAGGTGGCAGCAGAATTGACGAGAGCCAGCCCCGCCACTCCCGGACCCCGCCGCCCCAGTCAGCCCCCTCCTGTCCCAGGAGAGGGAGGGGAGAGCTGGTGAGCTCCGTGCGCCTCGCGCCAGCCCCCGTCGCCCCAGCCCGCGAGTGGGGTTGCGCTCGCGGCTGCTGCCTCGCTCCAGTCGGGGCTGGAGCTCACTCTGCGAGTCCGGGAGACTAAAGCGCCGCGTAAACACAGGAAGCAGGCGAGGGACCCGAGTTAGACCTTGAGTAGGGAGGGAGAGGGGGGCGACAGCCTGGGCTGGGAGACAGCTTTCTGGGAGCCCTGTCCCCTCCCCGGAGGATGTGAGTTTCCACAAAAACCTTACCCCAGAGACAGTGTGACCCTGGCTTCTTCAGCCGCCACTCCGGGGATAGCACTGGGGAGCCTGTGGAGGAAGGGTCGGTAGTGGGCTAGGTAGTGAAAGTGGGGTGAGGGCGTGGGAAGACGGCTGGCTAAGAGCCGGGGTGCTAAAAGGAAAAAAGAGCTGAGAGGAAGGAGATGAGAAGAGACACCTTGGGGATCACGCAAACCCTGGGAGAGCGTCCGGAGTTGGGCGACTGTAGGTTGGGGGCACAACTTGGATTTGGAGAAAGAGTGCCCTCCGTGCAGGGGACTACTGGTGGGCACAGTGTTTTAGGGTGAATGAAAACAGAGAGGACGGCGAGGGAAGACGGGGATATGGGGTGCCTGACTTGGTGTCGGACACTGCGACTCCTCTTCTTTCCCCCTAAAACCCTCGATGTCAGCAGGAGTCCGGGACAATCCAATTCCAGGCGGGGCGCAGCGGAGGCTGGCAGGCGCGCTCTGGGAGGCAGGCAAGTTGATTCCAAGGACGAGTCACCCTCAACCTCTTTTAGCCCACAACTGGGTGGAGCAAGGCAGGAGTCAACACTTTTTTCCTAACTCTGTTTAGGCGGTGTTGGACTAAGAAAGCAGCATCCGGTGCGTCCCGGGACCACAAGGTGGCTGTGCACCGTTGAGGTTACTAAACACTGTCTCCTTGGCAAAATAAATAATAGCAATAATTTAATAGGAGGGGAAGAAAGCCAGACGGGAACAGCACACTTTCCCTGGTGGTCTTAGGTTCTCATAAGCACACCGGACACCACCAGGTGACAGAGAAGGAGGTGTCCTGTGAATGGAACTGCAGCCCTCACCCGACCATCCTTGGAGCTCTTCCATGGAAACATCAGTGACTGTAGGCAAAAGATGTGCCCGTTTTATTTTGCATGCTCCTGTTTATTTTGAATCCTCATGCCCCACCCCAGAGAGACAACAGGGACCCCTAATTTGTGTGGTTGAGGCAGGAGATCCAGTGGAGGACAGACTCCAGGATGAGATCAGCTCTCATACCCAACATTCCAGGGATTTTGTTTTTCCAGGCTCCCTCCTCTATATGCTCCCCCCTTCCCTGCCATCTCCTGTCTGGTGACCCAGAGGGCTGTGTGTGACTCACTGTGCATTCAAACCCTAAGGCACGGACTCACTGCAGAGGAAGATTGTACAGTACCTTCATTCCCAGGATAAGTGGGAATGATGTTGTTAGCAGTAAGAAATGTGACTAGGAAAGGAGGCTGGGCAACTGGGAGACAAGGAGGCTTTCAAAGGAACACTCACACACACACACACACACACACACACACACACACACACACAGAGTAACTTAAAAAAAAGCCTGTATAAGAAACCCTTCTGAATTCAGAATTTAGATACAAATCTTCACTTCATACTATCTATCTGTCTTGGGTTCAATAGCTCCCTGCTTTCCAACTGCTCCTGACCAGTCAACACTTGACCATGACCTCCTTTAAGAATTCTCTTTTGGAATATTAATTACCTTCTTTTGGTGCAAACAGCAGAGAAATATTAAAGTTGTTTGAGAGTCTCTTTTAGTCAATTGCTGGGGGCCAAACACTGAGAATTTCTCGGGTTGTAGCCCAAGTCGCTGAAATAACAATGATTCAGGGAGATGATTGCCAAGTAGAAAGTGTTGCCGCCCTCAGCATTGTGTGATAGAACAAGTACAAGAAGATTTTTCTGCTGGAGGTTAAATCCTAGGGCAGCCTACCTGATATTGACAGCCAGTATTCTGAAAGCAGGATGGGCTTGATTCTATAAATCTAATGAACATATGTAGGATACCAGCCCTTAACCATAATGTAAACAAAGCAAAGTCTAAAAGTTATTGAGAAAAATGGCATGGTGTATTATAAAACTTTAAACTGTGTGTGGTCTAAGCATAAGCAACCTCAGCTGATTAAAGTGTAAACTGTGTTTGATATAATATTGGGGGAAACAGTGTGAGTTACCTGTAGGCAGACTATTTCAGGGAAGGTGACACAGCAGAAGCAAGATGAAGCTCTCTGGTCCCCTAAGAAGATTAAATTGACTTTGTCAGTAACAGATATTTATTGAACACCAAAGGGGTTATGTACCTGTTGGAAACACTTGGATTTCACAGAAATTTAACTCTACTGCTTTCTTAATATTATTGCAATATTTTCTACATGGACACAGTGTGGTAAGTTTTTGGAGGATGGATGTTAACATGGGGTGATCTCATAAGAGAAATTGGCGTTGTTTTGAAAATGTTAGGGGACCCATTACTGGATCTTGAAATCAAGTTAGTGGGCATAAGGAACATTTAAAAAATGAAGTGGAATAGGATAGAAAATATCAGAGTTCATTGCCATTTGAAAGCACAAGAGTAGTTTCTTGAAACTTAAGTCTCTCTCTCTCTCTCTCTCTCTCTCTCTCTCTCTCTCTGTGTGTGTGTGTGTGTGTGTGTGTGTGTATTAAATTGCAAAGTAAAATATATTTCTTTCTGTGGATCACAAAAATACCTTAAGACACTTGGTTAGAATAAGCTATTCTTCAAGTAGAATACCTTATATTTTCAAATAAGCTTTCAAATGAAATTAGTCCATCAAAGGGGCATTCAGAAAATAAACATCTTAAAATGTGGCAGTCACACATTCCTGGTACTTTTCTTGATTGTTTATTTTAAAATTTCCTGTCTTTATGAGACTTTGCCCCTTTATCTCTGTCCCTCTTCCTCTTTAGAAAATTTCCCCTTTGGACAATTACTAATTTAGGGAGAAGTATTCTGTGTATCTTGTCTACAGACTTTTCAATGCAAACTCCACTTCAATTCTGAAACCCTCCATCCTCATTGCTGAGGGTGTGAAGTCCTGCCACTAACAAAGGGTTATCTGACCTCCCAACTGTCTTTCCAGACAAGGTTTGCCAGAGTTTGAACCATACATACCACTTTCTGGACACTTACGGTTCGAGAATTCGGCGACCTTTCCTTAAAAATCATGAAAGTTTGAATTTCAGTAAAAGGAGGGAAGATTGCCCATTATTAAAGACTAACTCTATTAATACCTGTTCCTGTTAAATATGGTTAATGTGAGGGAGGTCACACTTTGTAGACACTGAAGAAAGTCATTTAGTTCTTCTTGGAAAAAAATTGTTATAAGGTTAAATAGAGTTTATTCTCTTTTTAACAGGAATTTAGAAGAAACATTTCTGGGCTCTCTCAGGAACCCAGTGGTTAACTTGAATAGCTCCCTATCAGCAAAGTTTTCCTTACGTTGAAATCCAGCTCAATCCATTATGCTTATGTGTTGGTAATTTAGTACGTATTTAACACCACATAATGTCAGAACACACTTGGCTAGCCACTTACGGGGGACCCAAAAAGCACAATATGCAGCTCCTACCCTCAAGAAACCCACAGTCTATTCAAGAACATTTGTTTCTTCCTCTTGTAGCCTCCTTCCAAATAGACAACAGCTGGTAATTATTCTTTATATAATTACTCTACCTAGATTTACAGGTCTCACCATGACAGGGCGAATAGTAATTTGCCTTAGTGAAAAACAAATGTTTTCCTTGGAAAACAATTTAAACTTCAATCTGATAAATCATGCTCTCTTGCAGGAAGTGTCCTGCTTCGATTTTCCACCTCTCTTGCAGAAATAGGAGCTGGGGTACTTGTAAGTCTCTCTTCTGTCTTCATCTTTCCAAAGGTGCGACACAGTTGTGTTTCTCTACAGAACGTGTCTTTTGGCAGGGAAAAAACAAATTCCACTTGAACTAGGAAGTGTCTTTCCAGATCGTACTTACATAAACTTCAGTTGGGTTAACTGTTAACTTAATGTGTAAATAACTCAGAGTGGGAGGAGATGGCGGGGACTTAACACCATAAAGCAGCAGTGGAAACTAATAGATGCATCTCTGATGAAGCTCAGAAATATCCATTTCCTATATTTTAAAGAAAATTCTAAAGGGAAACCCAGGAGCCAGAAAAAATACTGCAGAAGCAAATGTATGCAGATATTCATTCATTAATTCATTCAACAAATAAAGAAAAATTGAGGTCCCAAAGCTTATATTCTAGTGGAAAGAGGGAGATAGGTAATAAACAAAATAAGAAATAAATTGTTAATTTCAGATACTGACAATGTTAAAAGATCATTGACAGAAGACTGAGAGGCAGGCATGGGGTAATGCTATTCTAGGATGGCCAGGAAAAGCTCTCTTTGAGCTGAGATGTAAATGAGAAGCCAGTCATCATGAGTTCCCTAGTAAAATTATCATAAAGTGTTGCTTCACCTCCCTTTAAATAAAAATAAATAACATTTGGGTCAGGAATCTACTCTTTTGGGATTGTGATATTGTGTGTGTGTGTGTGTGCATGCACACATGTGTGTCTTTGTAAAAGGCTCTTTGTAATTTATTCCTATTTAGTTGACACTCAGGGATCTAGGAGATGAGAGGCATGAGATAGGTAATGATAATTTTCTGTACTTACATGTTGGGCTATATAAAGTTAAATTAGGAAAGAACCCTCACATAGCACTTAACTTTTTAGCTTAGATTGTCTCAGGTTATGTTTGCAACATGCTAAAATGCAAAGAAATATGGAACTTCCTTCAGAACTAAAGCAAAACTTGTCTTTAAAGCCTACAATTCTTACTTTTTTGTTTTCTGATTACAAATCAACAGTTCTATTAATTTTGCCTTACTGAACTTCTACTATGTGCTGAGCATTTTATTAAGCATCTTAATGCATTTTCTTATTTTAGCTCTATGAGGTACGCACAATTATTTGCATTGTACAGATGCAAAGACAACACAATAAATGATTTGACAAAGTATTCAATATTCTAACACAGGCAGTCTAACATATATATTAATACATATCCAACTAATCCTTGTTCAGTTATTACTCAGCACAGATGTAAGTCTACTTATAGGTAAAAAATAGCCAGGCATAAGGTTATTTTACTAGGCAATTCTATACGTAGTCACATATTTTTAAATGACAACCAAACAAAAATCTTTCAAACAAGTAATTTCCAATTCAGTCACAAACTAAACACCTAGCCATCTGAATAACAGAGAGTTTTATCTTTTCACCTGAGTATAGGCTAATGAAGGAGGCAAGCCATTTAAACAATTAATAAATAAAATTCAAACATCTGCAGCAGAAGTATTTCCCAGTGCCCTGGGAGCTTAAAACGGAGGGGATTAATTCTGCCGGGAAGATATTTGCTTTTACTAGTTATCGTCTCTCTGAAATCTAATACACCAGCACTAACAGATTCTGGTGTGAGTGAGTGTTAGGAACACAGAGCTATACATGCTCCAGAAATGTACTTTTCCTTTTTTACTCTAAGAGGTGACATTTAAAATTACATAGTAAATATATGTGAATGAAATTGTGTAACAGTGGAATATGTTGTCCACCCAACTTTTCTTTGGATATTACATTTAAACATTTATCACAGATTCTTTCCACTCCATAGTTCAAACAGAAATGTTATTTGGGTGACAATTTGCATGGCTGGGGCATTTAAAGCATAGAAAAGAAAATGAAATCAGTACAAAACACTGAGAAAAGATACCTTTAAGGCAAAACAAAAACGGGAAGTGTAACAACCCAATTGCTAAATTGGAGGCTGAAAACATATGAAAATGTTGTAGAATTTGGGATGTGCTGTCCCATCAACACCAGTCCTGACTGGCAGGAGAAGAAGGAAAGAGAGAACAGAGTGATTAAGTTTAAACCCTCAAGGGCTACAAAATCAGATGAGCTGCTCTACTTTTTGTAGGCTTCTCTAATTTTCAAAAATCTTATTTAGAATCATAGAAGAATAGGCCCATGATAGGCATTTATAAATACTTCAGAAATTGAGTTTAATTACATATGTTACTCAGAAAGGAAGACAATGAGGATGCACAAATATTTCAAAGATAGAAACTGAAAAGAGGAAAGGAATCTTTCACCATAAAGAGAAAGAAATGACCAGGAACGTGGGAAGGACTGGAGAGGAGAAAGGAACTGGAAGAGATGCGGTATTTTATCTCCGGGGTGATTCTTAAACTCCCCTAGTCACTGAGGTTGTCATTCTTAAATGTTGATTACAAAGTACTAAATTGATTACAGATTACAATATATATTGTGGGGAAGGAAGTGAAAATCACATCTTCAGAAGCTCAGTAACTGCCTCTATCACTTTAGCTTCAGCTTTTACCAGCTTTCTCTTCTCTACTTCAAAGGGGGGCAGCATTTTCCCATGTCCTCTGTATTCCTGCTCTATTTAAAGAATGTTTTCTCTCTGTTATTGTTTCTTTCAAATGTCTCTTCATATTTTACCTTGTCATTTAACCCTTTCTGGTATTCTTTTCCCATATACTCAAAATCTCTCCTTGTACTTGATGCAGCCTGCCTTCACCCTTCTAAAAAATACCTGTTTCTTTTTTATTACTCAGTGATGAGCCACCTAGATTCCAGCTTTTTGAAAGCAGCTCTATATTAAAATATTATTTAACAGGAAATATTTTTATCTTTATTATGAGTCTGAGTTGAAATCTTCCTAAAAATAGCCAAACCGAAATTACCCACTGTGATGTGCAGAGTGATAGATTTGTTTAAGGGATTTAGGGTGATGTTTTAATGTGCTGCAAATGACCTGGGGATCTTGCTAAAATGCAGATTCTGACTTTCAGGTCAAGAGTGGGGCCTAAGATTCCGCATTTCTAATGAGCTGTCATGCTGATGAAATGTTCATGGGTCTTCTTTTAAGTAGCAAGGCTTTAGAATCATTTTCCACAAATATGCATATCATCTTATACACTTTATTCTTTTAAAATTTGGAAATATACTTTAGTATATAAAATACATTACTGCATGACCATGGAAAGTAGGACTAATTCTGGTTTTCTTTCTCTCTAAAATATCTTCTCAACTATCTGTACTGGGACTGTGGAGGACAGCTGCCCTAGGAGAGATGTGCTGTTGAGGAGGACGTGCCCCTTGTGATTGGGGAGGTTGGGAAATAAATTAATTTGTGGGGGATTTTATGGGTGTGTTTTGTTATTCCTGGAAGGGGATTTGATTTTAAAAGAACTAATATCCCTGAGAGACAGAAGGGAGTATTGGTGGTGGAGATGGCTGGCATTAGTGGTGAGATTGGCGGTACTGGTGCACAGGTGGTAATGCTGATGGTGGTGGTAGTAGTAATGGAAGAAGTGGTGTGGTAGTGATGGTGGTTGTGGTGTTAGTTATGGTGATGGTGGTGGTGCAATGGTGGCAGTGGAGATGGTTGTGGTGGTGGCAGCATTGGCAGTACTGGTAATGGAAGCAGTGATGATTTGATGGTGATTGTTCCTAGTAAGATAGTGATGGTGGTGGTTGTGCGGTTGTTCTAGTATTGCTGTTGGTGGGATGATGACAGTGGTGGTAATAGACATAATGGAAGCAATGGTGGTGACAGTGATAGTGATGAAGCTGCAGGTGGTAGTATTGACGTTTGTGGTAATTTGATTGTGCTGGTGGTGGTCACGTTGATGGTCATGGTAGGGGTAACAGTGTTGGAGATGGTGGTTGTACTAATCATAAAGTAATGGTGGTAGTGCTAATGGTTGTGATGGTGGCAGTGATTCTTGAGATGTAGGTAGAAGTGGTAGTTGTGGCATTAGTGGTGGTAATAGTGGTATTATCAATTTCCACTAAATAATAGAGCAGATGGGTTTTCAATCCTGCTTTAAGTCATCTCCCGTCTTTCTATACTTTGGCAAATTGTTTGTCTCTGAGCCTCAGTTTTCTCCTCTAAAAAGATATTGCTAAAAATTCTGAGGTAGGGCCGGGTGTGGTGGCTTATGCTTGTAATCCCAGCATTTTGTGTGCCCAAGGCAAGTGGATGATCTGGGGTCAGGAGTTCGAGACCAGCCTGGCCAAAATGGTGAAACCCCGTCTCTACTAAAAATACAAAAAGTAACTGGGTGTAGTGGAGCATGCCTGTAATCCCAGCTATTCAAGAGGCTGAGACAGGAGGATCACTTGAGCCTGGGAAGGCGGAGGTTGTAGTGAGCTGAGATTGTGTCATGGCACTCCAGCCTGGGCAGCAGAGTGGGACTCTGTCTCCAAGGGGGTGAAAAATTATCAGCTGTGAGTATCACCTGAGCCCAGGAAGTCAAGGCTGCAATGAGTCATGTTCATACCACTGCACTCAAGCCTGGGTGACAGAATGAGACTCAGTCTAAACACACACACACACACACACACACACACACACACACACACACACACACACACAATGAGTATGCTATGGGGATTAAATGAAATAAAGTGTGTGAAGCTCTTAGCAAAGTTTAAACAAGTCCTATCAATAAATGATGATTATTTATTGGTGAAATTGCCTAACTCCACATTCACTTTTTTTTTGGAGACAGGGTCTCACTGTGTCACCCAGGCTAGAGTGCAGTGGTGCCATTTCAGCTCACTGCAGCCTCAGCCTCCTGGGCTTAAGAGATCCTTCCACCTCAGCCTCTGGAGTAGCTGGGATTACAGGAGCATGCCACTATGCCAGGGTAATTTTTTGTGTGTGTGTGTGTGTGTGTGTGTGTTTTGTTTTTTTAGCAGAGACGAGGTTTCACCATTTTGCCTAGACTGATCTTGAACAAGTAATCCCAAGGGATCCACCTGCCTTGGCCTCCCCGATTGCTAGAATTACAGGCATGAGCCATTGCTCCCGGCTTATCATTCTTAACTTGTAAGTGTCCAACAAGCGTGAATTTGGACATTTTTCTTTTGATTTAGTTTATGCTTTCTTTCTTTCTTTTCTGGACACATTCTCATTTGCTCAGAATGAGAAGTCATAGATTTCATATTGACCTTTGATGGTAAAATGAATAAAGGCAGTTCAATCACTATCCTGTTTTAAGATTTCCTTATGTAATTTCAGCCTTTTAGAAATTGATACTTCTAGAATTTAATAATGTATTTTTTCTATACAGAAATTTCAGCAATCATAAACTGGAAGGTCAGAGACAGTGTCTTTGTAAATGAATGTGGGTGACTTTCCCTACATTTTTATATTGCCTGTGATCCTCCCACAGTTCCATCTTCCTCCTGCTCACCAAATGAGTGCTCAGGAAATTAAAAAAAGCCATACAATATCCCCTCCTTGAAAATTTTCAGTGACTCCATAGAAAATCCAAACTTGCTGGCCAGGCATTCAAGACCTTCCCAAGATGTATTCTAACAATCTCTGTAGCTAGTTTCTGCCCAGTTTTCTCTTTATCCTAACTTATGTTTTGTCCAAACTAGGCTTTTCCCCCATTAGTAGAAATTACTTTAATTTATGAGGTGCCTACCATGTGCTAGATGCTGTGTTTAGCATTTTCATGCAGTGTCTTATTTGGTTTTCAACCTAGCAAGGATCATGTTGTTATCCTTACTTTATAGACAATTAAAGCTTAGAGTACTTAAGTAATTTTATTACAGTCACAAAATAAATAA
Source organism: Macaca fascicularis (assembly GCF_037993035.2). Lineage (NCBI taxonomy): Eukaryota > Metazoa > Chordata > Mammalia > Primates > Cercopithecidae > Macaca > Macaca fascicularis. The sequence goes on along the minus strand of NC_088377.1, from coordinate 127,731,943 downwards.
GGATTCAAACTCCTATATTTAGAGTTTACTCTTTCCAGGATAATGTGCTGTCTCTTTAAAGCTCTCTTGCTCACCTACTTCTGTGCCTTTGCTCATGGTGAGCTTCCGTTATGGAAAGCACTCTTTCCTCTATTTGTTCTGTGAAATACTAAAAATCTTTCAAGGGTCCAATCAAATAGTACTGACTGCTTGGGTCTGAATTCTAGTTGTGAGATTTTGGAGAACTTTTTCTCTATGTGCTTCAATTTCTTGGCTAAAAGTTAGAAATGATAATAATTGTTTTGTATCATATAGTTGACATGAGGAATAAATATACACAGATTCTTATAATAGATGCTATACACATATAAGCATATGTGTACACACACACACATATACATTCAATCTTTATTTATAGCTGTACCTATGAAGAAGTTAGAACAGTTTGTGTACCAAGTATTATGTCAGTGTTTGTTATAAAAACAGAAGTTATCTTAGATATCTGGGAAAATCCTCTTAATTGGAAAAATGATAAATCTGAAACTCAGAGAAGGTTTGCAAACCTGTCCTGGGTCACATAGTTGGTGGGACAGCCAACTCTGGAATTCAGAATTATCACTTCCTGTAACAGAATGTTTCTTTACATCTTTACACTAGACTGCTCTGCCTTGTAAAACCTTTCTATCTTGCCTCTGAACATTCTTGTTCTTTTTTCCTCTCTCACAAGGAACATTGCATTATAACTGTTTGAGTATGTGTCTTATCACTCAAACTCAATTGCGAGGTCCTTACATGCAGGGTGGCTTTCTCATTCATCTTTGTTTTCCACACAATATTGATGCCCACAAATGTGCACTCACATAGCATTTCATGAATTGATTGAACATCTGCTATTACAATAATATGAACTGATTATTCATCTGCTAGAAATGGAAATTGAGGTGCTTTCACATCAATTTTCAGTCTTCTCAGCAGCTCTGAGGGATGGGTACAATTTTACAGAGGAGGCAAATGAGGTTTAAAGGTTCAGAGAGGAAATTACTGGAAGGTTAATTACACAGGTGTTTCAGAACCAACCAAAGCAAAATGGATCATTGGGTCATTTGCTCTTTGGAATAGCTATGCCTTTGTTGGCTTCTTTGAGCACAGATAAATAAGAACTTTTGGTCTATAATTTACTTTTAATTTCAACACCATGTCAATTTTCCTAATACTTTTTATTCTCATATGTGTTTTGTTTATTTAATCACGTGTTTCAGGAACTTGAGTTGTACATTTTTTTTTCTGCTCTCAAAAGTAATGTTTGTTGTAGAATATTTAGAAAATAAAAAGAAAGAAAGAAATCACTCATAACTTAGAGATAAGCAACATCAACATTCTGGCTCTTCCTGGTAATTTTTTCATGTTAGAAACATTATTTGTATCTGCTTCTCTTTCTCTTATTTTAAATAATATTTAAATTGAGATTGTAATTTATTTTACAACTTACCTTTTCTATTCATCATCTAGAATCTAATTAATAAAAGTGCTATACATAAAAATTGTATGAAATAAATTACTTCAAACCCAAGATGTTATATCTAAGGGCATATAAGATAAGAAATTCAAAGAAATATAGAATACTTGGTTTCCATGCACTGGGGTAACTCTTTTCAGATATTTCCCAGTCTGAAATCTATTTACTTCTAGCTGCAACTATAGCAGCACAAATAACAACTGAAACTGCTATTGTGGTGGCACCTGTGTAGAGACAACTTTTGGCAGTATAGCTAAAGAGAATACATTCTCCAGAGTAATAGCCATCAGCATTTAGAACAAAGCACATTGAACTTTTCAATTAGAATTAGGGGAATGCATGAGATAAAGTCTCTGTATAGTATTTTAGGTTTATACTTTGGACAGTTGTAGACAGAAGATTGATACTTCTTTACATTTTGTATAACCTTCCTAATGTAAGTAAATAATAGTTAATTCCCCAGAAGATCCCATGATGAACACAAGTGAGCAATGCAGAATGTGGATGGGGAGGGAGGAGATTCCATTAGACCAGAATATTGATGTTGGGTGGACCTGAGCATTTGCCTATTGCCTATTGAGTGAGGCCTAAGAGTTATGTCAGTATGAATTAGGTATGACTGACAGTAACAGAGGAACTAAAAAGCCCCTCATAGTTTAATAATATGGAAGTTTATTTCTATTTTCAAAAAGTTGATGGAGGTAGATATTTGAAGGATAATATGACTAATAGGATCTGTCTCTACTGAGTCCCCGAAAACCTGGATTCCTTCCAGTTCACTGCTCCTCCAGTTTTTGGGTGAAGCCCATGTCCTCATGAACAAGGATAGAGTTCCAGTAACTGAAACCACATTTCCAGCAGCAGGAAAGCAATTTCACATTGCTTTCGTAGTGTGAAAGCAGTGTTGAGTAGTTGCAACAGAGACCTCAAATATTCGCTATCTCATCTTTTACAGAAAAAGTTTGCCAACTCATGCTCTGGAATTGAGACTATGGTTTCACAAATTTTCAATTAATCCATTCTTTTTTGTAATTGTCAGGTTGCTAGTTTGAACAAAATGGTTTTTATGAATTTGTATTACATTTGGATGTATCAAAAATAAGATTTAATACTATTTTGTATATTATTACTTGGATAAGAAAGAGGAAGAAAGGATGGGGAGTGAGACTTAAAATGACACAGATTTATTTCTTTAAAAATTCTGAAGTAAATTGTGGCAAAATATTAGTGCCTATTAAATATTAGTGATGGACATGTGGAAGTCTGTTATTTCTGTATTTCTTTGGTATGTTGAAAACTTCCATAATTAAATACTTTAAACAGTTTAAAAGAGAGATGATTATGAGTTCCCTTAAAAATAAAAAAAGAACTGTAGTCAAGTTTCAAAGCCATTCCAATTTGGATGTCGAGAGGAAGCTCCTTACAGAATGGTACGTGGAGAAGCTTGACTCCTATTGTGGTGTGATATTTTTTGTGATTGAACCTCCAGAATCATATCAGCAGTTCCTGAGACTCTGCATATCTGTAAAACGTGTCTGCCTCTGCCTGTGCACTACAAAAAGAGCACCTGCATCCAAAACCAGAAAAGAAGGCAAATGTGTCCTAGAAAAGTAACAGACTGTGTTAGAATTGGTACATTTCTGAGATGAGAAAGTTTGAAGTACTAAGAGCTTTCTACTTTTTGTTGGCATAAAATCTAGATCATTTACTCATAGTAAGATAAATTATTTAGGAAGACCAAAAGCCTTTAATATTTAAGCTTTTTTAAAATGGGTATTTGTAACCTATAAGCATATAGATATATAAGAAAAAAAAACTCTCTAAATTATTTAAGATTTTCTCCTTAGAGACAATAGGTTATCTCACAATAGATTGAACCTTTCTATATTAAAGAAGTAATGTTGCCGTGTATTTAAGTAAGAAGAGAAATTTCAAAACCTTTAGCGCTGTAAAATTGTATCCAGTCAGCCTCTAGCAACATACATAATCATAAGAAAGCTGCTCATCTGCCAAAATTGGACAGCTTTACCAAATGCAAGTTTAATTAACTGGAAAAAAATTAAATTTTAATAAATAATTAGGGTGATTATTAAGCATTATGGTGCACTTAAAATGTGTTGTGTAAACACTAGTGCGAATATCTTCCAAGTTTGATTTCCTACTCATTTTAAGTCATTATCTTTTGAGAATAAAACTAAAGCAATGGATAATTTTTTAAGGAAAAGGAAAAATATATAAAACAAGAAACAACCTTTATTTGGATAATGTGACAGTACATTTTACGTCAATTCTCAAAAAGCAAGCATTTACTTTGTACAAGGCAGAGTGTTATATGCTGAAGATATAAAAATGGATAAAATATGGTCTAAGAACTCACAGACTAGTGATAGAATGAGGATTAGAAATGTAAGTACCATACAGTAGATACACGTTTTAATAGAGGTGTATTACAAATGCTTTAAGAGCACCAAGGAGAGAGAGAATTCATTCTGATAGGAAGGACACAGAAGGTAACACAGATGTACACATACAGGTAATGTAAACAGGCAGAGAGAGAAGTAGAGAAGGTATCTCATGCAGAGGAAAGAGCACCAGGAAGTCATCCAGGCACAAAGTGCATACCTTGTTTGAAGAAATGTGAATTGCTTCATCTTGCCAGAATACAAGTTTATGGGAAATAAATGACCAGAGGTGAAAATATAAAGGTGGTTAGGGACAGATTTTCATCGAAGGCTTTTAAGGAAGGAGTTAAGTATGGTCAGATCTGGGTTTTTTAAAACAAATCATCATCAGTAGAAGGGGAAGTAAATGGGAAGGATGAAATGGATGAAGACCTTTATAAGGATATCCAATGGTCAGGGTGAGAGACAGGAGTCAGGATGGCTGATGTAAATCATTAGCAAAGATAATGAAAAAGAGAGTATACATAAAAGGAAACTTGCAGAAGTAAATCCATTTGGTGATGACCAGGAGAAAGACAGACAGACAGAGAGAGAGAGAGAGAGAGAGAGAGAGAGAGAGAGAGAGAGAGAGACAGAGAATGGGTATTAAAGGTAATGACATTACCAAGGTAGAGAGCATGTGAATTAGGAACAGGTAAGGAGAAGATACAGCTATTTATTTTTCATGTTTGATGTCTTTGGGTTATTCATGCTGATTTGACATTCATGTGAGGATAACAGCATTCAGGTCTAGAATTCAGGGCAGAAGTGAGGCCAAGAGATGGACATTTGCGATTCCTTTGTAAATAAGTGATGACTGAGTCTGTGGAGTTAGGTAAATTATTCAATAATAAAGCATAAAACAAGATAAAATGAGCATATATGTAAAACTTTCTGATTAGTATGATACCTTAAATGTATTTTTCTTTTTGAAGCTAGAAAATTGCTTTTTGAAGTTTTTCTTTTCATTCCCTGACAGAAATTTGGCTTGATTATTGACATTTTATCTCTCATTAATTATTATTTTTCTAAAAATTTTCAATTAACAGAAGATTTTTAAAGGATGCGTGGTGCCCTACTTAGTACTGTTTCATGGCCCTTCCTTTCTTTCTTACTTCTGGAAGCCTCCAGTTCTGTGATCAATTTCCCAATGACTTTTATTGGCCTATAGTTACCTGGGTAGGTAAGGAAGCCAAATTATAGCAAAATTTTGGGAAGACCTTCTAGCATGACCCTTCCACAATCTGTTATTTCTTTTATTACTAATTTTATGTGTATTAGATTATCATAAGATTTATACATAAGAATCATGTTACTTTTAAATAGCACATTTTCTTTAATAATGTAACAGTAGAAAAGTATATATATTTCAGTGAAATGGGAGATTAAAATCAATTCCTGCCTTTCTGTTGCATTTTAACATTTTCCTTTTTATTATAGAACATTAATTATGTATGGAAATGGTTCAACAACTTTGTTGTCGTAGTTGTCTGCTCTCTGTGAAATACTAGAAATGTGGGAAAAATTCAAGACAATTTTTACCTGTTACCATCAAACTCTGACTAATTCCTCCTAAATCAATGTTCAAATAATTATCATATTTGATACTTATGGACCTAACTTAGCTAAAACTTCATGTGTAAATTTTGAATTATTTGGATTTTTTTTTGATGAATAGATAAATTTACATCTATTTTAATTTAAGATTATCTAGCATTTAAAGCAATGATCATTCAATCCAAGTAGTCCTGTATTGGTTAGGATCAGATTTGACTAAATAAAATGGGAAAACCCAAAGTAAAAGGTTAACACACAAGGAAAGTCTTTACTCCTGGGGTCAGGAGTAAAGAAGTAGGGTCAGATTTGACCAAATAAAATGGGAAAACCCAAAGTGATGTGTTAACACACAAGGAAAGTCTTTACTCACTCCTAGGGAAGTCCAGAGATAGGCAGTCTTCGGTGTTGTTGGCTCCAGGGTTATCAGAGATGCCATCTCCCTTTATCTTGCTGTTCTGCCACCTTTAGAGTTTTCAGAGGCAACCTATGCTTTCTTAGAAATCTTACACAAGTCTTCCACTCACATCTCATTGACTGAAGCTGTACCTTTACATAAGAAAATCTGTGAAATGTAGTCTTTTAGCTAGTATCCTTCACCCAAATAAAATTGGGTTTTGTTATGGTGGTGAATGAAGAGAACAGATTTGGGGGAAGACGGTAAGCTATCCTATTACGATCAGTACAATGTCACAATGTTGTTTTAATAGAAAATATTTTAAAACTTACTAGGTTAATATCTAAGCCCAGTGATGGAAATTTATAACATTCTCTTTTCCAACTCATCCTTTTAGATTTAAATTTATAAAATAATATATATTCTGGTTTCCCAATGGTAGAAACTCACTGTAATATAATCTATAAAGCCATTTAATTCAGAAAATAGGGCATTTATTAAATGTCATGTGGTAAGAAATCTCTAACTCTTTTGATGTCAGACGTCAAGAAAATTAATTCCTCCTTGAAATCTCACTATTAACTTATGAAACCATCTGCGAAGCCTGACTGCCTTTATTGATTTTTTTCTTTTTTAAATATTTAATTTTTAAAATAGATTTAGGGGGTACAAGTGCATTTTTATTACATGATATATTGTGTAGTGATGAAGTTTTCCTGATTACATACTCCACCTTCTCTCACACAGACTCATCCCTGTGCTTTTAATAACTGGTACTTGACCCACGTCTGCTGACTTTCATGACAACTGCTGCCTTTTTCCGCTGGATTTTCATTATCTATTTTCTAATCTCCTGCCATTATCAATTTCTGATCTCTTCAGTTGCAAAGTTCTCAGTCTTCACTCTACAGAGGTCTGTATTCATCGGAATGTGTTTTAGAATTTGTGATCTCATTTCCAACCTCTCAAACTCTGAAGAAGTGTGAAATTTCATATCAGGCAGATACAGGCCCAAATCTCAGCTTTATCATTTACTCCTGTGACTACGGATAAGTAGATTAATTTCTTTCAGCCTAGTTTTCCTCATCTGGAAAATTATAAAGAACATGTCTACTTCATTGGGTTGCTGAGAAAATTAACCAGGATACCACATGAAAATTTAGATGTCCAATATTATCCTATCCCAACTATCACTATAATTGTCTTCAGAGCAGGTAAAATGTCTATGTAATGACTCTCTGGGAGATTTTCTGGAAACTGAGTGGGGTCTTCATAAATGATGTATGAAGGAAACTCCTATTGTCTGTCACATCTCATTGCAATGTGCATGCTTGTACCTAGGAGCATGTCTAAGTTAGTAGATCAAGACCTGACACTGGCATCAAGAGATCATGGTTCCAATCTTAGAATCCACTCCTGCCAGTAGACCTTAGAGAGGGCAAATCAGTCTGTTCTACAATGTTTCCTTAATTTAGACCTTTGGAAAGCAGAGGTTAGACTCTCAAGTTTTTTCCCAAAAGTTGTTAGGTTTCTTAGGCTTTTTGTCCATTTTTCACATGATGAGCTTTACCTACAATGGATCTCAGAAAAGATAGCCTGGAGATTCACAAAAGGTTATTTTACACCATTGTCACAAGAACTTGCCCTGCAAAATTAAGCCTAATTGTTACCTTAATTTTCATAACAAAAGTTTATTCTAGTGGCTTTTTTTTTTTTTTCTGAACCAAGAACTTATCAGGACCTTATCAATTCTGCCTCTATTATTAGACATGCTTTTATACCTCAATTGACATGCAGATATACTGAAATATATTTTATAACATATTGATAGTGCATTGAAATTGGAAGTTTTCCAAAATCTAAGGATTGTAAGTTACATAGAATTGTTGAGTTTCTAGTTTAATCATAAATAAAGTACTTACCAATGTTTTCACAAACTATTTAAGTTCCAGCTAGAGCATGCATTTCAAAAATTCATACTTAGGCCGGGCTCAGTGGCTCATGCCTGTAATCCCAGAACTTTGGGAGGCTGAGGCGGGTGGATCACCTGAGGTCAGGAGTTCGAGACGAGCCTGGCCAACGTGGTGAAACCCCCGTCTCTACTAAAAATACAAAAGTTAGTTGGGTATGGTGGCAGGCACCTGTAATCCCAGCTACTTGGGAGGGTGAGGCAGGAGAGTCTCTTGAACCTGGAGGCAGAGGTTGCAGTGAGCCGAGATCATGCCATTGCACTCCAGCCTGGGCAACAAGAGCAAGACTCCATCTAAAAAAAAAAAAAAAAAAAAAAAAAAATACTTGTTTGAGTAGGTTTTAATATGTTGGATATCCTAATGCTAAGTGATGATGGGTTTCTGCCAATGTATACAGAATGCTAAAATGATACCCAAACCCTGTATCTTGTAGATTCAGATTCATCTGGTCATGTTTTGAAAGTTGACTAGTGGAGCTGCCGGTGGCCATTTTTATGAGGAGCCATTGGAGCCTGACGGAGAGAAAACAAAGGCAGGTTTTGGGGCTGACAGCTAGTCCTGCTCAACTAACCCTCGTTAGCAAAAGGACCGGGGGTAGAAATGTCTTCATGACATTTTATTTGTGTCATAAGGAGAGCACACTTTCGTTTAGTCATGGTAAACTAATACTCAGATTGTCCAGCTCAGCTCCCTTAGGCTCAATGCCAGAGTTCTCAAGTGAGGGGGAGATTAAATAGAGTCAAACAGCAGGTGTCGCTAATATTCCTGTACAAAGCTGAGGACTCAGAACAGTGGTCTCTGTGGATTCAGCATCAGGAGAGTTGAAGTGGATAGGAAAGCCATCTGTTCAATGATGCAGGTAACAGAAGAACATTTTACAATGGCTTCACTGGGCAACAGCAAGGGAGCAGCCTATAGATTTTTCTTTAGGATGCTAGGCGCGGTTTGGTACAGTGAGCCGGGACTGATTAGGCTGTGTTTAGAGTGTGGAAGAAAGTGGTAATTTTGAGCTACACAAAGAATATCTTCTAGATACCCAGATATGAGTCAGAGAGATAGAATTAGAAATTCCTGGGATATTCAAATGAGAGAGAGAGAGAGAGAGAGAGAGAGAGAGAGAAATAATGAAGAGAAAGAAAGCGGCGGGGGGCGGGCTATGAAGAAAGACAGAAACTGTAATATTATTAGGCTGACAGTGATAGCCAGGAAAAGACATAACAGGTAAACATTTTTCATTTTTCACCTTTGCAATAATCAGGGTTCACATATTTATATGAGTGAGAGCTCATAATCCTGTATCAGAATATGATGATATTTGATAATACTTCAGTATTTTCAGGGTCCTTTCCTGTTAGGGATACTACAGTGAGGTGGTTACAAACGGACATTGTGAGGCCAGCCTACCTGTATTTGCCTCCTAACTCTTTGTATGATCATGAACAACACATTTAAATTCCTTAAGTCTCAGTTTCTCTATCTGTAAAATAGAGATGATAATAGCACTGCCCTCACAGGCATTTTTAAGAAAAATTAAGATAATCTATGATAAATTTGGTGTATACCAGAACTCAATGCATGTTTTTAATATATAATATTTACCTTGTTAGACTAACTAAAGTTTTGCTTTGTAAGGTTCTTTTCACACCAAATAGAAGACTTTGTTAATCTGTTATGACAATAACTCTTGGAAATTTTTAGTTCTTCCTTCTCATGGTGGTTAAATTATTTCACAGTATATCAGCTATGATCCAATTCCACAGTTCATATTCAGGCAAAACTGCCTTCTTAAATAATGGGAGTTTGGTACAGAGACTACAAAACCAGGGCAAAGGATGTTAAATTGATACTTCAAATGTGCCTTACTTTGAGCCTGATACTATGGAATTTTGCCTGCTATTGGAGCACCCAACTATTGCTTGGAATAATTTTGCATTCCCTCTCATTTTACAGAGCATTGGCTTGACTGACAACTTGACAGTCGGATAGCCTAGGCTGATGCCATTGTATCTATTTAATAATTTTGTTAACCAATTAATGCAAGCAGACAATTCCCATATTTCATGTAATAATTGAATATGAAAAAGAACAACAACAAATAAACAGTGGACACTCAGAACTAACATCTGAATACTGTTTTATCCCAGTTGCCCTCTTTTCCTGAACGCTCCAAAGGCATACACACACACATACACACATACATACACACATGCACACACACACATGAAGAAACACAAAGAAGGCAAAGGACATTTCATTTTGGGGTTGAATTTTTGCTCTGGAACCCAGTATAAAGCTCTAGTAGGTAGATTGGTCTTCAAGGAAAGGCTCTTTTTCTCTATATATGGTAGGCTACTTCCCTTCAAGACCCCTATATGAATCTAGAATCTAAACCATGCATGGCAGGATGGCGACACCTGTGCTGATGTTTGAGAAAAGTGGTAAAAGAAGGAGAGAGAGAGAGAGAGAGAGAGAGAGAGAGAGAGAGAGAGAGACAGAGAGAGAGAGAGAGAGAGGGAGAGAGAGAGAGAGAGAGACAAAGATACAGATCTATTTATTTGTATCTATCTCTATCTATCTGAGAGAGAGTCAGAGATACAGATATAGATACAGATCTATCTATCTGTCTAACTATCTACCTGAGAGACCGAGAGAGAGAGAGAGAGAGAGAGAGAGAGAGAGAGAGAGAATTTGCCTCTATTGCCCAAAATGGAACTGTATTAAGTTGTATGCTCCAAAAGTCTAGTCCTAGCTCCCAGGAAGGAGAAGAGAAGAGAGAAAGAAACAGCCAGTGTTTTTTTGAGAAAAAAAACAAATTCTGGGCTTTTCTAGCAGACTTGTGGATAGAAGAGGAAAAAAGTAGAAAGAGAGAAGATTGTATAGACTTACTTTATAGTGGGAACCTCAGAGTCTTCACCATCTAGGCTTCATGAGAGTTGCTAAATGTGACTAGACTTGTTAACCCATAGCTCCTCCCCAAGAAATTCAGTATAGTACATGCTCTTCCTTGGTGTTAGAATGTTTTTCACCAGATTCTTGTTCCTCCTTGAGGTATAGTAAGAGGGAGAGGAGTTGAAGGAAGGAGTTTTAGTTTCTTTCTCCATAGACCAAAATTGTACTAATTTTGTTCTTTCTTCTCTTGATTAAATGGAGTGAAATGTCAGGTCTATCAGCTAAGGGTGAGGCTGTTCCTTTCGAGGGAAGATGCCTGCACCATTGGAGTGCTTTTCTTGGGAACTTTCAGCACTCTGTTTTGTACATCTGGTATTAATGCTACAAGCCATTAAGCTCCTGTGTTCTTACTATCTATTACAGGGTAACACATTACCCTAAAACTTAGCAACTTAAAACAACAAATGTTTATTATCTAGAAATGGCTATTCTGGGTGGTTCTGGTTCTGAGTTTCTCATGAGGTGGTCCATAAGGTGTCAACTGGTGCTCCAATTGTTGGAAGGTTTGATTGGATTGGAGAATTTGCTTCCGTGATGGCTCACTCACAAGGCTGTTGTCTGGAAGCCCCAGTTCTTCCAATGGACTTCTCTCTGGAGCTCCTTGAGTGTCCTTATGACATGGTAGCTGCTTCCTTGGGAGAGTGCAATCCAAGAGGACAGACCAAGGAGAAAGGCGAAATATCTTTTATGTCCTAATCTTGTATGCCATAACTCTCACTTCTGCCACACACTATTCTTTAGAAGTGAGTCGTTAAATCCAGCCCACACTCAAAAGGCAGGAAATAAAACATTGCCACTTCAAAGAAAGGGTATCAAAGAATTTGTGGATGTATTTAAAAGCTGTGCCACCCTCAAATCTTTTATAAACCCACTAGGAGCTTCCACAAATGGTCCAGATAAAACATTAATTTATGCTATCTAAGGCCATACCAAGTCAATGATTTGCCATTTCTTTTATTCCCTACCTTAAATACTTCTTCTTTTTGTCCAATTGCACTCATCAAACAGCATTATACACTGAAATGGATAGAACTATAGACCAATTAATGCAATTAAACCCCTTTAATTATCAAGAAAATGCTTATTTCCACTGAAAAAGGCAACTTACTTTTCTTAATTATTGGCTCACAAATGGATCACTCTTTTTTCCTTATAGTGGAATTAAAATTCAAAGGTTTACTCTTTAACATTTCTTCTTATTCTGTTTGGCCCTGCCTAAAAAGTTTCACTCAGCAACAGAGTGCCTTTGCATACGTGTGTGCGTATGTGTGTTTAGCCGACGCTATTTTGTACAGAACTAACATAGATTTTTTTGGTATCACTACAGAGGGATTATTCTCACCACAACTGTGACGTATTATGTTAATGATTCCAATGAGACATGACCCTCTGATGGGTCCCAGTGTGTGTTGTTCCCCTTTATGTGTCCATGTGTTCTCATCGTTTAGCTCCTACTCATAAGTGAGAACATGTGATATTTGGTTTTCTGTTCCTGTATTAGTTTGCTAATGTCCTCCAGCTCCATCCATGTTCCTGCAAAGGATATAACCTCTTCCTTTTTTATGACTGCATAGTAACCCATGGTATATATGTACCACATTTTCTTTATCCAGTCTGTCATTGATGGACATTTAGGTTGATTGCATGTGTTTGGTATTGTAAAAAGCACTGCAGTGAACATACATGTGCATGTGACTTTATGATAGAACAATTTATATTGCTTTGCGTATATACTCAGTAATAAGATTGCTGGGTCAAAAGGTATTTCTGTCTTCCACAATGGTTCAACTAATTTACACTCCCACCAACTGTGTATAAGTGTTCCTTTTTCTCTGCAACCTCAACAGCATCTGTTGCTTTATGACTTTTTAATTAATAGCTATTCTGACTGGTGAGATCATATCTCATTGTGGTTTTGATTTGCATTTCTCTAATTATCAGTGATGTTGAGCTTTCTCTCAAACGATTGTTGGCCACATGTATGCCATCTTTTGAAAAGTGTCTATTCATGTCCTTTTTCCTGCTTTTTAATGGGGTTGTTGTTCACTTGAATATTTGTTTAAGTTCCTTATAAATGTTGGATATTAGACCTTTGTCAGATGCATAGTTTGCAAAAACTTTCTCCCAGCAAATGACATGTTTTTATTAATGCTTCCTGTCCACTCAGTGGATGTCTTCTCATGATACTAAAACAGTATGGTTTATATAGTCTATGAAAGTGAGCAGAAATTCCATAGTTAAATTAAAAAAAAAAAAAACTGTTGTAACAACAAAGAGCAAACTCAGGTTTTCTAACAAACTTGTAACGCAAATATTTGCTAATGATTAAAGATAAAGATTTTTAGTTGGAAGGCTTTTAATCCTCATTTTTAGTCTAGCAGTCAAAGATTAATAATATAGACCTATAGTATTTGGAACCAAGTCACACATGACTTGAAGTGTCTTTGTGAGAAATTATGTAGAGTCTCTTTTAAGAGTAAAGTAATTAAGTTTTTTTTCCAATATCTAGCTAATTTTAAGACTCTCAATATTACTATTGTGAAGATTTAACTTCAGCAATATTACAATTGCTAATGCTATATTTAACTAAATATTGCTTATTTATGCTAAAAAGAAAAATAATAGTGTCACCATAAGCATACACATACACACATTACAATAGAATACATATTTAGAGTTCCATTAACATCAAATACATATTTTTCCTATTCAGATTAATTCTACATAAGTATTTGCTGCTAGAAGCAATACTTATATACCTAAACAAACCCAATATTATTAGACTATCAAGTAGCTTTTATTTAAATATGTAATAAACATTTGAATATGAGAGGATATAAGATAAATATCATGTTACTTGTTGAATAAGTAATTATTGAAAATGTGCTGTGGGCAGATTTGAGCAAATTATACTCTATTGAACACATGAACACAAAATTTTAGTCATAAATAAATCATACTTCCAGCTGAAGTAGTCTTTTACAGTTCTTTAGAAAACAGCAAAATGAGCTTTTCTTTTTTTGTTTTTTTTTTTGCTTCTTGTTGAGAAGTGAGGGTACAATTATACCCTATCTATATGTATGTCTTTTTTTTTTTTTATACTTTCCTGTTTTGTGCCAAAGAGAACATAAGACTTCATGCAATAAGATGACTGGTGTTTGTGTAAATGTTTTCCGTTGATTAGAATTTTAGGGTGTATCAAATGTACTTGTTTGGAATAACTGGACATGTTTGTATTAAATTTAGTGTAGCCTGTTTTTTTTTTTTTTTTTTCTTGTCTCTTGGTCTTTTTTATTCCCACGTTAGGTTGACTGGGAAAAAGAGACTCTCTTCTTTATTTAATATGGGTGCATTAAACCTTTGGGGATCCTAAGCTCTCTCTTCAATATGCATAGACACTTCAAAAGCCTGAATAAGATAATGTGGTCCTAAAAAGTGATTTCTTTACCACCTTTTTGCTAGAATATAATCCATAGTCAGAGATAATGAATAATGCCAGTTAATGGACTCTTATCAAGTAAGGCATGCCACTAGGTTCTTACACTAACCCTACAAATATTTTCCCAGAAAAAATATTTTATATGAGGAAAAATCTTCTAGTCATGCTGTTTTGTTGCCCTTGTTTAGTAAGAGAACAATAAAGTCGTCTGCTGTGTAGGTTTTTTTCTTTTGACAAGCTTCAGGGGCCATGCACTTTAATGTATAATTAAAAAGAATATATATCTGTATATCATATATATATATGATTAAAATAGAAGAAGCATGCCTGGGAACTTGTGGTTTAAGAAAACTGCAGAATATTTTTAAAAAGCAAATGCAAATTTAAATGAAATAAATGCTAACTAATTGTAGGCACTAGGAAAATGCCTCAAAACTTTTTTTGTAATAAAGATACTAAATATATCCTGGTAGGCTTATAGAACTACGGGACCATTTTGTGTGGCATTTGCCTTCATTAGCCATCTATCATAATATCCACCCTATTTGACATTGATATACTATCACTATGCTGAAAATAATGTTGCAATATCAGGTTCACACTGACATCTCACAGTCCTTAAGATGCCCTCTTGGTCTCCCTCATGACCTTATTCCAAACAAAGAGACAACTGGCTCCTTTGGTGCTTCCACATTTAATGCATAACTCCATCTCTGGAAGAAATAAGGGGGGACTACAGGGTGAATTCAAACATATTACTGTAGATTTCCCACAATGTTGTGAGATTTTGGGCTTTTACCATCAAGCTTTAGCAATTGTTTAAAGGCATTTAGTAAGACAGATCCTTATGCCTGAAACAGTTTCCTACCTCACTTGTCTTAGTCTTCCAGAGGAAGGAGGATTTGTTTGTTTGTTTGTTTGTTTGTTTGTTTGTAGAGAACTTATTATCTCTAAGAGAAAGCCCGATTTCTTGAATTTCTTCCCATTTGGATCAGAGAATAATATTTTGAGATCTTTACAGTGGTGTTCCCCAAATTGAAAAATACAACTTATAAATGGGTTGTGATACTGATTTAATAGGTCTAGACAAGCAATTATGATTAAAACACAAAATATAGCAGGTTAAGAGTGACCCAACTATATCAGAATAGAGGATATCAGCCTTCATTGCATAGTAAAGGTCTTCATTTCAATTAAATATATATGTAAGCATATGAATATGTTTACTGGGCCATGGTGGAAAAATATATTTTTTAAAATGAATTTTGATGAAAAATACTTGAAAAAAGTAGTCATGTATAAAAATATAATTTCATAAATGTTATGCTTTACAAAAGGTTCAATGACTCAACTCAAGGAAATTGCGATCTTTATGGATAGGAGCACATCTATGTAGCAAGAGAGTTGTAAATATTAATTTCTTATCTAGAGAGAGTTTGATACACCAAAGAGTGTTATCAAAGTTAACAATAAGGGGAAAAGAAAATATGCCATTATTCAGAATACATACTCCTCAGTCTCCTAAAAGCCTATTGGTTACAAAAGTGTTGTTTAGGATCTCAGAAAGAGAAAGTTTGTTTTAGATGAAACATATTCTCTTGTAGGCATCTAAAGAGTGACCAGGAGTGACAGACAGTCAAAAAAGTTTTCTACTTTCTCAAACAAGAATTTAAACTGTCAGTGGTTCACTGAGTGATTATTTTCATGTCTTGTCCATTTTTCCTTTGCAATCTTGTTTTTATGTAATGAAAGCTTTAAACATTCTATAGAATTCTTTTTATTTTGAGGACACAAAAGAAAGCTTAGGGCATTTACCCTTCTGAAATAACTTCAAAATATATCTTCCTCCTCCATGGTCACCCAATTTTTTTTTTTTTTTTTGAAATTTGGACAGTTTCTTAGAATTGCTCGGCATCCCATGCACTGTCAGGGGGCATTAATCAGCCCCTTTCATCATGGGTGGCTCCTTTGGATAGTTGGAGACTTCACCAAATTATCTATTGCTAACAATATACCAAAAACAGTTTTCACATGAAACTCATCTTTATGCAAATTCTGTTATCTGATAGAGAAATGATTACTGATGTGGGGCATGAATTCATTCGTGTATGCACTGCATATATGATAAAATATTTTAATATAAATTTAAAGAAAAATAAAAATGGCATCTATTTTCCATGTTAGCATTTATATAACATCTTTCTACATTCAAATAAAGTCATATATCTTGATAGCTTAAGATTGTTTCTCTGTTTTCATTTTCATTTTTTTTTGTGTGTCGGGGGGCAGGAGTCGATGAGGATGGTAAAATCAGTTACCATACTTTAAAATTTTACATTATGCCAACTTTTCTGTTATGTTTAAAGAAATACAAACATGCCTTCATTGTTATTCCTACATTCTAAAATCTATCCTGGTGATCTCCATCTTCAGGTTGTATAGTCTGCATTCGGCACAGATAAAGATGCACTAATTGTGGACAGTGTTCTTATTAGTCATAATATCCATTCTGATTGGTTGGAACAGAGGCTATGTTATTTACCATATATTTTCAGCATCTTCTGTTCTTATACTTTCACTCTCACTTTTTGAAAAGTATGTTGACCTATGCAGAGAATATTCACAATACTGTCAGCAGGGGCTCTAAAGCCAATTTTAGACACATGTCACCGAATTACCTTTCTAAACAGTTATACTCTCTGGAAGCCTTGCAGGAAACAAAAAGAAAAGAGAAGTCTTATTAATGAAATGTAAATACAAGGTGAATTTAATGATATATGAGGGAAAATTTTCTGTGGTTAATATCTAATATCCATACTTTCAATATCTCTTCTTTCTGTGCCATATGTCGTGAACTAAGACACAGAATACCACCTCTAAATGTGATGAATAATATTGAAAAATCAAATAATAGTGTGAAGAATAACAGGGAGAGTTGGGATTGATATGAATTTTACTTTCTCAGAAAGAAACTTTCTCTTAGTAGAAAATTTTTGTTTAGATAAAATCTGAAAACTCTGAGGTAAGTTCAGAAATAGAGTCAGTTTTCTGCCTGGTCCCATTACTCTGTCTTTAAAAGTTTACTCTGCTTTTATTAGAGGAATATCTTCCCTGGGCATTTCAGGTCTTTAAATAACATTCCAAGAAGCCTGCAATATTTCACGGAAGTTTGATTATTTCCATGGGAATGTGCAAACTGGTAATATCCATCTATTCACACAGAAACTCAGTGCCAGGTATGTTGATGTAATTTGGCAACATTGTTAATGATGATTTCTTGAAAAAAATATTTTCCGTCTTTTTTGGATCTTGGTTGAAAATCAAAACTTCCGTGTAAAATTTGAAGTGATTCACTAACTTAGAAACTCTCTAAAAATGCATAAAATTATAGCCCTATATATATATAAAAAAAGTTTTCCCTCTGAGATTATAAATGCAAAAAGGTGATTAATATGGGATATAATTACTTTTATTTGAATGAACAAGGCACTAGGATTAGCAATGTCAATCTCATGGAAATTGTAATGAAATCTCTAATGATCACAGAAGTTCTGGATCTTCCCTTCACATTTCATTTGAAAGATATTCTACTGGTACTGATAAAAATGAATGGAGTTATTAGAAGCTTAACACACTTATTTCTTCAATATAATACATTTTCAAATATCTAGTGTGACAGGGGAAATTGATAATTTCGTTAACCAGTTTTGGTTAACAGCAGGGTAACCAATAAACAGTAGGGTAGTGAACAAGAGGGACGATTTTTAATCACTGCCTGATCCTTTCCAAGAGCAATGGCTGGGAGCTCTTCCTTTCCTCACTATCACTTCCTTTACAGGTATCAAGGATTCACCCTTCGTGATAGAAAATGGATATATTCATGGAGATCTCAGAAGAGGTTTCAGGGTTTTAAGCATTGCTTCTTCTATAGGAAAAGTGCAGGCAGCTGTGGATGAAGGGCCCTACAAACTGGTGATGTGAATAGATAATGTGGCTAATCATACGGGAAATATGAAGTGAGTTCTAACATGGTGATCAATCTATAGGTGTTGGATCAGGCCTTCTCGACTCACTGGTAAAGGTGACAAAGGGATAGGGAAACCCCTAAGTCTAATGTTTTCCCCTCAGGCCCTGTGACCTCCAAGTTTACCCCGTATCACCCCTTTTCTCTCAAGACCAGCCCCACAAGACTCTTACTTTCTGTCATTAATCCACCAATCTATTGTTGTGGCAAAACCCCTAGGCCCTGCTTCCTTCAGGGCTAGCCTTTGATTCTTAAGAGCTGTAATCATCATTAACTGTGTTCACCATTATTACTTATCCTCTGTTTCAGGAAAAATTTCCTGCTTTAATTCACTGAGTCTTAGTAACTTGTTTCTAATCAACAGAATACGGTGGAAATGATAATTTATGTTTGGGATTAACAGACATCATGGGTTACTCCTTGCTCTCTCCTTTGGGTCACTTGTTCTATAGGAAGCTAGCTGCTATGTTGTGTGAATGCTCAAGTAACTCTGTAGAGAAGTCTATGTGGCAAGGAACTGTGGCCTCCTACCAACAGCCATGTTAGTCAGCCACCATGGAAGCAGATTACCTGCCCCAATCATAACTTCAAATGACTCTATCCCAACCAACACTTTGGCTGAAACCTCAAAGAGGCCCTATTTCAGAATCAAATAGTTAAGCTGCTTCTGGATTTCTGACTATCAGAAGTTATGTGAGATAACAAATGTTCATTATTTAAAATGGCTAATATTTTGGAATAATTTGTTGTACTGAAGTAGGTAACCAATTCACATTGTCTGGAGATTATCTCTGACACATCAATGATATGATAACCTTCTTGTTAGCATGAAGGTGTACTGAAGCCAGGTGCAAAATAAAGTCACATGGTCAAACCCAGCTGACAGTGGATTCAGTAGGTCTATGGATTAATGCACTTATTTCTTTAATACCTACGTGCTTAAAAGGTTGGATGTATTTAGCAAGTGATGGAACTCACGTATTGATTCCTTGACCTTTGGAATAATAGCTATTATAGTGGGAAAGGCCATCAGAAAGCCCCTTAAGCTTCATCACACCATGCAAGATAGCACATCAGAAGCATCATAGGTAAAATGGTAGAGATTGAATGGTTACATTAAAAAACTAAAGAATGTTGATATTGCCCCTGCAAAAACAAGATGCACTATAGTGGGTAATGGTGCACTTCTAAAAATTTTAAAAAGTGGTAGCTCCAGTTACAACTTCTGTGTCATATATGATATCTTTACTAGAACACATGATATAGTTTCTGGCACATGGCATGAGGCTATTGATATGACATGAGTGTTTCTTTCAATTCTCATCTGAAAAGGAGATTAGAAGCAGTTCACATTCATTTAGGATGACAAAAAGTAGACATTCATGGCCTTGTGCCAGGGATATGTTGTCAAATTATGTAATGTATAAAGTCTCTAGAGAACCTCAACAGAACCACTTCATTGTAGACTCTCAGCATTGTGGAGTAAGGTCATGCTATATTAGCAGGGAGCTGTTTTTCATTCAAAATCAGTTCCTGATATAGAGCATTGAAAAAGACCATCTCCAATCCTAACAACAAAAATAGGTCATATAAGCTACTATAAAATTATAGTCTTTCAGAAACTCTTCAAAGAACTGACAATGTAAAGGAATCCAAGCAAGCTAAATTCCAAAAAGGAATTAGCCCTTTTTAGGAGAGAAGATACCTATTCCTACTGTCATCATGGGGCATGATGGAAGAAGGGAAAAACCTTTCAATAGATGGGGACAAGGAGAAAGTTGCAACCTTTTAACAAACTTTGAATGGCTATACCTAGAGGACAATGAATGATTAGATTCCTGATAATCCTAGTCATAGAGCAAGTACACGCAGCCAAAAAATTCTATTTCGTGGGAATTCCACTGAATGTACAGCAGCACTTTGTAAAGGATAGGTAGAGGTAAATAAAGTTATGGGGAATACCCCCAAGCTGTACAGAGCCCTCATTAAGTGCAAGGCAGTCAGCAGCTGTAGGCTGAGAGTGGAGCAGGAGAGCTCAGAGAGATCACCTTGATGTGGATACAACCTTCACCAAGTTTATCTTGGAAAACAAGTTTAGACTTGGAAAACTAGGGCCTAGGAAGAAGGGTAGAGAGTTATAAAGCAAAGAAAACCCTCCAAAGAAAACTGATCCATAAAGTTGCTAGTTGACTGGTAGAAAGAGATCTCAGACATCTTTCTGTATTCAGGAAGGACCTATTCTCACCATCAAAATAGTAAATCCAGTGAGGAATTGGATGCAACTAAAGATTCAATAAAGCCAAGATAGATTATACAACTCTAGGTAATACTCACTCAGCAGCCCAACCTAGTGGTCTGAGGAAGAAGCATGTTATTTCATAGGGTAATTTTATCTACATTAATTTAATCCCCACTGTTCTTTTAGACACAGTATTTGTCATTTTGCAGAGCATATAAAGAGGCAGGATAAATCACCCATATTCAGAGAAGAAAGAGTTAGTGGAAGCAGACTTACAGAAAACACAGATGTTGGAATTAGCTGAAAAGGTCTTTACAGGAACTATGATAAATATATTACATAATTTGAAGTTAAATGTGGTATGGTTATTTGGAAACATAGTCCTCCAATTCCTTGACACTCTTTGTTGAGAGGTGATATCTATTTTACTTCCCCTTAAATATAGACAGACTTTTATCTGCAATCTAATATGACTTTTATCTGTGATCCTATATGACTTCTGGGCCTTTATTTAAAGAGATCATGTAGGTTTTTTTTCTTGTCTTGTTGGGATGTTTCCTCTGAGTGAAGCCAGATGTCAGATAAGAAGTTTGACTCCTTTCAGATTGCCATCCTGGAGAGGACATATGTAGATACATGGACCAATAGCCCTAGCTGAGTTTCCAGGTGACAGCCAGCATCAATTGTCTACTACAGGTTGAGACAACTTGATATTCAGATCAGTTAAGCCTTCAGATGACTGCAGCCCCAGTTGACACCTTATTGCAACAACATGAAAGACAACAAAATTTGAGTCTTTCTTGAATTACCACAAAATCATGAGCAATAGAATGGCTATTTTCAACTGCTAAGCATGTGAGTAATTTATTGTGCCTCAATAGTAACCAGAACAAGTAGAGAACAGACGGTGGATTTCAGCAGAAAAATTTAAACTATAAGAAAGAATCAGGTGGAAATTCTAGAAGTGAAAAATGTAATATCAGAAATAAGAACTCAATGATGGTTTGACTGAACATGAGAAAAAATGAGCGTATTAATGAACTTGAAGATGGTTAATAGAAATTGTCCAAATGAAGCAAATGCACGCGCGCACGCTCACACACACACACACACACACACTTTCTCTCTCTCTCTTTCACACACACACACACATACACACACCTCTGAGATATAATTTCTATGGCACTTCTTAGAGCTCCTCGGAAGTATGCTCCAGTAACCCAGGGTGGTAATTTGCCTGTTAATGCACCTTTTATTGCTTCTTTCCATTCTATGCCTCTCTTCCCTACCTCCCATTGAGTTACTTGCACTTGAATGCTCTCAAGGGCTGTCTTTGAGGAAACTCAAACAATACAAGTGCTATCTCATATAAAGTGAATAAAAATTCTAGAAAGTCAGTTCTATTATTAAACTTTTTAAAAACTTTTTACAGGGAGGAAATTAAATGTTAGAGAAGTTAAAAAATTTGGCCAAGGTCATATAGCTAGGAAGTAGCTATATGAAAAAGACATGAGAGCCTGCACTTAACCATATTCCATAATAACTTACGTTGTAATGGCATTGTATGTAGCAATTTATAGCGTGCTCCCAAAACATCTAATTTATCTATAGAACAAATGAGTGAGGTGAGCAAAGCTTATATTTTTGTTCAGAAAATAATATTTTATTAGAGGAAGAAACTATTTTAAAGAGAAAGTGGCTCATTTAAACAAATACAGCTCTCTATGGGCAGTGCCAAGACCAGAGCTGGGTCTTCTGACTTCTAAATTCTAGTCTACTGTGCCATGTAATAGGGCTGTAGGTAACTGAGAAAATACTATTTTTTACTTTAACAATCCCCTTGATCTTCTACAGTACTTCTGAAGTTGAATGACCGGTGTGAGGTCAGTGGTAATAACCCCCTTTTTTCTTTATTAGTCTAGTTAGTGGTCTATCTATTTTATTTTATTTTATTTTTTTCAAACAAAACAAATAAAAGCTCCTGGATTCGTTGAACTTTTGAATAGCCTTTTTGTGTCTGTCTCCTTTGGTTCAGCTCTGATTTTGGTTGTTTCTTGTCTTCTGCTGGCTTTGCTGTTTGCTTTTGGTTCCCCAGTTTTTTTTTTCAGAGAACTAGATGTGATGTTAGGTTGTTAACTTGAGACTTTTCTATCTTTTTAATGTCTGCATTTACTGCTATAAATTTCCCTCTTAACACAGCCTTAGCTGTGTTCCAGAGATTCTGGTACAGTCTATCTTTTTTCTTATTAGTTTCAAAGAACTTATTGATTTCTGCCTTTGAAAAGTAAAAAAAAAGATCAACTTTATTTTTTAGGATTAACAAAGTCAAATTGACAATATTTGGATGTATGATGGCTATAAAAATGGAAGTTATTCACAAACATATACTTATTCCTTTGTATGAACAGCTTATTTCATGTTTCTGAAAGCTCAATAACCTGAATCAATGTGTTTATTGACGTTTTCTTCTATTTGCAAAGTGTATTTTTTCATAATAAAAAATCTCTGGAAAAAATCTAATTCTAAAGCATGTATTCATAAGTCTTATAATGGTACAAAGAAAATAAAGCATCAGCAATTGCAACTCTTCAAAGTATTTTTTCCCTAAATCAAAACAGAGAAATGGCTATTTCAAAGATTCACATGATTAGGCCTTTAAGTGGCTTCTGAGGGTCGGAACTCTTTACTGTAATTTTTAGGAGTCTCCTCACGCCATTCCTACAGAAGTTAATGTCTGTTAAGAACATCCTACTTATTATAAGCTCCATAGCACAATAAGGCAACTATAGTTAACAATAATTTATTGTATATTTCAAAGTACTTAGAAGAGTAGATTTGCAATGTTCCCAACACAAAGTATGATAAATGTTTGAGGTAATGATAGTCCAATTTCCCAGACTTTATCATTACACATTATACACCTGTGTCAAGATATCACATGTACTCTATAAATATGTACAACTATTATGTATTTGTAAATTTTTTAAAAATAAAATATTTTGTTTTACTTATAACTTAAAGAAGGAAAAGAAAATATCTCTGGTGTATACAAAAGAACATTCAGTTAGTAAGACTTCTCTATCAAAACTACTTTCATCCCCATGTCGGAAGGACAAGAAGATGTATAAATGTTTATGGGTGTGTTAAACTTGTCATGTACAGCTTCACAGGTTGTGCACTGCACTATTGCAGGGGTGCCATTCACTTAGATTACAATATGAATAACTCCCTTGACATAATGTACAGCACAACTGGTACAATAATATACAATGACTCTGCTCATGAAGGTCCACTGAGATTTTAGGTAGGCTCACTAAAGAAAGGACAATTACAGCTATTTAAATTGTAGTTATTGGATTAACCCCAATTTAAAGTTGTACTATTTAATTAAAACAAAAAAATAAAATGCAAATGAAAACAAAAAACAAAGATGTTTCTGTGTGGGATAAAGGGATGAAGAGACTTTTGCCTGTTAAATGTGTTTTATGCTTTCATAAGAATCTTAGCAGTCGCGATTCTCGATTTTGTCATTCTGCCAAACATATTAACTTATTTTAATAAAAAGTAAAAAGGACTGTCAATGTAAGTTAAAGAGAATAAACAAACTTAGTGGGGAAAATAAAATATTTCCCCCAGATTCAAGTGACTTAAAAGTAATAATAAATTACAATGAAATGCGAGATATTTATGTAAAACTAATATTTTCTTATGAAATGGCTGTTGCTATTACCAATGCTCCACAAGCATTATTTAATTTTATAATCACAATTTTCTATTAGTAAAAAAAGTTATTATACTTACTCGACAGGTCAAGAAATAGAAGGGAAGTTATTTAGTAATTTACTGGAACACATACAGGTAGTAAGTGACAGAGCTAGACTTAAACCTACATGACATAAATCCAGAGTTCCTTAACAGGTCATACAATACCTCTTAAAATGTCGTTTAATTAAATATACAAAATGCCAAAGGTAGTTATGAAATAACACTTTAATGATAGCAGGCTTGAGTATCTGGTACCAGGCCACAGGAGCACCATATGCTTCTGCCACTGGAATGAAAGAGTAGGTGGCAGAACACTTATAGCTAAAGTAAAACTTCAGAGTTAAAGCTGGCCTTAGCCTCTACTGCTACAACTTCTCCTGCATCTCCATTTTGTGTTGAGCTTAACAGAATTCTTTAAGAAAATAAGAATTGAAAAACAATTGGCAATGCAAATATCTTAATTGAAACCATTCTTTATCTGGAACTGGAGCATATTGTACATTGATGAAAATTAAAATTTTCATACTTGCTTTTAGTGGCTCTGTAACAGAAGGGTCTATATTTCTAAAGGAAATATGAGAAGAGAAATGCCTCGACTATCCTTGAGAAGTTCGTCATATTATGAATCTCATGCCCTAGTGTTTCTCATGACCAGGGCTTGTAATAAAATGATTGCATTATTAAAGGAGTCCATTATACCAACTCCATTAATCTTTGCTCAGAGAAAGAAATTTCATAAGTGAAATCAGTAAGCTGCTAAGAGTATGGCTACATGCATAACATATTTTCATAATTGTTCAAAACTTCCATTTATGGGAATTATTTAGGATACATTGTTATATCTTAGTCTTCAATTTGGAAGAGTCAAGAAAGTGAAGGTCAGATTTTGCAAAAGGTAGGACAACCTTGAGAGAATGTTCCATTCAACATTATTTACAACAAAGTCCGGCATCTGTCAAAACGGTTCTCATCTGTTGACTTTAAGGAATATTGATTATAAACATGACAGTAAAAGCCAAGCATTATGGTGTATTCAGAGTTTGAAGGCAGGGTGCCTTAATTAGTCAGTATGTGTCACAGTCCTTCTTACATAGTCTGGTGTACAAGATGGAAGTCAATTCTGTGAATTAATAATTGGCAAGAACAAATTTGACATTTTTCACTCAAAAGCTTCCTCAAATTTATCTGAAGAGAACTGCATGTCTTTCAAAAAATATAAGAAAGTTGTTTTTTAAAAAACTGGAAATTATACTTTAAATTTGCAAAACGACTCTAAGAGAAAAAGTTTTCTAATTTTTCAGGATAGATTCAAAAACCTGTTGAAAAGGAACCAGTTTAAAGCAGTGGAATCAATGTCTACTCCATTGGACATGTTTACATGACGTGAATTTCCAAAAAATAGTCAGAATGCTCATAGGATGTGGAGGAGGAGGGGTGAGAGGGAGAATAATGGAGTGCTTTTATCCAGCTTTAGCCATTGCACCAATTCCTTGGAGATCAAATCATGATTTTCTCTTGCTCTAAAATGGAGCTTTTCAAATTGAGCCAGTTTCCTTGGCACCCAAAGCTGCTTAATAAACCGTACATTTCATATTATCTGTTAGTAAAATGTTTTGGGGTAAACATTTTAATAATGATACAAGGAAAATATAAACAAATAAATAGCTGGGATACAAATTTCTCATGGCTAAGAAGAGCTGCTTTGGGCTTGGCCACCAGAACCAACAAATGGCATCTATATATCCTCTGCCATTTGTATTAATTCCATTGAAACACTTTAGAAGTGATGTTCTAAGGAAAAAAGGAATTTGTTTAAAAATTTTATTCATTTCAGCCCTATGCTCACTAGTGCCAATATTTAAAAATTACTGATACCCTAGATAGAGAGGATCAGAGAAGAAGAACCCAAATGAGTATATACATATTTACTCTTCAGTCATAAAAATCTGCTTAGTAATTCTACAATTGTATTCCTCCTGCATCGGGTACCATCATGTCCTATGAACCCATTCCCCACCTCTTGGTTCTGAGACCTGCCCAATCTTATCCGGAAAGAGATTTCAGGAAGTACAGATCTTTGCCTGGAATACTAAAGATCAAGTCAATTTGATTTGACTCTGGTTCCATAGTTCTAATATCCAGGCCTCTGTTTTGTTTTTAGATATCGAACATCTGTTTGTAACAAATTCTTATTTCCAATGGCTTAAGTTCTTACTTTAATGTCTTTCCAGTTTCCCAGCTCCTAAAAGACAAGGCCCATATATTTTCCTTTCCAATTGCCTTTCTCTTCTTGTCCAGGATCTGTAACTAAGACATTTCTCTCTGCTGTCTCATCCTCTCTTTCTTTATTCCCATACAATTTTGTTCATTTTACTGTAACAGAACCTATCACTATCTTCTGTCAGGGAACATGTTAGAGATGATGACACAGATTCTAGCATATAGAAAGTTTTCAATAAACTTTTTCAAATGAATGTGTCACCCTAGCTCTATGTTCCCTAATTATAGAAGGCAGCATGGTCAAGTCTACCACAAAACCATTTTACTTACTCTTGGCTAAGCACACACAAGGAATCCTAGAATGTCCAAGTAGTCTTTGAATTCAGGTTCAAATGTTATATTACAACACACACATAGTCCACAGGGTGATGGATAAATGACTGGTTTCTCTCATTCATTCCACTTGTTCTCATGTTTTTTGTCCTGGGGCTTCAATTCTTAGTTCTATACTCTCTTCATCCCACCCTTTCTTTCTGCCAGTCCCTAGGAAAGTCAATCTTCTCTCCTGGGTTGTTAGCCATTGTTAGTCACTTATGTTATTGAATACAGGAGTAGGATCTTGAAAGTAAAATAGGGAGGAGCAGAAGCTCCAAGGATGGCATTATCTTGGAGTAGAGAATCTGAAAAACCAGTGTTCTTTTATTATTGCAAAAGATGATTTTTATTAATTTTTAAATTTATTCTATAATATTTATAAGTTTGCTATGTTGAGTAGTAGAGCTGGTAATATAGCATTTACAAATTTATGTTCCTATAAGAAGCTGTTCTCTTGTGTCCTCTTATATTAAAAGAATGGCTCCTAGTCCATCCTGGGCTACGTTACAGAAGACCCTCTTTATAATCTTGGTCTCTGTATTGTAAGTTTTCCTTTATTAATCTAGCCATTTTAGGTGCCATGATATATATATATATACACATATATATATGTGTGTGTATATATATACACATATATATATGTGTGTGTGTGTGTGTATATATATATATATAAAGAAGAGCTGAGTAAGGGTGACATAGGTGTTTGGATTTGCTGGGGTAACCACTGATCATCTTGTCTATTCTGAAGTAGTCAAAAAGAAAGCCACAGGGGACAGAGGTTTCTAAGAGGTGACCAGAAAGACAATGTCCTCTATCTAACCATGCTTGAAACCCCAGAGCCTGACTGTATTTCCAAACTTCCCATTGGTGTGAATTAATACATAATCCACTTTTCTTTCCAAGCTAACATGAGTTGGTCTTCTACTATTGGCAATCTAATGAGCTAAATTTGATGTTGTAAAACACAAATCAAATCATTTACAATGTTATTCTAACTGAGACCAAGAAATTGTCTTGCTTTAGATAAAAGCTTAATGTAGGAGACAGGAAGACAGGAATTTACATCTGAACTGATAAGATAAAGGCATCAACATAGCAACAAGATGAATAGGAAAATATTTTTTCAAGAGGCCCAAACCACAACCACAAAAAGATGCATTTCTATATATACTATTCTAGTGATTTTACTGATTTCATAGACAAATGGAAGAAGGCATTTCATTTACTGGGGCAGACTGGAAGGGGAAGGATCTTTCTAGAGCTAGCTATTCAGACTTCAGTGGGCAGTGAGGTAGAGAAATACAAGGAAAAGGGAATGTGGACCCAGTTGGATATTGGTAAGAAATTCCAGTCTATAAAATATAATAATAATGGTGGCCATTTTTATTGGCTATTATGGCTTTTAATGACTTCTATGTGCTAGGCATGCCTCGTGCCTTATTTTCATTCCTTGTAACAAGTCTATAAGTTCTAATAACTATTTTACAAGAAGCAAACTGAAG
This sequence comes from Macaca fascicularis, assembly GCF_037993035.2. Taxonomy (NCBI): domain Eukaryota; kingdom Metazoa; phylum Chordata; class Mammalia; order Primates; family Cercopithecidae; genus Macaca; species Macaca fascicularis. Next base: position 127,703,573 of record NC_088377.1, on the reverse strand, counting down.
CTCAAAAAATTGGTGAAAACCACAGAGTTGAAGGGGAAGGATAGGGTTTGTACTCAAATCATTTGAGTTCCAAAACTGAGGTTTATTTTTCCCCAGTACACTAATCTAGCCACTAGAAACAGGGAGGCCAAGGCAAGCAGTGACTGGCAATACGTTGACTTCCTGGATTTCTGGCAGAAGACCCCAATGTGGTCAAGAAAATTACTGAAATTTCAATCCTACTTTTGGATATTTCCGTGGATTAAAAGAATATATCTACTAAAAGGCAAATTGTATAGTTTCATAGTTTACGGAGTAAACCATGGAGCTAGTTTCCCTGGGTTCAAATTATAGCTTCTACACTTGCTACTTGTGACATCTTGGCTAAGCTATTTAGCCTCTTTGTTCTCCATTTTTAAAATGGGCCTATTAATAATATAGACCTCTTAGGGCTGTTATGAGAATCAAATGTATTCATGTTTTTAAAGCTCTTAGAAGAGCAATGAACATATAGTAAGCATTACATAACCCTTTATCAAATAAATAAGTGCCAGAAGGTATGAGTGTTGTGGCTTAACTTTAGTATTGTGTATTTTTAGCTTTGAATTGTTTCCTTTAGGTCAGGATTTCTCAGGTTTGACACCATTTTCATTTTGGGCTGTACTATACTTCATTATGAAGGCTGTGCTGTACACTGTAGGGTATTTAGCAGCACCCCTGGTCTCTACCCACTAGATGTCAGTAGCACCTCCCCAGTTGTGACAACTAAAAATGTCTCCAGACTGCCAAATTTCCGCTTGGGTGGGGGCAAAATTGTACCTCTTCTGCTTATAAAGGTTGGATTTATGTGCAATTATTTTTGCTTCAGACTTACAAAGTGGAGCTAATTGTTTCATGTCACTACTACCATAGACATTTCAAAATCAAAACAAGAAATGCGTTAGCAAAGTTCTTGAAAGAATGAGGTGTTGACATCAGCTTGCTCTCGAGTCTACTCGTTTTCACTCACTCATTTCTAAATAATGTATTTCTCTATTCCATGTACTCTGGCTTTTCTGTTTCTTTGTGTATTTCCCCTCTGTGCCCTTCTCTGTGTAGCAATGCCGCATGCCTACCAGCAGGTGGTACCCATGAATAATGTGATCTATATCTTTTCCCTTGCAAGCGTCATCAGATCGCCTCTCCCACACTGCTGTGTCGTGGCTTAGATGCTGAGAGTTCTATAGAGATAATCGGCATCTTTCTCTTACTTGGGAAAAATAAAAAGTTTTCAAATAGAATTTTGCCTTCCTAATTCTGAGGGCTTCCTCCAACACTTTGTATCTAGCAGCAGATATTATGTATAACTCTACATGAGTCTAATGGCATTACTTGTAAGCAGATGATTAGAGTCATTTGCTTTGCTGAATGTTCAGAATTCGGGTACCTTGAGTACCCAGATTATGTTATTTCACTCTTCTTAGCTGACTACCAATGACTACATCCCACAATTCCATGTGTCAATGTGGAAACTGGCTTAAAGATAATAAAAGACACCTGAATAATACATTTGCCTACTGCATTTTAAATGCCCACAAATGCAGAGTCTTCCCGTTAGTATAACACAATTATACTTTTGATGGGTTCCAACTCTAGTAACGAATCATAATCATATGAAAATAAATCAACACTGCATATGCCACAGGGCATTTAAAGGCATCCATTCATTATTTCACATTTCAGGAAGATGTATATTAGATAATAATACTATAATTTATAAAATTTCAACAAATTTCAATATATTACAATCTTGTCTCTTCTCATGCAGCAATCTGAGTTCACCAGTTTTCCGTCTCTGGATTTTACATTCTGACTTTTAATTTGACATAGGGGGAGCCCTAGCCCCACTATTGTATTGTCAAAATATTGAAAACAGCTCTTTGGAAAATGGATAGAGGAAATCTTCAGAAATAATGTAGTCATTTCTGAGCCCCTTTCCAGGAAGTAAAGTTGAGAACTAATAACCAAAGCAAAGTTGAAAGGTAGGATCTAAATTAATTTAATTCATCTGATACATTGGAAGGCTTTTGCTGTTTCACTTTCCCTGGGCCACTTCTACATACTGGCTATAGAATTAGGTACAGCCAATGATTTCCTACAGTGTCACAATCCGTATCTGACCTTGTAAACCAATCAATATTGTAGTGATCTGTATTGATCTTTAAGAGAGTTAGCATGACTTGTTCCACCGTTTGATCAATTTTTGGGTATAGATCCAGTCTAAAATTTCTGTTCCTCATGAAAATTTGATCAAACAAATTACCCCAAATAGAACTTTGACAGCTTAGTAATAGATTATCCTCAATCAGTAAAATAAGGTGAGACTTTATTACTCAATATGTACCAGATAATTTTAGATACTTTTCTATTAAAAAATTATTATTAGTAGAAGTCAGGAAAATATATTTGCATAAAAATTCATCTTTATTTTTACATTATGAAAAATTTGTGCTACATTCATCTATCTATTATCTGTCTATCTATCCATCTATCTATCTATCTATCTATCTATCTATCTATCTATCTATCTATCTATCTATCGCCACATACATTCTTCCCTCAGGTTTGTCGATCATAACATTTTGTCATATTGCTTTGATCCTTGTTAGTTTTCGGACAAAATCATTGCTGGAAATCCCTACATGTATCATCCTGATCCACATTTCTGTTTATCCTTTTTCAATCATTCTCCAGAATTTGGTATTTAACTTGCCATGAAAGTTTTTATCCTGCCTGTTTTATAATAAATGGTCTTATACTCATTGTTTCCTTCAAGTTGATTTTCATTTAATTTAAATTTTGTGAGATCTATCTATGTGAGATCTATCTATGTTGATACAACTATGAAATAGATGAGTGTAGTGGAAATTATTTATTCGTCGTTCAGTTGAAGAGCATTTAGGTTGTTTACAATTTGTTTCTATTACAAATAGTGCTGCAATGAACATTTGTGTACATGCCTTCTTGTGCAATGTGTGAAAGAGTCCCTAACAGTAGATTTTAAAAGTGTCTTCAAATTTATCAGATATCCCCAAGTCATTCTTCAATTTACACTTCCTCTATTCATTTATAAGACAGTTTGTATTATTCCGCAATATCATCGACACTTAGTATTATTCGACTTTATTTTATTTGGCAGTCTAGGAGAATGAGATGGTATTTTATTGTGGTTTAATTTACATTTATATTATTACCAGTGTGTTTCCCTATGCTTATTTGCTACTGGGTTTTTTTTTAAATTTTTTGTTGCTATTATTTGCTAATTTTTTATCTTTGGTTGCACAACCTTCTTTCTTTGATTTGAAGAGTATGTCTCCCCCAACCTTAATCACCCTGATTCTCCAATATTACCTTGCTATTTCTGATATCAAAGTTATTTTATTTGTGTGTGCTTTATTGTATGTTATTTTTTAAACAAGTGTAATTAAAATTTATTTTTCTTACAGGAAAACAGCTTTATTTTATTCAGTATTAAATAAATAATACATCTCTCCATTAAAATAGTTAAATGATACATAAACATATATTAAAATTAAGATCTCCTGTAATTTCACCATTCTTAAGTAACTGCCACTATTATTTCAGTTCATCTTTCAATGCAATTCTTGGGCATTCACCTGCCCATATACACATATTCATAATTTTGCATATAATTGTATCATATCAAAGACAATTTTCCCTCTTCTCCTACTTCCTCATCACCTCCGTTTCTATCTTCTATCACTCCAGGTAAGGCATGTTAATAACCTCAAATGTGCTTAAATATTTGACTCTGAACTAAATATAATTCCATATGCCCTTTTGTCTTTAAATTTTATTAATTCTTTTACTGTATTAAATTATTATATGTTATATGCTAATTATTTTGTTTGTTATATTTTATTTTTATTTATATTATTGAATTATATCTATAGTAAATGCATCCGTTTTAAAAGTAGAGTTAGATGAGTTTTGATCAATATAGAAATACTGCATAACAATCACCAGAATTATAATACAGAACATTTCCTTTACCCCAAAATATTCCTGTGTCTCCTTTCAGCCATTCTGCTAATGAGTAGAAGTATCTCATTTTAGTATTAATTTGCAAACTCCTGATGAATAATGATATTGAACATATTTTATGTACTTCCTAGTTATATGTTTTCCTTTGTAAAGTGTCAGTTTAAATCTTTTGTCCAATTTTATTTTGTTTTATTTTATTATTTTTCATTTTTAACTTTTGTGGGTACTTAGCAGGTATATATATTTATAGGGTGCATGGGATATTTAGATAACAGGTATGCAATGTGTAAGAATCACATCAAGGTAAACTGGGCATCCAGTTTGCTTTCTTAGTATTGAGTTTAAGTAATTCTTTATATCTTCTGGATTCAAGTTCTTGTTCAATATATGTATTGAGAATGTTTTCTTCTAGTCTGTGGCTGCCTTTTCATTTTCTTAATGATGTCTTTCAGGAGCAGAAGTTAATTTTGGTTAAATCCAGTTTGTCATTTTTCTTTGTGGTTTGTGCTTTTCATAATCTACCTAAGAATTCTTTATCCATCCCAAGGCCATGGATATTTTTTTCTTTGTTTTCTTCTAAAAGTATTTTAGTATTAGCTTTTACATTTAGGTTAATTAACAATTTTAAATTAACCTCTTGAGCATAGTGTGAGTTAAAAGTTGAGGTTTATGTTTAATATATAGAAACTTATTACAATTTCTTGAAAATACTTCCTTCATTGAATTTTCTTTGTCTTTTTGTAAGAAATTAACTACCTTTCTTGTTGAAAGGTTCTGAAGAAAAATCTACTTCAGATTTCTTTCAGGTTGTTAGAAGAATTTTGTTCCTTACATTTATAAGATTGAGATCCTTTTTTCCTTGCTGACTGTCAGTGTGGGGATGGTTTCAGCAATTAGAAACCACACTCATTTCTTTACACATAGTCCCCTCAATCTTCAAGCTAGCAGTAACATGTCAAATTCTTTTTATACCCTAGAAATCTGATTGCATCTATGACCAGCTGGGAAAAATTCTCTACTTTTAAAGGCTCATGCAATTGGATAAGACCCACTTGGATAATCTTCTTATGGTCAACTCTGCCTACAACAGATCCTAACCACTGAAATAAAATATAACATACTAAAGGTCCCAGGAATTATGCAGGGTGTGCATGAAGGGGATGGTAATTCTTGGGGGCTATCTTAGAAGTCTTCCTACCACAGTCTGCTATTTGACCCTCAAAGATTCAAGTGTCTGCCAAATGGACATCCCATTCTCTCCCTCCCAAGCATTTCCAGGGTCTTATGTACCACATTACAGCATTGGCTCAAATCCAGGTTCTCATTTAAATCTCATTAGCCAGAGTTTGGATTCCAAACATTTAAATCATCAAAATCACATACTGATAATGTTCCTGGGTATAATTCATTAAGTGCAACTTCTAGGGCACAATTACTCTTTACCTATGGATCTGTGAAACTGAAGAGACAATTTATATGACCTCAGTACTTCCTACACACAAGGGTAGAACAAGCATTGGCTAATAGTTATAGGCATTCCAATTCAAAAAAGGTAACAATGAATGGTAAAAAGGAATAACTGGTCCAAAGCAATTCTGAAATTTAGCCAGGCTGAATTTAACCTGAATTTCTTGATTAGGTTTCAAAGCTTGAGGATAATCTTTTATGGCTCTTTTCTCTGTCCTTGAGCTCTCATTTGAGCCCTGGAAGGTCTTGACTATGATCTTTCTGCTCTTGGTTTCATTCTCTTTTAGTCATCTTTCCTTTTTTTTTTTTTTTTTTTTCATGGAAGATAATATGTGCATATGCTTGAGTGATTTTATCAACATGCTTGCTTTCAAAAGTATAATGTACATGCAGCAACCTTCTTTGTCACCTTCTCTCTGATCCTTTTAATCCAAGCTAACTGTGCTGGTTAATATTGAGTGTCAACTTGGTTGGATTGAAGGAGGCAACGTATCATTCCTGGGTGTTGCCAAAGGAGATTAACATTTGAGTCAGTGGACTGGGAGAGGCAGACCCACCCAATCTGGGTGGGCACCATCTAATATGCTGCCAGCACAGCTACAATAAAGCAGCAGAAGTTGGAAAGAGTGGACTTGCTGAATCTTCTGGCTTTCATCTTTCTCCCATGCTGGCTGCTTCCTGCCCTCAAACATCAGACTCCAAGTTCTTCAGCTTTTGGACTCTTAGACTTCCACCAGTGGTTTGCCAGAGGCTCTTGGGTCTTTGGCCACAGACTGAATGCTGCACTGTTGGTTTCCCTACTTTTGAGGTTTCGGGTCTTGGACTGGTTTTCTTGCTCCTCATCTTGCAGACTGTCTACTGTGAGACTTCACCTTGTAACTGTGTGACTCAATACTCCTTAATAAACTCCAATTCATATAATCATCTATCCTATTAGTTCTGTCCCTCTGGAGACCCCTGACTAATACACTGGCTGTGTGTCTGATGGTATATTTTCTCAAGAACCTTTATATCTCATGTTTATTTTTTCACTTGTGTATTTTTGAGTAATACTGTTCTTTAGTTCTCTTTTACTGTGATGTGTTTGTCTGATTTTTGATGTCATAGCAAGGCCGGCCTCATAAAATAAGTTGATACTTGTTTCTGGTAGATTGTATGCAAAACTGTTTTTTCTTTCTTAAGTATATTCTATAATTAACCAATGAAGCTATTTGGGCCTGAAGGATTTTTGTAAGAAGATTTTCAAATGTGGATACATTCTCTTATAGGTAGGGATTTGTTCAGGTTATGCATTATTTTTTAGTTAGCCTTGGTAATTTGGGCCTTTCAATGGATTTGTTAATTTAATCTAAGTTTTATAAATTATGGCATTAAGCTGTTTACAATTTCTGTAAGATCTGTAATGATTTTCATTTTTCATGCCTCATACTGATAATTTGTGGGGTTTTTTTGTTTGTTTTTTGACCAGTCTTACTAAAGATTTTTTATTTTATTGGTCTTTTAAAAAAACAGACTTTAGTTTCATAGATTTACATTTGTTAGTGTTTGGATTCCATTTTCATTGATTTCTGCCTTTATATGTAGTATTTCCTTCTTTTTGTTTGCTTTGAGTGTAATTAGCTGTTCTTTTTCTAGTTTCTAATGGAGACAATTAGATCATTGATTTTAGAAATTCTTTTTCTATATTAGCACTTAAAAACTAAAATTTCCTTCTAAATTTTGCTTTAATTGCATACAGAAAATGTTGATGTCTTTTGCTTATTATCATTAGTTCAAAATATTTTCTATATTTCTTTGGTGATTTTTCTTTGGCCCATGAGTTATTTAAATGTAAGTTGTTTAATTCCCAGATATATGGGTCATTGCTAGATGTGTTATTTTTGCTCTTTGTAATTAAATTCCCTTTTGATTACATAACACATGTAAAATTTCAATCTTTCCAAATTTTTAAGATTTATTTCATTCTCCATCCTATGTTCTATCTTCATGTGCCTTTTATGATCACTTGAAAAGCATATGCTTTTTCAGTTGTTGAATGTAGTGCTGGTATAATTGGCAATTAGGTTTATGTAATTAATGTCAGTCCAATCTTCTATATCTTTACTTACACATATTTATACCTCTGCCATTTTTTATTGTTGTGTATTTCTTCCTGTAGATTGAAATTTCCCTCTAGAGTATTTTTTTCAACATTTCTTGTAGTACAGATCTTTGGACAATATAATTTCTCAGTTTTTGTTTATATAAAAATTTATTCATTTCACTTTCATCTTTGGAGTTTTCTTCACTGGATGTAGAATTCTTAGTTGACAATTTTTTTCTTTTAGCCTTATAAATATGTCATTTCATGCTTTCTGGCTTGCAGAATTTCTGATAAGAAGTCATCTGTTATTTAATCATTGTTATTCTGTATATCACGTGCCATTTTTCTCTAGCTGCTTTTCACATTTTCTGTTTATCTTTGACTTTCAGCAATTTTAGTATGATGTGTCTAGAAGAGTTATTTTTTATATTTGTTTTGCTTGGAGTTGGTTGAGTTTCTTGGATCTGGCACTCAGCCAAGAAAAGCATTCAACTGACAGATCTGGTTCCATATTACTCTATCTTTCAAGAGTAGATTTCCTCGTGGTCTCCGTTAGCCTTTTCTTTCTGTTCACTGGGGTCTCCCTCATACATTTACTATGTAGTTGTCAGCAGTGAGTTGAGCAGTTCATACTCTGAATTTTGGTAGCTCTTTTTTTTTTTTTTCTTTTGTTTCTTGCACTGCCACAACTTCTCCCTTATATTCCCAGCTTTTTTCTCAGATCCAAACTCTAATTTTTGAAACTTTTACATGGTAGGACTGTGAATTTTTTTCCCACTGCCATTTTCCATAGCCCTAGCCACTGGCACTGGCAACGTCTTGAGATCAGCTATTTCCAAACTCAACATTTCTATGTCTTCCAGTTGCAGGTTTTTTAGATTAAATGCTCCCCCAACTTCTGTCTACTTTTGGATATTTTCCAGTGTCTTTAAATATTTTTTCAATTGTACAATTTTTATCATTGTTAACTGTGGGAAATTAGTGTGCAACCAAAATTACCCTTTATAGGTACTAGAAGTTAGGTCTTGACTTTTTAAAACTTGTGTTTTGTACCCCCAAATTATTAAATATTTTTCTAATTATTTTATATAATCATTTTTATCCTTACCTCCTTAGAATTTACATGTCTTTTTTTTTCTGAGTTGTATCTTCTAGTAGTTCTTTCAGTGAGGGTTTATTATTATTACAATCTCTTACTTTGTTATTATTTTGTTGTCACATTGAATGGTAAGTTAGGTCAATATAGGATTTTAGGTTGACTGTTATTTTCTTTAGGCAGTATGGCTCTGGTTGCTTTTAAGATCTCTTCTTCAGCATTCTTTTTTTTTTTTTTTTTTTTTTACTGTATTGTAATATTAACTATATTGTAGATTTACTATATTTAGATTAACTACAATTTATTCTTTTCAGAACCTGTTCATGATTTCTGAAGCTGATTCTGAGTACTCATGGCTTTTATAAATTCTGGAAATTCTCAGTTACTCTTTTCCAGTATTGTTTCTTCACATCTTCTTCTCTCTGGAATGCCTATTAACTTATAATGGTTTTTAAAATGTATTCCATATTTCTTAATTCTTCCTTTCTATTTTTGTGACTAATTTACTGTTTAGCTTCCAATTTAGTAAGTCTTATTTCAGTTGTATCTATTGGTGGTTTAACTTTACATTATATTTTTAACTTTTGTTACTTTTCTTCTGTTTCCCTGTTTCAATTATATGTTCTACCTTTAATATACCTTAAATATTTATTTTTGTAATCTCAACTAAACAGTTACAATTTCTGATGGACTAGGTAGGGAGGATCTTATCTCAATGTTGTTGTGACCCATGACTTGTGTATGCAGGGTCCTCATTTCCAATGTCAATTTTTGCATGGTGCAAAAGCCTTATCCCTCATGAGTTTTTGAACCACAAGCCTCTTAGTAAGAAAATGCAGCATCGGTTCTTTTTGTAAAAGAATGTGAGTAATCTTAAAGAGATGCAGACTAAGACTTTCCCTGTTTTAACTACACATACATTCGGGGATAAATATAATATACATATAGTACATGTTTTACATTATTTTACTGGTAGTGACAGGTGCTTTGATCAAATCTAGGCTAAATAATCATACTTAAGTGATTATTACTTTTAATCAGAGTTTAACAGAAGCAAATGACAATCTCATTGATAGCCAGAGCAAAAGAAAGGAAACTAACTCCTCATCTAAGACTTTAGGAAATGAAGCCAAGTAATTATTGTTGGAATAAGGATGAAGTGCCTGTCCTGTATTGCCCAATAGTTCTTCTTCTGTATAATTATTCTGACCTAGAATGATCAATGAGTTACAAACATAAATACTTATTGAATAAAACAAGTTTTAATTTGCTTTTTTTTTTTTATTTGGGCTCCAAGTCTTGGAAAGGAAAATATTTCAATTTGTATTTTTAAGTTTCAAATTGAACTTATCTGTATATAAATTACAATCAATATAGGCTTTATATTTTTTATAATTTGTCTTCTTTTCTGTACAATCAACCTCAAAACTTACCTTTAGCTTATTCAATAAATCACCAATTAAAATTTTCATATATGTATTAGAAAAAAATGCACTGTAAAAAATCTTTTTTAGTGAGAGTTCCTTTAATTTAATGGATTGGATAAAGCAATGTATTAAACTTTAAGATACCTGGGTCATACTTTTGGTTATATTGCTTGGTAACTCTTATTTTTTAATTTAATTTAATTTAATTTTATTTTTTTGAGACGGAGTCTCGCTCTGTGGTCCAGGCTGGAGTGCAGCGGCTGGATCTCAGCTCACTGCAAGCTCCGCCTCCCGGGTTTACGCCATTCTCCTGCCTCAGCCTCCCGAGTAGCTGGGACTACAGGCGCCCGCCACCTCACCCGGCTAGTTTTTTGTATTTTTTAGTAGAGACGGGGTTTCACCATGTTAGCCAGGATGCTCTCGATCTCCTGACCTCGTGATCCACCCGTTTCGGCCTCCCAAAGTGCTGGGATTACAGGCTTGAGCCACTGCGCCCGGCCCGATAACTCTTTATTTTAACTTCTCTGAGTTTTGATTTATCATGCAAAGAGAAGAATCACTAATATAAATAGAAAATCACTAGCATCTCTACTAATTTTAACATTGTATTGAGCACCTACCCAGACCTACTGATCCTAAAACACTTACCTTTTTTCTCAGTTCCAGTCTAGCTCCCCACACACTTTCTAATTCTTTCTCAATGCCCCAGAGATCCAAATTGTGCTTATTTCTTTTCTGAGCTGTGGGCCACTTTGCCCAGTGACTCTCAAATTATGTACTTCAAACCTTTGAGAACCCATAGAGTTGTGGTTATAAAGACACTGTAAATTCTTATATATATCAAATATTTTCTAGAGACTAAAAGTGGTTCATATGTATGCACTTCTATTTTTCAAATAAAGGTTAATGCTCCTATGATCAGCAAAATTAAAATAATTAATTTTTAATGCTTTTAAGTTCAGAAAAGATTTTGTCATTCTGAGTTTTCCAATCAATGTATAATTAAAGTCTAACTACTCTTAAATAGAAATACTTGGAAATTTTGGCTTTTGATAATGTTAGGAATAACTAATCTTAAGCTGTTTACTTCTATTTCTTTCATTTCAATATAAGTTGCCTTTGAAAACAAATCCAGATATCAATTTTTAGCAAGGCTTCTTGGAAAATTACTATAGAGTAACAATTTGATACCAGTTCTGTGCCCTATGGGGCACATATGCTATGCCATATTATATGTACTTTTGATAACATATATTTCAGTTTCAATAACATGTTTTAATTGATTATATGTTTATCCCACCTACTGGATTATGGATTACTTGAAGATTGTGACAATTGCTTACTCAGTATTGACTTCTCTTATGATGTCAATGTCAACTCTCATGCTGCATAGATAATAGAATCTTAGTAAAAACTATTTGAATTGAATCAAATGTTTCTGTAATTCTACCAGGTGCACGAGAGACTGCCAATAGATCTGAAAGAGTGGTAAGATCCTTGTTACTGAGAAAATGGAAGTGAACAAAGGGTAAGACTTCTGATTAGAGTATCACTCAAATAAAAATACTGAGCTACCTCAAAAACCATCTTGGTACTCAAGAAAGTCGAAAGACCCTGAGTAGACTAATCTTATTCCCTAGGATTTGCAAGGTCCAGTGACCAGATGGGAGTGGAGTTGAATCACCCCTAGGGAATATTAAGCATCAGAAATTTGTTACAATTTTTTAATACTTTATAGTTTTCAGAATGCTTTACCTTGTATATATTTTGGTTAGGTGTTGACTTTGTATGAAACTAAACCTCTACTGTATTTATATTTCATGACGAGGCTGATATCTAATAAATTAAGAGTGGAAGAATTCCAGATTACTGGGGTCTTTGGTGATGACAATATCCTAGGAAAAATCTTCAAATATAATTCCAAAAAGAGTGTATAATGAGATACCTATTGAATGACTGAGTGATAGCTTAATGAAAATCAAGGTGATTGAGTTGAAGTTTTGTCAGATTTCCAGAATTTTGCTAAAATCTATTCCTCTTCTTCCAGAACACTTGCCTACTTTGCATAGCATGGTCTATTTTATAGCTTTATTAATGGTCTTTCCACCTTTTTCTGAGTATTCTTTTACCAACTGTATCCCCCATATTGTTGCTGGCCATCCTTTTAAACACTGATCATATCTGTCTCCTGTTTGGAAACCTCCCATGGTTCCCCCTCTATGGAGAACAAAGTACAATCCTGTTAGCATGGCCTAGAGAAATTCAGTTAGAATTTCTCTAATAAATAATGTCTGATAATTTTTCTAAGTTGCCCAACTAAGGTCTCCTACATTAAATGGGAGAGACAGACAATATCTTCAGGTGAATGGCACCTGGCTTTCTTAGTACCCTTTTGAGCAGCTGCCACTTAAGCTCAGACTTTTTGACAGCAAAGCAGTTTATTTAAGCCCATAACCCTACGAAGACTAGCTCAAGGTTGCTTCATGAAAAATAAAGGTCATTTTGAAAATGAGCAGGGAATGGGTGGTGTGGTTTCTCTGCTGAAGCACAGCCACATGGCATGTCCGACTGTACCCTCTCCCCAGGGATGCCATAGGATGCAGGAAGACAGGCAATTCTTAAAGTCATTGCCTTCCTGCCCATGAGTTTCAGCCTGTGCCAAACCCTTGGCAGTATTTCAGGAAAATAAGATTCTTCACCACACACTTTATATCTGGCTTTCTAGCCTCCCAATTTTCATGCTTTCTTCTATTGTATCCCAAGCTTTTTGCTATTCCTCCCATCCTCTGCACATCTATACCTTCGTGACTTCTCTTGACAATATCTTCTCTAGCCCATATGCTAAATAGTTATATCCTCATTGGTCATCATAATAATTAAATAGAATGGTTCTGTAGAGTTTTTAGCTGTCTACAACACTACCATCCCATTTCAATTCATTTTTCTCCCAAGGAAGCAAACTTCCTCCTCTAGAAAGCTATCTTTGTAGCGTACCAATGGGTTAGTGGTTAAACCAATAAAAATATGAAAACATAATTTACTTACACTGACATGGACAACTGTGTCAGTGGGAGAAGAAATAGATCTTTAGTGTAACAGAGTTCTAAGTATGCATATTTGAACTTGCATATTTATACAAAACCCCAACCCTCTCTTTGTTTGACTTACTGTTATCATTATTCCACCAGGGTTTGATTCAATTTTCACTGGGTTGTCTACACAAACTGTGCTCCAAGGTGACCTCCAGAATTGTCAGTTTAGATGCTCAAATTAGATGCTCAAATAATTCAGATAATTGAACTATTATGTCATTATAAAAGTAGCCTAATATTTGAGTATTTGAGACTATTTTATTTGGGTGATATGTCATTCTTCCTTACTGACAACATTTATGCTAAATGTTTGTCTTCCAAATATGTGTAAATTGTATTATGCTCCTTTGATCAAAATTATACAAATACTCAGATGTTTACTTTCCATTGTGTCTAATACAGACACTTACAAAAAAGTCAGAGAGTATGTTCAGTATCAGGATGGGGTGTGGGATGATTGCTTGGGCTGAAGCATGAATTAACTGTAGAAGGGGATAAGAATAAGCATAGAGACTGTGGTAGGCAGAATTTTAAGATGGACCCCAATACTCCTTTTCTCAAGTGTACACACACCTTTTCACAGTTGTTCAATCAAATATTAATCTCGGTCTCCTGTGAAAATAATTTGCAGATGAGATTAAGGTGGTAACTCTGTTAATGTAAACATGGCAGATAATTTATGTGGACCCGATTTAATCTAATCACATGAGCCACTTAACAGTAGAGAATTTTTTCTTTTTTTTAAAAACTATACTTTAAGTTCTGGGACACATGTGCAGAACTTGCAGGTTTGTTACATAGGTATATATGTGCCATAGTGGTTTGCTGCACCCATCAACCCATCATCTACATTCATTAGGTATTTATCCTAATGCTATTCCTTCTCTTGCCCTCCACCCACCGACAGACCTCAGTATGTGATGTTCCTCTCCCTGTGCCCATATATTCTCATTGTTGAACCCCCACTTTAGCAGATTACAGAAGAGGAGGTCAGAAATTTGAGGCACAAGAAGGATTTGTTGCACCAATGATGGCTCGAAAATGAGGGGAGATACATGGAAAGGAATGCAGGCAGCCTCTGGGAGCTGAGAGCAATTCCTCGCTGGCAGACAGCAAGGAAATGGGGATCTCAGTCCTACAGCTGCAAGAAAATTAATTCTTCCAACAGCAGGGTTGACCTTACAAATGAATTTTTCTTCAGAGCCTACTGATAAGAACTCAGTTTATGTGAAAACTTGGTTTTAGCTTTGTGATGCCCTGAGTAGAGAATCTAGCTATGCAATGCTCCATGCAAGACTTTTAACTTTCAAAACTGTGATATAATACATTGGTGTTGTTTTAAGCCACTAAGTTTGTGGCAATTTGTTACTTGGTAGTAGAAAACTAATACAGAGGACACTGCAGTTATTGGAATGAGGGACAATGGCAGCTTGGACTATGGCTGTGGAAATGGAAATAGAAAAAAAAACAGACAGAACTGGGATATTCAGGGCTAAAATTGATATGACTATGTGACAGATGGGCGGATAAAGGAGATAGATTAGTTAAAACAGGTGTTTGGTTTTTCACCATACATAGTTTTTCACATCAGAAGACCACTGATCTAAGTGAATTATTAGGTAGTTGTAAGAGTTGCAGAATATTAATTGGGTTTAGGTATGTAGAGATTGAGGTGCTTTGAGATACTTACTAGGAGCCATCAATTGGCAATTGGATATAAGTCATTGGTATTATAAACCAAAAAATATCTGAGAGAAGTCTCAATCAGTTTAGAAGTTCATTTCACCAAGGTTAGGGACCTGCCTGTGACACAGCCTCAGGAGGTCCTGAGAATGCGTCTCCAAGGTGGCTGAGCTATAGCTTGATTTATATGTTTTAGGGAGACGAAGACATCAGTCAATACATGTAAGATGGATACTGATTCAATCCATGAAGGCAGGACAACTTGAAGTGGAAGGCTTCCAGGTAATAGGTGGATTCAAAGATTTCCTTATTGGCAATTGGTTGGAAGAGTTTATAGAAAGACCTGAAATCAATAAGAGGAAATGCTTGAATTAAGATAAGGGTTTGTGGGGACCAAGGTTTTTATTATGCAGATGAGTCCTCCAGGTAGCAGGCTTCAGAGAGACTACATTGTAAATGTCCTTATCAGACTTTAAAAGGTGCCAGACTCTTAGTTAATTCTCTCCTGGAGCAGGAGATACAGCTTTGAAGGACCATTTCTATTTAGGGCCTGCTATCTGTCATGTTGGTATGTTATGCTGTAAAGAGTCTGCTTTGTCAGCCTTAAAGTCTGTTTTCATGATAAATGATGGCCAAGTGTGCCTGAATTCCAAAGGCAGTAGAATATAATGAGACATGTCTGACCTTCCCTTCCCATCATGGCCTGAACTAGTTTTTCAGGTTAACTTAGGAATGCCTTTGGCTGAGAGGAGGGGCCTGTTCAATTTGGTTGGGGAGCTTAGAATTTTATTTTTATTTTATATCATGCTGGTGATAATTAAAGTCCTTAGCATAGATGACATCACTGATGAAGAATGTGGCATGAGACGAGAACAGAACTTTAAGATTCTTAATTTTTAACAGCCAGGTGGCGGCGAAGAAACCCATAAGAGAGACAAGCAATTAGTGCATAGGTAAAAACTGTGTTGTGTCATGGGAGTCAAGAGAACAGTATTTCAAGAAAAAGAACGTGGGCAATGTAGCAGGTGCTCCTGAGATGTCAAGTAAGAAATATTTTGGCAGGGGGCTTAGTAAAATGGGGTTTACTGATTACCTTAGTAAAAGTTGTTTGCTTGAAGCGATGTGGACAGAAACCAGACTGGAATGAAATAAAGAGTGAAGGTGAGGAAATGAAAACAAAGCACTTAACTACTACAACTCTAAAGAAGTTTGCCTATCAAGAGGAGAAGACAAGGAAGTAGCTGGAGGTGTGTATTAGTCTGTTCTCATACTGCTGTAAATAACTGCCTGAAACTGGGTAATTCATAAAGGAAAGAGGTTTAATTGACACAGTTCAGCACAGCTGGGGAGGCCTCAGGAAACTTATAATCATGGTGAAAGGCACTCTTTGCAGGGCAGCAAGAGAGAGAATGAGTGCTGAGCAACAGGGGAAAGCCCTTAAAAAACCATCACGTCTTGTGAGAACTCACTCAGTATCACGAGAACAGTCTGGTCTAAACTGCCATCATGATTCAATTATCTCCTACCAGGTTGCTCTCATGACACATGGGGATTATGGGAACTACAATTCAAGATGAGATTTGGGTGGGGACACAGAGTCAAACCATATCAAAGTGTTTGTTTTATTTTATTTTCTGTGGGAGACAACATATTTAAAAGCCAACTAGAAGGAATCAGTTCAGAAGTTGTTAAATATACAAGAGAGAAGGAGAAAGAAATAACAAAGTTTTCTGAGAAAGTGAAGGAGATAAGATCCAAAGTACACACAGAGATTTAAGTTCCTGTAGTATGACAGGAACAAAGGGACATTAATGGGTATACCTATCTCGTACAAATAGGTTTGCATATTAGGAAAAAATGAAATTAATAGAGTTCCAGTCTGATGGCTTCTTTTTCTTCCAAAACTTGTTTGAAAAACACTGTCATCTGTTAAGAATATGGGGAGGAGAGGGAGCATTATAAATGTGAAGAGGGGTGGATAAAGTCTGAAATAGTCCTTGTGGAAAATGGGGAATTCAACTGAATAGACCTAGACAGGTAGTCTATGAGGAAGCCTAAATGTCATAACATAAATGAGGATTTTCTTGTCATCTTTCCAGCAGCTGTCAGCCTTTACCTTCTCCCACTCTGGGGTAGAACTAATCTTTAATGTCTTCTTCCCTTGAAATACCACGGCACATTTTTCATATCATGATAGAGATCATCTCACTGTATTAAACCATCTGTTAGCATGTCTTGTTCCTAATGATAGACTATGAAATGAACAAGACCATTTCTGATGCCTTCATTTATCTTTGTACTTCAATAGTTTAGCAAATAATGAAAAAATTGTTATTATTAGGACCGGGCAAAAATAATGATAAAAATAACAATAGCAATTTTTAAAAATATAAGTTATTGAACATTTATTTGTGTCATTCACTTGGCTAAGTATATTTTTATTCTCTTATTTGTAATTTAATTTTGTCCTTCCTAATTTGTTTATTTAATAGATTAGGAAACTAAAGCTTAAAGGGATTAAATATCTCCATGGTGGCACTACTACTAACTGAAAAACTTTTTTGAACTCAAGAGTGTTTGATTCAGAACCCATTCTTTTGACCATTGTCTTCTATTGTCTCTCTGTAATACTAATTAAATATTTATTTAGCAAGATTCGCATGTTTCAGAAGAAGTTTTTACTGAATATTTCAAAATTTTCTTCCTTATCCTATTGAAGAAAGAATGAGGCCACAGAGAAAAATCAATTCATTTATTTATTTTGCATAGATGGAATTTATGTAGACAGCACTATCATAAAGGTACTGCAAAAGCAAATTAATATGCGAATACCCTCATCAACTGAATTAGAACTCAACATCATGATTACTGCATCATGCAAGAAGACTATACAGCAACTTAGTTTAGACAGGCATGAGTATCTGCTTAGTTTATTCATTAATAAAAAAGAAAGAATAATCAACTTTGGTTTCAAGACATAAAATGATCCCAAAATTGGTCAGATAAAAATAGGGTGACTTCAGAAAGCCGTTCTAAGATTAGTTTGAAAAGTGATTTAACATATTGCTGAAATGTAAGTGGGTATCCAATCCAAAAGAAATAACAAAACAGAAGCGTTTTTACTATCCCCCAGACTACTTTTTTTTTTTTTTTTTTTTTTTTTTTTAGGAAAACATGCAGAGAAAGACAGGAGGATAAAGTGCACAGTTTAGAAATAAATGGAAACCCTTTATATGTTAATCATTTCTGGAATAGTCATGCAGTCTGTGTTTTATGGTCCATTTTATATATTTCTTTAAGCTGTCCATTGATAGAAAAGAATACGTAAAAGCATGAAAAGTGAGAGAGCTTTAGTAATTATATTTTGTCACTTACTAACAGCCAAGGAAAGGAAAAATAACTATAATGATATTTAGTTACCCATCAATATGACTTTTCTAATTTCTAATATGATAAATCAGCACTTCTCAAATATAGGATAAACTTATTATAAATATCTGCCTGTCCATCTATTTGTCATTTATTTACCCCAAATATCTTATATATTTGAAATTTTAAAAATATATATTTTAAAATACTTATATTTTAATCTAACCTATGTTAAATAATTTCAGATCTAAATGTCATAAAATTCATGATATATTTGTGTATGTATGTATATTTGGATGAAAAATTTAATAATTACTTAAAAGCAAATTCCATATATATCACGTATCAACTATGGATTTTAGTTTAGTCTAAATTTCATTGTTGGGGAAAAACATAATAGTGACATGTATGATTTTTGGTAGGGAACTAAATGTATGTTCAAATGTAGATTAAAAGGTAACTATAGTAGAAACTATGAAAATATATGAAAACTAGTTTTATAACCTAATTATTTGCAATACATGAATTTTATACATAAAATAATCAACTGGTTTATGATTTATGAGATATATCAGCATGGATACTTTTGTAAGCAAGTAACAAAAAATCAATCAAAATTGGTTTAAGGGAAAGGAGTTTTATTTACTCACATAACTGGAAGACAAGTGATAAAATGCAGTTGAATATTAATGCAGTGCCCCCAGCTTCACTTTTTACAAATCTTCCTCTGTGAGGGATTATTTTCACATAACAAATACACCTGTTTTAATAGTTCTGTTTGATGAGTTCTGACAAACATATGCAGCCACTATCCTAATCAAGATCAAACATTTTCTTCACTCTCCCAAATTCTTCTGTGATTTTTATAGTCAACCCTCCTCCTACCCCCATCTGTAGACCTTGGCAGTCACTTCTCTGATTTTCAACTTTACAAACTAGTTTTCTTTTTGCAGAATTCCATAAATCATCAGTCATGTCTGGCTTCTTTTGCTAGCATCACATTTTTGAGCTATATTTATGTGATCATATGTATCAGTAGTGTGTGTATTTGAAGTTCATGCTTTTACATTTCCAAGTAGTATTACATTGTAAAAATACACCACAATTTGTAAATCCATTCACCTGTTGAGGGAATTTGGATTGTTTCCAAGTTTGGGCTATTATAAGTAAAGCTGTTATGAACATTTGAATATAAGTCTGTGTTTTCATTTTCTTGGGTATTGCTGAATTTTATGGCAAGTGTATGTTTATTTTCCAAAGTGACTATGCCATTTCAGTCTCGCCAACAATATATGAGACTTCAAGTTGCTCTACATTGAAGCCAACATGTAGTATTGTCAATCTTAATTCTATCCTATTATACTTATGTCTAGTGGTATCTCATTGTTTAGTTTTCATTTCCCTGATGAGGAAAGATATTGAGAATATTTTCTAAGTGCTTTTTGGCCATTTATATATCTTCTTTAGTGAAATTTTTTAAAAAAATATTTCTACCATTTCTATTGGTTTGTTTGCCTTATTATTGAGTTTTAAGAGCTATGTATATATTCTCGATACAGGTTGTAGGGGAAAGGGTTAACCCAGCAGCCTTGAGTTGCTCAGATCTTGTGTATTCCCAAGAAGGGCCTCTTTTCATCACAGGCTTTGGCCAGCTACTGGGAATTGAGCTCATGGACTGCTCTGACTGTTAAGAGTGTTTTGCATGCTTAGGGCCTTTGCACCTACTTTAACAGTTTGTCTAGATTTCATACAAATAATTTATATTGATTATATGATTTATATGATTTATATTGAGCACCAACAGGTAATTTTGAAATTAGATAGGGTAAATAGTGGTGTTACATTGTGAATGTACTAAATGCTTTAAAATGATTTTACTGTGTTGTACACAGTAAAATGATTAATTTCATGTTATATGAGTTTTACCTTAATAAAAAACAGTAACAATTTTAAAACTCAGAAAAGGGGACTGGGTACGTTGACTCAAGCCTATAATCCCAGCACTTTGGGAGGCCATGGTGGGTGGATTGTCTGAGGTCAGGATTTCGAGACCAGCCTCTAGTGAAACCCCGTCTCAACTAAAAATAAAAGAATTAGCTGGACATGGTGGCGGGCGCCTGTAATCCCAGCTACTCAGGAGGCTGAAGCAGGAGAATCACTTGAACCCGGGAGGTGGAGGTTGCAGTGAGCCGAGATCGCGTCATTGCACTCTAGTCTGAGCAACAAAAACGAAACTCTGTCTCAAAAAAAAAAAAAAAAAAAGATTTGAATAGACGTTTCTCCAAAGAAGTTATATAAGTGACTACTAAGCATATGAAAATAAATTCTCAGCATCAGTAGTCATTAGGGGAATGCAAATCAAAAACAGAATGTGATACTACCTTACACCCACTAGGGTATCTACAATAAAAAAGACAGATAATAACTGTTGGACAGGATGTGAATAATTTGCAACCCTTAACCATTGCTGGTGGAATATAAAATGGGGCAGTTGCTGAGGAGATCAATTTGACACTTCCTCAAAAAGTTAAAAATAAAATTAACCATAAACCCCAGCAATTCTGCTCCTAGGTAGTTACTTCAGAGAAATAAAAGTTTTGTGTCCACTTGCACACAATGCACAATGTTCATATTAGCATTATTCATAATAGCCAAAGAGTGAAAACAACCCAAATATTCATCAACTGATGAATGGATAAATACAGTATTGTATATGCATTAAATAGAATATTATTCTGCAATGAAAAGAAATGAAATACTGATACAACTTACAAGATGGTTGGATCTTTAAAACAATATTCTCAGTGAAAAAAAAGCCTGTCACAAAAAGGGATAGACTAAATAGTCAGATTTATATAAAATGCCTAGTATAGGGAAACTCAGAGACCAGAAGCAGATTTGTGGTTTCTCAGGGCTGACGGTGGTTGGGGAGAGGGGTGGAGTGGAATGGATATTTACTGTGGGGCATGACATTTCTTTTAGAAGAGACAAAACATTTGGAAATAAATTGAGATGCTCATTTCACAGCCCAGTGAATATACTAAAAACATTGAATTATACACTTCAAATGGGTATACTGTGTGACATGTGAATCGTAGCTCAATGAAGCTGTTTAAAAAACAATCACTATGGGGGTTGGTAACTTGCAGTTGAATTTTAAAACAAGTGTTGACTAAGTTATTAATATATTCAGCTTATCTCTACATATATGTGCTCAACACAACTTGCAACCTCTTAAAGTTTAAATACTACTTATACAAAAAATGAAAATACTGCATTGGTTCAACATCACAAACACTCACAAAATCCTCTGTGAACCATTCTAACATCAATCAAGAATTTGCTGCATAGGCTTAGAAACTTCTCCTCTAAGAGACAACATTAAATTAAGCATATGAAATAATTTTCAGGAAGATATAATTGATAAAATATTGAGCAATACTAGTGGATAAGACCTGAAAGTCAACTATACCTCGATATTTCTTAATGAATTTTTTCTTTTCTAGTTCAAGACAGGTCACTCTGTGATAAATTGATTAAGTTTATTTTTTAAAATAATTTTTTTTATATTTAAAAAATGGCTTGCGATAGTTTCTGCTTTACCACTTTTGATCTCCAGGAATAGGTATTGAGGGAGTCCAGTTGTGAGAAATGGGAAGAAGAAAAGCAGAATCCGCTGGCTCCTGAAAGCGGTCCATCATAGAGCAGACACACCTCAAATCTTTCATTAATTAGCTGTTTGATATAACTTCTCCAAGTCTTGCCTTCTTCATTTATAAAATGCATAACATAATAATACATACTTTGGCAGGGTTGTGAAAATCAAATTAGGCAATGTATATAAATCCTTACATAAGTATTCACTATTACAACAACCATTATTATTATTAATGCTTTTGTTGCTATTTTTATTATTTTGATGATCATGTCTAGGATTAAGAATTCCTGATTCCAAAAGACTATCTAGTGGTCTAAACTTTCTGAAGCAGATTATGAAAGGATGAGGTTTTTTCCCTTCTTTATTCAGAGTTGGCAGATTGGTCAAGAGATAGGGGAGTCTGTGGTGAGAAGAAAATAAATGATTCTATATAATGCTCCTATGGTCTTTGTGATCATATGCTGTGAGGGCACACAGTTTACTAATGAAACCTTGAAGCTCTATTTTATTATCAAAGCACTGAGTTCTTTTATGTACACAAAAAAACTTATCCTATGATGAGTTATAAAACCTTCAAACTCTGTGGCAACCGGTTCTGAAAACACACAAAAGATTTTGCAAATTAAACTGTGAGGTGATATTGGAAAATTGGGCAGCTATTTGATTTTTTTCATTACACTCCTTGTGATCGTATGCATTGACAACCATATTGAGCAACTCAATTTTCCTTCACTACTGCAAAGCAAATTCTTCCCCAAACGCAGAAATATGTTTCTATTGTGTGACAATAGAGACATTCTATTGTCTTCTTTCACCCAGGTTACATCTCAAATACTCAAGAATAAATTGTTCATAGAGTAAAAATGCACAAAGATACCTACTTGACTTGATAAACTATTTTCTGTTTTTAAATGAAACTACATCACAGAAGGGATTTTCCTTTTGGTTAACTTCCAGTTACCTAAGAGTGAGGCAAATTGAAAAACAAAAGAAAAAGAAGTTAGACTTTTTTTTTTTTTTTTTAGAGATTCTCTCTGTCAGATGCTCGAGTAATTCCTTTCTTCTAGGCTAAAAAGAAAATGCTCCCTAGCTCAGGGTATATACTTACCAAATTGGAAAGGGAGCGTTCCCACATTGTCTGTGCTACTCTAAGTTTTGGTTTAAAAGATCATTGTTTTATGTGCATGTATTTATAATTATCTCAGAAAAGTGAATATGAAGTGAGTGGCTTTACTGTCCTTTGAACTTTAGGGGTTACTGTCCCTTGAACTTTAGGGGATGCACAAGAAAATTATGATTTCTTCTACTGGGTTATTCTCTCTTTGGTACTTTCTTTTTATTTCTGCTCTAGTTGACCTATCCAACTTTGACTTTCACATCACTCAGTCTTACATGTTGATGGTCAGTAGCCTTTTTTACATAGTTTAACATTTTTTCTATAGGTTTTTAAAAAATAATATGAAATAATATGAGTGCTATCTTTTCTATAATTTTATTTATCCATATCACAGTTCTTTGGGAGTCTTGTTTCCTGTGTTCCCTTGCACATCTAGCCAAGATAAGAAGGAGACAATATTGCCAAACGAAGGGAGATTGAGATTCCAAGTCAAGGAATATTAGAGATAAAAGAGACTTGGAGATCAGCTGTATAGACTCTTTGCTTTATAGATGAGTAAGTTAAAATTGAAAGGATGAAGCATGCCTCCCATGATTGCACATCATTAAGTGACATTAAATCCTGTTTCCAAATCATCACTTACATATACAGTAGACTATCTACTCTTTGTTGTTGGTGGTGTTAGTAGAGGACATTGATGGCAGTAAGTGATAGCAGCAGTGGATTCAGGCCTTTTTTCCACTGATCCACTCTGTAGACATTTAATTTGATATTGGATTAACAACACTGCAAAACATGGGCAGATTATCAAAGAATGTGCCTGCTTAGGTAGAGCATGAAGTTATACCTGTCTTTATGCATATCAGGACAGTAGAAACAAAGGACACATTGTAGTTTGTTATTCCTGAGATAGGAAGCTTTAATTTTGAGTTTCCCAGATGTATATCTGGGGCACAGTCCATATCACTTAATACAGTTTCAGATGACTGTGTCAGGGGCTTGGGGGCTCATCTTGGTGTGAGGCTCTAGAGTAAACCTATTGAGTCCTGAGTTTCAATGGGTTTAACAGAGTATGTTTTGATTTATCTCAAGACAGAACAATTACACAGTATTTCAGAGAGGCATTAAATTTTAATATTATATATTCATTATGTAAAAAATGAGATAAATTAGCAGAATTTGCTAATTCACTAATAAATCCATAGGAATAAAATATGTTGCCTTAGTCTTCGTATCTTTCAAAAGCATGACTACTCCTCTTTTGAAATGCTACTTGAGATGCTTGTCATCTTTAGGCGAGAACATGTGTCTATTTCATTTTATTTAGTGAAAGTTTTCCACTGACTGCTAATTAATTGATAATTTATGCTAGGCATTCCAATTCGCTTTCCTGACAAATCCAATCAGAAATCGAAACATGACTTCGAAATTTAGATAAGGAGGAAGCACTGACCAAAGCAGAAATTAGTGTTCATGATCATCAGTGTGACTTGCAGTTTTATATTATCAACAAGAATGGGAGCAATGAAACTTCCAAAGTGCTACTAATTGCTGTCATCATTTCTTGATGACACAACTTCAATGAGCAAGACAGAAAATAAAAGGATTTTCATAAGTTTCTTACTTGTTTTCTGAGAAGTTTTTACCCCTGGATTTGAAGTTTTTGAAAGTATATTACTGTAACATATGAACATTGGGTTGTAGTAGTTGATTAATTTAAAAGAGGATAGTTATTGGGTATATCAGTCAAGGTCCAAATAAGAAAACAGATACCTTTTCAGGTCTTTCAAAGAGGGGAGATTTAATACAGAGGGCAATTACTGGAAACTGCTGTCTATTTTATTTTAAAAGAGAGAACAGATGAGGCATAAAAAAACAGAAGGTGAAACAACTTACAGCTTAGCAACAGCAGGACAGCACCATATATGAGAGCTGGAGAGATGAGATAAAGAGGTAGTGTTATCAGAGACCAGAAGGTAGGTCCTCCTATGGGAGTTACAATCGTGGGGGCAGTTGGGAAGCTGCATGATGTAAGTTTGGACCAGCAGGATACCTGATCCCTGCCAGAGAAGTCACCAGAAGTAGAAAGAGGAGGATAGAGATACATTGATTTTTTTACTCTGTTCTTACCCTCCAGATTTTGCCATGGCTGCTAATGGTCATTTCTAGTTAAAAGTCAGAAGACAAGGGAGACAAATAAATGTCATTACCAGTGATATTCAGAAGAGCAAGAGAAGTGGTAAGGGTGGAGAACACTTTCACATGAGTATTCACTGATATAAAATAAGAATATCTTGATATATTCAAAAGGATAATATTTATATTTTCATCAGAGAAACAAAAGATGACAGGAAATTTCCAAAATTTAACAATGACAACTCAAATTACAACATGCAACATTTGTCACTGGGTCTTTTAGAAATACAAGGGAGTAAAATAAAACATTTCTAGCTTTAATTTTGTATTAAAAGCTTTTATCCAAATGACTTAACATTGCTTTCATTATATATCTGTTGAATACTAAATATTTGTACACGTAATAGCTATGTCTCTATATTCATGCCAATGTTTATTTTTATTTTTATTATTTATTTATTTATTACACTTTAAGTTCTGGGATACATGTGTAGAACATGTGGGTTTGTTACATAGGTATACATGTGCCATGGTGCTGTACTGCACCCATCAACCCGTCATGTACATTAGGTATTTCTCCTAATGCTGTCCCTCCCCTAGCCCCTCACCCTCCTACAGGTTCTGGTGTGTAATGTTTCCCTCCCTGTGTCAGTTGTTCAACTCCCACTTATGAGTGAGAACATGCAGTGTTTGGTTTTCTGTGTTAGTTTGCTGAGAATGATGGTTTCCAGCTTCATCCATGTCCCTGCAAAGGACATGAACTCATCCTTTTTTATGGCTGCATAATATTCCATGGTGTATATGTGCCACATTATCTTTATCCAGTCTGTCATTGATGGGCATTTGGGTTGGTTCCAAGTCTTTGCTATTGTAAATAGTGCTGCAATAAACATACATGTGTATTCATGCCAATGTTTAAGAGATTTGCTGTAAACATTATTACAGTATAATCTATGCAGGCATGTCAGACAAGTGACAGTATTGGCAACAATTTAGTCATAAATTAACAAAACTCCCATTATTTTAGCCACACTTATGTGGCTGTTTCTTTTATTTACTTAGGCAAAGATCTAGACGCAGAGACACGGAGACAATAACTTTATTTTCAGTCAGTCAACAACGATTTTCCTATCTATGTGAGTACAATTATGTTAAGAATTTTAGGAGGAGTAGGAGAAATGACAGACCTGGTTTTCATCTTTAAGAGGCAGTAACAACAAAAAAGAATATATTAAAGTGTTTAGTTGTACTGGCCAAAAGAATGAATAAGATTAAATGTAGTAATATGGGCTTAAAAGCACAGTTTTCATAGTCAATGTTAACTGTTTATTTTTAGTTTTGTAATGTTTTGCAAATTGCTTTAGAGTATTCGTTTATTGTAATAGAGAAGAGATAGTACCTATCTCATTGAGTGTTTATGAGAAGTGATTAAACATATGAAACAATACAGGGTACAGAATGTACTATCATCAATGAATGGTAGTTATTATTCATAATAATAATAATGTTACTACTAATAATAATGACAAGAGTAGATGGGCAAGACAGGGGAGACTAGAACTGGGCTTTGATGGATCAGTAGAATTTGGATAGGTTAAGGAGGGTATTATTCTAGAAAGTACAAATAGTCTTGAGAAAGGTTTACAAGAAGGGAAAAACACTCACAAGAGATGTATGGGGCCAGTGGACTGAGGGAAAGCTGAGTAAAAAGAGGACTATCAAGTCATTGAAGATGTCAAAATAAGACAATGATAGGGTTCAACCTCTCTTCCAAGCATAGAATGAAAGTTTTCAAGTTTTTTAAAAATAATTGAGAAGTAAGTAACATAAAATAAAACACACATCTTAATTGTTCAGTTAACAATTGTATAGTCCCTGTCTAAACACCAAAGAAAGCAAAATATAGACCATTTCGAACACACCAGAAATATCCCTCATGCACATTTTCAGTAATTTCTTTTCCTCCCCATCACAGCTTCCATGACTTTTTAATATCTGTAACTATTTATTTTATCTGTTCTTGGACTTCCTATAAATGGAATTATTGAATAAGTATTCTTCCATGTCTGTCTTGTTTTATTTAACACATTATTTTTGAAATTGATCATTTGCTGGGTCTTGTATAATGATCTAAATTTTAGGAGATCTATATTGTTCAAAAATAACGTTTATAATAAAATTTATTTGTTATAACATACCTTATCATTTAAATGCTTTATTTATGATGTTAATTTGTGTTTCCTCTATATTTTTTATCATTTTAGCTAGATCAATTTTTTCAAAAAATCAATTATTCATCTCTGCATTTTCTCAAATTTTTGTTCAATGTCTATTTCACTGGTTTCTACTTTTATTTTTAATTTTTTCTTATTTGCATGTAATTTGCTATTCTTTTTCTAATATGTTCAAGTGGACTCTTAGGTTATTATTTTAGACTTTTATTCTTTTTAAAAAACTTTCATTTCAAGCTAAAAATTTTTCTTTTGACATAAGTGCATCCTTTATTTTTATGCACTGTGGTTTTATTATTTACCCCAATGTATTCTCTAATTTTCCTGTGTATTTTCTTTGAACTATGAGCTATTTGGGAATACTTTAATTTCTAGATTTTCCAAATATTTATAATTTCTCTATACTTATACATATATAGTTATTATGTATTTATTTTATATTTATTCAAATATATTTATTATATATACTAAAGCTTCTATAATTTCTATATATGCTAAGTATATTGCTAGATATAATTTCTTACATGATATCATTGTAGCCTAAGAATAATTCTGTATGATTATAATGATTATAATTATTTGATATGTATTGCAATTTGTTTAAGACCCACGATGTGGTCTTAGCGAATGTTTCAGGTCACTTCAAAAACATGTATATTCTGCAGTTAGAAGTAATATCCTATGTGTATCAATTGGGTCAGATTGATAGTGTAATTAAAATCTATATTTTCACAGACTTTTTGTCTACTTATTCTAATAGTTACTTAGAAAGGTTTGATAAAATCTCCAACTACAATTATGGATTTATCTATTTTTTTCCATTAGTTTTGTTAAATTTGATTGATGTCTTTTGAAACTGTGTAATAATTAAGTGCATACATGCTTGAGATTTTATGTTTTCTTGATGACTTGTTTGTTTTGCCATAACACATGTTCTTTTCTTTCTAGTAGTACTCTTGTCTTGAAATCTTCTTTGTCTGACATTAGTAAAACTATGCAAGTTTTCTTATGCTTACTGTTTTCGTGAGAATATTTTCTACACTTTTAATTTGATTTAATCTGTGTCTTCTTATCAAGGATGCTTTTTGTAAATAGCATATATTTAGGTATTGTTTTGTTATTCAGTATAGTAAGCTCTTTTAATTAGAATGGTTATCCCATTTACATAGAATGTAATTATTTATATGTTTGTTTCAGTGTTCCATTTTGGTATTAATTGTTGGTCTTGTTTGTACTTTTTTTTTCCTGTTCTTCCTTTCATGTCTTCCGTTTGGTAAATCACATTTTTTGTGGGGGGAGGGTATTTTATTTTATCTCTTGTATTGACATTTTAGTTATATCTCTTTTTAGATTGGTTGCTTTAGAAATTACAGTAGAAATTATTAAGTCACTACAGTCTACCTTTAAATAATAATAACATATGACCTCACAGTCTGCATAGGAATCTTATAAAAGTTTTAACAGTATAATTCCATTTATTTTCCCTATTCTTTGTTTCTTGGGTTATCATAATTTACTTCCAGATATGCTCTATTTTTAAAATAAAAAACGAGTCCTTTAAAATTTATAAATGTAACAAAATATAAAAAATATAATCAAGGTAATTTAAAGTCTTTTATGTTTACTCAGTTATTTACTTTTTCTGATAGCTTCATACATTTGTAAAGAATTTGGTTTCCTCTGGTCGCCCTTTATTTCAACTTAAATAACTTATTTTTCTATTTATTTATGTACTATGTATTAATTTATTGAAGTGTAGATTTGCTGGAGACAAACTCTTAACTTTTGGCTATCTGATAATATCTCTACCACTTTCATAGTTTAAAGATATTTTCACTACAGATAGACAGTATTTATTTATTTATGTTTAGCACTTTAAAGTTATTCCATATGCCTCTAGCTTTTATTGTTCTGATAAAATGGTAGCCAACATTTATATTATTTTTTTCCTGTATGTATTGAGTCTTTTGATCTCTATTTTTACAAATTGTTATTTATTTTGATTTTCAGGAACTTGATTATTCTACAAATAGGCATAGTTTTCTTGGTATTTATCCTTTTTTCGTTGCTGACCATTTTGGACCAGTGGGTTGATGTCTGTTCCTAGTTTTTTAACATGTCATTCATTATCTCATCATTCTGCCTCATTCTCTCTCTTTTTGAGGGGACTACAATACATATAACTGTTTTGTTATGTTCACTTTTTTAATTTTAAGTTTTAGTTGGGATTCTTCCTATTTAACTGCTCTTCAAATTTTCTGATAGTTTTCTCTATTGTTAAGTCATTAAATCAATTTTTTATTTTGGACATGGCATTTTTCATTGTAAGTATTTCCTTTTTCTTTGAGACAGGGTCTCGCTCTGTCACCCAGGCTGGAATGCAATGATTCCATCATGGCTCATTGCAACCTTTGCCTACTGGGCTCAAACAACCCTCCCACCTCAGCCTTCTGAGTAGCTGGGACCACAGGCATGCACTACCACACTTGGCTAATTTTTGCATTTTGTTTGTAGAGATGAGGTTTTGCCATGTGTCCCAGGCTAGTCTGAAACTCCTGGGCTTAAGCAATACACCCACTTGCTGTCCCAAAGTGCTGGGATTACAGGCATAAGCCACTGAGTCCATCCTATTTTTTTGTTATGCTTTTATCTCTCTGATAAATTTCCCACCTCTTTACACATTTCATTAACCTTTTCTTCTGGAACCTCTAGTATTTTAAAGCCCACGTCAATAATTTCATTGTCTTGAAAATCTCTGGATCTGCATTTATTAACTGTTTCTTCTGAGCAAGAGTCTCATTTTATTACTTTTACATGTGTCCTACAATGTTTTATTGTATACAGGTAAGTTTGCATAAATATCAGTAGAGATAGAAGTAAATAATATTTACCTTCAAGAAGGGCACACCACCTTTTTCAGACTGCTGGAGAGGTGTCGAAGTCATTCTGATCTGTAGATGTATTGGATCTGAACTTTGTTGTGGCTTTAATTTATTTTACCACTGATTTTAAGCACTTTTAGCCTGGGAACAGGACATTCCTTTTAGTGAGATCGAGGATATGTGCAATAACAACATTCTGGAAATTTACCTGGTTTACAGTCACGCGACCAATTTTTGTAAATGTGAGAAATATTTTTCTACTTTCTATCCTAGCTGCTAGAATTTGGAGCAGCTGTGGAGTTTTTTGTTTTGATTGTGCTTTCCAGTCCTACCCCTTGCTTACTGGACCATAGTATATCTTTTAAGAGCACTGAGGTCTCCTCAAGGCATTCAGAGAGCAAATGCTCTTCACTCTATGAAGGTCTAGAATGCCCCAGATGTGTTTCTTTCAATTCTACTGGTGTGTTCCCAGTCTTTCATGTTTGAAAGCCTAAAGTTACTGTTAACATTTTTTTTTTAACTTTCTTTTCTTCATCTCCCACCTGCTAAGGCTGCTGCCTTGAATATACAGGAAACCTTACACACCTGAGGGAGAATTTCCCTGAACTTCTGTTCCTTCCCTGACTCTGGAGATTACTATAACATTGCTAAGGTGGTAACATCTATAGTCCAGCTTTTCTTAAGGACAATCTCTATTGTTTTCCTTACCTTTTTTATGGCACATTCTTCATCCTCTCATTAGTATTCTAAGAATATAAATGTCACTTTTCATAGTTTAATTCATTTGTGTTTCTTTTCTTTCTTTTTTTTATTATACTTTAAGTTCTAGGATACATGTGCACAACGTGCAGGTTTGTTACATATGTATACATGTGCCATGTTAGTTTGCTGCATCCATTAACTCGTCATTTACACTAGGTATTTCTCCTAATGCTATCCCTCCCCCATCCCTGTACCCTACGGCCCCAGTGAGTGATGTTCCCTGCCCTGTGCCCAAGTGATCTCATTGTTCAATTCCCACCTATGAGTGAGAACACGCGGTGTTTGGTTTTCTCTCCTTGTGATAGTTTGTTCAGAATGATGGTTTCCAGCTACATCCATGTCGCTATGAAAGACATGAACTGATCCTTTTTTATGGCTGATCCTTTAGTATTCCATGGTGTATATGTGCCACATTTTCTTAATCCAGTCTATCATTAATGGACATTTGGGTTGGTTCCAAGTCGTTGCTATTGTGAATATTGCCACAATAAATATATGTGTGCATGTGTCTTTATAGTAGCATGATTTATAATCCTTTGGGTATATACCCAGTAATGGGATTGCTGGGTCAAATGATATTTCTAGTTCTAGATCCTTGAGGAATAGCCACACTGTCTTCCACAATGGTTGAACTAGTTTACACTCCCACTAACAGTGTAAAAGCGTTCCTATTTTGTCACATCCTCCCCAGTTCCTGTTGTTACCTGATTTTTAAATGATTGCCATTTAACTGGTATGAGATGGTATCTCACTGTGGTTTTGATTTGCATTTCTCTGATGATCAATGATGATGAGCATTTTTTCATGTGCCTTTTTGTTGCATAAATGTCTTCTTTTGAAAAGTGTCTGTTCATATCCTTTGCCCACTTTTTGATGGGGTTGTTTGATTTTTTCTTGTAAATTTGTTTAAGTTCTTTGTAGATTCTAGATATTATCCCTTTGTCAGATGGGTAGATTGTAAAAATTTTCTCCCATTCTGTAGGTTGGTTGTTCACTCTGATGATAGTTTCTGTTGCCATATAGAAGTTCTTTAGTTTAATTAGATCCCATTTGTCAATTTTGGCTTTTGTTGCCATTGCTTTTGGTGTTTTAGTCATGAAGTCCTTGCCCATGCCTATGTCCTGAATGGTATTACCTAGGTTTTCTTCTGGAGTTTTTATGGGTTTAGGTCTAACACTTAAGTCTTTAATCTATCTTGAATTAATTTTTGTATAAGGTGTAAGGAAGGGATCCAGTTTCAGCTTTCTAAATATGGCTAGCCAGTTTTCCCAGCACCATTTATTAAATAAGGGAATCCTTTCCCCATTTCTTGTGTTTGTCAGTTTTGTCAAAGATCAGAT
Source organism: Macaca fascicularis (assembly GCF_037993035.2). Classification (NCBI taxonomy): domain Eukaryota; kingdom Metazoa; phylum Chordata; class Mammalia; order Primates; family Cercopithecidae; genus Macaca; species Macaca fascicularis. Next base: position 127,671,207 of record NC_088377.1, on the reverse strand, counting down.
GGTTGTAGATGTGTGGTGTTATTTCTGAGGACTCTGTTCAGTTCCATTGGTTTGCATCTCTCTTTTGGTACCAGTACCATTCTGTTTTGGTTATTGTAGCGTAGTAGCATAGTTTGAAGTCAGGTAGCGTGATGCCTCAAGCTTTGTTCTTTTGGCTTACGATTGTCTTGGCAATGCAGGCTCTTTTTTGGTTCCATACAAACTTTAAAGTAGTTTTTTCTAATTCTGTGAAGAAAGTCATTGGTAGCTTGATGGGGATGGCATTGAATCATTGAATCTATAAATTACCTTGGGCAGTATGGCCATTTTCACAATATTGGTTCTTCCTATCCATAAGCATGGAATGTTCTTCCCTTTGTTTGTTTGTGTCCTCTTTTGCTTCATTGAGCAGTGGTGTTTGTAGTTCTCCTTGAAGAGGTCCTTCACATCTCTTGTAAGTTGGATTCTTAGGTATTTTATTCTCTTTGTAGCAATTGTGAATGGGAGTTCACTCACAATTTCCCTCTCTGTTTGTTATTGATGTATAAGAATGCTTGTGATTTTTGCATGTTGATTTTGTATCCTGAGACTTTGCTGAAGTTTCTTATCAGCTTAAGAAGATTTTGGCTGAGATGATGGGGTTTTCTAAATATACAATCATATCATCTGCAAACAGGGACAATTTGACTTCCTGTTTTCCTAATTGAATACTCTTTATTTCTTTCCCCTGCCTGATTTCCCTGGCCAGAACTTCCAACACTATGTTGAATAGGAGTGGTGAGAGGGGGCATCCCTGTCTTGTGCCAGTTTTTGAAGGGAATGCTTCCAGTTTTTGCCCATTCAGTATGATACTGACTGTGGGTGTGTCATAAATAGCTCTTATTATTTTGAGATACGTTCCATCAATACCTAGGTTATTGAGAGTTTTTAGCGTGAAGGGCTGTTGAATTTTGTCAAAGGCCTTTTCTGCATCTATTGAGATAATCATGTGGTTTTTGTCTTTGGTTCTGTTTGTGTGGTGGATTATGTTGATTGATTTGCATATGTTGAACCAGCCTTGCATCCCAGGGATGAAGTCAACTTGATCTTGGTGGATAAGCTTTTAGATGTGCTGCTGGATTCCGTTTGCCAGTATTTTACTGAGGATTTTTGCATCGATGATCATCAGGAATATTGGTCTAAAATTCTGTTTTTTGTTGTTGTTGTGTCCCTGCCAGGCTTTGGTATCAGGATGATGCTGGCCTCATAAAATGAGTTAGGGAAGATTCCCTCTTTTTCTCTTGATTGAAATAGTTTCAGAAGGAATAGTACCAGCTCCCCTTTGTACCTCTGGTGGAATTTGACTGTGAATTCGTCTGGTCCTGGACTTTTTTTGGTTGGCAGGATATTAATTATTGCCTCAATTTCAGAGTCTGTTTTTGGTCCATTCAGAGATTCAATTTGTTCCTGGGTTAGTGTTGGGAGGGTGTATGTGTCCAGGAATTTATCTATTTCTTCTAGATTTTCTAGTTTATTTGCATAGAGATGTTTATAGTATTCTCTGATGGTACTTTGTATTTCTGTGGGATGAGTGGTGATAGCCCCTTTAATCATTTTTTTAATTGCATCTATTTGATTCTTCTCTCTTTTCTTCATTAGTTTTGCTAGCGCTCTATCAATTTTGTTAATCTTTTCAAAAAACCAGCTCCTGGATTCATTCATTTTGTGAAGGGTTTTTTATGTCTCTATCTCCTTCAGTTCTGCTCTGACCTTAGTTATTTCTTGCCTTCTGCTAGCTTTTGAATGTGTTTGCTCTTGCTTCTCTAGTTCTTTTAATTGTGATGTTAGGGTGTCGATTTTATATCTTACAGCTTTCTCTTGTGGGTATTTAGTGCTATAAATTTCCCTCTACACGCTGCTTTAAATGTGTCCCAGAAATATTCTGGTACGTTGTGTCTTTGTTCTCATTGGTTTCAAAGAACATCTTTATTTCTGCCTTCATTTCGTTATTTCTCCAGTAGTTATTCAGGAGCAGGTTGTTCAGTTTCCATGTAGTTGTGAAGTTTTGAGTGAGTTTCTTAATCCTGAGTTCTAATTTGATTGCACTGTGGTCTGAAAGACAGTTTGTTGTGATTTCTGTTCTTTTACATTTGCTGAGGAATGCTTTACTTCCAACTATGTGGTCAATTTTGGAATAAGTGTGATGTGGTGCTGAGAAAAATGTATATTCTGTTGATTTGGGGTGGAGAGAGCTGTAGATGTCTATTAGGTCTGCTTGGTGCAGAGCTGAGTTCAAGTCCTGGATATCCTTGTTAACCTTCTTTCCTATTGATCTGTCTAATATTGACATTGGGGAGTTAAAGTCTCCCATTATTATTGTGTGGGAGTCTAAGTCTCTTTTTAGATCTCTCAGGTCTTGCTTTATGAATCTGGGTGCTCCCGTATTGGCTGCATATATATTTAGGATAGTTAGCTCTTCCTGTTGAATTGATCCCTTTACCATTATGTTATGGCCTTCTTTGTCTCTTTTGATCTTTGTTGGTTTAAAGTCTGTTTTAGCAGAGACTAGGATTGCAATCCCTGCTTTTTTTTTTTTTTTTTTCTCTTTTTGCTTTCCATTTGCTTGGTAGATCTTCCTCCATCCCTTTATTTTGAGCCTATTTGTGTCTCTGCACGTCAGATAGGTGTCCTGAATACAGCACACTGATGGGTATTGACTCTTTATCCAATTTGCCAGTCTCTGTCTTTTAATTGGGGCATTTAGCCCACTTACATTTAAGGTTAATATTGTTATGTGTGAGGTTGATCCTGTCATTATGATGTTAGCTGGTTGTTTTGCCTGTTAGTTGATGCAGTTTCTTCCTAGCATCAATAATCTTTACAATTTGGCATGTTTTTGCAGTACTGGTTGTTCCTTTCTATGTTTAATGCTTCCTTTAGGATGTCTTTAAGGCAGGCCTGGTGGTGACAAAATCTCTCAGTGTTTGCTTGTCTGCAAAGGATTTTATTTCTCCTTCACTTATGAAACTTAGTTTGGCTGGATATGAAATTCTGGGTTGAAAATCCTTTTCTTTAAGAATGTTGAATATTGGCCCCCACTCTTTTCTGGCTTGTAGAGTTTCTGCCGAGAGATCTGCTGTTAGTCTGATGGGCTTCCCTTTGTGGGTAACCCGACCTTTCTTTCTGGCTGCCCTTAGCATTTTTTCCCTCATTTCAACCTTGGTAAATCTGACAGTTATGTGTGTTGGGGTTGCTCTTCTTGAGGAGTATCTTTGTGGTGTTGTCTGCATTTCCTGAATTTGAATGTTGGCCTGCCTTGCTAGGTTGGGGAAGTTCTCCTGGATAATATACTGAAGAGTGTTTTCCAGCTTGGTTCCATTCTCCCCATCACTTTCAGGTACACCAATCAAATATAGATTTGGTCTTTCACATAGTCCCATATTTCTTGGAGGCTTTATTCATTTCTTTTTACTCTTTTTTCTCTAAACTTCTTCTAGCTTCATTTCATTCATTTGATCTTCAATCACTGATACCCTTTCTTCCACTTGATTGAATCAGCTATAGAAGCTTGTGCATGCATCACGTAGTTCTCGTGCCATGGTTTTCAGCTCTATCAGGTCATTTAAGTTCTTCTCTACACTGTTTATTCTAGTTAGCCATTTGTCTAATCTTTTTTCAAGATTTTTAGCTTCCTTGTGATGGGTTCAAACATCCTCCTTTAGCTCGGAGAAGTTTGTTATTACTGACTTTCTGAAGCCTACTTCTGTCAACTTGTCAAATTAATTCTCTGTCCTGTTTTGTTCTGTTGCTGACGAGGAGCTGCAATCCTTTGGAGGAGAAGAGGCATTCTGGTTTTTAGAATTTTTGACTTTTCTGCTCTGGTTTCTTTCCATGTTTGTGATTTTTACCTACCTTTGGACTTTGATGATGGTGACCTACAGATGGGGTTTTGGTATGGATATCGTTTTTGTTGATGTTGATGCTTTTCCTTTCTGTTTATTAGTTTTTCTTCTAACAGGTCCCTCAACTGCAGGTCTGTTGGAGTTTCCTGGAGGTCCACTCCAGACCCTGTTTGCCTGGGTATCACCAGCAGAAGCTGCAGAACAGCAAATATTGCAGAACATCAAATATTGTGCCTGATCCTTCCTCTGGAAGCTTTGTCTCAGAGGGATACCTGACTGTATGTGGTGTCAGTCGGCCCCTACTGGGAGGTGTCTCCAAGTTAGGCTAAACAGGGGTCAGAGACCCACTTAAGGAGGCAGTCTGTCTGTTCTCAGAGCTCAAACACTGTGCTGGGAGAACCACTGCTCTCTTTGAAGCTGTCAGACAGGGACGTTTAAGTATGCAGAAGTTTCTGCTGCCTTTTGTTCAGCTAGGCCCTGCCCCTAGAGGTGGAGTTTACAGAGTTAGGTGGGCCTACATTGAGTTGCAGTAGGCTCCACCCAGTTCAAGCTTCCGGCCACTTTGTTTACCTACTCAAGACTCAGCAATGGTGGACGCCCCTTCCCCAGCCAGGCTTGCCACCTTGCAGTTCAGTCTTGGACTAAGAGTGAGTAAGGCTCCGTGGGCATGGGACTCGCTGAGCCAGGCACAGGATATAATCTCCTGGTGTGCCATTTGCTAAGACCATTGGAAAAGCACAGTGTTTAGGTGGCAGTTTCCCAATATTTCCGGTACAGTTTGTCATGGCTTCCCTTGGCTAGGAAAGGGAAATCCCTGGACCCCTTGTGCTTCCCGGTTAAGGTGATGCCCTGCCCTGCTTCAGCTTGCCCTCTGTGGGCTGCACCCAGTTTCCCACCAGCCCCAGTGAGATGAACCAGGTACCTCAGTTGGAAATACAGAAATCACCCATCTTCTGCGTCGATCACACTGGGAGCTGCAGACCTGAGCTGTTCCTATTCGGCCATCTTGGAACTGGAACCCCTTTTGTGTTTCTTTGACTGTATGATTTTAAAACTTGTCTCGTTCATTTTGAGTTGATGTTGAGTGTTATGGTAAGCATTATAGTCTCTTGTGACTTGATAAATCTGAATAATAAGAAGAAACTAGGAAGCTCTATATATCAAATTAAATAAGTCTCATAGTAAAGATGACGTGAATTAATAAAATGAGATGTAAGATTAGAAAGTATTTGTATATATTTAAGTAATTTGAGTGTACTAGGAAATCTGAAACTATCTTCTGACCTTTATGTAATAATCTTAAAGAGTCATGCTGCTGAATAAAACTTATCAGAAGAAAAGTCTACTGTACTGGATTGGAGAAGAAGAATAGGTTTACATAGTAGAGAGAGAAAATAGTGTTGCTGAAACCAAGGAGGCATTGGGAAAAATAAAGACAAGTTGGAGAAAGATATAGAACTCTATTATGTTAACAATTATAAGGGTAGGACAAGGCAAGAGCACACTGGTATTTCTAGCAATAGAAAAGAAATATTGACTTCTACTTCTGGCAAAAGGTTGGACCAAGTTATTTATATTAAATCTCTGCTTGAAAAATACTTAAAACATTGAATAAAATATAAACACATTTTAAATGCATTGAGGAACAATATTTAAATTAAAAAATACCACTAGGTATTAAGGAATACACGGTTCACAAGTGAGTATTATCAAACTCTCAGGGTAGAATGTATTCTAGTCTTACACAACATCTTACAGTTAATGTGAAATAACTTCTCAAGTCATGTTATGAATCTGGTATGATATTAATGTCACCAATATCTGGAAAGTATAGTATGAAGAAGGAAAATTACAGGCCAATTTCAGTCATGAATTGTGGTAAAAAATCCTAAACAAAGTATTAACAAATATGCTCCAACAAAACATAAAAGGATAAGAAATTATGGCCATGTTGAACTTATCTAAGAAAACCAAGTTCAGTTTAATATTAGAAAATAAATTAATGTAATTTATGACATTAAATGTTTAGAGGAGAATAATTATATTATTCAATATGTGCAGAAAAATGTAACATTCATATTAGACAGAAATCTTAGAAAACTGACAGAGAAGCACAATTTCTTAATCTGGCAGAGGTTATATAAAATATCTACAGCAGCACTATACTTAACATTGAAAACATAGAAACCTTTGCTTTGAGATAACCAATAAGAGAAGAAAGTTTATGTTTACTACTTCTACTAAGCATTGCATTGGAGGTCCTAATAAGGCAAAAAATAAGGCCAGGCGCAGTGGCTCACGCCTGTAATCCCAGCACTTTGGGAGGCTAAGGCGGGTGGATCATGAGGTCAGGAGTTCGAGACCATTCTGGCTAACACGGTGAAACCCTATCTCTACTAAAAATACCAAAAAATTTAGCCAGGCGTGGTGGCGGGCACCTGTAGTCCCAGCTACTCAGGAGGCTGAGGCAGGAGAATGGCGTGAACCCGGGAGGTGGAGCTTGCAGTGAGCCGAGATCGCGCCACTGCACTCCAGCCTGGGCGACAGAGTAAGACGTCCTCTCAAAAAAAAACAAAAACAAAAACAAAAACAACCAAACCAAACCAAACCAAACCAAACCAAAACAAAAAATTCAACATTAAAAAATTATTTATCACAGCGATGTCAGCATAAATGGCAGAATAACTACCTCTGCAAATCATTTCATTTATGAAAACAATAGAATGCTGGCAAATAGTCTTATGATCAAGTTTTCCAGAAGTCTGAAAATTAACTAAAGGCTTGCAATGATCTGGGGTGCATTTATTTAGGAAGCACAGAAAAACAAATGAATCTTACTGAGGCAAGAAGAGTACGTTTTGTGACATTTTAACTCACTTTATTCTTGAGGTGGGTGGACTTTTCCTACTAGGTATCAAGATTACTATTATTTTTTAGTAAATAAAACAACATGCTTCAGCAAGAGAAACATAGAACAATGGGCAAGACGAATAGCACCCCCCAAAAAATCATGTGTAGATAGATGTTTGACATATGAGACAGCTGGCATAACAGATAAATGGAGAAATGCAGGGTTTTCAACAAAAGGTGATGAGACAATTGTAATTCATATTAAAAAAAAAAAAAAGAAATCAGACCACCACTGCCTCATGCTCTACCCCTCCCCTAAATCCAAGGTGTATTAAAGACCTAATAGTTTAAGGGAAAACTACTAGTTTAAAGAAATTAACATAGCAAAATTATTTTGTGATTTTTGAAGTAGGGAAAACTTCTTTAAAAATACTAAAGGCATTCACCATTAAAGTGATAGAAATTTAATTACATTAAAGTGAAATATTCAGGTCGTCAGAGTATTAGAAGAAAGTGAAGACAAGTGACTTTGAAAGACGTGAGAGAAGATATGTGCAAAAGATAATAGACAATTGACTTGAATTTGGAATATATACATAACACTCCCACATGCTTTTTAAATAAAATTCATCTGGCAAGGAAAAAAAAAAGCGTGAAAATGTGTTTCACCTCTCTAATATCAAGATATGCAAAATAATAATAGAATAACATAATACTACAAACCCTAAAGAATTTCAAAAGTTTTAGAAGTAAGAAAATACCAATTGTGTTAGATTAAATTATTAGTTCCAATACCTTATTTCTCTATAACAAAATTGTGTATGCATATCCTTGTATATCCTTGTTGTGGTCTGGTGTATAAAACGAACATCGTTCCTCTTGACTTTGGGCTTGTTATTAAGGATTTGCTTTGGCTGATGGAATATCAATATACATGACAGAAACAATGGCTTAAGTTATGTTTTTACCATGCGGCTTTCTCCTAAGCTCTCATATATCATCATGTATAAAATTCCTATACATGTACTTATAGCATATAATATTTGCAATATTAATGATCTTTGCATTGATTTAATTTTCTTTATTGGTGGTTATCTGAAAATTACAAGATGTTTCATAAATATACATACACACACACACATGCACACACTTTTGGCCCTTGCACCTTGTTTCCAAGTTTGTTTTCAATGTTGGATCATGACACTCAATGGCTATTTTCTTGGAAAAGTAAGGAATTCCATTACATTCAACCTGAATTAGTTGCCTTTTTATCAACAGCGTTTTCTTCCTCTTGCCTTTTGAAAGACAACCAAATTGGCTCATTGAGCATTTGTATAGTAGTCTAGCGAAATGACTTTACTCTGAAACGTTGGAAAGCCTATAGTGATTGCTTCTGCAGTTGTCTCTGTTTTGGAGTATAATATCAGTCCAGTGTCTTTTGTGTGCAAAATGCTGCAGTGGGAGCTGTTATCTTCTCTGCTTTTGTTTCCAGTTGCCCTCCCTACAGGTCTCTGGCGAGTCTTTCTAAGATATAATTCATTCAACCAATATTTATTGAGCACATGCTAAGTCCTATGAATTGAGGACATAGCAGTAAATGACTAAGTACCTGATCCCCTGTAGCTTACACTGTATTGTGAAATATAAAATCTAATGCTGTAACATCAAATTTCTCAATTCACGGGTCTTACTAAAACCTAAAATCATATAACTCCAAGTCCTCTGTTTGCCAGTGCTTCCTGTATTAGTCTGCTAGGGCTGCCATAACAAAATACTACTGACTGGATGGCTTAAACAACATCACTCATTTTCTCATAGTTCTGGAGACTGGAAGTCAAGATCAAGGTGCCAGCAGGTTTGGTGTCTGGTGAGGGCCCTTCCCTTGGGTTGCAGATGACCACTTTCTCACTGTGTTATCAATGGCCTTTTCTTGGTGTGGTGTGTGCACTTGGAGAGAGAGAGTGAGCTCTTCGGTGTCTCTTCTTATAAGGACACTAATCCTATTAGATCAGGGACCAACCTTTATGATCTTAATTACCTCCTTACTCCAAATACAGCCACACTAGGGGTTAGGACTTCAACTTATACATTTTGGGGGAGACACATAAATCTTGTCCATAACACTTGCTGATCTTGCTCTTGACCCTCTTCTTGACTTACAGATTCCATTTCTGGGAACCTCAGAATTAACCTCATTACTCTCTATAGTATATAATGCTTTAATTTAAGCCATATAGCTCAGCCTCGTGGCTGGTTCTGTCTTCAAAGCTTATTGTCATCATCAACTCACTTGGTTAAGTATCTATTTATTTTAAATTCCCTTACTTGGGTACTATGCAACTTGCCCTTATCAGATTGACTGTTAGTGAATGCCCAAAGTCAAACGTTGAGCTCAATTCCTTCTTCCCTCTTCATCTACCCTTTCTGGGACTTCTGCATTTCGGCCACCAGTTTTATGTCTATAGACTGAGACTGTTTACTCCTCACTAAGTGAAAAATGGCCTGTCATTTCTAGAAATGCTATCCTATGACTTTGTAGCACAGATATTTCCCAAAAAGGCTTTGTGAGGCCACCCATGACCTCACTGGGGCTTGCTGCAATCTCATGCTCTATACTGTAGTATATTTGTTAGCTCTAAGGCCAGAGGCTGTCTCAAGAATTTTACCCAATTCAGGAAATCAAATAGATGAATTAATTTCTGTTTATATATCAATTGTCTCTGAGAAACATATAATTGAGTAGGCTTCTCATTTCAAGAAGTAAAAGATGGTAAAAATCCATTTGGGACAAGGAAAATCAATCATAGTAAGAAAGCTCTTTGAGAACTGTGGATCCTTGCACCAGTTGTGCCCTCTCAGGTGGGTCCCTTATTTAAAAAGGTGAATATTTTTAGAACTGAGTGCTTCAGAATTGGGCATTTGTGTCATAACTATGGCTTATGTTCCCATGATAGGAACAAACAAGACCCCATGGGATCTTCTCCACTTTAATGGAGTGAATTGTTCAATTGACAGGGGAGATTTAGAATGCTTCATCAGAAAAACTAACAGGGGCCCATTTTTCCAACCAGAATAAGCTTTTCTAAATAAGTTTTCACAGATGAAGCTTCTTGTAAATACTACCAGAAATATTTTCACTTTTTAGAACTATAGCTCAATATTTCAGTCATGGCATCAGTCATTTTCATGTAATCCTATGTGATTGGGGACATATTGCATTTCATTGAAAATGCCCCAGTAGGCACCAAGAAAATCATAAAAGTAGGTTCTTTCTGGGATTCATTAAATTATTAGCTTATTGCCAGGTCAGTCCAGAGATTCTATAGAGACTCGGCATTCTGTTCTCAGCTAGGATAATGGAACATGTTGTCTTTTAGAAACACAGCATTCAGTCCTTATATCCCCTGCTCTGGGATCCAAGAGTTGTTCTCTCCTAATCCCCGCTCTCAAGATATTGTGATAACCAGGGAAATGCTAAAGTGATCATTCATGCAATGATAATTAATACCAATCACTTATACTTTCTTTTTAAAAGAATATTATGAATAGCAAAGATAAATCATTTTTATTTACAAGCTGAGCTGAGCTAATCTAGCTCCATAAGGTTATAAAGTGAGATGGTATTTTATAAAATCTCGAAGAGAAGTTCTAAAAGTTTAAACTTTAAAACAAATTCGCTTTATTTTATCCTTTGTGCTCCCGTTGCAGGCTATATTTCCCATCATTTCAGAGCAGTAGTTTATTACATGCATTATGTGTCCATTTCCCTGACTTGAATACACTCACATAAAGACAAGGCCCAAATCTTTTACTTCTTTACAGTACGAAGCATAGAGGTCAGCACTTATTGTTCACTCAGCATAAGTAAATGAGTGAAGAGCTTGTGCACAATGGTTAGAATAGTTAGAGTTAGAGTAGTTTTCCTGTATTGCTGTGAATTTAGCAAAAGCCAAAAACCAACCAACCAACCAAACAAAAACCAACAACCTGTAGGCCTACCTTTAATAGATGTATTTAAAGAAAACAAAACAGATTTTCCTCTACATGGTAATACATAAAGCTTTAGCTTATAGACTAAACAGGCCAAAGATTTCAACATAAGATGGTTAATGATAACTTTGCCAGATATTTGAATTTTATATTCTGAAAATCAGGCCAATATATTAAGAAACATATCTTAACTTTCTTTGCTAGTCTCTGCTTCTACCATCAAATAAGTTTTCATATTTTAGTAGTAAATGTTTTAGGAAACCTATGCTTTTGTTTTAGTTCTTCGACTAAACAGCTTATAAGAAAATGACATTTTGGCTCTCCATAATTTTCTTTAAAACAGAAATGATGATGACAGTTTTGTCTTTTTAAAAATGGTGATTATAACAATAAATAAAATGATAATATGTGGAAGTATCTTGAAAAACACAAAGTGCCATGCAGCTAAAGGGAAATGTTGGAATACAAACAGGTAATAGGAATATGTTGATGAAAGTGCTGGCTGATGAATTCCTTTTCTCTTTCACCTTCATTCAGTATTCAAAGCTCTTAAAAGAGTCAGTTACATAGATGTTGGATTGGAATGGCCACTGCTTAATTTCAGGTCCTAAAATACAGCACTGTAACTTCTACCCTCCATGGATGACAATACTATACCTATCTGACACCTTCCACCCTGGCCTCAGCCTGCCTATCCAAGATAGGTCATTTCCTAATAGTGGGTCAGGTGCCTTTCCTCTTCCTTATGTTTCCTTTCTATGAGTGGAATTTAATCTGTATAACCTGAATCTTTCTTCTCTGCTTTACTGGTTCTGTGCTGAGGAAGCAGAATAATTTATCTGAGTGGTTAACTTGGATAGGATAACTGGACAGGCTTGGCTTAGCAACACTTGGCTCTGAGATCAAGCTGGCTTACAAGACAAGCTCTCCTCTACTTCTTTGCACTGTAAGTCCTACCTGCGTAGACTTCCATGATGCACAGAGATCGTCCTTGGTGTGGCACAACCTACAATTGGGTGCCTGAGTCTGTCTGATCCAGGGATCCAATATTGGCAATCCTAATTTGCTATGGCACCTAAAGCTAGGTCCTCCAACCTAGCCACTGGTTAATGAAGTGATTGTTTACCCTCGATAATTACTGTTTATTTTATTTCTCAACTACTTCAGAACCTGAAAAGCGAAGAGGTGTGATCGTTATTGCTTTTTGCTTTCCTCCACCCCGAGTTCTGCACACACATGCTGGCAGTGTCTAAAAGTTCCAGCAAAAACAATGGCCTTCTAGCACCAGAATCTGTTCACATTTCCTGCTCTTTCCCCCATTTTAGCCCAGTATTTTTCATTCCTGTTTTCCTGATTCCCTGGCCCCCATTTTTGCCTGTATCTTGGCACCCAATGTTCAATTCAAGCCCCCTTTGCCATTATAATCCATTTGGTAGCTCAGTTCCATGCATTTTAACTTTTGGGAAGAAAACACCTTCCCAGATGGTCAACGCACTTGCTCTAACCAAACCATCCATAAAGGGGCGTTGGCACATCTTTGTTGCAAATGAAGGTCAGCACTCCTGCTTGGCCATAGTTCTCTTAGCCTTTCCTGTGTTTTTGCAGTCTTTTCTCTGTTAGCACAGATAAGTTTTCCAATGATGTTGGGAGCTACTTGGATGCTGGAGGGAATGTTTCACTTTTCTCTGATCCTGCCAAAACATTGTTTATACTTCCCCTGTGCATGAGACTGAAATTGCCTGCGAGAAGGTTGGAATTACCAAAAATTTCTATTTAGATTCTGAATGGAATGCAATTCAGGATACTATTCATTGGGATGCTTGCTCTTCTTCTTCTTTTTGTATTTGTTGGTATTTAGTTTAAATGTCTTGTTTACGGTTTTGACAGTGCCGTGATATGATATTACTTTGTAACCAGCATGGTGCCACTATTTCAAAGGTCACTGAGATACTCAACCGGTGTTTATATTCCATTTCCTACTTGGAACACTGTGTTTAAAGTTCTGATTGACTTCACCAAGTTGTTGACATCTGGAAGACCTCGTCACTGAGAAGGCAGAAATTTCAAAAAAAAATTAAAAATTGTCTTAGAGATTTGAAATGTGAAATGTAGAAGGAAACTCTAGGTCCCTTAAACTCTAAGTTTAAAAAGATAAACTGATATGAGACAGATTAAGGGATGTGCCCAATAGAAATGTTATTAAATGTTAAAGTGAGGATTGTAACAAAGTTGACATTATGCTTGATTTAGGAATTTTCCCCCACTTCACATCACTGTTTTCTCATTACCAGAAAAGTGTAAAGATATTTCACCAGACAGCATGATGCCTCCAGTGTTGTTCTTTTTGCTTAGGATTGTCTTGGCAATATGGACGCTTTTTTTTGGTTCCATATGAACTTTAAAGTAGCGTTTTCTAATTCTGTGAGGAAAGCCATTGGTAGCTTGATGGGCATGGCATTGAATCTATAAATTACCTTGGACAGTATGGCCATTTTCACAATACTGATTCTTCCTATCCATGAGCATGGAATGTTCTTCCGTTTGTTTGTGTCCTTTTTTATTTCATTGAGCAGTAGTTTGTCGTTCTCCTTGAAGAGGTCCTTCACATCCCTTGTAAGTTGGATTCCTAGGTATTTTATTCTCTTTGAAGCAATTGTGAATGGGAGTTCACTCATGATTTGGCTCTCTGTTTGTCTGTTATTGGTGTATAGGAATGCTTGTGAGTTTTGCACACTGATTTTGTATCCTGAGACTTTGCTGAAGCTGCTTATCAGCTTAAGGAGATATTGGGCTGAGACGATGGGGCTTTCTAAATATACAATCATGTCATCTGCAAACAGGAACAACTTGACTTCCTCTTTTCTTAATTGAATACCCTTGATTTCTTTCTCTTGCCTGATTGCCCTGGCCAGAACTTCCAACACTATGTTTTATAGGAGTGTTGAGAGGGGGCATCCCTGTCTTGTGCCAGTTTTCAAAGGGAATGCTTCCAGTTTTTGCCCATTCAGTATGATACTGGCTGTGGGTTTGTCATAAATAGTTCTTATTATTTTGAGATAATTAAATAACTAGTTTATTAAGAGTTTTTAGCGTGAAGCGCTGTTGAATTTTGTCGAAGGCCTTTTCTGCATCTATTGATATAATCATGTAGTTTTTGTCTTTAGTTCTGTTTATATGATGGATTACATTTATTGATTTGCATATGTTGAACCAGGCTTGCATCCCAGGGATGAAGCCAACTCGATCTTGGTGGATAAGCTTTTTGATGTGCTGTTGGATTCGGTTTGCCAGTATGTTATTGAGGATTTTTGCATCGATGTTCATCAGGGATATTGGTCTAAAATTCTGTTTTTTTTTTGTGTCTCTGCCAGGCTTTGGTATCAGGATGATGCTGGCCTCATAAAATGAGTTAGGGAGGATTCCCTCTTTTTCTACTGATTGGAATAGTTTCAGAAGGAATGGTACCAGCTCCTCGTTGTACCTCTGGTAGAATTCAGCTGTGAAGCTTTCTGGTCCTGGATTTTTTTGGTTGGTAGGCTATTAACTATTGCCTCAATTTCAGAGTCTGTTTTTGGTCTATTCAGAGATTCCACTTGTTCCTTGGTTAGTGTTTGGACGGTGTATGTGTCCAGAATTTATCCATTTCTTCTAGATTTTCTAGTTTATTTGTGTAGAGGAGTTTATAGTATTCTCTGATGGTACTTTATATTTCTGTGGGATTGGTGGTGATATCCCCTTTATCATTTTTTATTGCATCTATTTGATTCTTCTCTTTTCTGTAACAAAAACAGCATGGTACTGGTACCAAAACAGAGATATAGACCAATGGAACAGAACAGAGCCCTCAGAAATAATACCACACATCTACAACCATCTGATCTTTGACAAACCTGACAAACACAAGAAATGGGGAAAGGATTGCCTGTTTAATAAATGGTGCTGGGAAAACTGGCTAGCCATATGTAGAAAGCTGAAACTGGATCTCTTCCTTAAACCTTATACAAAAATTAATTCAAGATGGATCAAAGACTTAAATGTTAGACCTAAAATCATAAAAACCCTAGAAGAAAACCTAGGTAATACCAGTCAGGACATAGGCATAGGCAAGGACTTCATGACTAAAACACCAAACGCAATGGCAACAAAAGCCAAAATTGACAAATGGGATCTAATCAAACTAAAGAGCTTCTGTACAGCAAAAGAAACTATCATCAGAGTGAACAGGCAACCTATAGAATGGGAGAAAATTTTTGCAATCTACACATCTAACAAAGGGCTAATATCCAGAATCTACAAAGAACTTAAGCAAATTTACAAGAAAAAAATCAAACAATCCCATCAAAAAGTGGGCAAAGGATATGAACAGCCACTTATCAAAAAAAGACATTTATGCAGCCAACAGACACATGAAAAAATGCTTATCATCAGTGGTCATCACAGAAATGCAAATCAAAACAGCAATGAGATACCATCTCACACCAGTTAGAATGGCGATCATTAAAAAGTCAGGAAACAAGAGGTGCTGGAGAGGATGTGGAGAAATAGGAAGACTTCTACACTGTTGGGATTGTAAACTAGTTCAACCATTGTGGAAGACAGTGTGGCGATTCCTCAAGGATCTAGAACTAGAAACATCATTTGACCCAGCCATTTCATTACTGGGTATATACCCAAAGGATTATAAATCATTCTGCTATAAAGACACATGCACATATATGTTTATTGTGGCAATATTCACAATAGCAACGACTTGGAACCAACTCAAATGTCCATCAATGATAGACTGGATTAAGAAAATGTGGCACATATACACCATGGAATACTATGCAGCCATAAAAAAGGATGAGTTCATGTCCTTTTCAGGGACATTGATGAAGCTAGAAACCTTCATTCTGAGCAAACTATCGCAAGGAGAGAAAACCAAACATCGTATGTTCTCACTCATAGGTGGGAATTGAACAATGAGAACACTTGGACACAAGGTGGGGAATATCATACACTGTGGCCTGTCTTGGGATGCGGGACTGCAGGAGGGATAGCATTAGGAGATATATCTAAAATAAATGTCTAGTTAACGGGTGCAGCACGCCAACATAGCACGTGTATGCATATGTAACAAACCTGCACATTGTGCAGATGTACACTAGAACTTAAAGTATAATAAAAAAAAGTTAATGCGACACTTGCTAACTCAGTTTACTCAATTTTCCTGTAAAATTGATTATTGAAAAATTTCTTCTTGCTTTGAGTACTTAGTACTCTCCTCAAAGAGAAAAGGCAGTCATTTAATTATTTATTTCTTGTTTGTGAAATTGATAGGTAAGAGTAATTATTCTGTTAGGATCTCATAGAGATTAAAGCCTTACTGAAGGTTGAGAGGGGGTAGGCAGGATCTGTGACACTACTAACTTTGATCTAAAATTATAAACATGTAATCACAAAACCACTGTGGTTCCAGCAGTGTTTGGCCTGTGCTTTGAAGCATAATCTACTTTCATAAAGGGGTGAAGGATTTCACTCTGCCTGCCTTGAGTCCATGGCAGCAGGGGTATGGCTGCATAATCCTTTTACAGGGAGATGAAGAATTGAAACCAATCATTCAATTTAACACACTTGGTATTTTCTAACTTTTATATATTTGACAATATTTTGAGTGAGTAATGATATCCTATTATATTATTATTTTGCACATTTTCAATTCTAAAGAGATAAGCACATTTTTATATGTGTATGATTCAAGTATGTTTCTTTTTATAATGTGCCTGTTGAAGTAATCAGCCTGTTTTTCTATTGAGTCACCTATATTTTTAATTTTTTTATTTTTTAAGACTGAGACAGAGTCTCACTCTATAGCCTAGGCTGGGGTGCAGTGTCATGATCTCAGTTCACTGCAACCTCCGCCTCCCAGGTCCCGATTCAAGCAATTCTCCTGCCTCAGCCTCCCAAGTAGCTGCGATTACAGGCATGTTCCACCATGCCCAGCTAATTTTTTGTATTGTTAGTAGAGATGGGGTTTCACCATATTGGCCAGGCTGGTCTTGAACTCTTGACCTCTTGATCTGTCCACCTTGTCCTCCCAAAGTGCTAGGATTACAGGCATGAGCCACCGCACTCGGCCAACATTTTTTTAATATGTAAGAGTTTTCACGTATTTCCAAATAAAGACCATTGTTTATTATATGTTCTTATATTTTTTCTAAAATGACTTGTTTTCCCTTTATAATATTTGAGAGTTAGACTTTTTTAATTTTAATGGAGTTAAATTTATTGATCTCTCTTTATAGTGGATGCTTTTTGCAGCCAGGTGACAAGTGGAGTAAATTTATTCACATGTTTGGCAACTGATTGGCTGTTAGCTAAGATGAGATAAAGAGGTTTTCTTTTCAAAATTTAGGCTGACCCAGGCCAAATTACTTGAAGACTGGCCGGGTTCTGAGAACAACAATGGATGTATGCAGAGTCTCTAAAGACTGGGCTTAGAAGTGCCATAACATTACACCTACGGCATTCTATTGGGCATAGAAAGCCACAAGACAAGCCCAGAGTTAAACAAAAGAGTAATAGATCACCTCTGTGTTTGAAGTACTACAAAGTCACATTGAAATGGTATGAATACTAAAACGGGAAGAATTCTTGCAATATACTAGAGATCTTTGTATAAGATCTCAGAGGCCAGCAGAAGCAAACCACCCTGTGCCAAAATCTTTGTAAGCACCATCTTACATTTTGTAGGGTTTAAATGCAATAACCACTTGATCTCTCACTGCTATGCACTTCATCAGGATTTCATCCCATGCCTCCTTGGTGTTCACTGGAGTAATTAGGATGCCACTGGAAGCCATAGGACAACAGTGCTACATTTCCCCACCTCTGTGAAAAGGTTAGCGTACCCATCAATTATGAGCAACCCAATTACAGAATTACATTTCGAAGGGACTAGACCTAATATAAATTACTGTATCAGACAGGAAATCAGCAAGAAAAAGATAGCAAAGTCATAAAGGGTTTTTGAAAACAGTTTACTAAATCAGTTATGACAAAGTTGTGGCCAGGTTTCAGGTTTACTAAATCAGTTATTACAAAGTTGTGGCCAGGTTTCAGGATACTCAATAAATGGCAAAACACCCAAGAGCTGGCAAAACCAGAAAGCTGCCATCATCTGTAGGCTTGAAAGGACAAGGAGAGTATTTACTGGAAAACTTTTGGCTACAAGAGAGACCCATCTGAAAGAAGCTGCAGTTTTGATAGAAGAACATAGCTTTAGCCAAGACACACAAAGACCGACAGAGAGAATAAGCACCCTGAACTCTTTCATCCTGCCCTTAAGCTTTCAGACAGTGCCTAAACTTGCCTGAAGAAATCGGAAGCTGGAAGACAGGACGAGGGAGCCTGGTTCATGAGTCAGTCTTGAAGTACATCACAGGGTGAAGAAGGCAGGTCTGTCGGGACAGGCATCCAGATAATGTCCAGTCATGTGCATAATAAAAATTTGTTGAATATATGCACTGTTTCCATGTGCATAATAAAAATTTGTTGAATAAATGCACTGTTTCCTTAGTGGAAAATATCCTACAAATTTGAGCACCATACTTGCTTTAGCAGGAACTTGTACTAGCTTATAACTTTTTTTCAATATTGATGCAGGTTCTCATACACATTTTTAATCCTCATAAGAATTTTCTCTCTTCCATAACAACCTCAACTGCAAAACTCAGTTGTTGAATTTTCCACTTAAGAAAGCCAATAAATTATCTAAAACAATAATGACAAAAAAAAGCCAACAAAAAACTCCCACGAAAAACAAAAAACAAACAAAAACAAAAAAAAAACAAGCTTGTTTGATTTGAGTTTCTGTCACTCATAACCAAAAGAGTTCTAATATACCCTTATTTGTTTTCTTCAGTCACGCTTGTATTTCAATTCCTGGAACATGTTTCCATAAATGTGTCAGTAATTATTGCAGAATTATAAGTGATTGAAATTGAAAGTACCCTTCTCCAGGCACTCCGTAAAAAACAAAGGAGACAAAACAGGCACAAAAGACAAAGTGACACACCGGCTTGCAGGTCCCTCAGTAGAGGACTAAGAGGTATCATAACATAGTGTTTACTTTAATTATTTAGACACTAGTGTATTTAGGGCTCTGAGTCCATTGAACCCAGCATCTGGAGGAAAATGTCTGAATTTGACAGGAGCAAGGAGTAATGGCACATGTAGTTATGTGGATTCCTGACCTCAAGACATTTTATTGCAAATCAGAATTATTCTCTAAAGACTTGAAGAAAACACATTTCCATCTCCTTTAGGATTCATTTTACTCATTTACCTAAGAAGCACTGTGAAATAACAATGATTTTGATAATACAGCTACTACTATTAACAATCAGAGCTATCATTTTTGAGGGATTGGCTCTGTGCCAGGCACTGTAATAAGACATTAAATATATTTTGTCTCATCTTCAAAGCGATTTTACAAGTTAGATATCATTCCCAAGCTATATATGAAAAACCAAATCTCAGAAATTAAGTAACTTTCTGCATTATATATATTTGATTCTATGAACATAAGTTTCTCTCATGATTAAATTAGTCTTATATCTTAGCATATTTTAATCTTCACATTAATAATATAAAGATATTTGCTTAAGGAGGGAATTGAATGGGATGAGATTTTTCTCTCCAAACAAGAAAGAAGACTTAGCTGTATGTTTGAATAAACATCTTAAAGTTAATCAATTATAAAATCTATGTTAAAACTAGAATTAACCAAGAAACTAGAAAAATGAAAGATATATATGATAATTGTTTTCATCTGACCAGTGAAATTAATGATGGAGAAATCACCTTATCAACAGGATTTGTAGGATGTAGGGGTGACAATAGAACTGATATGATTTGTATGAAAATAGAGGGCTCATAATCTCTTTTAGAGCATTTTAATGTTGTGTTGACCGTTTTGTAGGATACGGATAGCTATAGTGAAATTGTATTGAGGATGGAAATCGTAATTATGGCTTCATATCTGAAATCAAGGTGATTTTATTAGTTTTTCATCCAAAATTGATTACATAAAATAAAGTAAAGCCTGGTATCAATTCAATTGAGGATTGGGTGGGTCAAATACGAAGCCAAATGTGACCTATACAACCTTTCTTGGCTGTATTTCTTTTTAAAATATTATACAAGGCCTATACAAATCACTCATATATGTTTATATGAATGTAAAATAGAATAAACGTTAAATGCTGGGCGCAGTGGCTCACGCCTGTAATCCCAGCGCTTTGAGAGGCTGAGATGGACAGATCACTTGAGGTCAGGTATTCGAGACCAGCCTGACCAACATGGAGAAACCTCATCTCTACTAAAAATACAAAAAATTATCCAGGCATGGCGGTGGGTGCCTGTAGTCCCAGCTACTCAGGGGGCTGAGGCAGGAGGATGGCGTGAACCCAGGAGGCAGAGCTTGCAGTGAACCAAGCCGAGATCACACCACTCCACTCCAGCCTAGGCAACAGAGGGAGACTCTGTCTCAAAAAATAAATAAATAAATAAATAAAATAGCAGGAAACAGAATAGTACCCACCTCTGCAGAAACCATGAGGTAGAGAAAACATAGTAAACTCAAATAAAGAAATAATCTGAATTTATCTGGTGTTAACCATAAGCTGTCACCATTTTAATACTTCTCTATTGTATGGAATATATGAGATATTTTTCTAATTATATCAATCATAGTGCTTATCTCCAATGTAAGGGTTGTTTCTTACCGTCTCTTCCCTCAGATTCTGTGAACCCTCTTAGAACAGATGCTGTCTTCCATCTTTGCCTGTTAGAATCTGGTACTTGGCATTTGGTAAATATGTTTTGAGTGAACAAATTAAAATCCACAAATCAATAGATGCTTCTCTCTTACCAATTCTACCCTCACTTCCACCCTCAGGTGCGAGGCCAGTGAGAGGAGATTGCAGTTCTAATCATGATCTGAATGCAGATATGCTACCTGAACAACCTCATGTAGCCATTGTAAAGAAAGTAAAGACAAAGTTTCTGAGGAGTCTTAGGGGAGAAAGATCCCTCCCTGGTAGTCAGCCCCTAATCTGAGGTCTCAACAGTGATGTGCTTCCAAGTTCTCTGAGGAAAGCAGTTTGTTGTCTGGGATCAATGAAATGAATGGAATAAGAGTTGGTATAAAATGCTTAAGTCTTCCTGGAATGAGGGTTGGCAGTTATCAGATTTCTCATGGAAGTTGGTGCTTTGTGAAACTAGCAGCAGTAGTTTGGGTCTTATTTTATTATACATATCAAAGACTGCAGATAAGAGAGCTATCATGGACCCAGATTTATTTTCTTGATCAGATCTGAGCTCACCTGGAAATGATTCATTTCACACTGGAATTTAAGTGAAGGTAAAAAAAAAAAAAATCCTCACCTAACATCAGCTTTTACTTGGCCACACTAGAAAGAAAGAGTTCTCAATAAAATCCATAGGAAAGGAAAATGCATGGAAGGGCCTTCTGCCTTCATGTTACACAAAGAGTAGGAACAAAGAACAATTGATCTTTCATGATGCTTTTATGAATTATATAGTCTCTCCAGGCTCTTACTCTGTTCTTCTTTATCTGTTGTGTCTTATGCTAATGTTAATTCTGGACCACTTGCTCTCTGGAAAACAAAAGAGCCTTTTCCAGTTGAAAGTAATCAGGACCTAGGAAGCAGGAGAAATTGATCAGATTCTATGCATTCTGTGAGTTCAGATTTTGTGTTCGGTTTTTGTGGCAGGAATAAATTACCCAATAATGGTCAAGTATGGTCAACTTTTCAGTCACCATAAGAAGTCTTATATAATGATCCAAGTGTTCTAGTTTAGTCCCACATGAGTTATTTTTTAGTGAACAACGATAATTAAGCTAAGTTTGATGGACTTGCCCAAGGTCACTTATTGTGCTCTAGCATAGGGATTAGAATATACTGTTTTCAGTCTTTGCTTATACATTAGACTCTTGCTACCTTTCTATGCAACCATTAATAAGACCATTTGTTCTGCCACTGAAGACATCCAGAAATTTAGTCCATGGGAAGATTAACTAAGGGGTCCTGTGTGGGTCAGCTTCAAGGCCAGAAATCAATAATGGACTAGGCAGAATCAATTTTTGCAGTAGGCACAGTGCCCAGGGCCCAAGAGAATGTTTTATTATTAATTTTTTAAATGAGAAAACTCATATAATAATAATATATGATCATGAATCTAGCTTTGGAGTCTATTCATCTTTATAGCAACAGAGCCATAAAATAGAAATTTTATTTGTTTTTTTAAGGAAGGAAAGGGCCCATGAAGGCAAAACTGTTCAGAGTTCATAGAAGTCATTTTGGGGTCCTGGAAACTAGGATCGTTAGAACCATTGGGAATGCAGAAAACAAAACCAATATTCATTAAAAACAGGGGTAGAATTGGTAAGAGAGAAACATAAAATTCCAGATTTTTATCTCACTTGCATGTGAGAGCATAGGTTTAAGATAATTTTGTTTACAGACTTTTGTTTAACAATAAGCCAAGAGGAGTTGGCTACCACCTGTGGAACTGAAGGAGACAGTGTTTTATCAGTAATAAGTTTTTTTACTATATAAATTTAATCACAATTGTACATGGAAAGTATTTGAAGCCAGAAAGCTGGATGACCGTGAGACAGACACACTGCCAGAACTTTCGTCTCTCACAGTATGCTTTTATGTCAAGGTATACCTGTCCCTCATGGAATGTCTGGTGATAGCTAGGTTGGGATAATGATCCACTTAGCCTTTGAGTTGGTCAGGGAAAGACCAGGAGAGGACATTCTTTGGTCTGCTAGAGCTTCCAGGGAAGTAGCATGTCCCTTGGAACAGTCTCATCCAATTGCTTTACTGTACTCTACAAATGTTAGTATTTTCTGAGTGTGCCATGAAGTGAAAAAGATGAGGAGACATTGATCAATCTAGGCTTGAGTTTCTTTACATATAAAATGTAGACATAGGACAAGACAACCTCTAATTCAATTCAAATCAACAGACATGTTGAGAGATAACTGCATTAGCCTCTGGGATACAAAGATTAATTGAATATAGTTTGTCCAAAATCACATATTTCAAAGAATTCACACCCTTTGTAGAGAGACAGGCATGAAATCATCTTCCAGTAATACAAGTTACACTGTGATAACTGTTGAGGGTGATTAATAATCAAAGTAATATTAAAACTCAGAAAAAAATAATTCCACTAACAGGGGAAGAAACAGGGCTTCAAAAGAAAGGTGACAATTAGCCTGAATATGCATGTCAGATCTCCAGAAAAATTGATTGGGATTCCATCTCTAAGGCAAGGAAAGTAAAGTGGAAGAACTGTGGTCTTAATATTAGAGGTAACTGAGATAAAGAGAAGTTAAATTGTTGCTCGTCCAAGATGCTCATGGTGTTGGCATAACTGAGAAAGAAACCAACCACCTTTTCATGGAAACTCCCAGTGTAGCAGCTGGGAAAATGGCATTAACTTCAAGTGTTCAAACTTTCCTTCTGGGAAAACTTATAAAATAATTTAAGGCATACGGCTATTTCATAGGGAGCTATTAATCAATGGCTAAAATAAGAGTAAGAAGACACCAAAGCATTATTAGAAGCAGTTTCCTGCCTTCCAGTCCCTCACTGGCACAGAGCACTCTCAGTAATCTCGTATTGAATGAGATTGCTGAAATGTGGAGATACATGAAAATCAGGCATTTGGTTCATTCATAATTGAAGAGAGAATTTGAATTGAAAGTGGATCTCTAGACTTATTAAGAATGATAAATGACTGATATAAAAAATGTTAGGAAGTTTAAGTCAACATAGTTATTAGTTAGAAATGAATGTGGGTGCTTGGGGGCATGAATAGCATTTGCTAATAATGCACCAGACAGCCTGTGTGAAATAAGTTACACATTAGATCAAAATATGGATCTTTTGTTGTCTTTTTGTTTTTACTTTTTATTCTGAGAACTTTAAAACACACAGAAAAGTAAAAGGGGTAGTACAATAGACACATGTTACCAATTACCCAGCAACAACAATTATAAATACAGTGCCAAGTTTGTTTCATCCAAACTCTCAGTCCTGACCCCTTGTTGTTTTCTTTTAAAAAAACAATTTTGATGAGATATAATTTACATATCGCAAAATATACCCATTGCAACTATAAAATACAAAAAAAGAGCAGAGCGTGGTGGCACACTCCTGTAGTCCCAGCTACTCGAGAGGCTAAGGAGAGAGGACTGTTTGAGCCCAGAAGGCAGAGGTTGCAGTGAGCCAAGATCATGCCACGGCACTCCAGCCTGGGAGACAGAGTGAGACTCCGTCCAAATCAATCAATCAAGAAATAACAATTAGAAATAATGTTATGTATTTACTTATGAGTATGACATCTCTGGTGCGGTGCTCTTTTTCCCTTTTTCTTATCTGGTATCTTTTATTTTCTCCCTAAAGGATTACCTTTAATGTTTCTTGCAGTGTAGTTCTACTAAGGGTACATTCTTTTAATCTTCATTGTCTGAAAAGGTATTTAACTTTGCCTTTTATATTTGAAAAATGTGCTAAGCAGGTATAAAATTCTAGATTGGCAGTGTTTTATTTTCCTTTCAATTGTTATGGACATTCTTCCACTGGCTTCTTGTTTGCATTTGTACCACTGAAAAATCTACTACTCTCCTTACTTTTGTTCCTCCCTACTAAACATGTTTTTTTTTCCATTTACACATTTTATTTTTAATTTCTATGGGTACATAGTAGGTATATCTATTTATGGGGCATATGTGATATTTTGATACAGGCATACAGTGTAATAGTCACATCAGGGTAAATGTGGTATGCATTTACCCTCATTGTTATAGCTTTTTTTCTTTACCACTAGTTTTGAGAAATTTGTTTATGATGTATTTGGGTTTAATTTTCTCTATGTTTCTTGGGCTTTCGGTTTGTTGAACTACTTGAATCTATGGGCTTATCATTTTCATTTGGTTGAACGCAGATAATTTGAATTACCATCATGAATGCTAGATAATTTTTATATTCCTATAAATATTCTTAAAATTGTCTTCTGGAGTGAAGTTAACTGTTTGATCATTTGGGTCTTGCCTTTTTAAGATCATGTAGAAAAGTAGATCTTAAGATATCAGTTTACATTTAATTTTTTTTTTCTATCCTGGATCTATATTCCTTCAGTCCTAGCAGATTACTCATAGTTTCACATGGATAGTTTTTGTATATTATCTTTCTCTTCTAGCTGTTTCTGATAATTACTGCTCTGCCAACCACAAGCTACTTCATTTAAGTGACTTATATGGTGCCAAAAATCAAATAAATAAAATAAAATTTATAATTTCTTAATTTAATGATGCTATCAATAAAATATTTTAAAATGAAAAATATGCTTCCTCTGCCTTGTCCTCTAAAACCTCCTGAAGAAAAAAATTGTGACATAGCAGTTCTCTGGGTCAACCTCTAACTCCTGTATCTTTAATGTGCTTCTAAATTCCAGGAGAAGCCATGGTTTAATCAGAAGAGGCCTGAGATAGAAGAGGATTACAGTTTACAACATGAGATAATCAGGGACATGGAAGACAATCACTTGATAAGTGATGAAAATGGTTGAAAAATATTCCGTAGGGTACTATGCTACGTGCTGGACATAAAGAGTTGTGCGTTATAAGATTTCTTTAGTACTTTATAGTAAAACAATTTTGAGACAAAAATTAGTGACCCATCAAATTGAATTACAATAACACTTTTAGCCTGAAGGAAGTGGTGTCCTTCAGTACCAGATATATTGGGATGATAGAAGTGAATCTTTTCCCTTGCATTATCCTTCCCAATATTTTTATTTCAAATTAATTATTTTCCTTATGACACTATTTTCAGTAACATGGATTATCTTTCTGTTTTATACTTTGCCACATACATGATATTCTCATGGCAGACAGTGTGTCCATGACATGTGGGAGGCAGGTGGGTTTCATCTCACATTAGCTCTGATCAGTTGACATTTGAGTCCAATAGAAAAAAAATGCTGTGGTCAATTGGAAATGTGTGCCTTGGATACAGAAGAGAAAATACAGTTATTTCACATATTTTTAAAATTTCACTTATTTAATATTAGATGTATAAAGTTTAAACTCTAACACCTCTCAGAAACACTATAGCAAGAGTTTATGTATCAAGTACTGGACATATCCACTATTCTGACCAATTACACAAGGATGAAGATGAAGTGACAATCCATTTCTAATTTGATACAACAACAGAATATTTGATTTTATTTATTTACTTCTATTTCTTTAGACAGAGTCTCACTCTGTCACCCAGGCTGGAGTACAGCGGTGCAATCTCAGCTCACTGCAACCTTCGCCTCCCAGGTTCAAGCGATTCTTGTGCCTCAGCCTCCCCAGTAGCTGGGACTACATGTGTATGCCACCACGCCCAGCAAATTTTTTGTATTTTAGTAGAAATGGGATTTCACCATGTTGGCCAGACTGGTCTCAAACTCCTGGCCTCAAAAGATCCACCTACCTTAGCCTCCCAAAGTGCTGAGATTACAGTTGCATGCCACCGTGCCTGGCCATATTTGAATTTTCAAATAGATTAGAATACAAAGTGTTCAAAGGGAAAAAGAGAAAGACAGCACTAGTGTGTCACAAAGACACCAGTCATTCCCAGGGTAATAGGTGATAAGAAGCCTAAGTTTTGAATGTAATGGAAGAAAGTAATACCTCCTTAATAGTTAAGTTGTGAAGTTTCTGTACTGAAAGAGGGCTTTGGGGAAGTACCTAAGCAATGATTAGAAACTTAATTCAGATGGTATTGGTATCAGATATAAAAAGACAATATTCAAAGATAAACTCAGCAGAGAAAATGGCGGGGGGGGGTAATATCGGTAGTGTCTACATGAACAAGAATTCTTAATTGTTCAGAAAAGTTACTATACTTTTAAAACACAAGGGGTTTTACCATTCCCTGGTAAGAAAGAATAGAAAGTTTATATCAAAGCATCATTTTAATACAAAACATAGTTGTGCAAAATGTAGAGAAATTAAATATAATTATTTTTTCAGCATGTGCGTTCAGTGATGAAGACTGTAAGAATTTCAGGGAAAGAGTCTCTCCTTATATTATCATATATGGAGATTTCTAAATTTGGCAGATAAATTCTGCCACTGTAGGTCAAAAGTAGGCATAGGTGCTCATATTAGGCATAAAAAGTGTAAGTGTCATCCCTTAATAAATGTTAATTTGTCTGGGTGAATGACATGACAATAGTATAGTTAACGATCCCACTAAGGTGAACTCAGTGTATATTATCCTCTTCTGTTACTACATAGATAACACATGCAGTGAAATGATATATTTAAAAACTACTTATATTTTTAAATGGGATTGTAGATAATTAATTTTCAAATTCTCTAAAATAACTATACTTTTTATAGTAGGGAGGAAAAGCAATACTTAGAAAAGCACTCTTAGACGCTTCATGAATAACAGTAGTGAAATAGTGCAAGGAAAGCACTACTTTCCTAAGGAGAACTTACTACCAAGCCTACATTTTCTTTTTTCTTAAAGGTGGCATTGGCCATATTTCTCAACACTGTTTCTAGGTGTGAATTCATTGGCTTTGTTTCCAATAAATTTCAAGCCTGAACATTCAGAAAGAATAGAAAAGGCTGCACATTTTTCTCTGGGAATGTATATCTGCAGCTATGTCTGTATGTGTGTTAGCACACACATGTGCTTATGTGTGTGGGTCTTTTATAACAATGAAAATAGACAAGATAAGACAAGAAATTAGTTCTTCACCTACAGATACAAATCAAATAGGAATTAGTCAATTCCCTGAAGAAATAGTGAGAAGATACAGAAACCTTCAAAAAGAAGCACAAGGGTAAAACAGAATATTTTAAAAAATGATTCATATGTTGTTATTTTATTCTTTAAGAACTCTGAGAGGTTAGGCAAGAGAGTATTATGAGATGGAAAGGGAACACTCTCAGAATTTCTAAGGTCAGGCAGTCCTGGCCTGCACTATTTTATCTGAAGAGAGAAATTGAGGGAACTTTTTTGTTCTTCTTGTTTGCCCCAGAGACACAGGAGATAAAGAATAAAGGAAAGATAAAACATTTTTAAAATAACCAGCATCCTCAAAATTAGATAATTGAGTATTTATAAAAGAATAAAGTTGTGAAACTTATTAGTAACCATAAGCAATGGAATGATGAGTGAAAGAAACAAGTAAGTTAGAACATATGTGACTACACATAGTCATTAAGTCACACACTGGCTGTCAACCTGATTTCTTTCTTTCTTTTTTCCTTTTCTTTTTTTTTTGATTATCCATATGAGGAAAATAAGTATTCTTCTTATTGTCAAGTACCATAGATTCCTTTGAATATTCCTCTTATTGCCAAGTACCATCCAACATGTCACCATTGTGTGCCGATTAATGATGTTCAGATAATATCAGTGTCCAATATCAATTAAAAGAGTCATTTGGCAAAAGCAAAAGGAAAAACCTCAGTTTTCGGGAGGCTTTTCTATGGAGAAAGCACAGGCAGGTCATATGTGGTTTCATCTGGCTTGACAGTTTTGATTTGACTGTCAGTGCTCTGAGGCACTTCAAGCATTATAATTTTGGTGTTGCTTTCTTGCTTTTCTCTGACCCTCATGAGTAAGGTGCCTTCCATCCCTTCCTCTTACTTAGTAAGTGAGTGTGCTAAATATCTTTTCTTGTCTCTCCAATATGCCATTGTCTTCTAGACTCAGATTAAGCACTGGACTGAGTTACTCAGAAACACCAGCAGGAGGTCAGAAGGAGGCAGGAGAGGGCATAAAGGGAGGTCAGGATATTTGTCCCCTTTGCTCTTTCCCATGAGGTTTGTGAGGGCTGGGTGAGGCCTTCCATCTAAAGCCTCAGCTTCTGACAGGGGGCTGTTATTTCTTAGTTCCATACAAATCTGAGTCGTGTTCTCTGTCCACCTCTTTTCAGATTTAGGGTGGTAAATGTTCCTCCCCCTTTCTAGCCCCGGGGCCTTAGACTATACCTTCTCATTTCTCTATATACTGGCTATATTTACAAAAACGTCCTTTCATTAAACTCATTAGGTTATCCTGAATTAGTATAATTCCACTATGCCATTTGTTTCCTCCTGCAACCCTGACTGGTAACATGAGTCTAAGAAAAATCAGTCAGCATAGAATTCTGATCATTTACTTAGCTTACCACTGCCATTATGATGCACTAGAATATGAAGAGAATCAACATTGGGTTCTTCCAATTTTATGTGAAAAGTTATTGGTACTGGCAGATGGCTAAAGGAATATCACACCCTCTTGAGGTCTCAAGCCAGGGGCAGGAAGCTTCAGAGAGACAGATGCTTGTGGGGCTGAAGAATATACCTTCTGATGAATTGGTTCAGAGCTCAATAGTTCCACAAAGCAGGCTCAGGACAGGAGCGTGCTTAAGTCACATAAGAACCTTGTATAGAGGCTACTCCAGTATCGTCACAGGACAGAGACATCAATTCAGAAATCATCTTTGGATTTTTTAAGTTTAACCCATGATAATTTCTATGTTACAAAAAGAAAGCTAGTTCCATACACTATTGCTAAAGGAATATCCCCACTTCACTTTTAAGGTCTTGAGTGTGTTCTTGGAGAGGCACGCTGGGTGCTCCCTCTGCATGGCAAGTCCAGTAGTTACCCAGGCACTATCCAGGATCTCTCTGCACTTGAACTATCCCATGACATATTATCACTTCCAAGGCAGACTCATGGAGGTAAAATACCTAAAACTTAGATCAAACAAATGAACTACACATCTTTTAGCCGGTGTAGTAAAAAGAACTTTGTCAATGATGAGTGGAGTTTTGAGATTGCATGTGTGTTTTAATTACCTTGGCACTTCTCACTTCGGATCATGAAATTTGGATGCAAACAGTGCCCAATGTCTGCATATTTCTGTAAGATATATGTATTTGCTTTTCAGGGGGCCGATTATAGTGAAGGAAGGTGACAATTCTCTGGTGTGATGCAAGGAGCATGATGTCCAAAAATGACCCCAGGCTCTCAGTCTGAGTTTCCTGAAAATGAGCTAGCTGGGACATTGGGTTTCTTTGCCCTGCAGTGGAGATTTGTGCAGTCCTATAAAAATGCTGGGCAGATACTATTCCCGGATGCTGCTGTAAATACTTGGCACTTTAATCTCGACTGGCTGGGAAGGTTGTTCTCGTGCTTGCCCTGCAAGAAATGAGAGAGATGGCCAGGAGACATTTCTTCTCTGCTCTAACTTGGATTCATCTGAACTTCCAGCAGATTGCTCAGGCTCCCGTTTGCCTCTCTATAAGATGGCGATGGGTGACTGAAGTATATATGTGACCTTAGTTTTATAAATTGTCCTTTACTTATTAAAGTCTGTCTCTTACCTGAGTTGCAAAATATTAAGGAATTCATTCTAAACATTAACACATGATAAAAATGGAGCTTCACATGGGTTCTAACATGATAGTGGTGTTCTGTAAGGTCCTGACTTGCACAACATATGGCTAACAAAAGACCCTGAATTTATGGGTCTGACAGTAATCTGGTGACAGTAATTTGGTTTTTACTATTGATTTATTTTCACTACTTTGAGTACAAACACAGTCATATTTAGTTTCTAAAAAAATGTAAAAATCCCATCTTAGTGTAGTAGCCTAGTATTACTCTCTTGAAGATAACAATCTTCCTCAATTTCCCAGAAACATGACGGGATAATTCAACTCACTAAAAGCAGGAAGGGAAAGAGTAATCAGATCTCTTTCCCAGGACCAAGCAAATCAAAGACAGAAAGACTGACCAGTTTACTCTCATGCTTCATATTGTAACCATGCAGAGCCCCTGTTGAAGCTTGAACCTATAAAGCCCAATGGATACTTTGCCACGGTGTGGTGAGGCCCTTGCTGGTCCTACCATGTGCAGGACGAATTGCAACCCTTCTGGTTATCTCTGTGCTCAGTTGCAGTTCTCAGAAATATAATTGCGCCAGTATGGCTTTGTCCTACGTGCCTCCAAGCCTCAGCCACCCAGTGTCAGAAGTGACTCTTCTTCAAAAACATGATGACCAGAGGCAATAAAACAGAAACTTGTGACCCAAATTCATGATCCAATTTGTTTGACCCAGACAGTATATTGACTTATTTGTCCACATTTAGTACCTATTGTTCTTTTACACAATTTTTGGCAATTTTTATTACAGAAAATGAGTTGGTAGTGAGGTCACCGAAGATAGTTGTAGTCGAAACTCACCGTGGTCGTTATTTTGAGATGAGATAGGAAACAGGACAGGAAGGAGCTGGTGAAATTCCAGTCAGTGCAGAAGCTTCTCATCAAGGCCAGTCCTGCATTGGCACAACAGCTAAGGAGTGGTGTTATGACTCAGTTTCCCTACATTACTTTTTTGAGATGGAGTCTCTCTCTGTTGCCTAGGCCAAAGTGCAGTGGCATGATCTCAGCTCATTGCAATCGTTGTCAAGCGATTCTTGCGTTGCAGTAGTTGGGATTACAGGCGTGCACCAACACTCCTAGCTAAATTTTTGTATTTTTAGCAGACATGTTTTAGTGTTTCTAGCCATCTTGGCCAGGCTGATCTCAAACTCCTGGTCTCAAGTGATCCACCAGTCTGATTCTGCCATTTTGTCTCTTAGTACACATGTACTCACTCACCTCCTGAGATCTAATTGGGAAGATGTTGATCACCAGTTTCAGGTGCTTCTATCTGTTGGGGGACCGCCTTCTCTAGCTCCAGCTGTGACTAATTATTATTATTTTATTGTGACCATTATTATTTTAGAGAGACAGTTTAAAAACTGCCTGACCATCACCTGATGGTGGTCCAACATTCCTGGTGGTAGAAAGGTCCAGGAACCTCTCCTGTGCTTCTCGTGTCTGACTAACTACCTACTATAACAAGAAAACCTTTGAGGCCAAGCCATATTGCTTGAAGGAGCAAAACTTTTTATGCCCATTGACAAGGGAAGGCAGAGTTACACCAACACTTTTCCTGTTTCTGCAAATATGAAGAGGATTCAGTTTCTTTATGATTTTAAAAGAACACCTTGTAGAAGTTTTAAAGTGACAAGAACATTTTAGAAGTCTCCGTCTCCTGCTTTCTTCTAATCTCCTAAGAGCACATTGAAAAGAGTCTCTTGATTATTTAAAAATATATAGAGGTTAGGGGAGGAGTGTTGGATATTAATCATCTCTAGAGCAGAAATTTAGACTTATTTCACATAAGCCTCAAGCTGCTCATATGAGGAAAATCCCACATGTGTACACTCTCTGACTTTTGAGTAACTCTCTCAGAACGTGACTCCCACACGTACCTCCACCTGCCCTATCCTCTGCTCCTCCCCTCCCTTCACATGAGAGGAGATGCCTATGACTAACGCCATCACTTGTGCTCTGACATCATCTTTCCTTCTCAAGAACCTTTAGCTATCCAATTCCTCTTCTTTCTGCTTCTTTTCCAATGTTCCTTTTACACAGGGTCTATTCATATAATGAGTATGAATATGCTCAAATCTATTCCATCTAAAACAACAAACCAAGCTTCCCTCCCAGTGATTCTCCTCTCCTTTGTGCTTCCAGTTGCCATCTCTTCTCATGTCAGTCTTCAGTTAGTTCTAATCTAGTTTCAAACCCCACCATTAGCTCCCATGTAGGATCTCCCAGTGACCTCTATGTTGAAATGTAAACTTCACCTTGACTAACATCAGCAACACTTGATGCTCTGAACTTTGCCCTCTTTCCTTAAATACTTTCTCTTCTTGGTTTCCATGACACTATATTGTTTTTTTTCTGGTTTCTTTCCGATTTGTCTTTCCATTCCTTAAGCGCTTCTCCTCTTCTGTATGGTTCTTTTGATCTACCTGACTTCTAAATGTCAGAGATCTCAAAACTGGAGTTGTAGGCCCATTTCTCATCACCATTTTAACTATTTATCTCTTTGTATACTACTATCCATACACATAACTTAAATGATCACTATACATCAACAAATACCAAATGTATGTGTCTATATCAGAGCTCCCCTTTGAGTTTCAGAGCTATGTATTCAAGTGCATATTTGTCACTGTGTGACTATTTCAAATATGTAGCCACCTAAGATTGCCTAACACTGAGCACATGTTCTTCCACTCAAGCATGATCCTTATACATTTCTTAACTCAGTGAGTGGCATCACACATCCCCAATTTTATAAGCCAAACCCAGAAATCATCCATGACCTCCCTTTTCCTCACTTATCATATGCAACACATTGTAATGTTTTGTTGATTTTATCTCTTAAATAACTTTCCTTTCTCTACTTTTCTCCATTATCTGTTACTTAATTTCTTACTTGACTACTCTACTAACTTCCCATTTAGATTTCTTGTATCCAATCTTATTCCTTTTTAATCAGTCTATCATATGGTGCCCAGAATAATCTTTAAAAACACAAATCTGATTATTTCACTCTCTTGCTTAATCCTTTTAATGGTTTCAACTTGTTCTTATGATAAAGTCACAAATATTTAATATGCTTACAATGCCCTTAGCTGACTTGGCCACATGTCTTACTACCCTCAATCTAAGTTCCTGCCACTGGCCTGCTCATACTGAACTCCCCTTATCTCTCAGCCTTCAGTCAGACTTACCTCTCTGCCTGGAGTACTCTTACCTCTCACCAACTCCTGCATCTATTTGAGTCCTATTCATCTTTTACAGTTCAGCGAAAACACCACTACTTTCAGGAAGGCTTTTCTGATTCGCTAGATTTAATCAGGATCCCCATTATATACTTTCTTTTCACAGCATTTAATTTAACTATAATTTAAAAAGTTTAAGTGTGACCCTATGTTATTGTGCATATAATCTACTAGACTGTAAACTCCATAAGAACAGCTCCTTGTAGTATAGAAATTTAATAAGGAACATCTTAGAGTCTGTGTTAGCAGTGGATCTTAGATATGACGGGTGGGTGGCAATCGCTGGTAGATAAAAATCGTTGATAAACTCAGGCAGATAAAAAGGTATGTGTTCAATAGAAGGACTAAAAGAATGGAAGGTACTGAAAGAGAAAAGATTAGAGAATGAGAAATTAATGGGCACTAACTCCTAAATAGAGGATGCCAACCAGATTTCAGCTCATATATTATCTTTGATCTGCTGCTCTTGCCTTCCAAGAGTGATACATTGAGAAGGATCCTGAGCCTGCATTAGAATTCAGTTGGAAAAGAAGTGCTGTCATTGATTAATGATGTTTTTCCTGGAGTGGGAGAGTGAAGTGGTGGCATGTGTGCTATAGGTTTGCCATGTCTATTAAAAGATATTGCCAAGTAATTGTGGTCCAAATTTCAATTTGCCAAGGAAACTGGGTAAAGCTAGACTACTTTAAGATAATACATTGAAGAAAAGCCAATTTACTAAAAACAAGAAAACAAAAGAGACAAAACCCTCAAATACAAACACAAAAACCAAAACTCAATCAATTAGAGGAAAGCTTACTAGTATAACAACTGATTTCACCAAAAAGCTGTTACGTGTGGTAAAACCCATAGTTAGCTTCTCCAATGTCGGTAGCATTAAAATAATAACTAATATTTTTGAGCCTTACCATATGCCAGAAAATGTGACATAGCTTTATATTTATTAACTCATTTAATCTTCACAATAAGCCTGTGAGATAAGTACTACCATTATCTTCATCTTTTAGATCAAAAACTAAAATTTAGAGAGATTAAGTAATTTGTAGAAGAAAATTCAAGTAAAGGGCTAGCGTTTATCTGGATTTGTACTATTAAAAAAGACACATGTTCTTGACATATGTTACTAGGACTTATGTTAACACACACCTTTTTAAGAAGACCTTAAGGCATATAAAA
The DNA here is from genome assembly GCF_037993035.2 of Macaca fascicularis. NCBI lineage: Eukaryota > Metazoa > Chordata > Mammalia > Primates > Cercopithecidae > Macaca > Macaca fascicularis. The sequence goes on along the minus strand of NC_088377.1, from coordinate 127,636,560 downwards.
GATAGATGTGTAATGAAGTAAACACTGCTCGATAAAGAACAAATGTACCAAGATTTGCTTGAAATACTGAAAGACATAATTTTGCCGCCCTATAAGAACAGATAAAAAAATAGCTTGTCACAAAACTATGTTAACATTTGTCTCAGGGAGTTATTTTTATGTAATTGCAAAATGATTAATTGATGGTTTGTTTAATTATTCTTTGAAGCATCCAAGTAAAACTAATCAGTATGATATTTTCAGAGTCATCACTTTTCATTCTTTGATAAATGGGTACTAAGCATGATTTTTCCAATATTAAAATGGTCTTAGTCTTTTGTATGAATTCTTGAAAATGATAACATAGCTGTAATAAATTACATAAATTATCAGTGTGCCCTTTTATTTAGATTAAATCAAGATCCCTAAAAATAATCTATATAATGAAGCTTTCCTGGACCAGCCTGGGCAACATAGTGAGACCACACCTCTCTATAAAAATTAAAAAATAAAAATTAGCCAGGCATGGTGGTGCACACCTGTAGTCCTAGATAATCAGGAAGTTGAGTCTGGAGGCAGATTACTTGCTCCCTGGAGTTTGAGGCTGTAGTAAACTTTGATTGTGCCACTGCATTTCAGCCTGGGTGACAGAGTGAGACCTGGTCTCTGAACAGAACAAAAAAACAACAAAAAAGCCCTCTTGAAGAAATAACTGTAGTTGATACAAATGTGTCATTACCTCAAAAGGTAAAAATTATTTGATTTCATGTCTTGCCTATTGTGAATAATACTGCAATAAACCTGTGAGTGCAAATATCTCCTCAAATACTGATTTCATGTCCTTTGGATATATTTCCAGAAGTGGGATTGCTAGATCATATGGTAGTTCTCATTTTAATTTTTTGAGGAACCTCCATGTTGTTTTCTACAATGACTACGTTAACATTCCCAACCAACGGTGTCCAAGGGTTCCCTTTTCTCCACAACCTCACCCACACTTGTTATCTTTTATCTTTCTGATAATAGCCATTTTAACAGATATGAGGTAATATTTCATAGTTGTTTTAACTTGCATCTTTGTAAAATGAAACACATTGATAATAAGAGCTTCATAGCTTCAGATAAGCTGTTTTCCTAAAATAAAGACAGAGCAGCCTCTGAGACTATCAGTCTTCTATCTTTCATAAACGTGAGATTTATTTTAAAATAACAAGGGAAAAGCCTAGGCTTGGTATGATGATTATGTCTGACATTATTCCGCCATTGGCTCTCTCTCTCCCTCTCCCTTCTCCTTCTCTCTTTTGGTCTGTCGCTTTTACTTTAATTTTGTGTGTGTGTGTGTGTGTGTGTGTGTACAATGATTCTATTGCCCCAAGGTGCCTTGTTATCTTGCCTAACACAATCTACTACACCAAGGAATAAACAGAGTTTCCATTGTGTTATTCTGTCTTCAGGAGACAGCCTTAATTGTACTCCCAGCTGATCATGTGAACTCTGGCTCTTTTTTTTTTTTTTTTTTTTTTTTTTTTGAGACAGAGTCTCGCTCTGTCGCCCAGGCTGGAGTGCAGTGGCCGCATCTCAGCTCACTGCAAGCTCTGCCTCCCGGGATCACGCCATTCTCCTGCCTCAGCCTCCCGAGTAGCTGGGACTACAAGCGCCCGCCACCTCGCCCGGCTATTTTTTTTTGTATTTTTTAGTAGAGACGGGGTTTCACTGTGTTAGCCAGGGTGGTCTCGATCTGCTGACCTTGTGATCCGCTCGTCTCAGCCTCCCAAAGTGCGAGCTCTGGCTCTTTATACCAGGAGTTGTCAAAGTTTTTTGATAAAAGGCCAGGTAGTCAGTATTTTGGACATTATGGGCCATATCGTCTACATCAAAACTATTTAGCTCTCATGGTGTAGAATGAAAGCATAGATAGTGTGTAATGAATAAACACTTTTGTGTTCCAATATATCTTTACAAAACAGAATAAATGCCAGATATGGTCTACAGGCCAGTTTTTTTGTTTGTTTGTTTGTTTGTTTTGTTTTGTTTTGTTTTTGAGACGGAGTTTCGCTCATGTTGCCCAGGCTGGAGTGCAAAGCATAATCTCTGCTCACGGCAAACCCTGCCTCCTGGGTTCAAGTGATTCTCCTGCTTCAGCCTCCCGAGTAGCTGGGATTACAGGCATGCATCACCATGCCCCGCTAATTTTGTATTTTTAGTAGAGATGGGGTTTCTCCATCTTGGTCAGGCTGGTCTTGAATTCCCAACCTCAGGTGATCCACCTGCCTCGGCCTCCCAAAGTACTGGGATTGCAAGCATGCGCCACCGCACCCGGCCTACAAGCTACAGTTTACCAGCTCCTGCTTTGTACCCTTGTTCGGGGCAACAATCACCACTTCTTCCACTCTAAGGTTATGCAAGTAGAAATCTTAATGAGCTGCATTTTCCAAACAGACTTAAGCTTCACAGTGGCACTGAACAAGTAATCATTGGTCTTATGTTTGGGAGCTGAAAAAGACTTTGAAATCCCATAGTATGGAATTTAAAAATATTATACAAATTATACTAATTATTTCATATGAATTTTCATTTAATTCATGTTTACTTTACTTTTTCATTATTCTTTTTGAATTGCATCTCAAATTCTTCTGCTGATAACGTCTTCCTTCTTCAGGCAATAGTTTTTAGACTCTTTAAGTGAGAGTATAATGGCAGTATTTTTTTTTGTTTTTTAGGTTTTTGCTGTCTAAAGCAGTGGTTCTCAAAGTATAGATAGACTATAGAACCTTGGGTGTCCTGAGGTACTTTCAGAGGATTCATAAAAACTATATCCATATATATACTATCCAGACCAAAATCAGGGAAGAGAGCCTGGAGATGTCCCAGCAGGCAGTTATACAACAGGTCTGGAGGTATGAGAAACCATGTAGATTTCACTGAATTACAAGAATACCCAGGACATAAGAGTACAAGATGGGATTGATAAAGGATGGGGCTGGAGAGGAAGACAGGGATCAGACCACAAATAACATTTTGGGCATCCACTGTAGTTCAGGTCACCTTCAATCACACCAGGAAAACTCAAGTAACCTCCTAGTTCATTACCTTATCTCAAATGTTGCCCCTCTTTATTCACCATACCATTGGCAGAATGATCACGGTTTAATGCAGTTCATATTTATACACTATTTAAACCCCATCAATAGCTACTCATTGCTCTCAGAAGTATTTTTAACCACTTATTAGGATCTCAAAGACCCATCATGATCTGACCCTAACTACATTTCCAGCCTCATCTTTTGTCAGCTCCTTCTTTATGCTGGCTGTTATTTTACATAGATCTTTTCGAATGTCTTCCAGAAGTGTTTTATAATATCATTGTTAGGTTTAATACTAGATACTTGAGACATCTTGGAGCCTTTGTTGCTATTGAACATGATATCTTTTGTTCTAGTTACATTTTCTAACTCCTTGATATTGGTGTATAGGAATGCAATTGATTTTCACATACTGACCTTATATCCAGTGACCCTGCTGACTTGGTTTATTTATCCTGATATGTGTTCATGCATTCTTTTGGATTTTATATGTAGACAACTCATATAAACTGTAAATAATTTAGTCTTGCTTCTGTTCTATTTCTTTTCCATGCCTGCTCTCTCTTTACAATTTTGAACTTTCTAGCACATCCAATATACTGCAAAGAATGAGAGTTCCTGTTGCTTCTTATCTTCTCCAGCATTTAGTGTCAGTGTTCTCAGCTTTGAACATTTTAATAGTGTGTAATGGTTGCTTAGATCATTTACATTTGTTTCTTCTACATTCTTTAGGCTTATTCTGCTAGACTTTTCCTAACTTAAATTGAAAGTTTAGCTCATTCACTTTTAGTCTCTTTTTTTTCTAAACATGACATTTAAGTGTATAAAGTTTCCTTCTTATTTTTTTTTTGATACATCCTGCATGTTTTGAGATGCTCTAGTTTCCTTGTTATTTAGTTCTGGATATTTTCTAATTTTTGTTATAATATTTATGAATTATTTATGAGATTATTTAAGTAGCCAAATATATATGGTTTATAAAGATACATTTTGTGATTGATTTCTATTTAAATTACATTTTGGTCACAGAAAATAATCTGTTAGGTTAAAATGTATTGACTTGATTAATGGCCTAATGACTGGCCAATTTTAGTAAATGTTCTTGGTTAACTTTAAAATGTATATAATTTAATTATTAGTGTGGTGTTCACATTTCATTAATTCGAATGTATCCATCCTATTGTTCAATATATGCCTTTACTGGGGATTGTGTTTTGGATTCATAGATTACTGAAAAAGATGTGTTAAATGGTGGAATTGTTTATTTTATTTGTTGTTCTGCTTATTTCTGCTTGATATATTTTAAAACTATGCTATTAAGTATAAATAAGTTTAGAATTATTTTATATTTCTTTTGATTAAAAATTTTGTCGCCTGGGTGAAGTGGTTCACACCTGTAATCCCAGCACTTTGGGAGGCCAAGGCGGGAGGATCACGAGTTCAAGAGATGGAGACCATCCTGGCCAATCTCGTGAAACCTCATCTCTACTAAAAATATAAAAATTAGCTGGGCATGATGTCACACACCTGTAGTCACAGCTACCTGGGAGGCTGAGGCAAGAGAATTGCTTGAACCCAGGAGGCAGAGGTTGCAGGGAGCCGAGATTGCACTTCAGCCTGGCGACAGAGTCAGACTCTGTCTCAAAAAAAAGAAAAAGAAAAAAATAAAAAGAGCAAATGTTCCTATCACACAAGTAAGGTACTGTCCTATTCTACCTGACTGGCAGAAGAAAATCAAATCCCCTCTGAGCAAAGATGGCAACAAACAGATAATCTACTACATCACATGCATTGTTTTCAGTATTCAAATAAAAATACAAAAATGATCAAAAACAAATAAAGCAGATGGCAGATAATAGAAACAGGTCCGCAGATGAACTAGATTTTGGAAGCATCATATATGGACATTAAAATAATTGTGCTTCATATGGTCAAGAAAATCTATGTCAAAGTGTATAATTTCACAAGAAAACTGTTTCTCAGCTTTTAAGTCTCTCATCTCACGCAACATAGGACTGAGAAAATGTGTCAAGAGAAAAAGCAATTCAGACGATTGGGTTTATTCTCTGTGGATTTTGGTTCCTCCAGCTCTTGCTCTCTCTCTCTCTCTTTTTTTTTTTTTTGAGATGGAGTCTCGCTCTGTCATAGCTCTTGCTCTCTTGATAGCTTTTAACTCTGATATTTGTTTCCCCAGTGTTGTGAGAATGTGAAGTATCAAGACTGCTGCTTTCTGCTACATCTCTAGGTTGATAACAATGTTATTAGCAAATGCTTCAAGGAGAAAAGGGGCAGAGAATGTCATGGCCACCTCACTGAATTTTCATTGTCTCAGGCATGCATCTGTTGCTCTTTGATGTGTTCAGGTGGTTGTTGATTCATTTTTGCACAACCAGCAATTATTCTCAGCAGAGCGCTGGTCTTTTCCGAACTACTGTATCATACACAAAGGTGGAAATCCTCAATCTTTCCCTTCGAATGAAGTGGGTTAATTGATCTTTTGTTAGTTTTAATTACATATATATTTAGGGATATTGTTTTGACTTTTTTCAATACTTTTTCCCTCTTTACACTTTTCTTTTAATTTTTCTTCTGTCTACACATAAGATAATGTAGGATATATACATTTTAAAAAATATTTTAGTGGTTCCATGGAAAATTTTAGCATTCATATTAGACTTACCATAGTTAAAAGTGAATATACTGTCTCTCTTCTGAAACAAATCAAGAATTTCAAATATCTTGTTTTTAATTGTCTTATCTCCTAAATTAAAATATTTTATTGCTTACTATTTTAGTTCCCTCTTGCTTATTTTATCCCTCAATATATCCTTTATTGTTATTTCATACTAATTATTTCATATAAGTTTTCATTTATTTCATGCTTACTTTACTTTTTCATTATTCTTTCTTGAATTGCCTCTCAAATTCTCCTGCTGATAGCATTATTGTTTTAGATTCTTTAAGTGAGAGTATTGTGGTAGCATTTTTTTTTAGGTTTTTGTTGTCTAAAACAGTGATTTTCAAAGTATAGACTATAGAAACATGGAGATCCTGAGATACTTTCAGAGGATTCAAAATATATTTGCATATATTCAATTTTCCATTTGCATTTTCTACCATATGGACAATTTATGCTAGTTTTGAAAAGAAATGGTGGGTAAAACTTAGAGCTCTTTAGGAATCTTTTGATGAAACCGTAAAAAATTATGAATTTTATTACATTTTGACATTTGAAATGTCTTTAATCTTATTCTATTTCAAGGAAAGGAAAATATGCATAAAGAATACTGTACACTAAAAAGTATATTGATTTTCCTGAGGAGAAGCACTTGTCTAATAGTTTGAATTATAATATTAATTAACTGCTTTTTCATAAAATATTTTCATTTTTTAAAGACAGCATTCAGACAAATATATTTATTCAAACATAGGGTATTTGGTACAAAATATCATTTCAATAACATGTAAGCTGACAAACAAACAGTCCTATGCTGAAACACGTTTAACAATTAGCTTTATAGGGGGAAAAAAGAAAGCTTAATTTGTAGATTTGTAGCCAATTTTTGTGGTGTAAATACTCCTGGCATGACTATTTCAAGCTATCATCCGTTTGATGTCATTAAACATAAAGCAGGGAAAAAATAATCAGGTTGCATAAGTCACTGCAAATCAACCATAAAACACTTCTGAAAATACTGCAATTAGAAATTTTTTTTTTTCTTTGAAATAGGGTCTTACTCTGTCATCCAGGCTGGAGTGCAGTGGTATGATTATGGCTAATGCAACCTTGACTTCCTGGGCTCAACTGATCCTCCTGCTTCAGCCTCCCAAAGTGCTAGGATTATAGGCATGAGCCACTGCACGCAGCTAGAAAGCACAAGTAAAAAATAGAATATAAGAAAATCTGTATCCATGAACATGAGCCTCTCAGCTTCCTAATACATAAAGACTTTTCTGAAAAGATTGCTAGATATATTAACAAGTGTAATTTTTTATATTGTATAATAAAATGTATCAACATTTAGAAGCTCTGCGTAACTCAGTGATCCAGTATTTTCTAAATGACCAATGCGTGATGTTTCCAAACCTTCATAAATAAAAGTTTTATTCAAAATTCAAAACAGACAAATCAACTTAATGTGAGAGTATATAAAGTTTATTGATTTCAGATTTCATATTGCAAATAACCTATGAGAAACTATGATGTATCAGGTTCTAGCATAGTATCACATTATCTTAAAAAGGTTATTAAAACACTCCTCCATTTTCCAGTTTCTATGAGGACAGATTTTCTTAATGTTCTTTAACCAAATCAACATACCACAACAAAGGAATTCATTATTTTCAAAATTGAAGATAAAGCTTCAGGTCTGGAATGACTAAAGGGACTCAAGAGAGTATAAGTTTTTAAAGTCTCCTTACAGGCCACTGCACTCCAGCCTGGCGACGGAGCAAGACTCCGTCTCCAAAAAATATCTCCTTACAGGTGCAGTGTTAAGTGTGAGAGTGGATCTCTGGTGATTGTGATGCTCTGGGTGCAGGGAAAGGCCTCCACAGTTTGAGAGATGGGAAAGCAAGGCGCTTCAGGGAGACCAACACCAATGCAGCCCATCACTCTGTTGCAAAGGGATGCATTGTAGTCATTCTGAGTGCTTTGAGGATTATCCTTTTAAGAAGATTAGCTCTCATTTAAGTCAATTTATTTCTTGACTGATAAATACTTCTTATTTCATTTATGTGTTTCTTGGATCTCTATGGCTTCATTAAAATGGTCTATATTTGATTTTCAGATCCCAGAGGGAAGAAAGTAGATCTGTTTAGTTTCTTTTGAAATGGCCAAGCATAGAGCACAGCCAAATTTCTACATAAAAGACACATTGATGGTGATTAATTTCCTGGCTTATGGAACAAAGTAGATTGTCTATCTTCCTTATTAATCTCGTAAATGGTTTAGCCTTGTTCCTAGTGTCCAGAAAGTTTTAGTAATGAAGAAGGCAAAGCAGATGCAAATACATCTATCTGAAATTGCTGTCCATTGGTATTTGTTCCAAAAGTTTGATTCTAAATCAGTTGTTCAGAAGTTGGAAGACATTTTCCTTTGGGAGAAAATATGATATAGGATACTTGTGTCTCTTGGTGATTCCATCAAGTTCAAATATACCTGAGGTATAGTATTGTATTAATATAACTATACTATAGTGTTTGAGAGACACATATTTGTAGTTGTATTTCAAAGAAACATTTTATTCTATTAGAGAAATATTAGACTCCTTCCCATTAATATACTACCTTCTGAGTAGTTAAAGCAGAGGCTTGAGATCTAAGACTCTGATAGTGATCTGATACAGGGAGATTGAACTTGATAGGGGATGGGGACAAGATTACAGGGCATGAAGGGAGGAGATGGCTACTATGGAATAAGCAGGAGACTGGGGAAATTCCAGAAGTAGAGACAAAGGAGTTGTTTACTTGAGTTTCCTACGAGGGCGACACTGTAGAAAACACTGGCCACTCAATCTCCCCATTTATTTTTTTCTGAAGGTCTCAAGGATTGACCTGTTTTCCCATTTTGTGGTCATTGCCTCTTATATTTCCTCCTGTGTCGTCCACACACATTTCATTCCTGATCTCTGGATCCTAAACGCTGACACTCATTGTAAACGTGGATTTTTAATATATTCGGGGCACACCTCAGTAAATCAGGCAGAGGAAGAAAGTGGTATGTTGTTTAACTTTTAATAAATCCTCGTATTTATTCATCAACAGTTAATATAGACATCAACACTTAGACACTCAGAAAATTATTTCAATTAGAACATTTGTCTTTTGTCTTTAGAGAACTTCTGTTTAAATGGAGAGATTTTAAATTAACAGAGAATGATCTGATACAGAGTAAAATAATTATGCATCTTTACCTATATTTATATATAAGGTCTATGTTTTAATTGTTGTTCTCTTAACTCTCTTGCTCTCTACTATTTCCATGACCACCAACAATGTAACCTGGGCATGGGGGAATAAGAGCAGCAAAGATTGAGAACAGAAAATTAGTTATAAGAAAACAGTTGCATGTAATTTCTATATATCTACTTGGATTTTCTTTTTCCATTTGACTAGCTAGTTTTAGGAACAGTTGTCAAGGTGGTTAAGATCCTGGTGGAGTTGCCAGTTTCACTAAGACCAAAACACTGGGGAGGAATTGGCAAAATCCGTAACACATCCAAAGTAAAAGGCATTTTATTTTCTTCTAATGGACAGAATAGAGAGGCAGATGTGGAGTAAGGTAGGTAATGATAGTTCAGGAAAATAAATACTGAGAAGTTGAAGACTGACATTAACTACTTCAGATATTGTTTATAGGGTTTTTTGTTTATTTTTTATTATACTTTAAGTTCTAGGGTACATGTGCACAACGTGCATGTTTGTTACATAAGTATACATGTGCTACGTTGCTTTGTTGCACCCATGAACTCGTCATTTACATGAGGTATTTCTCCTAATGCTATCCCTCTCCCAATCCCCCACCCCATGACAGGCCCCGTGTGTGATAGTCTCCTTCCTGTGTCCAAGTGTTCTTATTGTTCAATTCCCACCTATGAGTGAGAACATGCGGTGTTTGGTTTGCTCAGAATGATGTTCCAGCTGCATCCATGTCCCTACACAGGACATGAACTCATTCATTTTTATGGCTGCACCATAGTATTCCATGGTGTATATGTGCCCCTTCCTTCCTTCCTTCTTTTCTTTCTTTTCTTTCTTTTCTCTTTCTTTCTTTTCTTTCTTTCTTTCTTTCTTTCTTTCTTTCTTTCTTTCTTTCTTTCTTTCTTTCTTTCTTTCTTTCTTTCTTTCTTTCTTTCTTTCTCTCTTTCCTTCTTTCTCTTTTATCTTTCTTTCCTTCCTTTTTTGACAGAATCTCACTCTGTCGCCCAGGCTAGAGTGCAATGGCACAATCTTGGCTCACTGCCAGTTCTGCCTTCCCAGTTCATGCCATTCTCCTGCCTCAGCCTCCTGAGTAGCTGGGACTACAGGTGCCCACCACCACACCAGGCTAATTTTTTGTATTTTTAGTAGAGACGGGGTTTCATCATGATAGCCAGGATGGTCTCAATCTCCTGACCTTGTGATCCACCTGCCTTGGCCTCCCAAAGTGCTGGGATTACAGGCGTGAGCCACCATGCCCGGCCACATTTTCTTAATCCAGTCTATCGTTGATGGACATTTGGGTTGGTTCCAAGTCTTTGCTATTGTGAATAGTGCCACAATAAACATACATGTGCATGTGTCTTTATAGCAACATGATTTATGATCCTTTGAGTATATATCCAGTAATGGGATCACTGGGTCAAATGGTATTTCTAGTTCTAGATCCTTGAGTAATCGTCAGTGTTTTCCAAATGGTTGAACTAGTTTACAGTTCCACCAACAGTGTAAAAACGTTCTTATTTCTCCACATCCTCTCCAGCATCTGTTGTTTCCTGACTTTTTAATGATAGCCATTCTAACTGGCATGAGATAATACCTCATTGTAGTTTTGATTTGCATTTCTCTGATGACCAGTGATGATGAGCATTTTTTCATATGTCTGTTGGCTGCATAAATGTCTTCTTTTAGAAATGCCTGTTCACATTCTTTGCCCACTTTTTGATGCTTTTTTTTTTTTTTTTTTTTTTTTTGTAAATTTGTTTAAGTTCTTTGTAGATTCTGGATATTAGCCCTTTGTCAGATGGGTAGATTGCAAAAATTTTCTCCCATTCTGTAGGTTTCCTGTTCACTCTGATGGTAGTTTCTTTTGCTGTACAGAAGCTCTTTAGTTTGATTAGATCCCATTTGTCAATTTTAGCTTTTGTTGTCATTGCTTTTGGTGTTTTAGTCATGAAGTCCTTGCCCATGCCTACGTCCTGAATGGTATTGCCTAGGTTTTCTTCTAGGGTTTTTATGGTTTTAGGTTTTACATTTAAGTCTTTAATGCATCTTGAGTTAAGGATTTATAAATTGTTTTTATAAGATTGAATCAAGCTCATCCCACAACACAACATCCATGTTTCCCACCAAAACAAATAAAAACAAACACAAAACCCTATATATTATTGACAAAAGTTGATTTTCATTACTCTGCAGTTCTTGCGAACGATAAAGTGGAGATAGAGAAAATGAGTCCCGCAATATGTGTCTTTTGCTCAGTTTATTCATACAGCCTATATTTTTCACTATTAATACAGACTGTGTTTTCATGCTCATTAATCAGCCACTGGCTTCATGGATTCTTGCTATTCGACAATTCTATTCAGAAAACTACCAGGATAGCAACCACACATGCAGGAGCAATGATTTATCAAAGAGCGTATTTTCTCTTCCTTTTTACCTCCCATCCCTTTGACACAGCATTTTAGCAACACTACTGAGTATATTGATGTTCTTATAACAGGAAGGCAACAATTCTATTCCTTTTCTTTGGTAAGATGAAATATTAGGATGATGAAGAGAGCTAAAGATAGTGAATTTTTCATTCTCTTTTAAGTAAAAAGCACTACATATTAATCTGCCTTTAGTTTTCCAACTCAAATAGAAAGTTTGGGGGATATTTTAAATTTTAAAACATACATTTTTAAGTTATATACAGTAAAATTCAATCTTTTTGTTGCGTAGTTATGTGAGATTTGACAAATATGCAGAGTCATGTAATGACTACCATAAGCAAGGTACAGAACAGTTTCATCAAATCTCCCCCACTTCCAAAAGTTGTCCATGGCTGCCACTTAATTGTCAGACCAACTTCCTTAATGCTTAGTATCACTCTACTGTTTTCCAACTATATGGTGTTGCCTTTTATAGAATATCAAATAAAGAGATTACACACATGTAGACTTTTGAGTCTGACTTCCTTTAGCCAGCATAATGTATTTCAAATACATTGAAATACTGTATTTCAAATACAAATACCTGCATATTGTGGTGAGCATAAGTAGTTCATACCTTTTTGGAATGCTTTTACACTGTTGTGGGAACATAAATTAGTTTGACCATTGTAGAAGACAGTGGCGATTCCTCAAAGACCTAGAAGCAGAAATATCATTTGAACCAGCAATCCCATTACTGTGTATATACCCAAAGGAATATAAATCATTCTATTATAAAGATACATGCATATGTATGTTCATTGCAGCGCTATTCACAATAGCAAAGACATGGAATCAACCCAAATGCCTATCAGTGTTAGAGTGGATAAAGAAAGTACACACATATGCCATGGAATACTATGCAGCCATGAAAAGGAATGAGATCATGTCCTTTGTAGGGACATGAATGGAGCTGAAGCCATTATCCTCAGCAAACTAACACAGGAACAGAAAACCAAACACCACAGGTTCTCACTTATAAGTGGGAGAACACATGGACACAGGGAGAAGAACAACACACTCTGGGGCCTCTGTGGGTGTGTGGGGGGAAGGGAGAGCATCAGGATAAATAGCTAATGCATGTGGGACTTAACATCTAGGTGGTGGGTTGATAGGTGCAGCAAACCATCATGACATATGTTTACCTATGCAAACAACCTGCACATCCTGTGCGTGTATCCTGGAACCTAAAATAAAATTAAAAATAAAATCGACACAATTTGATTATTTATTCCACTGATGAGGAATATTTGGATTGCTTCTAATTTTTGGCAAGTGAAGCTGTATAAACATTTGTCAAAAGGTTGTTTTGTGAAGATACGTTTTTATTTCACTTAAATAAATACCTATGAGTGAAATTTCTGAGTAGAAAGTAATTGTATGTTTAACTTTATAAGAAACTGTCAAGACATTTTCCTTAGTGGCGATACCACTTTGCATTTACACTGGTCCGGCATCATTGTCAACACCTGGTATTAACACATATATTTTTGTTGTTGTGTGTGTTTTCATCATTCTAATAGATGAGTAGTGGAATACTATTCTGCTTTTAATTTGTATTTCCTTAATGACTAATAATGTTGAGCATATTTTCATGTGTGATTTTCCCATCTGTATATTTTCTTTGGTGGAGTGTTTATTCAAATCTGTTGCTTGTTTTTATTGGGTTTTTTTATTGTTAAGTTCTGAAGCTTCTTCATTTGCAAACCTTTTCTCTGAGCTTGCAGCTTGTCTTTTTATTTTCTTAACGTTTTCCATAAACCAAATATTTTTAACTTTCACAAAGCCATGTAATCCTATTTTTCTTTTATGCATTATGTGTTTAGTATTGTGTCTAAGCAGTCATTTCCTAATCCAAGATCTCAAAGACTTTATCCTATCGTTTTGCATTAGTTTTACACTTTAAATATAGGTCTATAGTCCCTTTTGAGTCAACTTTTGTGTGAAGTATACAGGGCATGTTAAGGTTTAATCTTTTAAATAGGGATGACTAAATGACCCAGTACCATTTGTGGAAAAGATTCTCCTTTCTCCATTGAATTGGTTTTGCATTTTTCTCAAAAATCAGTTGCACTTTTGTGTAGAGGTCTATAACTTGACTCTCTAGTCTGTTCCACTGATTTATGTGCCCATTCTTTTGGTAATACCACACTGGTTCATTACTCTAGCTTCATAATGAAATTTAAATCAGATACTTTCAATCCTCTGAATTTGTCTTTCTTTTCTAATTACTGACTATTCTAGTTCCTTTAATTGTCCATATAAATTTTATATCTTTTTACTTTTAATCAATCTGTGTAATTTTATTTAAGATATCTTTTTTGTAGGTAGCTTGTATTCAAATTTTTAAAATTCATTTTGACATTCTGTATTATAATTGGTGTGTTTAGACTACTTACATTAATGTTATTTTATCATCAGGTTAAGTCAATCATTTTATTACTTTGCCATTTTTGTTTCTAGGATTTTTATTTATCTGTTCTCACTTTCCCACTCTTCTTTTGGGTATTTGAATTTTTAGAAGCGTTACATTTTACTTATTAATTGATTTTTGGTTAATATCACTTTGTGTTGCTTTTTAATGGTTTCTCTAGGAATTAAAATATACATGCCTAAGTTTTTATAGTCTTCTTAGAGTTAATATTTTACCACTTCATCTAAAACATAGAGGTCTTACAACCTCATAGGCCTCTTCTCTTTTGCCCTATAATTTCCAAGTGTGTTATATCTATATACATGAAACCCTCTCCCTAGGTAATGTGATAATTTTTTATTATACCCATGAAATATATATTTTAAAATGTAATATATAAAAAGATATAAACATATATTGCATTTTCCAATATGTTTACCATTTGTGTTGCTCCTCTCTCATACCTGAAGTTCCATGTTTTCCTCTGGTATTATTTTCTTTACTTGAACATTTTTATTTAGTATTTACTTTAGGGAAGAACCACGGAGACAAATTCTCCTAATTTTCTTCATCTGAGAATGTCTCTTTCTTTCTTCCAGCATCTCCCCCATGGCCACTTTCCATGTTTTTTTTTTTTTTTTTTTTTTTGGTCTTATTTTGATTCTGAACTGTCTACACTTGGTTTTCTTTGAATTATCTTGTCTGGGGTTTGCCTAGCTTCTTGAGTCTGTAAGTTTATATATTTTATAAAATAATTTCTATGGAAGAGTGTTTTTTGTTTTTTTTGTTTTTTTGTTTGTTTGTTTGTTTTAAACTGTGCATTAATGTATTCCTCTTATCAGGTAAATTAAGGGCTCACTTACTCACCCCTGAACTGGATATCATTAAGTGATCTCAGACCTCTTTTCATTAAACCTCAGTGAGGCTTCAGAATTGTTTCCACTACAGCCAATAACCAATCAAATATTATGCAAAAGTGGACTAAAGATGTCTTTGCAGACGCTGTTCATTACAGTTCAGGGACCTCTTCAGTCCTGCTATGGGAGAAAATGCTCTTTCACTTTAGATACTTTAAAAAATCTTGGGGAAACTGTTAGCTCACTCTCCGTGATATGTTTACCAGTGCTTACACACAAATTTGTGGGTCCTCCACTAAGCGTGCAGAATTAGATGGAGTGCATTTTGTGTATTGACCTCACTTATAATTATAACTTATGTTTTATTTTTCCTCTTACCCTATTTTCTTCATCTACATATTGAAGATTTTATAATGTATGAGTTGACAAAACCTACTAAAGTCTTATTGGAACAAATTAGAGATGTAAATAAATAAATTATGGCATCTTCTTTAGTAAAAACACTGAATAGCCTAAAGGTATTAATTATTCCCAAATAATTTACAGTTTTAATGAAATTCTAATCAAAGACCTATTTTGGAAGTAGACAACGTAATTCCAAATTTATTTTGTAGAATAAAGTGATTAAAAGACATAAGAAAATGTTAAAAATTAAAAGTGATTAGTTAACTTCCTCTACAATAGATTTAAATATTTGTAGAATTACAAGTTTTAAAATAATATGAGCTTTACACAATTCTAGACAGGGAAATTAATAAACAGACACATGTTGACTTAAGGCAACAACTTAATGTGGAATGAATAAATTAGTTACCAAATGTTTTGAAGGAAATATTTCATCTCATGCCTTACAACAAAATCAACTCCAGATGTATTAAGGGATTAATTTTTAAATAATAGCATACAAATCTACAAGCTATGTGTTGAATTTATCTTTATGAGAGGGAATTTCTGACGTAGAAACCATGGGAAACATAAACAAAGTGGAGCTTCTGTAATAATTAGTTGCACAAACTCTGAAGATGGTCTTCTGGACTCAAATCCCAACTTTAGAATTTGCTAGAGGGGTTATCCTGAACAAGTTAGTTAACAGCTCTCTCTTTCCATTTCTAAGGTTTTAACTATGGAAAAACACAGTATCCATGTCACCTGGATTTTGAGGATTTAATGGGATAGCTGATGTGAAGTGCTTAGAATAGTGCCAGGCACATAGTAATTGCTAGATAAGTATTATTATTTTTATTAGACTTGAGATATTAGATAAAGACTTAAATCAATGCTAACATTAGAAAATACTTAGAATTTAAAGTGTAAAGTGTTAGGTGAAAATTTTCTGGTTAAAAAGAACAAAAAAATAGCGTAATTCTAATTATATATCGAGAGTTATTTATACATATTTTAAAAGAAATCTAAAAGAAAATATCCTAAAATATTTCCAGTGGATAAATGCAAACATACCTCTTTCATTGTCCTTTGCTATATTGCACTTTGCAGATATTGCATTTTTCACAAATTGAAGGTCTGTGGTAACACTGTGTCAAGCATGGCTATAGGTGCTGTTTTTTCAACACCATGTACTTACTTTGTGTCTCCATGTTGCATTTGTTAATTCACACACATATCAAACTTTATTATTATTATTTTTATTATATCTGCTATGATGATCCATGATTAATGATCTTTGATGTTACTCTTGTAATTGTTTTGGGACAGCACAAATTGGGTCCATAATGATGGCAAACAATCTATAAATGTTATGTGTGTTCTGACTGTTCTACTAACCAGTCATTCCTCCATCTCTCTCCTTCTTCCTGGGCCTCCATATTCCCTGAGAAACAATATTGAAATTAAGCCAGTTAGTAACCCTACAATGGCCTCTAAGTGTTCAAGTGAAAGGAAAAATGCCACATCTCTCACTTTAAATTAAAAAACTAGAAATGATGGAGCTTAGTGAAAAAGGCATATCAAAAGCTTAGGCTGGGCCGGGCGCGGTGGCTCAAGCCTGTAATCCCAGTACTTTGGGAGGCCGAGGCGGGTGGATCACGAAGTCAGGAGATCGAGACCATCCTGGCTAACGTGGTGAAACCCCGTCTCTACTAAAAATACAAAAAACTAGCCGGGCGTGGTGGCGGGCGCCTGTAGTCCCAGCTACTCAGGAGGCTGAGGCAGGAGAATGGCGTAAACCCGGGAGGCGGAGCTTGCAGTGAGCCGAGATCGCGCCACTGCACTCCAGCCTGGGTGACACAGCGAGACTCCGTCTCAAAAAAAAAAAAAAAAAAAAAAAAAGCTTAGGCTGAAGATAGGCTGAAGGACCTCTTGTATCAAAGTTAACGAAGTTGTGAATCCAAAGGAAAAGTTCTTGAAGGAAAATAAAAGTGCTACTCCAGTGAACACATGAATAATAAAATGAAACAGACTTATTGCAGATATGGAGAAAGCTTAAGTGGTCTGGATAAATTAAACCAGCAACAACATTTTCTTAAGCCAAAGGTTAATCCAGAGCAAGGTCCTAAGTCTCCTCGATTCCCTGAAGGCTGAGAGAGTGGAGAAGCTGTAGAAGAGAATTTTGAAGCTAGCAGATGTTGGTTTATCATGTTAAAGGGTAAGTAAAAAGTATCTATACCATAGAAGTGCCAGCTAAAGCAGCAAGTGCTGATGTAGAAGCTGTAGCAAGTTATCCGGAAAATCTTGCGAAGATCATGGAGAAATGTGGCTACACTATACAATAGATATTCAATGTGTACAAAACAGTTTTATGTAGTATTGGAAGAAGATGCCAACTAGGAGTTTCATAGTTGAAGAGGGGAAGTCAATGCCTGCCTTCAAAGCTCTAAAGAACAAGCTGATTATCTTGTTAGAGGCTAATGCAACTGGCAACTTTACATTGAAGCCCATGCTCACTGATCATTCCAAAAATCCTGGGCTCTTAAGAATTGCACTAAATCTACCCTGCCTGTGCTCTATAAATGGAGCAACAAAGCCCAGATGGCAGCACATCTGTTTATAGGGTGATTTACTGAATATTTTTATCCCACTGTTGACACTGCTCAGAAAAAAAGATTCCTTCCAAAAGGAATCTTTTCAAAATGTTTTTGCTCATTGAAAAATGTCCTCAGTCAACCAAGAACTCTGATAGCAGTGTACAAGGAGATTATTGCTGTTTTCATGCCTGCTAACACAACATCCGTTTTACAGCCTATGGATCAAGAAGTAATTTTTACTTTCGATTCTTATTAATTAAGTAATATATTGTGTAAGCATTTAGCTGCCATAGCTAGTGATTCTGCTGATGGACCTGGGCAAAGTAAATTGAATCTCTTCAGGAAAGGATTCACCTTTCCAAATGGCATTAAGAACATTCATGATTCACGAGAAGAAGTTGAAATATCAAAGTTAACAGGAATTTGGGAGAAGATTTCAACTCTCTTATATAACTTTGAGAGGCTCAAGGGTTCAGTGGAGGCATCACTGAAGATATAGTGGAAACAGCAAGAGAACTATAAATAGCAGTGGAGCCTGAAGATGTATCTAAATTGCTGCAATTTCATGATAAAACTTCAGGGAATGATGAATTGCTTTGTATGAATGAGCAAAGAAAGTATTTTTTTGAGATGGGATCTACTTCTTGTGAAGATACTGAACATTGTTGAAATGGCAGCAAAGGATTTAAAATATTATGCAAACATAGTTGATAAAGCAGCAGCAGGGTTTGAGAAGTTTGACTCCAGTTTGAAAGAAGTTCTACTGTGGGTAAAATGCTATCAAACAATATCACGTGCCATAAAGAAATCTTTCATGAAACGAAACATCAGTTGATGCAGCAAACTTCATTGTTGTCTTATTTTAAGAAATTTCCACAGCCATCAAAACCTTCAGCAATCACCAGCCTGATCAGTCAGCAACCATCAACATTGAGGCAAGACCCTCCACCAGCCAAAAGATTATGAGTCACAGAAGGCTCAGATGATCATCAGCATTTTTTTTTAGCAGCAAAGTATTTTTAAATTAAAGTATATATTGTTTAGACATAATGCTGTTTCACATTTAATAGACTAAAGTATAGTGTAAATATAACCTTTGTATGCACTTTGGAAACCAAAAACCTCATGAGACTTGCTTTACTGGAATATTCACTTTGTTGCAGTTGTCTGGAACCGACCTACAATACCTCTGATGTATGCCTGTATTGTGTCTAATTTATTTTCTTATTATTTATCAAATTTTCCACAACAAGCATGTATCTCCTTGTGTAATCAGAAAAGAAGTTATTATATTTTTTAGAAATGAAATCATTTAAATAATGAAAGAAGAATGACCCAATTTTATCTCAGAAATAAAACAGGAAGGGAAATTAAAGAGTAAAGGGAAAAGAAAAAACATTTTCTTGGGGTAAGGGTTGTAAGAGAAAAGGAAAGGTTCGTGCATAGGTGAAAAAAGATTATTCAAAGTAGTATCAACCCATTTGTAGGTGTTAGAGTTCAGAGATAGGAAGCTTTCTAGGGCATCACAAATCCTCCAAAGATTTGGGAACTGTGGGAGGTAACATCTAGCAAGAGAGTTTGCCAGGGTGACCACCAGGGGGCTCCTGTGGACCAGGAAGCCTTGACCTAGACTAAGTTCAAGGCTTATGAAGCAAGAAGGAACCTGTCTTCATGGAAAGAGGGGAATGGAAAAGAACGACTTGTCCATATTTACGTGACATAATCGTACATCCTAGAATCAATGGATGCTAGAGCAGAAAGGAACTTGATGGATTTTCCAGCTTGAACCTCATTTTAAGATACGGAAATTTAAACCCAGAGAGGTAATGAGGACTAACCTGAAGTTACACAGCTGGTGAGACACACAGTTGGATAATACTACAGATATTATGGATGATTTTTATACCATCTTACACTGTTAAAAACTCAGAGACAATCAGTACATAGAGTTGACATTGCCGCACTGCAACTGCAAAGTGATTCAAGTGTTGAAAGTACTGATCTTTGGTATTATTTTCACATCATAGTAATGACATATAATGTTTGGAAACATATTATACACCTGTTATAACTACTTCATATTATAATGTAGAACTTAGCTCAATTTTAATGTTCAAGAACTGTCAAATAAATGTCCATTATTCATTGTTTGACAGTTATGAATACTTTCTTTTCCTTTTCCCAGCTTAGACATCTTCGAGAATTAATCGTTACACTCCGCTTTGTTGGTAGTGAAAAGAAAACAAATGAAAGTCTCAAAATACACCACTTTAAATATGCCATCCCTGTTAAATGTCCACATTTACACACCTGCATTGTGTGCAACTCTTTGGATTCTGTCTTCTGCCTGCACCGGGCTTCCTATATCCTTATCACTTTCAGCCTCTCCTTTCTCCCATCTCAAAGATTTATCCGTACCTCCCTACTGGTGTCTCCTGGATCCTCATTGTCCAGTCTCCTCCTCCCTTGTCAAATGTAGCCTCCTTACAGTCATTCATTTGTACATTAATCCACAAATATTTCTTGAACTCCTGCTATATGCAAGCTCTTGTGCAAGAAGCTGTGGGGTTACATAAAGCTGTGGGGTATTGTCAGAGATGCTTCTTCCCCACCTCCAATTCAACTTTATAGCTCACAGGGTAAGCTGTAACAATTACAGATTGCTTTGCAGCCAGGTGCGGTGGCTCAGGTCTGTAATCATAACATTTGGGAGATCAAGGTGGGAATATCCCTTGAGCTCAGAACTTCATGACCAACCTGGGCAACATAGACTGTCTTTACTAAAATTTAGCTGGGTGTGATGGCACACATCAGTAATCCCAGCTACCCAGGAGGGAGGCTGAGGTGGGAGGATCGCTTGTGTCTGGAGATCCAAGCTTCAGTGAGCTATGATCACACCACTGTACTCCTGGGCAACCAAGAAAGACTCTCTCTCTCTCTCTCTCTCTCTCTCTCTCTATAAAATATATAAAAAAACATATATAATATATATTACTTATATATAATACATTATATATATTTAAGCAGCATATATTATATATATTATATATAATATTTTAGATAACTAAGTTACATACCTATATATATATATTACTATGCAAAAGTTGGTCATACTGGAGTAGTGACAAGAGTGATAATAGCCAACGGTGATTCAGAATTGTTTGACTCTATTGGACGAGGGGACTGTTTAATAGAACTAATTAACTGTAACTATTTTGTTATGTTAACCCACCCCCTCATCTAATAGAGTATACACATCAATATAAGCTCAACTAGGCTGAGTAAGGCCAAACAAGCAGTCCCCTAGTGTCAGACCAGAGAGACAAAGTGATGAGAATTTTAAAAATCTTTGCAATCAATGTCAGTGGTGGTTGAGATGGCCTTCTGAAGGCAGGCTATTTGATGAAGGATTAGGAAGTGAAAGAAATGGTCAGCATATTGTTTCCATTGGAAAGACAGAAAATCTTACATCCAAGGCCATGTTCCTGGCCTTGCTACTGACCTGTAGGCAACAACTCACTAAGTTTCAGACAGCAAGTCTCTCTTCTAACAAACGGCTGACAACACCTCCTCTTAAGTGTTACCCAACCTTTGGCCCCGAAGCACTCCCCAGTCCTCCAGTGCTACAATAAGTCATAATGATTACTCAAATGAAATAGAGATCATTATGACTGAATAAGTTGTGGTGGTATGAATTTTGAAACCACATCCCAAACCACATAGCAGAGAACAGCAAAATCAGGTCAACCCAGGTGCACTAAAGAGAACCTGCAAAGCCCTTAAACATAGGAAAAGGAGGGAAGGAAAGGAGGGAAACAGGGAAGAAGGGAGGAAGGGAATGAGGAGAGAGAGGAATGAAAGAAGGAAGGAATAAAGAAAGGGAGGGAGGGAACCAAAAGAAAGAGAAAGAAAAAGAAGGAAGAAATGGGGAGAGAGAGAAAGAGAAAGAAAAGGAGGAAGGAAGGAAGGAAGGAAGGAAGGAAGGAAGGAAGGAAGGAAGGAAGGAAGGAAGGAAGGGAGGGTGGGAGGGAGGGAGGGAGGGAGGGGGAAGGGGGGAGGGAAGAAGGGAGAGTGGGAGGAAGGGAGGGGAGGGGAGGGGAGAAGGGAGAGGGAGGGAGAGAGAGGAAGGGAGTGAGGGAAAGATGGAGAGAGTGAGGAAGGGAGGGAGGAAAGTTGAAAGCTTGTAGTGTTTGTTCATTTTCATGGTGTATTTCTATCATATCCAATTTGTTGAATATGGACTTCAGAAATGCTACCTGCAGTTGCCTCTTGAGAGCATGTTTGAGCTGACTCCCAAACCACTGTCTATCACTTTAGCCCTGTAAGTTACTGTCACTCATCTGTAAAATGGAGATAGCAATTTTGGCCTTGCCATTTTAAAAGACAACTGAGGAATTATTTGCCAGGGAAAAATATTTTAGATAACTAAGTTACATACCTTATAACAAAATTATAGCTGAATTAAATATTAAAATGTAGAGACTGAAAAAAATTAAGATAAATTATGCATGAATGTTACATAGTTTTTGGGCAAAATAACTTCCTATGAGTGATAACAAGTAAGCTATAAAGGAAAAGATTGAGGTACTGTATGGGATGAAAAGAAATTCTACTTTATGGCAAAAATATTATAAGCAGAGTTAAGGTACATAGATATTTCTGCAGAAATTAAGAAAATAACATTAATGATTTTATACTACAATATTCCTCATGATTTCTGCTTTCTTTTGTATGCATAGTTATTATGTAATTCATACAATACAGTTTGAGGTCAGCAGACATTATAATCATCAGATGTCAAACTGCACAATCTGAGTCTCAGAGCTGAGTTGCCCAGCTTCTAAGGGTTATTTTTAGGGAAAATGGGAAATAATTGCTATTTCCGGATTAATCACTGTGTCTGGGCTTGCAGTGATAAAAACAGAGGATAAACTGAGCCAATTTCTTTTGTTACTCAATTTGAATATCACTGAGGAATCCTAATAACTTGGAAGAGGGTCCATGCTAAACAAGAATTATAGTGGTGAGGAAATCTGCGTGCTGGCAAGGAGTCACTAATCATTACCAAGCATTTACTGTCATCACTTTGGTTCTTTAATTTTCTGATGTTGAATTATTGTCTTAAATAATCAAATTGAATCATCCAGTGAAGGCATGGAAAAGATTTATCATTATGACGTATTAGTGCTATGTTTCCAATGGGTGTGACATTTCAATATTGGCTTTATTCAGTAATTTTTTTTACCATGTACAAATGTACAGGGATATTTAATTAATCGACTTGTGATAGAATGACACATTTCCCACAAATTACCATAAACAAGCAAGCAAGGAAAAAGACACATGAATTATTTCCCAGATTGGGATAATATAATTGAAGTTAACTTTACAATAAAATATATTTCCTCACTAGAAGAAAAACAACAAAATTTTAAAACTTTGAGCATAATAAAGGACTTAAAATATACATTTTTCAAAAAATTTGATTAACTATCAGAAGGAAAGAAAGAAAATAGCAATCTACCACCAGGAGACTGCAACATTTCAGTGACTTTTTCCACCTCTCCTTCCTCCAAAACTAAATATTATCTTCTCCCTTCTCAGCAACAGATGTTTGAGATAGGAGAATTCTAAAAATGAGGCTAGGAAGCAAGTCTAGCTTAGGAAAGGAGAGGAGGTGGGGGAATTTTGATGAATGGAAGAGTTAAGAGGAGCAAGGCAATAATGAGGACTAGATACGAGGAAAAAGGAATAGAGTGTGGGGTTGGAGTGCATATCCTGGCAGAGAACTACCACATGGGTATATCACGGTTAAGGCATTGAGGCTTCATGCTAGTGAATGATGAGCATTGATGAGTTATTCCAATGGGGGTTCCACAATTAACAGTGCATACCTCTTCTCCTTTTCCTCTCTTCATCTTTTACATGAATCTGATTGCTCCTTCCTCAGGGTTATATGTGTGAGAAAGACAAGTCTTTCCCCACTCCTATCCACTGACCCATCTCCAGTTGCAGACCAGTAACAATGGTAAGAAGTCCATAAAGCTGTGTGGACGTCACATGACCAGGTTACACAGTAAGTCTGACCACTCTGACCATTTTCTCCTCAGCAAGGATGTGGATATGTTTTAACCCCAGTGTGTTTAGCTTAGTACCTAGAATTGGAAAGCTGCCATCTCTTTGGTTGCATGAAATTCTATTAGCATTTGGGCCCACTTAACCTTTCCTAAAAAATTCAGGCTCCAAGTATGGTGCTCCTTCATTTGAGAAGCTGGAAAGCATAAGTGGGGAAAGAACTTCCAGTTTTATGGGGAAGCAGAAACTGTAGGTGTAACTCAGGCCAGTGTGTTTCTCTGTGTTTGTGTAACTTTAGTGCTTGGCTTTGATTAAAGATGTTTTGGAAAGCAATCTTGTGAGGTATTGGAAAGGACCTTTCTCTGCTAAGGTTTTGGGGTTTTGCATGTGGAATGGCTTTTCTGGAATTTTCCATCAAAAAAGATTACCTTGTTGAAAAAGATGATCACTACTTTCCTTCATTTTTATTGCCAGTTGTGTGGATGTAGCTATTCTTAGGTATTCTTATTTATGTTCTAGGAATGAATGCTCATTCAACAACTGAGAATAATGTCATCTACTGGAGAAGCAGCTGTTTCTCACCAAGCATGTTGCAGACAATATTATTGCTCTAAACAACGCATAAATCTAAAGAGCTACAAAATATTTCTGGAGAGAAACCCAGAGTACAAAGAAGTTTAACACCTTTTTAAAGACCACAGACCTTGGTATTCATTCTGAAAAGTGGGGATTTGAGTTTTTTCTTTCAGACAATCTTTGTGAACACACTCTTTTCACCCTAAGCAAACATATTTCCTTTACTAGTAGCATATGTCTGACTTCTGGTTTATTCAGAAACACTAAGACTATAAAATAATACTATTTGTTTATGAAATTTGACCCAATAGCCCAGTCTCTGCTTTTTAGTGAAACCAACATAGATTATCATGTCATCTGCCAACAAAGAGAGTTTATCTATTTGCAATATGTATAACATATACATAAAATAATCATACAAAATAATAATGCATTATTATTATTATTATTTACATTATTGAGCTAAGTAGGACTTCCACTATAAAGCTGAATATGAGCAGTGAGAAAGGACATTCATGCCTTGTGGTCTGATTTTAAAGATAAAGCATTCAGTCTCTTGGCATTAAGTACGATAGTAGCTATTGGTTTTCCATATATACTCTTTGTTAGGGATGTAGGTAAGGTAAAATTGCACTTCACTCCAAGCTTTTTTTTTTTTTTAATTATGAATGAGTTTAGAAACTTATCAAATAATTTCTTTTGTTTATTGCTATAATAATATAGTGTTTATTTTTCAGTCCATTGATAGGATAAATTATGTTGATTTATTTATAAATAGTGAACTAGCCTGGTATTCCTAGGATGAACCCCATTTTGCTGTGAGGTATTATCCTGTTTGTATATTACAGGATTTTATTTCAAATATTTTGTTAAGGATCTTTGCTTCTATGTTCACGAGTGATATTGGTCTTTAGTTTCCTTTTGTTGTAATGTTTTAGTCTGGTTTTGATATTAGGATAACTCTGATCTAATAAAATTGATTGGCAAAGATTCTTCTTTTTTTTTTTTTTTTGGATTTTTGAAAGAGATTGTGTAGAATGGTATTATGTTGTCATTTAATGTTTGGAAGAATCGACCAGTGAAACCACCTGGGTCTGGTGCTTTTTTTTAAAGTTATTAACTAACAATTTAATGGGGTTATCTATTTCTCCTCGAGTGAACTTTGGTAGCATGCAGTTTTCAATTTTGAATTTATAGTTATAGGGTTGTTCTTAATATTCTTACTATAATTTTAATGTCTGTATCCATTGTTCATTATATTGTTAACTTTTTCTTTGTCTCCCTTTTTACACCCTTAATTACCCTACCTAGAAATACATCAGTTTTTAAAAATTAACGAGCTTTTGGTTTCATTGATTTTCTTTATTGTTTTTAATGTCATTAATTTTATATAATTAATTTTAATTGAAAAAATCGTATATACTTATGCACAATATGTTTGGAAATATGTATATATTGTGGAATGGCTAAATTGAGTTAATTAACACATCCATTACCTCATATACTCATTTTTTGTGGGGGGTGGTGAGAACACCTAGAATCTACTCTGCTACTAATTTTCAAGAATATAATACATTGTTATTAACTATAATCATCAAATTATACAATAAATCCCTTGAACTTATTTCCCCTCTCTACTCAGAAGTAGAAAGTAGAATGGTGGTTATAGGAGGCTGGGCTGTGGGTGGTTGGGGAGATGTTAGGAACAAGGGTTAAAAAACTATTGAATACTGTGCTCATTACCTGAGTGATAGGATCAATGATACCCCAAACGTCAGCATCACACAATATACCCAGGTAACAAACTTGTACATGCACCCCATGAATCTAAAAGAAAAGTTGAAATTATTTTTAAAAAAAAAGAAAACTGATCTCAATCATACTAGCAACAAAAAATACTAGCATTACTAGAAATAAACCCAATAAAAACTAAAATTTGGTTATATAAGAAATTATAAAACCTTTTGTTGAAGAAGTTAAAGAAGACACGATTAAAAAGAATGTATAATATATTTGTGGAAGGGAAAATACAACACCTAAAACATGGCAGTTCTCAAACTGATACAAATATTCAATGCAATTTCAATCCAGACATATTTATTCAAGGTATTTGTTTACTTTATATTCAGACAACCTTCCTATTCATTATGCTAAGTGTCTTTCTACAATTTGAAATACTAAACAAGCAAGCTTATTATTATTACTTTTTAAGAGAAATAGAGAGAGGGTCTTGCTATGTTGCCTAGGTTGGAATGCAGTGGCTATTTAAGGGTGTGATTATAGTGCACTGCAGCCTTGAATTCCTGGACTCAAGTGATCCCCCTGCCTCAGCTGCAACTACAGGTGTGTGCCACTATGGTAGGCTAATTTTTAAAGTTATTAACTTAGGTACATAATAAAAATAAATTTAAATAACACCATTTCTCAAGTGTGAAGTTGGGGCTTTATTTATTTTTTATTTTGTTTTATTTTTTTTGTCTAGTATCTCTAGAAACAATAGTTTTCCCATCTACATCTTTCTTTCTACTTGTCTTGTATAGTTATTTAAAAAAAAAATTTAAATTCACCTTCCTTCTGTTCTGCTCTCCTAAAATGCTAGAATAAGAATAGATCTTCAACCCAGTGTCTTCTTCATCTCCTTCCTACTGACACCCAGTCCACACTTCCTCATGCTGTTTCATTATTAAAATCCATGGAAAGCATTAATAATACCTTCCTACTGTATCTTAAGGGGGAGGCAAGAATTTTTGATGCATTCCTTCATTTATTTCTCATGAATCTCTGTTAAACAGGCACTAACACCTTATTTCTTTTCTGGTGTTACAATTTTTATCTGAATCTAAGAGAGTTCCTTTCAATTCCTAAAGTCACACAGAGGGTGAGGCTGCAGAGCCAGGACTTGAAATAACATGTTTATACCCAAACTCTTTTCTTTTTCGTATTTCTATATCTTGCAAGTAGGGTAAAAATCTCCAATCTTTTGGAGTCTAGGCCACCTAACTTCCAAGTTCAAGATTACTTTGTGCCAGAGAAAACCTAGGCTTATTTTTCAAACTGAGCTTCAAGTTCCTCTTCCATAAAAAGAGGCTATTGCTTTTGGTATTTTAGATATGAAGTCCTTGCCCATGCCTATGTCCTGAATGATATTACCTAGGTTTTCTTCTAGGGTTTTTATGGTTTTAGGTCTAACATTTAAGTCTCTAATCCATCTTGAATTAATTTTCATATAAGGAGTAAGGAAAGGATCCAGTTTCAGCTTTCTACTTATGGCTAGCCAATTTTCCCAGCACCATTTATTAAATAGGGAATCCTTTCCCCATTTCTTGTTTTTCTGAGGTTTATCAAAGGTCAGATGGCTGTAGATGTGTGGTATTATTTCTGAGGGCTCTGTTCTGTTCCATTGATCTATATCTCTGTTTTGGTACCAGTCCCATGCTGTTTTGGTTACTGTAGCCTTGTAGTACAGTTTGAAGTCAGGTAGCGTGATGCCTCCAGCTTTGTTCTTTTGACTTAGGATTGTCTTGGCAATGCGGGGTGTTTTTTGGTTCCATATGAACTTTAAAGCAGTTTTTTCCAATTCTGTGAAGAAAGTCATTGGTAGCTGAATCTACAGATTACCTTGGGCAGTATGGCCATTTTCACGATACTGATTCTTCCTATCCATGAACATGGTATGTTCTTCCATTTGCTTGTGTCCTCTTTTATTTCACTGAGCAGTGGTTTGTAGTTCTCCTTGAAGAGATCTTTTACATCCCTTGTATTGACAGATGGGATCTAATTAAACTAAAGAACTTCTGCACAGCAGAAGAAACTACCATCAGAGTGAACAGGCAACCTACAGAATGGGAGAACATTTTTGCAATCTACTCATCTGACAAAGGGCTAATATCTAGAACCTACAAAGAACTCAAACAAATTTATGAGAAAAAAACAAACAACTCCATCAAAAAGTGGGCAAAGATTATGAATAGACATTTCTCAAAAGAAGACATTCATACAGCCAACAGGCACATGAAAAAATGCTTGTCATCACTGGCCATCAGAGAAATGCAAATCAAAACCACAATGAGATACCATCTCACACCAGTTAGAATGAAAATCATTAAAAAGTCAGGAAACAACAGGTGCTGGAGAGGATGTGGAGAAATAGGAACACTTTTACACTGTTGGTGGGATTGTAAACTGGTTCAACCATTGTGGAAAATGGTATGGCGATTCCTCAAAGATCTAGAACCAGAAATACCATATGACCCAGCCATCCCATTACTGGGTATATACCCAAAGGATTAGAAATCATGCTGTTATAAAGACACATGCACACGTATGTTTATTGCAGCACTATTCACAATAGCAAAGACTTGGAATCAACCCAAATGTCCATCAGTGACAGACTGGATTAAGAAAATGTGGCACATATACACCATGGAATACTATGCAGCCATAAAAAAGGATGAGTTTGTGTCCTTTGTAGGGACATGGATGCAGCTGGAAACCATCATTCTCAGCAAACTATGGCAAGAACAGAAAACCAAACACCACATGTTCTCACTCATAGGTGGGAATTGAACAATGAGATCACTTGGACTCTGGAAGGGGAACATCACACACCGGGGCCTATTATGGGGAGGGGGGAGAGGGGAGGGATGGCATTGGCAGTTGTACCTGATGTAAATGACTAGTTGATGGGTGCTGACGAGTTGATGGGTGCAGCACACCAACATGGCACAAGTATACATATGTAACAAACCTGCACGTTGTGCACATGTACCCTGGAACTTAAAGTATAATTTAAAAAAAAATTTAAAAAAATAAATAAAATTGATAAACCTGTAGAAAGATGGACAAAAAAGGAGAAGATATAAATAGTCAAAATTAGGAATAAAACAGAGAAAACGTTATAGATTCTGCAACCATTAAAAGAGTAACAAGGCACTTCTATGAGCAACATTATGCTCAGAAGTTCAACAGAAAAATCAACAATATAGAACATCCAATCAATACAATCACCCAATATGATCTAATTGACATATATAGAAATACTCCATCCAACAACAGCAAAATACACAATTTTTAGAAAAAAAAGGACCAATCGCTTGAAATCCACAAATCACCAAAAATAGGTATTCTCGATAGTCATGTAACGATACTGAAATTAAATCTGCAATTCAAAAGATCCAGAAAACGGAATCTCCAGGATCAGTTGATTTCCCTGAAAATGTCTATCACATATGTAAAGAATAATTAACATCAATTTTACATACTCTCTTCCAGAAAATAGAAAATGAAGAGACATTTCCCAACTTATTTTATGAGGTCAATATTACCCTGATCATAAAACCAGACAAAGACAGTATTTAAAAAAAAAAAAAGAAAAGAGAGAGAAAGAAAACTGTAGATCAATAACTTTCATGAACTTAGAAGCAAAAATGTCTTACAAAATATTAGCAAACTGAAAATAAAATACAGCAAGTGGGATTTACTTCAGATATGCAAGTTACATTCAATATTTGAAAATGAACCAGTGCAATCTACCACATCAACAGGATAAATAAGAAATTTACATGATAAATCAATTGCAGAAAAAGCGTCTGACCAAAGGTAATACCCATTTATGATTCAAAACTCTTAGCAAGTTAGGAGTAGAGAGGAACTACTTCAACTTGAAAAAGAGCATCTGTAAAAATTCTAGGGAGATCATAGTTAATGGTAAAAGACTGAATGCTTTCCCTCTAAAATGGTGAATGAAGCAAGATGTCTGCTCTCACAACTCATACTCAACATCGTAAAATAAATAGCATGTATATTGTAAAGGAAAAAATAAATAAATAAAAAGAGGCTAACACTGATTAATACAGGGTTTAAGGAGAATTCAGTGCAGTCAGTTAAGTTAACATCTAGACAGGAATGAATGTTTGCTTGCTGGTTTCCTTCCCTGGGAAAAACATCTAAGTGTCCTTCAGTTGTCTGATAGGAACACTATAGCCAGCAGGAGGACAAATCTACTCCAATGCCTGGTGATATAAGGGATCCTTGTTATCTACCTTCCCATTCTTGCAGGAGCTTTGACTTCCTCCTAGAATCTGGCATAGAAAATGGCTTGACTTGCCCCACACAGCCAGAGCATGGGCAGTCGCTAAGACACACGCAGTGTTTCGGGGCTCTGAGGAAATGCAAAGAATTTTTAAAAATCAGCTCCTGTGCCAGACCTCTGAAATATTGGTCTTCCCTGTTCCTATCCCCAGTGGGTATAAAAGTGCCTTGCCTACACATGTCCTTCTTCCTCAAGGATGCTTATAGCATATACCTCATGAGAGGTTTTGTCCTGAAGGTTTCAGTGTTGCTAGTTCCTTCTTCAGAGTCTGCTCTTTCATGTGTGAGTGCAGTTCAGCAAACAGCAGCGCCTCTGGAGGGATCCTCATACTACAAAGAGCAGAGAGAGAGGAGGCCAGCACTCTGGAGGGCTCCCCGCCAACACCAAGTTGCCTTCCAAGGTTTTAGGGAGGTAATTAAGGTTAAAAAGGTCATAAGGATAAAGCCGTAGTCCAGTAGGACTGGTGTCTTCTAAGTGGAGGAACACATGTCAGGGCTTGCTGTCTCCCCTTCAAGTGTACAGAGGGAAGGCTGTGTGAAGACAGAGAGAGAAGACAGCCATCTGTATGTCAGGAAAACAAGCCTCACCAGAAAACAAATTTGCATTTTTTTAAGCCACCCAGCCTGTGGTATTTTTTGTGTGTGGCAGTCCTAGTTGAGTAATACCGGGATATATGGGAATTAAGTGTGTTGTCTACCTGGATTTTTTATAAACTCATAACTCCTCTAATATAGTCTATTTTAATTTTTTACATTGAAAAAAAGTAAAGGAAAGGAAAATTCTTTAAGTAGTCAAAACATCAAGCAGGACACTTGCTTGTTCACACTGTACAGAAGAAGAAATTTTCATAGGTGTGATTCTGTATCGATCTCAGGACATGGCTTGGAAGAAACAAGATTTGAAAACTTAAGTCAGAGATGATAGATAGATAGATAGATAGATAGATAGATAGATAGATAGACAGACAGATATTATATCTAATATGTGAATGGACTTCTCAGAATAAGTAGAGTGTGAAGATATTTGTATTTTATGTGCATACTCGCCTAAGTCATTCAATTCATAGGGAGCTCTAAATAATTAGGTAGATATAATGATGCATTTTCTCTGGTCTTCCAGAGGGCAGGATACAGACTTGTTAGTGGTAATCTTGCTGATCTTTACTCTTCAACCTTTCGATTCTCTGTAAGTCTATAATTCTTTTTATTATGATGATTTATACTTGAAATACAGAGTAGTTTCTGTTTTTCTGAGTAAACTGATTAACACAACATATCATAAAGACAGCAAGCATGAAATCTTACACTCAGAGGCATAACTCCATTTGAAAATGTGCATAGTAAAGAAAGATATGTTTAACAGCATGTGTGAATAAGACAAAAACTTTCATTAATAATAATTTAGACTTAATAGTAATGAATAATAGTAATAACTTAACAAAATTGTACTATGTTTCTATAAGAAACATATTTATTCTCCTTTATACTTTTTAGGAACAGTGCTTGGAGCAAACCATCCTGTTTTAGATGCTGACATTTTGTAGGTACACAGGAGTGTGTTAACAGAGTGGCAAGCTGTGCCATGAACTGAGCTATTGAAGTCCTTCAACTTTTAGCCTTAGAGAAGATCAGGTGGGGTGAAAACCGAGAAATGAGAAAAATGAGAGAGTATAAAACTATATGTTTGTAGGGCTGTTATAGGGAAGAGTGTTTTTTATTTTTTATTTTTATTTATTTATTTTTTTAAGCTACATAAAGGCATAGGAATGAGACTGACAGAAATTTTAGGCAAATACACACAAATCCAATATATACATTTACAAATAAATGGAGGTCTCAAATAATTCTCTTCTCCTTCATTCCTCCTTTCATTGAACAATCACTCATATACTAAGTCCTGCTGTTTCTTCTTCTAAATTATAGCCTTGATGCATTGACTCCTTACCATCTGTTCATCCTATACTCTGGCTCAAGCCACCACCCTGAAAAATGGCAGTAGCCCCTGGCTGCCCTCCTCATTTCCACTTAGTCTCTCCAGTTTATTGTTATCAGAGAAACCAAAGAGATCCTTTAAAATATCAATTACATCTTTTGATCTTGCCAGTTTTCCTACTGAAGACTCTCCCGTAGACTCCCATTTCTCAGGATAAATTCTGAACTCCTTGACAATACTTACAAGACTCTTCTTTAAAACTATCCATTGCCCTTATTTCCAGCCTCACCTTTTACTAAAGTTTTCCTCATCCAATATACTTCTGTCATGCTGGCTTCCTTTAGTTATTTAAATGCTCTTTTCTACCTCCTAGACTTTTCCTATGATATTTCCTTTTCCTGTAATAATGCTCTTCTGACTTTCATTTCTCCTGCCTAATTCTTAAGCATTTTGTCTACATTTAAATTAGTGACTCTGTACCTGGGGTGATTTGGCACTATCTTGATACATTTTTGTCTGTTACAACTGGGATGGTGTTACTGGGACCAAGTAGGTAGAGGTCAGGAAACTGTTCAGCATTTTTACAATGCACAGGACACCTCCCTACAGCAAAGAACTGTCCAGCCCAAAATGTCAATAATTCCAGGGTTCAGAAACCCTGGCTTGTTTGTCACTTCTTCAATGTTTTCAGTCAACATAAAATTAATTCACTTTCTCTCTCTCAAACCATGCTGTTCTTTCCTCAGTAATTCATCAAAATTTTCAATTATGTATTCAGTTCTGCATCTATTTGTTTAATGCCTATTTCCCCCACTTAGACTGTTCTGTGAGAATAGAAATGTGTCTATTTTGTTTCACCACTGTTTATTCAGTGTGTGGCATAAAATGTGGCATACAGCAGAAAATAAATAATAATGGCTTAATGAATAATTTAATAAGCTTTATTATTGAGTAGGACATTATTTTAGTAATCAAGTAGAAACAGTCATTTGTCACACTGTCATTCAAATCCAGGAAAAAATGCAGCACAAAGCTAAGACATACAAATAACCAATTACAGTATAGGGCAGTTGAAATCATATCCTAAACAGGGTTAAAAATAACATTTTGGGTAAATTCAGAGGAAGGAAGGAATAATTCTGATGAATTTGGAGTTATGGAGCATCATTATTATCATTATCTTCTTCACTACCATTTTTGAAAAATAATTAATTGACTCACAAAATAGGAGTTATCTCTGAGGTGTAAGGTGACATATGGCTTAACTTACCGTGTCACTCACCACATTACCAGATGGTAATTTTTTAGTGACTCTGCACTATTAATTTGTTTTCTACGTTACAAAAAAATGGGTCTGAGTGGAAGTTTCAGTTGCCTGAGCTCAAAATAATAATTCTATCTCGCAATGATCTCTCTGAATGTGTTCAAGAAACCTATTTTGGTGTTGTGAGAAGCCCAGAATGCTTTCATTTATTCTGGACCCCAATTCTACTGACAGGGTACAATCACAGATCCTTCTCATGGGATAAATTTTAAGAATTGGCTAATTAATATCACTATTCCAATCTAGGAACTTAAAGTTATCCGGATCACCTTGAGTTAGGGTTGTACTTTCCAATATATGTGTTTTCATACACATAAATACACGTACACATCTCTCCTCCTACCACAGGCATACGCCAGGCCCTGTGTACTTAATGCACAGTGAAACAATCTTCTGGATCTTCAGGAAGCCTGAGAATTTTAGTTTCTGCTTTTCTGTTTTCTTTAAGATAATTCTAACTATTTTGACTCTAGGTAGTCAAATACTATTTAACAATTTAAATTGGCAATGCAGTGTGTCCTAGTCAACTATCTCCACACAAAGCATTCAACCTATCCTTTGCTCTCTTTGAATCCCTGACAGCATTATATTTTTCTGCTTAAACTCTTTAACTTACACTTTGCAGAGAAAGCAGAAGCTACTAATGGGGGCCCTCAACAACCACCAATAAAATTATGATGGCCAAATCTACCAACATACTTGTCTCTCCACCAATCTCTTATCTCTAACCCAGTAGAGGAATTATTCCTCCTTCATAAAACCAAATTCCTGGGTGGGCTCAGAATCTCTTGTCTTCCTATTTCTCACTTCCAGGTGATCTACTACTCATTTATATTGAAAATGAGTTTGCTTCTGTATACTCAATTCATAGTCAAACTTCTTGTCATCCCTACATCCTCACACTCTGTTCATTCCTCATTAATATGACTGCTTCCTTAGATACACCTGTGGAAAAAGTTTTCCACACCACTGGATATAAAGGACACTTTTCCTAACCTTGAGCAGCCTTATCACAAGTTACAAAATCACCTTGCTTTAAAAGATTTGATTCCCTTGACTCCATTACACCCTCATAGTTTTGTTTCCATCTCTCTGTCTGTTTTACCTCTGTTAGGCTTTTAACTGTAGGAGTCTTGATGGTTTCACACTTGTCTCCCTTTCCTTCTCTCTTTACTTGTTCTTACTGATTTTTACCATTTCTACGTCTTTAATTCCATCTATATAGTGGTTATTCCCAACTTTATATCTCTAGCTCAAATTTATCTTCCAGGCTCTAGAACAAAATATCAAGCATTCTATTATAAATCTCCACCATACATTTCATGGGTGCTTCAAAATTACCATGCCCCAAACAGAAATTATGATCCTCCCATCGCACCAGCAACCCCTACACCCAGCCTTCAACTTGTTCCTTCTCCCAAAATGGCATCCACAACTAACCAACCAACCAAGAAACAATAAATCACTGCTGATTGTTTTCTGTAAATCAGCTCCCCTATCCAACCACACATTATGTACCATGAGTTCTACCTCCTAAATATTTAAAAAATGCATCCGTTCCTCTTCAATAATTTTCTACCATCTGAATGCAAACCATTGTTATCTCTTGCTTAGACCAATGCATTCTCTTCCCATGACAGTCCTGGTTTCACATTCATCACCTCTGATCCATTCCCCACATATTGTCTGAAACATGACCTCTTATTAATGGTGAATGTGAATAGTGTCTTCCTGAAGCTGCATTCAGCATGGTGCTAATCTGAAGTAATCTAAAAAGGAAACTCAACCATGACATCAGTCTGTTTAAATCTCTCAGTCATATTCTCCTGCTCTTAAATTTCAAAATACTTAAGTTGGTGTATAAATCCTTGCATAATCTGGCCCTATCTTTCTCCTTACTATGCATCTGCCATACAGACTTTCTATTTCTTGAATTCCCTAAATTCCCCTTATCACCAAACAGAACCTTTGCATATGCTATTTTGTTTTCCCGTGGATCTCTCCCTCTCTTTCTCTCTCTGGGAATCTCTTTCTCTCTCTCTGACTACTTACCTGGATAAATTCTACTTAGTTTTTGTTTTTGCTTAAAGATCACTTCTATATGGAAGTCTTCCCTGATATCTCATATCAGTTAAGATTTATTCATTAGAGATTCTCTCAAGTACTGTTTTTTTTCCTTCTAACTTTTGTTACAATTGTAGGCTCCAGGGTGACAAAACTGTTTGCCTCATTCATCTATGCATCCCCAGTGGCAAAAACAACAGATACTCAATAAATATTTGTTTTAATGAATGAAGTATTTGGAGTGTCAATGAAACCAGCAACAAAATTATTAATACAAGGAATTTTCTTTGTCATGAATTGATTGTGCTGGATGTTTGCAGAATCAAAAGTAGTGATTTAATTGCAAGACTTTATTTTCTCCCATGCAATATTAGCAAATAGACTTCTCTAAAGTTGATTCTAAATGATATTTCAGACAGACCCACGTTAGTCCAAAAATACATAAATAAATAAAAGTGGCTAAAGTCACTTGTATCTCTTAGGTCTTGATTAAACAACACCATGGTGTAAAAGTGTATATTCATAAAGATCTCCACCAAAGATTTGCAATTAATCCAGCAAACACTTTAAAAATTATACTTTTATTTTCAGAAATTGTATAGGTCAAAAAAAAAAAAACCAATATCTAGACTCTACGCAAGTGCAAGTTGAGATCATCATAGTTAAAATTATTGAGTCTTTACCAGCTGTGAAAACAAATAAGAAAGTAAGTAACAGACAAGCAATAAATATATCAGATCTTACTGAACACAGTCTTGGGGGTTTGCTTTGCTAGAGGCATTGGAATTTCAGAGGCAATGAAGTGTTTTCAATTTAGGTAATTGTCTATAGGATTTATCACATTTATCTCAAAAGTGAAAATGCCAGTTTATAACTTTTCTAAAGAAATTGATTGAACTTAAAAATATGAGAAGATAGATTATAAATCAGTAGAACTGAATTTTCATCCTAGGTATGACAATTACAGTGATAATGTAGGAGAAAAACTCAATATCTTGGAGCTTTAGTTTTCTAATGCATGAAATAGATATAAAAATGTATAACCTTCTTAATAGTTAACGTTGTTTCACCTGAAAGAAAATTTCCTTAGCACGGCAGTGTTCTTCTCAATTTGGCTGAAACTGGCATTTTGTTCTTCATCAGTTACCCCTTCTTATTCACTTCCTCTTCTACTCTAACACCTCCCCTCCCCAATTCTCACACACGAACATATCAATTATACACTTCTAACACCAAATTAATCACTTTCCTGCTTTTGAACACATCAAACCCTTATATAATTATGCAGAATGTAGGAATAATATTTTTGAACTATATACATGTGCTTTTTTGGTTTATATTTCATTGTGTATGATTTTCTCACTATTATTTAAGAGGCATTATTTGTCTTAAAAGGGATTCAAAAGATAAAGAGATGTAATCAGTGTGCAGCTTTTGACATTCAAAATAGAATTTGAGGAGTTCATAGTAAGACAATGGTTCTGAAAGGCAAGTTTTGGAACAAAAACATTGTTTTCCAAAAAAAATTATTTAAGCCTATGTTAACATCAAGAGCCAGTTCTGGAGATTTTGAATATATATTTTCACTCCAAGCCATACAGAGGTCTCAAGTGATGATGTAGGGAAATAACTTTTCAAGATGAAAAGGAAAAACAGATTATGTCTTTTGGCCCTGGGTTTATGAGAAGCAGAAGAAACCGAGAGGGAGAGGCAGTCATATCTCCATGTGCCTTTGCTTCTTTTCTTTAAAGCAAAGTCACAAGAAAGAAGGATTGTTACATTGAGGAGAAAGTCAAAAGTATAGGAAAAATACCATGCAGGGTGAGTACTTGCCAATGTGGTAGTTATAGTAGCTGTAGCAGAAAGATAGAGCTTGTAGGTGAGCCTGAAGCCATGCTTCTGGCTCCCAGAGTGCCATGTGCACAGAGAATGGGGGCAATGGGAAAGAATGAAGAAGTAATAGCAGTAGCAAATGTGTATTAAGCGCAATAGGCCAGGCACCCTTCTAAGGGCAGTATATTTATTAACTCATTTTATTTGTGCAACTGTACTGTGAGGATGATACTTCATTATCCCCATTTAACAAATAAAATTGA
Organism: Macaca fascicularis; assembly: GCF_037993035.2. Classification (NCBI taxonomy): domain Eukaryota; kingdom Metazoa; phylum Chordata; class Mammalia; order Primates; family Cercopithecidae; genus Macaca; species Macaca fascicularis. The sequence continues at coordinate 127,598,693 of NC_088377.1, read as the reverse complement.
GGCATTTAGGGTTTAAATAATTTTCCAGAGGGGATATAGTGTTAGAGCTCTTTGCAGAAGGGTTCACTGGAGTGGAGCTAAATGGCACCCTTTTTGCTGAAAGCTTTAGGGTAGGCTGCCTGGTTCAGCCATAAAGAACAGTGAAAGCCGGAAGTCAAGGGGTATCCACACTGCCAGTGAGAATGAAGTTATCAAGGAGGGCCACTGGGTCCTGATAAAGCCAAGTGCTCTTACCACAAAGGAGGTGCAGTGATGGTATAGATTCCCATACCTCAACTAACAACAGCAATGAATGAGAATCTACAGGGATCAGACCTGCCCTGATGCAGAATCTAGCATGAAGACCACCCAAGTGCCTCTCACCCATTGCTATTCAGTTCATAAGCCTCCCCGACACTCAGCTGCCATCTCTAGAAGGAGGATGGGAGGAGAGAAATGGCTCAGCCATGGAACTGAACTTGTAACATTTGATTATTTATTCACTAGAGGATGTTTTAAACTTTTAGAAACTATTTAGAGGAAGCTAATTATGTTAACTGTTAATATTTTTTGGCTAGTCTTTCATTGTCCAGTGGTCATGGTTATCAGCTTATTATAGAAAATAGAGAAGCTAGGTGGTTTTCGCCAAGCTGTGTTGTAGTGTGAGTAAAATTTCTACCACTTTGCATTTGCATGTCTGTATCTGCCATTACGTCTACCACGAACATCCTTCTCTTTCCATTCATGTATAAAGTCTAACTCATCCTTTAAGTTCTAATCCAAGTGTCATCTTTTTTGTGAAAAATATCTCCAGACTCCTAAGTAGAGTTAGTGACTTCACCCCTGTCTTTCTAAAACATAGTACACATGCCTCTAATACATTGTAGGAAACCCATCTATTTACCTTCTACCTCCTCTAGACTCTGAACATTTGCATGTTGCAGGTCTCAATAACAGTTATCAAATAAACAGACCATCAAATGAGGATGTTTGTGTTAATGCCTTGAAATTCCTGCAACTACAAGAGTTTTTATATCATTGACCACACTGTCAGAGTACAATTGAGACCACTAAGTAAAAACAGACTTCAGCACATAGTATCCAAATTCAAGGGCTTTCCACGTATGGATTATTTTTGCAAGCATAAGATACAAGAAAAGAAAAATCAACAATGTCCTCAGTTCTTTCTCTCCAAACTAAAATTACACCCATCAGACCATCACAAGCCTCTTTTATATTCTTTCATTAACTTATTTGTATATAGTTACCCCAATTTTATCAGAACCATCTCAGGCATGGATCCCATCTCCGCAGACCCTTCAGTTACACCTCTGAGCACAAAGAGGAGACACTCAGAAAATATTTGTTAAATAAGCAAATGGGTGAATTTTTGCTTGAGACTTGTTTCTACGTTAAACATTCTAAGGACTCAGATTTTAGAATGCCTCAGAATTATCCAAAAAGCTTGATAGATGACATATTCCCAGGACCCATGCCTGAACGTGCTGATTCACTAGCACTGGGTTAAGTATGAGGAATCAGCATTTTAATAAGCTCCTCAGGTGACTGGTACAGGTGTAATCCACACTTTGAAAAATGTTAGCCTGTTCAGTTCCCATCTATGAGTGAGAACATGCGGTGTTTGGTTTTCTGTTCTTGTGATAGTTTGCTAAGAATGATGGTTTCCAGCTGCATCCATGTCCCTACAAAGGACACAAACTCATCCTTTTTTATGGCTGCAGAGTATTCCATGGTGTATATGTGCCACATTTTCTTAATCCAGTCTGTCACTGATGGACATTTGGGTTGATTCCAAGTCTTTGCTATTGTGAATAGTGCTGCAATAAACAAGTATACATATGTCACAAACCTGCACGTTATGCACATGTACCCTAGAACTTAAAGTATAATAATAATAAAAAATAAATAAAAAAAAAAAAAGAAAAGAAAAATGTTAGCCTGGATAGTCAACGTGTTTTTTTTTTTTCACTTCCTGAACTGACTGCATTTCAAACCATTGTAGAATTTATTCGTAGACTTTTTGCACCTTATGGAGAAGTAATTTACCATTAACTTTTACACAATACCTATTTCCATGCAGGCTTTATATTATTAACAAGACTATTCTTAGAGAGGTTTTACATATCACTCGATTTAAAATTTGCAACACTTAACTCCCATTCACTACTACTAACCACATTTTCTGATTTATTTTTCTTTAGTTCATTTATCACACAGAAACAGACTGTGTAATTTACTTATTTATTTTATTTATTTTCTGTCTTCTGTTAAAACATTAGTGCCACAAGGAGAGGGAATTTTGGGTTTCCTTCACCCATGTACCCCAGTGCCTAGAACTGGGCCAGTCACTCATAAAGCAAGCAAAATAATTGTTGACTTAAAAAGAAAAAAGAATGGCCAATTACTGGAAACTCTACGTGCAAACATAGGAAGCATGAGCAATATATCTAGTTTGTACTCCATTGATTCTTCCCTTTCAGCTATGTACCAGTTGCTAAGTAGAAACAAGAAGCTACCTTTTGTTGACATTTCTTTTAAAATCACTAGTAATACAATTTCTTTGAAAATTGCCTGTAAAAATTGCAACAGCTTGAGAGAATGCTGTCTCTTCAGCCATTGTTTTGTGAATAACAGTGCTTTCAGCCAGTTATCTTTCCACACAACTTGTATTAAAATTTTTTCAGTGTGGATCTCTCCTCATCTTATCAAGTTAAAACTTCCCTATCCATGGAACTGCCAGTGAAACGGTCATTTAGCTTATAATCAAAGCCAATGGCTGGCTGTTGACTCAAGGGTGACTTCGTATTCTCATATAAAGCTATAAAGGACATGAGATTTATAGCCATGGTCCAGGCTGAATTTTTAACAGAATTTGATAATAGTTTATAAGAATTCTGTTATTAAATGAATAGTGGTTGAGGTGTTATTTGTTACACTGATTCATTGATGTTAGAAATAAAAAAATTTAGCTTAAAACTGAAAAAAATCTAATAAAGATATTACAGAAGAAAAGTGCATTACAACCGTATCTGCTAGGATATTTTAAAATTTATAATTGAAATACAAACCTATTTCAAGGGAGATACATTTTCACCTTGTAGATAGTTGCTTATTACTAAGAGGAGATTTTATTTTTCGACTTTTTTGATTTTACATACGAATTTTGTATAGAATCCCATGCCCTGATGCTAAAGTCATCTAGATAGACACATTGAAAAACATTCAGCAATAATCCCTCTACTTCTAAATACTTTCACTCCAACAGAAGTTGGGTGCTGAAAAATACATAAGATTTGGATAGTGGAAATAAAATTGGCCTTTTTTGTCCATTTAGCATAAAATTTATAATTCCTTAGCAGGTGGCATTGGGCTTTGCAAATTCACATGCATCCTCTCATTGGCACCATTATAACCTTCCAGTTAGAGTTATAGCATGGCATTCTGGTTTAACTATAAATAGGGTTCACTTTACTATCAAAAGTATTCCATCTTAATGTAAAATTATATAGTCAGTTTACTTATAATTAGGGAGGATTTTATTATAAGTTATATATGAGAAGGCAGACTTAGATTTTGAATTGTTTGTCTAATTGTTATTGATTTGTTTAATGCTATGTATAAAAACAAGACCAAAATTCTAGTTTCCTAGTTTCTCAGTTACATATTTCCTTAGAACCAGAATCTATAGCATGATAGAACTAAGCATTTGGTAAATGCTTCCCAAATAAACTCTTTTTAGATCATAAGTGAATGAGTATAGTGTGAGACAGTGGCAAAGGAAACTGCACTCATAGAATATTTATTTTGTCCATTGGAGTAACATTTGTTGTATAATTAAATCCCCATAATACCTCTAATGAACACAAGTGCAAGTCTACCATATTATAATGAGGAAAGTGAGGTTCAGAGAATTTAAGTGACTTGCTCTCTCAGATGCAGCTGGTAAATGACCCAAGATCTGATTGCAAAAAACTGCTCTATATCACAATGTTTTAAGGCTGTAACCTCAAGTACACCATGCATGCAAAGTACAGCCTTTTCAGTGCAATCTTTAGAAACCATGGAATATTACAGAATCTAGACCTTGCTTCATACAAAATGGAGACAAAGAAATGTAAAGAAATTCAAATGAAGGCTCACAGTTTATTGGTAGGTGTTTTGATTCTTTAATCCTTATCAGGCTGTCTCTCCTAATCTCTAGAAAATGAATATTTTCAGCATAAACTATGGAACCAGCTACTACTGGCTTCCAGCTACTACTGGAGTCAGAGCAAGTTAATCTGGAAGTCATTGCTTTAAATTCTAGAAAATCCGTTGGATGAAAGCTTGTATGCATGTTTGGAAATAAATATTTCTTTTCGCTTTCGTTTTGTTTTCACTTTCTCTTTTCTGGGTTTTTTTTGTTTGTTTGTTTGTTTTTCCTTTTGACTACCACATAAAACAATTACCAGCTGGTGGAGATTGAACACAAACAGAGGACAATGAAGTGTATTCAAGTCTGGGAAGAAAATCTTGCAGTTAGAATTAGCAATTGAATCTTGATTTCCACTATGTATGTATTCCAGAGAACCTGTTTGAGGAGGGACCCACTGTTCTATTCGTTTTCTTTTATAGTAATACCCAAAGACAGTGTATTTTGAGAGACTAACATTTGGTGGAATTTCCAATTTCATATGAGATACATAGCTTTGATGAAGTTCTATACCTTTTAAGCCATAGACAAAACAGGCTGACTACTTTCAGGGAGAAAGTTTTGGGTGGTAGAGTTTTAAAGGTGACTTTTCTGATCTAGAAAATCAAATGTAGCCCTTCACCTAGAGTTTTTTGGGAAAATGACATACTACTTAAACTCACAGGACGCTGTTAAGTTTGAAGGTTTATTGATTGATCTTTCTGTAGTTTTATAGTATTATCTGGGAAAATAAGAGAGACAGATTACTTGATGAGTTGTGTTGGTATCTTGCTGTTGCATTCTTGGTCCTTGGCTCTCTAGACTCCTTATAGACATTTCATTTTATTAGTGCATCTTCTTTAAATTCCATTAAAATTTTCATGAGCATATTCTTTTTGGCCTTGGTGCATGTTCCAGAAGTTTCAAGTGATGCAGAAGGCCGAATTTGAAATTATAAGAAAATAAGAAGGCTTTAGGAAGTAAAGGCAATGCTTGCAAATAACTTTATGGAAAATTTTGACTACAAAAGGAAAGGTAGTACAGTTAGTTGGGAGAGCAGTAGCATCAGATGAAGGTGGAGTTGCTTCCCTCTCCTCTCCTTCTTTGGATGAGTTGGTGAATTTGAATACAGATTGCACAGAGTCAATGAGAGGAAGAGAATGAAGGTACATAAGGGGCAGAATGAAAAGGAGACATGAGGAATACAGACAAAGGCATGGGAAGCCAGGTTAACCATGAAAATGAGAAGGTTGCTTCTTCCTTACATAAAAGCCTAAAAAGAACTCAGAATATGCAGAAATCAAGAGGGAGAAACATAGAGTACTCACACCTCATGAGCTCCATCCTACCACAAAAGAGCAGAGTATATGGTTGGGTGGGAATTTGTAGCTTGAAATAACTAGAGGTTTAGGATCATCATTGTAAGCAACACCCGTGGAATGGTATATACCCAAAATAAATTTCCAGGAGGGAAATAAATTCTAAATGAAATGTAAAAGGTAGATTTTGAGTCAGTAGCTAACACAGTGTTCTGTGCTATAGTGACAAACATAGTTTTAGTCATAATGCTGCTATAACTAAAGGTGATTGATAAGACCAAAAAACAGGTCTTATCATTCCTTGAACCTAAGAAAATAATAACCTTCTTCAACTTGGGATAGAAACTGTTTGTTAAAACAGGGTTTTTGTTTTTGTTTGTTTTTCAGTATTCTACTCAATGTCATGAGACAGTGGAAATTTGTTGCTCATCTTTGCAGCTGAAACATGATAAAATCTGGATCAAATCCCATAATTTCTTAGTTTCACAAGTTTTTAACACAGGAGTATAAAAAATAACCCACTAGCAGAAACTTATATTTGAATGCAATGCTACTCTCTTTCAAATGGTAGTGAGACTCAAGACTCATCTGAGAAGACTATTAACTTTGAGGATAATTACTCTATTAACAATACAGACAAATATGTGTATGGGACCCTGCTGTTGACTGAGAGAGCTGGGTATTCTCTGCCTGATTTCGGCTTTGGAAAACCAATAGAATTTCCCTGTTCCCTCCTATGTCAAACTGCATTAATGATAATAGGCACATTTCATTTTTGGAGAACGTTATTAGTTACCCTGGCATGCCAAGAAAATAGCCTTCAATTGTAAACACATGTAGAAAGCCTCAGATGAAAAAACAAAAACAGAAACGGAAATTCAAACAATTGTACACCCCATCTCCTGCCACACCTAACATCATTATTCATTTCTTTCTTTTAAAAGGAATTTTCTTTTTCATTCTTACTGTCAGTCATCACAAACCACAGGCAAATAAGTGGTGTTTTACTTGGCAGCAGGTTTCAGATTGCAATATTTTCTTCAATCTCACTCAGAAATCTTATACACTAATGCTTATCAACTGCTTTTCATAACTGAAATCAAGTGTGTTTAGTACCTCATTGATAAAAGAAGAAAATAATAAATTTAATTGGAGCATGTCCAAAGGGAGGTTCGATATTAGGTTAGGTAAACCCTGATTACTGAAGTTATTTCCCATCTGCCTAAAAATAAAAATGCTGCATTTGTTCAGGTATACATCTTTCCTCAAGACAGGCTTGTGTTTCAGGGGAATGTGACCCTATCCTTGCTCTAATGAGTAGACGAATACAATTATTCTAATTTTTTTTCCCAGTGACTAGTTGCCAGGAAATTGTGTGACCCTGTAATCCAATGCTGGTGAATGAGGCATGAGAGGATCACTTGAGAAAGAGGCCTTAGGGAGGATTATCCCAATTCGGCCTCTGGATGTCCTTCCTTCCAGACCTGATACAGTCATCCTGCTACCAGCTTGAGGTTGAAGCTAAGATACAAAGAAGGAAACAAGAAGAGAACCACAAGAAAAGCAGAGCTGGAGTTCTGATGTACTGCACCTAGAACTATCCCTACTTATGATTCTCTTATTAATAAGCAATAAATTCCCAGTTAAGTGAGATGTTTGGTTTTTTTCAGTTACATACATCCCAAATGAAAGAGTCGATTGTGATATTTTGATATACTGCCTGTCTTGAGATTGTAGACCAATTTCTTGTATAGTGGAATGAGAGGCATTGCACTGTATATCAGTGTTCTAGGTTCTAGTTCCAGTGACATGATTTCCAAACTCTCCCACTTTGGCCACAGCAAGTCCTCTTGTCTCCTTACCAATCAGGTTGTTGGAAGGATTATATGAGATTAGATATAAGAAAACTTTTTAGATAGTGAAGTATTATGCAATCTATTGTTACAAATCTAACTGACTTTATATTCTAAAAAGATTTTCTTCATCTTTAATGCTCATTAAAATGCTGAATGTGTTAGTCTATCAATAAATATTTCCTAAATGAATATTCATCACTCTGTGAATGAGATTTTTGGTAGTTTTGCACTTAGACTTAAGAAACCTAAGGTTCATTCTAAGCTGAAGACAATCTAAAATGTTTCACCAAGAGCTTTCATTTTTTATAGCCAGTTGTGAAGTGGTTTATTTTTTAATGAGTACTGCAAAACGAGAAAGAATTATGATTGCTGTACATTATAAGTACTCTATTGGGTACTTGAGCTATGTTGTCTCATTACTTCTCTTATGCACAAAAACATCCTTTGTGGTAAGTATTATTCTAGTGTTTTGTAGGTGAGAAAACTTGGTCTTAGAGATTAAAGTGCTACCACTTGCTTTATGCAAAATAAATAATAAAAACTAGAGCTAAGAGAAGGCCTAAATCTATGTAATTCAAAAGTTTTTTACTTTCTCTTTCTTTACTTGCCAACACGAAGATGCAGTTTATCAATCTGAATAGGCTGAAGTTAAAATAATGAGACTAAACACCAATTTCTTTCTCCCTTCCTTGTTGCAGGCCTAAAATCCAGATAAAAATAATGCGATTTAAATTCAGTTTCTTTTCATTCTGTCTTTTCCAACAGTACGTCTTTGTCATCACCCCAGCTAGCAGCATTACTTGACTGCCCACAAGATCAGAATTTCAAAACAAACTTTTCGGACACTCCTTCTTGCACTTTCCTGCATTTGTACAATCAAGTATAAATTTTATGGTCCATGAAAATACAAGTGTTTATCCATAACTGAATTCTCACTAAAAACATTTTTGCTATAGTAACTTACAAAAATGTTTTACCCAAAATTCACACCCTGAATCTCAAACTACTATAATGAAACATTAATTTGACTGGCAGCATGTATTCAAGTATGTTGAGTATATGTTGTTGTCTTTTGATTATTCTCCCAGAGGAATCACATCTTGTGCTCATATAGTGTAAAAATGTTGGTTATTAATACTATTACCTCCCCTGTATTACTGACTGAAAATATCTTCTCATAAACTGGAGAAATCTGAGGAAAACAGGTGAGTCTTAGGGAATTTTTTTAAAAACCCAGATAATTACAAGAAAAGTTGAAGGTCACAAAGTACATTAACATAGGTGATTACAATATAAACAAAGGCCATGAACATGTTCCTATCTACATGCATACTATCATTTTTTTTTATACAAGTGAGAAAATATCTATAAACTGTAAAAATGTTAATAATTCTGGAAAGTTTTACTTTGTAACAGGGCATATCCTAACATGTAGTTTTAATTTGAGGTACACTTTATATACAGTGAAATGTTCACATTTTATGTATGTACTTTGATGAGTTTTGATAATACATTTATACTTCTAACCCACAATCTTATCAAGACATTCCATCCTCCTAGAATGTTTTCTTATGACCATTTGTGGTCAACTTCTGATTCCCAAGGCCTCAACCTTTGTGATTGTTATGAGCACAAATAAGCATTCTCATTTTATAACTTAAAATAAATTTAATCATTCAGTATATATGTGGATCTTTTAAATCAACAAAATGTTTTTGAGAATCAATGATATTGTTGCATGTATCAGTTTTTCATTATTTTTTAAAATTAATTTTTATAAAAAATAGTAAAAGAAACACTTTGTAGAGAATTTTACAAAATTAGAAATGAGAGTAAACTGACTCTCTTTTCGGACTCAGCCCGCCTGCTCCCAGGTGAAAGAAACAGCCTTGTTGCTCACACAAAGCCTGTTTGGTGGTCTCGTCACATGGCCGTGAGTGAAATTCGGTGCTGTGACTCAGATCAGGGGACCTCCCTTGGGAGATCAATCCCCTGTCCTCCTGCAATTTGCTCCATGAGAAAGATCCGTGTACGACCTCAGGTCCTCAGACCAACTAGCCCAAGGAACGTCTTACCAATTTTAAATCGGCTGAAGACTGACACTGCCTGATCAGCTCGGAAGACCCCTGGACCATCATGGACACTGAGCTTTGGGTAACTCTTACAGTGGAGGGTTTTGAGTTTGCTGGCTTTTAGACTGGAACTATAACACCAACTCTCCTGGGTCTCCAGCATACCAACTGTAGATCTTGGAACTTCTTAGTCTCCATAATTGCTTGAGTCAGTTTCTTATAATATATTATCTGTTGGTGCTGTTTCTCTGGGGAACTTTGACTAATACAGATTTTGGTACAGAGAGTGTGGTGCTGCTGTAACAAATACCTGCATATGTGGAAGCAGTTGTGAAACTCAGTAGTGGGTGGAAGCTGTAGGAGTTTGAAGTGCATACTAAAAATACAGGCATTGAAACCTCTGCAGACGCAAACGACTCTGTCTGACAGCTTTGAAGAGAGCAGTGGATCTCCAACACAGAGGTTGAGATCTGAGAACGGACAGACTGCCTGCTCAAGTGGGTCCCTGACCCCTGAGTAGCCTAACTGGCAGACATCCCCCACTAGGGGCAGACCGACACCCCACACCTCACATGGTGGAGTACACCCCTGAGAGGAAGCTTCCAAAGCAAGAATCAGACAGGTACACTCGCTGTTCAGCAATATTCTATCTTCTGCAGCCTCTGCTGCTGATACCCAGGCAAACAGGGTCTGGAGTGGACCTCAAGCAATCTTCAACAGACCTACAGCTGAGGGTCCTGACTGTTAGAAGGAATACTAACAAACAGGAAGGACACCCACACCAAAACCCCATCAGTACATCACCATCATCAAAGACCAGAGGCAGATAAAACCACAAAGATGGGGAAAAGCAGGGCAGAAAAGCTGGAAATTCAAAAAATAAGAGTGCATCGCCCCCTGCAAAGGAACGCAGCTCATCGCCAGCAATGGATCCAAGCTGGACGGAGAATGACTTTGACGAGATGAGAGAAGAAGGCTCCAGTCCATCAAACTTCTCAGAGCTAAAGGAGGAATTACGTACCCAATGCAAAGAAGCTAAAAATCTTGAAAAAAGAGTGAAGGAATTGATAACTACAATAATTAATGCAGAGAAGGCCATAAACGAATGGACAGAGAAAAAAACCATGACACGAGAAATACGTGACAAATGCACAAGCTTCAGTAACCAACTCGATCAACTGGAAGAAAGAGTATCAGCGATTGAGGATCAAATGAATGAAATGAAGCGAGAAGAGAAACCTAAAGAAAAAAGAAGAAAAAGAAATGAACAAAGCCTGCAAGAAGTATGGGGTTATGTAAAAAGACCAAATCTACATCTGATTGGGGTGCCTGAAAGTGAGGGGTAAAATGGAACCAAGTTGGAAAACACTCTTCAGGATATCATCCAGGAGAACTTCCCCAACCTAGTAGGGCAGGCCAACATTCAAATTCAGGAAATACAGAGAATGCCACAGAGATACTCCTCAAGAAGAGCAACTCCAAGACACATAATTGCCAGATTCACCAAAGTTGAAATGAAGGAAAAAATCTTAAGGGCAGCCAGAGAGAAAGGTCGGGTTACCCACAAAGGGAAGCCCATCAGACTAACAGCAGATCTCTCGGCAGAAACTCTCCAAGCCAGAAGAGAGTGGGGGCCAATATTTAACATTCTTAAAGAAAAGAATTTTAAACCCAGAATTTCATATCCAGCCAAACTAAGTTTCATAAGTGAAGGAGAAATAAAATCCTTTACAGATAAGCAAATGCTTAGAGATTTTGTCACCACCAGGCCTGCCTTACAAGAGACACTGAAGGAAGGACTAAACATGGAAAGGAATAACTGATACCAGCCATTGCAAAAACATGCCAAAATGTAAAGACTATCGAGGCTAGGAAGAAACTGCATCAACTAATGAGCAAAATAACCAGTTAATATCATAATGGCAGGATCAAGTTCACACATAACAATATTAACCTTAAATGTAAATGGACTAAATGCTCCAATTAAAAGACACAGACTGGCAAACTGGATAAACAGTCAAGACCCATCAGTTTGCTGTATTAAGGAGACCCATCTCACATGCAGAGACATACATAGACTCAAAATAAAGGGATGGAGAAAGATCTACCAAGCAAGTGGAGAACAAAAAAAAGCAGGGGTTGCAATACTAGTCTCTGATAAAACAGACTTGAAACCATCAAAGATCAAAAGAGACAAAGAAGGCCATTACATAATGGTTAAGGGATCAATTCAACAGGAAGAGCTAACTATCCTAAATATATATGCACCCAATACAGGAGCACCCAGATTCATAAAGCAAGTCCTTAAAGACTTACAAAGAGACTTAGACTCCCATACAATAATAATGGAAGACTTCAACACTCCACTGTCAACATTAGACAGATCAACGAGACAGAAAATTAACAAGGATATCCAGGAATTGAACTCATCTCTGCAGCAAGCAGACCTAATAGACATCTACAGAACTCTCCACCCCAAATCAACAGAATATACATTCTACTCAGCACCACATCACACTTATTCCAAAATTGACCACATAATTGGAAGTAAAGCACTCCTCAGCAAATGTACAACAACAGAAATTATAACAAATTGTCTCTCAGACCACAGTGCAATCAAACTAGAACTCAGGACTAAGAAACTCAATCAAAACCGCTCAACTATATGGAAACTGAATAACCTGCTCCTGAATGACTACTGGGTACATAACGAAATGAAGGCAGAAATAAAGATGTTCTTTGAAACCAATGAGAACAAAGATACAACATACCAGAATCTCTGGGACACATTTAAAGCAGTGTGTAGAGGGAAATTTATAGCACTAAATGCCCACAAGAGAAAGCTGGAAAGATCTAAAATTGACACTCTAACATCAAAATTGAAAGAACTAGAGAAGCAAGAACAAACACATTCAAAAGCTAGCAGAAGGCAAGAAATAACTAAGATCAGAGCAGAACTGAAGGAGATAGAGACACAAAAAACCTTCCAAAAAATCAATGAATCCAGGAGTTGGTTTCTTGAAAAGATCAACAAAATTGATAGACCACAAGCAAGACTAATAAAGAAGAAAAGAGAGAAGAATCAAATAGACACAATAAAAAATGATAAAGGGGATAATACCACCAACCCCACAGAAATACAAACTACCATCAGAGAATACTATAACACCTCTATGCAAATAAACTAGAAAATCTAGAAGAAATGGATAATTTCCTGGACAGTTACACTCTCCCAAGACTAAACCAGGAAGAAGCGGAATTCCTGAATAGACCAATAGCAGGCTCTGAAATTGAGGCAATAATTAATAGCCTACCAAAGAAAAAAAGTCCAGGACCAGATGGATTCACAGCTGAATTCTACCAGAGGTACAAGGAGGAGCTGGTACCATTCCTTCTGAAACTATTCCAATCAATAGAAAAAGAGGGAATCCTCCCTAACTCATTTTATGAGGCCAACGTCATCCTGATACCAAAGCCCGGCAGAGACACAACAAAAAAAGAGAATTTTAGACCAGCATCCCTGATGAACATCAATGCAAACATCCTCATAAAATACTGGCAAACCGGATCCAGCAGCACATCAAAAAGCTTATCCACCATGATCAAGTGGGCTTCATCCCTGGGATGCAAGGCTGGTTCAACATACGCAAATCAATAAATGTAATCCAGCATATAAACAGAACCAAAGACAAGAACCACATGATTCTCTCAATAGATGCAGAAAAGGCCTTTGACAAAATTCAACAACCCTTCATGCTAAAAATGCTCAATGAATTCGGTATTGATGGAACATATCTCAAAATAATAAGAGCTATTTATGACAAACCCACAGTCAATATCATACTGAATGGGCAAACCTGGAAGTATTCCCTTTGAAAACTGGCACAAGACAGGGATGCCCTCTCTCACCACTCCTATTCAACATAGTGTTGGAAGTTCTGGCTAGGGCAATCAGGCAAGAGAAAGAAATCAAGGGTATTCAGTTAGGAAAAGAAGAAGTCAAATTGGCCCTGTTTGCAGATGACATGACTGTATATTTAGAAAACCCCATCGTCTCAGCCCAAAATCTCCTTAAGCTGATAAGAAACTTCAGCAAAGTCTCAGGATACAAAATTAATGTGCAAAAATCACAAGCATTCTTATACACCAGTAACAGACAAACAGAATGCCAAATCATGAATGAACTTCCATTCACAATTGTTTCAAAGAAAATGAAATACCTAGGAATCCAATTTACAAGGGATGTAAAGGACCTCTTCAAGGAGAACTACAAACCACTGCTCAGTGAAATAAAAGAGGACACAAACAAATGGAAGAACATACCATGCTCATGGATAGGAAGAATGAATATCATGAAAATGGCCATACTGCCGAAGGTAATTTATAGATTCAATGCCATCCCCATCAAGCTACCAATGAGTTTCTTCACAGAATTGGAAAAAACTGCTTTAAAGTTCATATGGAACCAAAAAACACCCCGCATTGCCAAGACAATCCTAAGTCAAAAGAACAAAGCTGGAGGCATCACGCTACCTGACTTCAAACTATACTACAAGGCTACAGTAACCAAAACAGCCTGGTATTGGTACCAAAACAGAGATATGGACCAATGGAACAGAACAGAGTCCTCAGAAATAATACCACACATCTACAGCCATCTGATCTTTGATAAACCTCAGAAAAACAAGAAATGGGGAAAGGATTCCCTATTTAATAAATGGTGCTAGGCCGGGCGCGGTGGCTCAAGCATGTAATCCCAGCACTTTGGGAGGCCGAGACGGGTGGATCACGAGGTCAGGAGATCAAGACCATCCTGGCTAACACGGTGAAACCCCATCTCTACTAAAAAATACAAAAAAAAAAAAAAAAAACTAGCCGGGCGAGGTGGCGGGCGCCTGTAGTCCCAGCTACTCGGGAGGCTGAGGCAGGAGAATGGCGTGAACCCGGGAGGCGGAGCTTGCAGTGAGCCGAGATCCGGCCACTGCACTCCAGCCTGGGCGACAGAGCAAGACTCCGTCTCAAAAAAAAAAAAAAAAAAAAAAAAAACTGGTGCTGGGAAAATTGGCTAGCCATAAGTAGAAAGATGAAACTGGATCCTTTCCTTACTCCTTATACGAAAATTAATTCAAGATGGATCAGAGACTTAAATGTTAGACCTAATACCATAAAAACCATAGAAGAAAATCTAGGTAATACCATTCAGAACATAGGCATGGGCAAGGACTTCATGCCTAAAACACCAAAAGCAATGGCAACAAAAGCCAAAATTGACAAATGGGATCTAATTAAACTAAAGAGCTTTTGCACAGCAAAAGAAAGTACCATCAGCGTGAACAGGCAACCTACAGAATGGGAGGAAATTTTTGCAATCTACTCATCTGACAAAGGGCTAATATCCAGAACCTACAAAGAACTCAAACAAATTTACAAGAAAAAAACAAATAACCCCATCGAAAAGTAGGCAAAGGATATGAACAGACAGTTCTCAAAAGAAGACATTCATACAGCCAACAGTCACATGAAAAAATGCTCATCATCACTGGCCATCAGAGAAATGCAAATCAAAACCACAATGAGATACCATCTCACACCAGTTAGAATGGGAATCATTAAAAAGTCACGAAACAACTGGTGCTGGAGAGGATGTGGAGAAATAGGAACACTTTTACACTGTTGGTGGGATTCTAAACTAGTTCAACCATTATGGAAAACAGTATGGTGATTCCTCAAGGATCTAGAACTAGAAGTATCATATGACCCAGCCATCCCATTACTGGGTATATACCCAAAGGATTACAAATCATGCTGCTATAAAGACACATGCACACGTATGTTTATTGCAGCACTATTCACAATAGCAAAGACTTGGAATCAACCCAAATGTCCATCAGTGACAGACTGGATTAAGAAAATGTGGCACATATACACCATGGAATACTATGCAGCCGTAAAAAAGGATGAGTTTGTGTCCTTTGTAGGGACATGGATGCAGCTGGAAACCATCATTCTCAGCAAACTATCGCAAGAATAGAAAACTAAACACCGCATGTTCTCAGTCATAGGTGGTAACTGAACAATGAGATCACTTGGACTCAGGAAGGGGAACTATTATGGGGAGGGGGCCTATTATGGGGAGGGGGGAGGGGGGAGGGATTGCATTGGGAGTTGTACCTGATGTAAATGACGAGTTGATGGGTGCTGACGAGTTGATGGATGCAGCACAGCAACATGGCACAAGTATACATATGTAACAAACCTGCACGTTATCCACATGTTCCCTAGAACTTAAAGTATAATAAATAAATAAATAAATAAATAAATAAATAAATAAATAAATAAATAAAACAGAAAAAAATACAGGCATTAATTCAGTGGCGATAATAGGAAGTTAAAGCAAATTTTAAAGAAACATAAAAATATGAGTGTTAAGGGCAATTCTGGTGATGTGTCAGATGGAAATGAGGACATATCAGACACTGGAGGAAATGTGATTCTTGTTATAAATTAGCAAGGGATCTGGCTGTTAGTGTCTTGTGGAAGGGAGGACTATGAACAGCGAAACTAGATAATTAGCTGAGGAGATTTCTAAGCAACGTGTTGAAGAAGCAGCTAGTTTGATTCCTCCTGACTGCTTATAGTAAAACACACACACACACACACACACACACACACAAAGGAATTAGATCAGGAATTTGTCAAGCAAAAAAGAACCAGACCTTGAAGATTTGGAAAATTCTAAGCCTATTCATATTATGAAAGAGAGAGAGACAGAGAGAAAGCTTGTTCTGAAGAGAACACTAAAGATGTGTCTAAAACTTTAATAAAGAGATCATGAATGACTGTGATGAAGTTATCAGCCATTCCAGCAGAGTTCAGGAAGAAAGACAGGGTTATTCCAGCAACACTGCCAGTTTGAACTAAAAGGAACAGAGAAGAAAGGACAGAAGGAGGACTAAATTTGCCTTGTTAGGATTTGAGCTTGTTTGGGATTCCCCACCCCTTTCCTCTTTTCTATTTTTCCTTGGAATGGGGATGTTTATCCTATGCCTGTTCCACCATTGTATTCTGAAAGCATATAATTTGTCTGACTTCACAGGTTCATATAAAAAGGAAATTTTTCTCAGGAAAGAGTCATACTTTCAGTTTCACCCATGTCTGATTTAGACAGTATTTAGATGAGACTCTGAACTTTAGAGTTGCTGCTGGAACAAGTTAATATTGTTGGGTATTTGGGTGGAATGAATGTATTTTCTATGTGAGGACATGAATTTTTGGGGTGTCAGGGGCAGAATGCTATTGACTGACTTGTGTCTTCTCAAAATTCATATGTTGAAGTCTTAATTTCCCAATGTGATAGCATGTAGAGTTAGGGACTTTGGAAAGTCATTTAATTTATTATATATGATCCTGAGAGTGGGATTCTCATGATAGGATTATTATCCTCATAAGAAGAGATTCTAGAGACCTTGCTCTCTCTTTCTCTCCACTATGGGAGAACCCAGCAAGAGGTAGCTGTTTGCAAGCCAACAAAAAAGCAAGGAGTGGAGTGAGCATATAGGGAGAATGAGTCTGCAGAGGGTAGATCAAGCAGAGACTGGTAGACTTCAGTAAAGGAGGTGATTGGAAAGTTTTGAACAGGAAAGTGAATGCTCAGATTTATTTGGCTTTTTAAAAGGATAGTGTAAGAGAAAGGTTTGGATTTAGACATGCTTATTTCCAAAATGTAAAAATAAACAAATATTAAGTTCTAACAAAAGTTCCATTAATGAAAACACGGAGGCAAAGTATAAGTATTCGGCCAATTCTCTATATTTGATCTTTTGCCTTGGGAAAAATTCCACAGCGCATTACTTGTATTAGAATTTTTAAAAAATGAACCATGAAATAAAGATACATATTGCTTTGATGAAAAAACTAACCCTTAAAATAGTAGAAAACAACCAAATCTCTTTTGAAAACTAAAAAAAAAAAAAGATTGTAATCACTTAATATAAAAATCTCAATAAAGTTATGTTTCCTAAAAAAAAAAAAAAAAAAAAAGAAATGAGAGTAATAAGGGAAAAGATAACAGCAAAGAGGAGTCAATACAACAATTAGTGTGATTTTCTGTTCTTTACATAATTTCTATTTTGATTTTTTTATCTAGCCTAATTTTTTTTTTTTTTTTTTTTTTTTTTTTTTTTTTTTTTTGAGACAGAGTCTCGCTCTGTCGCCCAGGCTGGAGTGCAGTGGCCGGATCTCGGCTCACTGCAAGCTCCGCCTCCCGGGTTCACGCCATTCTCCTGCCTCAGCCTCCCGAGTAGCTGGGACTACAGGCGCCCGCCACCTCGCCCGGCTAGTTTTTTGTATTTTTTTTTTTTAGTAGAGACGGGGTTTCACCGTGTTAGCCAGGATGGTCTCGATCTCCTGACCTAGTGATCCGCCCGTCTCGGCCTCCCAAAGTGCTGGGATTACAGGCTTGAGCCACCGCGCCCGGCCATCTAGCCTAATTTTTAAGAAGTTGATTAATTTTGTGATATTTTTTCAACAGAAAGAACTTGAGCTACTTTTTTCTTTTTAAACCTTATTTTACTATTTTAGAATATTTTAGGTTTACAGAAAATTTACAAATACAAAGTTACCATAAACCTTAACATCAGTTTTTCCTATGATTAACATGTTACATTAATATGCTACATTCATCACAATTAATAAACCAGTATAATACATTATTATTAATCAAAGTCCACACTTTATTCAAACTTCTTTAGCTTTTACCTAATGTCTTTTTTCTGTTCCAGGATCCCAACCAACTAAGTTGACACAATACATTTGGTCACCATGTCTTCCTAGACTCCTCTAGATCATAACAGTTTCTTGGATTTTCTTTGTTTTTGATGGCCTTGGTATTATTGAGGAGTATTGGCCAGCTATTTTCTAGAATGTCCTTCATTGGGAGTTATCTGATGTTTTTTCTGAGGATCAGACTAAGGTTGTGAATTCTTGGGAGGAAGTTCACAGAGGTGAAGTGCTATTCTCAACATATTATATCAAGGGTATATACTGTCAATAGGACTTATCATTATTGATATTAACCTTGATCTCTTGGAAGAAGTAGCATTTGTCAGGTTTCTTCACTGTAAATGTGCCTGCATTTCCCTTTTTATTCCATATTTTTTAGATGGGAATCAAGATTTAAGACATTTAAGAAGTGGACAGTTATGCTATAGTTTCGTGATGGCAGAGTATCTACATAAATTACTTGAAATTCTTCTGCACAATACATTTGTCTGTTTTCTCTCATTTGTTTGTTTGGTTATTTATTTCTATCAGTGTGGAATCATGAATGTTTATTTCATACTTTTGTTATAATCCAAAACTACCTTATTTATTTGATTGCTAAAATTATTCCAGAGGCAGCCATTATAAACTTAGTTGGCTCCTGTGTCCTTTGACATACCCTCATCATTTGTGTGTGTGTGTTTAGTACTTCCTCAGATTCTGGCACTTATAACATGGTCCTATGTAGTCCTAGAACCAGTCAATTCTCTAAAACTTTTTGTTCCTTTTATTACAGAGTGATCTTAGAAACAAAGATCTGGGTGCTAGGTGTCTTTACTGCTGTTGGGGTGTCTATGTTTCAGGTCCTCTCAAGTGACAGCGCAAGAAAATATATGTGTGTATACTGACATATTTATATGCCATTTTATGTCTGTCTTCTGTCTCTATCTGGATCTATATTAAGCTACACAAAAATCATAGTGACATCTCCAACTTTATTATCACAGGCTTATTCTAGCCTTCTCCTCTTTTCTTGTTTATAACCTCCTATGCCCCCAGTGAGAAACCTGGCTCCCATCATCCTCCATTCATTTACTTATTCAGTTACAGAATATGTATATAACAATTTCAGCATTGTTCACCCACCCCTCTGTGCAGGACAGTTTATTAAATAGAATACAGTGCTTATGTGCAGATTCTTTTGCCTTTAGTCTTACAGACTACACTTATTTTCAGTTACTTGTCAGCACCTTTTAAATCAACCCCTTTAAGTGAGGTTATTTTATAATACTGTGATGTTATCTGGAGGTTTTTGTAAGTGTTGTTTATCAAGTTGTACAAGTTACCCTATATTTCTAGTTTGCTGAGAGTTTTAATCATAATGACTATCGTATTTTGTCAAATGCGTTTTCTGCATCAATTGATATGATCATACAATTTTGATTCCTTAGCCTGTTGACGTGGTAGATAACATTAATTGATTTTCAAATACTGAACCAGTCTTGCATACCTGCAATAAATTCCACATATTTGTGGTATATAATTATTTTTATACATTGTTGGATTCTAATTGGTATCTTTTATGTTAAGATTGGTATCTTAACATAAAAAGATTTTCATTTTAATTGAGAAAAATAAAACAATGAAGTGCACAAATCATGAATGGATACAGCTCAATGAACATTTCATATATAAATATGTAAACAACACACAGATAAAGATGTAGAATAACTGTTAAAATGAGGCCGGGTGCAGTGGCTCACGCCTGTTATCCCAGCTCTTTGGGAGGCCAAGGTGGGCGGATCACCTGAGATCAGGAATTCAAGACCAGCCTGGCCAACGTGGTGAAATCCCATCTCTACTGAAAATAGAAAAATTAGCCTGGCATGGCGATGGGCGCCTGTAATCCCAGCTACTCAGGAGGCTGAGGCAGAAGAATCGCTTGAACCCAAGAGGCAGAGGTTGCAGTGAGCCGAGATCATGCCATTGCACTCCAGACTGGACTACAAGAGCGAGACTCTGTCTCAAAAAAAAAAAAAAAAAAAAAAAAAAAAAAATCAAAAATCAAACATACTATCTCATGCACCCTCTATAACAACACTCCATAATAGCTCTCCAAAGAAATGACAAAAATTTGGACCGCTTTACAACACAATTATTTTGTGGTAATTTTATAGTGGTGAAAAAACATGTAAAATTTACCATTTACCATTTTAAACATTTTTAAGTGTACAATATAGTAGTGTTAACTATATACATATTGCTGTACAGCAGATCTCTAGAACTTTTTCATCTTCAAACAAACTCATTTTCATTGAACAACTACTTCCTATTTCCTCCTCCCTTACCCTGTTAACCACATGCTACTTTCTCTTCCAGTAAGTTTGACTATTTCATAAATCTCATGGAAGTGGAATAATACAGTATCATTTTTGAAATTGGGTTATTTCTCACAACATAATATTTTCAAGCTTCATCCATGTTTTACCATAGGACAGAATTTCCTTCCTTTCAAAAGCTGAATAAAATTCCATAGTATGTATGTAACACTTTTTCTTTATTCATTCATTCCTTGATGGACATTTAGATTGCTTTCGTCTCTTAACTATTGTGAATAATGCTCCAATGAACGTGAATGTACAAATATCTCTTTGAGATCCTGTTTTCAACTCTTTAGGATATATACACAGAAGTGAAGTTGCTGGATCATATATTTCTATTTCTATTTTTTGAGGAAAATCCACACTGTTTTTAACAGTGGCTTTACTATTTTGCACGTCCATCAACAAAGTGCAAGGATTTCAATTTCTTCACATCCTTACCAACACTTGTAATTTTTTGATTTTGATAATAGTAATGAGTATGAGCTAATATTTCAATATGGTTTTGATTTTCATTTCTCTGATAATTAGTAATGTTGAGCATTTTTTTCATATGTTTTTTGGCCATTTGTATATCTTCTTTGTATAAATGTCCACACAAGCCTTTTGCCCATTTTTTAATTGGGATATTTGATAGTTTTACTGTTGTTTGGTTATAAGTGTTCTTTATATATTCTGGATACTAATCTTTTGTCATATATATGGTTTGAAAATATTTTATCTTATTCTATTGGTTGTCTTTTCACTGTGTTGGGTGTTTCCTTTGCTACACAGAAGTTTTTGTTTGATATAGTCCCATTTTTTCCACTTTTGCTTTTGTTGCTTGTGATTTTGATATTATGAGAAGTCATCAACAAATCCATTGTCATAAAGCTTCTCCCTATCATTTCTTCTACTAGTTTTATAGTTTCAGAACTTACATTTAGGACTTTACTTTTGTACATGGCTTAGGATAAGATTCCATTTTCATTGTTTTGCAAGTGGATATTTAGTTAACACTATTTTCAGGAGTGACTATCCTTTTTTTTCTCGTTGTGTTTTTTTGGTGCCCTTGACTAAGATAATTGGACTAGATATGCAACGGTTTACTTCTGGGCTGTCTATTCTATTCCACTGTTCTACATGTCTGTTTTTATGCCAGTACCATATTGTTTTGATTACAGAATGATGGCTATGTATTTTGATGCCAGGAAGTGTGAGATCTCCCATGTTTTTCTTCTTTTTAAGGATTCTATGCCTATTTGGGATCATTTGAGATTCCATATGAATTTTGGAAAGTTTTATCTATTTCTGAAAGAAAAGCCACTGGGATTTTGTTAGCAATTGCATTGAATCTCTATATTACTTTGAGTAGTATGGACATTTTTAACAATATTAAGCCTTCCAATCCATGAACAAAGGATGTCTTCCCATTTGTTTGTGCCTTTTAAAATTTCATTCCAAAAAAAAATGTTTTATAATTTTCAGTGTACAAGTCTTCCACCTCCTTGGTTAACTTTGTTCCTAAGTATTTTTTTGATGCCTTTATAATGGGTTTTTATTTCTTTTTTTCTTGTCTAACTGCTCTAGCTGGGACATTCAGTGCTACACTGAATAGAAGTGGTGAAGATCAGGAAGAAGGAAGGAATCCTCATTCTCACCACTTTTATTCGACCATTGAGTATTATTGTTAACCAGGGGTTTGTAATATATGGCCTTTATTACGCTGAAGTACATTCCTTTTTACTTGATTTGCTGACACTTTATATCACAAAAGAGTGTTGAATTTTGTGAAATGCTCTTTCTACATTGAGATGTTCATGTGCTTTTTGTCTTTCATTTTGTTATTATGGTGTATTACATTGATTGACTTTTGTATATTGAAACATCCTTGGAACCCAGGAATAAATCCAACTTGGTCACAGTGTGTAACACTTTTAATGTGCTATTGATTTAATAATCTAGAATTTTGTTGAAGATTTTTGCACCAGTATTCATCAGGTAAATTAGTCTACAGTTTTCTTTTCTTGTAGTACCTTTTGCTGGTTTTGGTATCAGGGTAATGTTGACTTCATGAGTTTGAAGTGTTCCCCACTCTTCTATTTTTTGAAAGAGTTCGAAAAAGACTTGAGTATAATGTGTGAAGCAACTTTTGCTGACAGTGTTGCAGCAGTCCTCCAAAATTGAATTGTAGAAAATCATTGATGATAGTGATTAGAAAGCCAAGCAAGTTTTCAATCTCGATTTTACTGGACCTTTTATTTCGTTGGACACAAATGCCATCTCATCTTCATCACAGACAACAAGAAAAAGTGCGAGAACATAAAGCTTCAAAGAAGGCTTTTTTTTTTTTAACAGAAATTAGGATATTAAGCTCAATTTGTTATGAATATATTATTTGCACAACCCATAGAGAGATTAAGGGAATGTTACAGTGTGTGGCTTTCAAATGTGTAATGGCTTTCTATGCGTAATAGAGAGCATGTTAAATGATTATGCGAGGAACTATTTTCTGCCATTCATCAAAAAACATACAAGTAAGAAGAAAGGCAAAAGGCCTTACAAATGAGGCCTTTTGATAACAGGTAATGCAGCCAGAAAACTTTATAGGGCTATCAATTGTGGTGAAAATATCTCTCTATTAGTTGATACTTGTAAAACTGCCTAATTACGGTCAATCAACCAAATATTTATGGCAAATTTCAAGCATTTTATATGCGTTGGTGATGATGTATCTCATGCCAAGGCTGATGCCAATGATACCACTTCAATGGTGGATTAATGTAAGAGATTTGACATCAGGAAATCAAATTCATCAGTCAGTTTTGAAAAAAAATGTATGGTAACAGGCTAAGAACAAAATTTGAAACAAATGTATTCCTCTATCTCACAATGGCATTCAAGATTTCAAGGCAAGGATTAATCAACACAAAGCAAATTACATCTCACTCAGGAAACTGGAAATTTTGTGGTAGACAATAAAAATATTGAAGTTTAAGACCACTTTGCAAAGAACCACTAACAAGCAAATTTCTCAATTTGACGCTTATTGTTGGCTATGGAGGAAAATAGAGTAGCCAAAAATATTTAATGCCAAGTTTTAAAAATAAATTTGAGATGATTAATTCAAAAATTCCTGTTGCATAAGAGAATAATAACAGCACAAACAGTCACGTCACATTAAAAAAAATGCTATCTCATTATTAGGAGCTGTATAATCATAAGCAAAGAGTCCCAACACATCTGTTTTGAATTTTTATTTGCTTTTAATCTCATTGCTTTTTTTATGCCTTTGGACAATGTTTGACAGCCTTCCATATTCAGAGACTCTAATACTAAAAGAAAAGACAATTCATCAATTTGCTTGATTTGAACACGTTCTTACATTACCACTTCACTAACCTCCCCATCTCACTCTTGCTCCATTCATCCAACATTAAACAATAAAGACTGTTACTCCCATTTCCTCTTCTGGTCACCAACCTTCACCCAGGCAATGCTTTTATATGAAGTAATCATGTATTAACTATTGCCTTGTTTGCTTATTTTATTTTGCTAAGTGTTATTTGCATTAATTATGTATTTGTTCATATTTTTTATTTATAAAACATTTTCTGTTTATAACAGAAAAGAAAAAAATGATTTGTATACAATGCTATGCTTTATCATTGCATGTTGAACACAAACATGCCTATCAATCAATTCATTAGTATTAAGCAATTAAATTTTTTAGATGCTTTCTATTATTCAGTGGTACTTATAATATTTTTATGTAATATATTGATGTATTTTTGGAACACTCAGACAAATTAGATGGGATTTATCAAGGAGCTATGAATGAATTATAATGTTTCTATTTTAAAAGAAAATGGAATAATTTTATATGTATCAGAAAATATATTAGGATTTATGAGTATGAGAGGTCAGAAAAATCTTCACATTTGTGTTTTGTGTTGTTTCATGCTGATGTTCCCACAGTGATTATAACTAAACTCCTTAAAGTAAATAGTCTATTTTATGCCCTGCTCCTTAAAGTAAATAGGCTATTTTATGCTCTGCTGAGTGAGGAGAGTGGATGGGAAAGACGCGGAGTACAGACAGAGTGTCAGGCAGGTTTGTTCTGAGGAAGTAATAACGCAATCTCTCATAACAGTCGCTATGGTCTAAATGTGTTCCCTAAAATTCATGTGTTAGGAACTTGATCCCCACTGCAGTAGCATTGGGAGGTGGAGCCTTTTGGGGGGTGTTTAGGCCATGAGAATGCCCTCATGGATAAATTAGTGCTGTCATAAAAAGGGGCTTTTGTGAGTGGGTTTGCTTTCTTCTGTTCTTGTCTGCCATGTGAGAACTCAGGCTTCTCCCCTTGGGAGGAACCATCTTGGAAGTAGAGAGCAGCCCTCACTAGACACCATGTCTTGATATTGGATTTCCCAGACTTCAGAACTGTGAGAAAATACATTTCGGTCCTTTATAAATTACCCAGTCTTATGTATTCTGTTATAGTAGCACAGATTAAGACAAGAGTGTTACAAGATAAAACAAAAATGTTAACAATTGTTATAATTACTTTTTAGGAAAACTCTCAATTTACTTGACACAAATGAGAGGGAAATAAATTGACTTTCTTTAAATTAGAATTGTTTGTGATTAACACAGATGTTCAGTGGAGGTCATGATTCTCTTCACGTGTATTGTGACTCACTGTGTGGCAAATACTGAGGATTTACCAAGGTCACTAAGTTTGCAAACTATAGGCCATGGATCCAATGTAGTCTACTACCATTTTTCTAAATAAAGTCTTATTGAAACACAGTGACACTCATTTATTTATCTCTCTATGACTTCTCTTGGACTCCAATGTCAGAGTTGGTGGCTGCAACAGAATCTTTATGCCTCACAACTACAATATTTACTAGTTAGTCCTTCACAGAAAATACATTGCCTAGAACTGAATTAGATAATGTTATATATTAAATATTTTATTATACTCTGAACTCATCCTGAAATAGAGTAAATTATAAAACCATTATCAAAACATATAAACTCAGTATATTGCAGATAAAGTTGCATAGCATATAAAAATTTTAACATGCAGCAGCTTTGCCATGCATTAAGTCCAAGAGTACCTAATTTATAAGGGTCTGTTATAACATTGCTTTCTCTATAACAGTGTTTTATGACTTACAAGTTGACAGTATACCGAGAAAATTCTCAGTACATGCAATGTTTTCTTACCATAGGCATACTATTTACAAATAGTCTAAATTATTGATTGTATGCAATCCCATAAAACTTAAATACATAAATACTTCAGGATGTAATAGACTTCTATTTCTAGTTGGTTTCCTAAAGCACTTTCTTTTTCAGAAGTATCTCTCCTCAATTCTATGTGATTCATTTGATGCAGTAAATTGCATAGCCCCAACTCACTCATGAAAGAGAGTGTATGTAGCCCAAGCAAGAGCTCATCAAAGTTCTTCTCAGAAATTGATATCAATGTTAGTGCAGACACAGTTTCCTCTTTCTTATGGGACCACAAGTTGTGAGGACAATGTAAGCTTTGGGCTTCCTATGATTACCCTTGCCTGAGACTGAAGCCAACAATACAGCAAGCAGAGTAGAGATACTTAAACAGACAGACACTTAATGTCATCATGTAAATCTGGATCCAACCACATCCAAAAGCTCTTGAGCTTTCCAATGACATCACTCAATAACTTCTATTATTTTAATTAATCTAGTTGACTGAGATTTCTGTATTTTCCAGTTGAAAAGTACCTGATTAATTCAGATACAGCTATGAGAGTTTAAAACAAGTTCCCTCGTTGTGCTATGTTATTCTTATATGTATTATTTTGCAAATATGTCTAGGCCTAGAACTTTATTTTTCCTTTCCAGTGACAGCCAATATTTCCACATCAGAAAAAGGAGAATAGATAAATTACATGATATTTATGAAAATGTTCTCCACAGTGTTGTGTACATTGTAGGACCCTAAAATACAAATTTAGACAGATGATTTTAAAACATGCTCATGAAGAGGTCCTTAGTGACTTATCTCAGAACTGGAAACTTACCCAGAAATTTCAAATGATGTTAACAACAAGGGGTGTGACCAGGATTTCCTGGTTCCCACAATGTACCATGATCTCCCCACAAATAAAATGTAGACAATCAATCTGCTTTTGAAATCACATTTATTCAGCTGTGTGTATAATAACTCTAGATGCTGGTATATTACATTAATTTCTGAATCTGATGTCATCAATAAGTATGTGAGAGCATGCTAAATTCTAGGCCTTGATAAAGGCTCCAAAGAAGTATCTTCAAATATCACCCGAGCTCGAAGAGCTTATAATTTTGTCTAATATCTTAGAAGATGGCACATGCGGAGACACCTGATCATTAAAATGTAAGTGACTAATCAGAAATACCTCTCTTAACAAAATTTCCAGGGACAAGGAGGGAGTGAAAATAGAATGATGGTTAGAATAATTAGGTTAAATCACAATTTTGCCCAAAGAAGACCAGGAATAACACAAAACCAAATGGCAGTCAGATACAAAACCAGAACTCTAATAGTCATTTGTATTAGAAAAAGTGACAGAAAACATCTAATGGGTAATGATAATTAAGGAAAATTTGGTGAAAAAATAGACAATAAATAAAAGTACAACATTACAAGTTAAAAGGAAAGGAAACACAATAAAACATAACAGTGATTATAAGCTCTTTTCCAAAAATTTAAGCTACCTCTAATGGAACAGTCAAGTTTCTCTGAAAAGTAACTAGAAGTCATAGAAAATATCCTGAACCTCGGAGGTGCATTGGAGACATTACAGAACAGTGTTTTTGTTGAAGACTGAAGTAGCTCAACAAGATGTATCAGAGACTACATTCTGACCATCCAAAGTGACTTTCCCACACTGACATTTTAGAATTGTTTTTCTTTAATTACTACTGAATTTGAAATTATGACTCTCAGGTACTTATAGTTTCTTGGATCAACTTCGATTCCCCATTTTTCAGGGGTTGCAAAGACCAGATGCTTGTACCAAAAGTAGCCTTGTTTCACAGCTGAAATTAACTCAATCAAAGAGTAATGCAGGACAACTTCCTAAAGGTGACAAGGAATAGCTAAGGGGTTCCCTGCCATGTTTCCTCATTTCAAACATGCTATCTTACATCAAAAAGATTGTGTTAGAATATTAACCCAACATGATGATGAATAAAAGTGTTGTAGTTATTTTCCTACAATAACAAGTTGAAATAAACTAAACACATGCATCCTAGTGTTTACTCACTCTCATATCCAGTGGCATATAACTGAAATATGGCTAACTGGATGTTTTGTTTGGGAAGCGTGTAACATTTCTTAAGCACTATGTCAGATACTGTGTTAAAAGCTGTTTCATGCAAGGGATTTTATTGAAAATTCTAAAGGTAAATCCTATGAGTTTAGGATTATTTTTATTCCTATTTTACAGATGGGAAAAGTATGCACTATTGAGTACTGGAAGCATTTAACGTTTTACTGAGATCTGAGCATTTGCCTTGATAGCTGGTCTGAGTTGCCCCCAAAATGGTTTGTGCTGCTCTTATAATTATGAAGATGGGTCTCTTTTTGTGGTAGATGGAATGAATGGTCCAAATTTTTAGCTCTGCTATTGAAAAATGATTCTTTCACACCCTTGCCATGACTTCATGGTGGTTGGAGCATTATCTCACCATTTGATTTTAGCCTGAGACTTGTAATTTGATTTGACCAGTGGAATGTTGACAGATGCAAAGCAAGAAGAAACCTGAATTGTGTTCATGGGTAAGACTGGTACTTTTGTGCTCTGATAATCTCTCATGAGAAGAACATATCCTAAATAGCTTTACCACTTCAGCCTAAAGCCAAGGCATGACCCAATAGCTTAGAGCCAAATGCAGCTGAATTGCATTCTAAAACAAAGCTGCCCAGCTGTACCCAGCCTATGTAAACTAAATTGCTTATTGTTTTAAGCCATTGAGTTTGGGGATGACTTATTAGACAGCACTGTTGTGATAATATCTGACTGATACACTGTTACCACCACCTGTTGTCACTGCCACCATTACAGGTGAGGGATTAATTATAAAGTGGTTGCTCAATGTTCATTCTATAGCTTATGAACACAATATGATAATGCCTTGCCTCAAGTCCTAACCTTACCTTGTGAATTCTTCCATTCTTCCCTGAGTCTTCCCTGTAGCTTCTGAGGCATGAGTTGTCTAAGAAACTGATGTGTCTTGTATTTGTGCAACAGTTCATGAGGATCAACCTTTACCAATGGCAAATGGCCTGAGAAAAATTTCTCTCCCTTCTTCCTGTGAATAGATTGTTTAGATAGAGAGTATTAGAATAAGATATGACTTCTCTGAAAATGTCCCAGCAAATCAAGCTATCAGCATGGTCTGGCCAAATCAGTGATGCATTTTGCCTTGTTTTTCCTAAGAAACCTGGGCTGAAATTAAAAGGCTAATTACATTTTCCAAGTTCAGTGAATGAGTAAGTGGGATAATTAGTACTTGAACTCAAGATTTCTGATTTCAAAACTAAATACCAAACCATTGTGTTATATTGCACTATTTTAAATTGTCTTAACAATTTAAAAATAAAATCAAAAATAACTTCTGTTAATTTGGCCATTAGTCATTATTTAATGGGCAAATTTTGGATGTAAGAAATTTGGAAGTAATTTTACGTGACTGAAAAAAAAGAATACATAAATACCAGAGCAAAAGAATATTGAAATTAAACAGTAAGTTCAAAGACTGTTTACTAGAGCTATTTTATCCTCTTATCAAAAATGAAAGAAATTATAGTTGAACAAATTTGATACCTTTCTCTACAGTGAGTAGTGTTCTTCTCTTTTTGACTTCTAAAATTCAGTTATCACACCCATGACTTCAAAGGAATTATCTTAAATATATCTTGTAAGTAACGTCTGAAACTCACCTATTTGCAAACCAAGAAGCTCTTTTGGAACAAAATATCTATGAGATATAGAAGATGTTGGAGGAAAGGAGTAGTGGGTATGCCTCAGATGAAAACACCTCTCTTTCTCTTATAGGGTACTCTTATTTTGTTAATATGCTATAGATGCAAAATGGCTAAGGTACAAGCAAAGACTTGAACACGATTTGTTCCCAGTGCTTGTGTCTTGGGAAGAGAAATGGAAAGGGAAGATTCATTTCAATAGTCACCATGGATTGTTTCATAGTGATTCAGGTTAGTTGATCTTATTCAGTGATTCCCATGCCTGGCTACAGATTTGGACCACTTGCAAAGTTTAAAAAATGCGTATTCCTTTACTCCACTGCAGCCTCTCCAAAATATTAGAGAAAAGATTACACTCAGGGCCCACCTGGGGTTGGGGAAATGAGGATTATGAAATTTATTAAAATACCTTTTGCTTTCATTGGGATTTAGGAGACCAAAAGGCCAACCTTTGGATAAGATAGTTTATGTATACAATTACTTGATGATTTTCTTTTTTGGTTCCTTCAAGTTTTAAGCAAATACTGTTTTGGGTTGTGTCAACCCCTCAGCTCTGATGAGGAAAACAAGGAAAAAGATTTAGACCCATGATTTTAAAGATAAATCAACGTATTTCTGAAAGACTAAGCTTGGAAGTATCAGGTGATTAACGTATCTTACAATGAAAGTAAGAAAATCTAACACGCATGTTAATTACTGGGTACTGTGCTAAGTATTTGATATATGCAAGCTTAAAGTAAATAATTTGCAGCTACTTCCAGATAATAATGTTGAGGATTAGCAAGGCTAAATTATTTACCAAAGACCACATGACATGTAAGAAAGGCAACTGAGTCCAAACTTAGGTCAGTTTTATGTCTTGGTAGAAACTCCTAATCACTAGATTGTATTACTTCAAAATGAAAAGCACTTTAAAGGAGAGACAGTGTCAAAATGGAAATACTGGGGATTCTTTTTAGAATTCATTTGTAATCAAATCATGGCAGGTTTTTTCTTCTTTAAAAAGGAAGATCTGTCTGCCTACTGTAAAATATGCAGAAGTAATCCTTGTAACTTTATTACTTAAAAAGTAACTTATACTTATAGTGTATATGTCTATTGAAATGTTTGTCTTTATATTCACATAAATCATCAAAAATATTTATTTTACTTATAAAACAGTACTTCTAAAGGGTGTATTGCCATACTAGTCAGTCCATCTTATTCTTGCAGGGATATGCCATTCTAAACATCAGAACATTTTCCACCCTTTATCACAGATCATTTGGCACATGTTACATGTGGTCTTCTATTTCACAGTGATTGTTGTGGGTGAACATCTAAACTATTTGTTAATTTTATGTTACCCTTTGGAAAACAAATGAAAGGCTACCCCCTTCCACATCTGGTGCTATTTCAGAATTAAATGAAGGTTTTAGTTTATTCACTCTCCGCAATAACAGGTTGCATTTGAAAGATAATTTGAAATATGGGACTGCATATTTCTACAGAATGTTAGCAAAAAGAATAGCTCCCTATATTTTACATTGAATTTAGACAATATTCTAAAGCAGTTAAATTTCCCAAACCAGACACTAATACCCCTTTTCTGTTGCCTACATTATAAAGCTTTCTTGAAAAGTAACTTAAAAGAATGCTTTAATTTTGGTAACGTTGTTTAGGAAAGCCACTGTTACTATTTTAGAGTGACATTGACTTTCCAGTGATACACATATGATTATAGTTTTACGAAATATGCCTGGTCATATGTTCTACATTTACAATGACTTAATATTGCCTAATTTTTTGACTCATACACTTGAAATTATATTTATTTCCTTCATAAAACATATACTTTCTAAATTTTTATTTAAATGTACCATTTTATAGAAAAGTGTACAAAGTATATATACAATATATACATATAATATATGCATATATAATATATACTATAATATATAAACACACTCCCATGTACAACCAGCATCCATATCAAGAAACAGAATACTACCTATACCCCAGAAACTCCATGGGGCCATTAACAATCCCTAATATAACATTTATTCTGATTTTCAACACTTTACTTTTGGCTGCTTTTGACATTTATGTGTAGAATTACACGGTAATTATTCTTATATCTGGCCTTTTCCATTCAAGATTATTTTTGTGAATTTCATCCATGCCGTTTTTTATAGTAATAGTTTGTTCATTTGCGTTGCTTCATATTCCATTGGAAAAATGTATTACAATTAATATTATGGTTGACAAACGTTGAGCCTGTTTCCAGTTTTTAGCTGTTTTTTAATAATGCTGCTATAAAACTTATTGCACATGTCCTTGATACATGTGCAATAATGAGCACATATGTACTCATTTCTATTGTGATCACACCTGGGGTGAAGTTGCTGGGTCCTAGGTTTTGCATGACTTCAAATTTAGTGGATACTGCTAACCTGATTTCCCAAGTAATTTTATCAGTTTCACTCCCACCAGTCAACTAAAAGTGTGTTAAATGTTTTTCACCCTTACTGACACTTGATATCATATGTCATTTATGAATAACTATTTTGGTAAATGTGCATAAATATAAAATTGTGGTTTTACTTCATGCTTCTTTGATGACTAATGAAGTTGAGCACCTTGTCATATGTGTGCTGATCATTTGTATATCTTTTTTTCATGAGATACCTATCCATGTATGTTGTCAAAATGTTTACTAGTTTGTCTATCTATTAAAAATGTTCTTGTAAGAGGTATTTATGCATTCTGGACATAAATCCTTTGTCCAATATAAGTCTTCAAAACTTTTCTCCAATCTATGGCATGCCATTACATTTTCTTAGTGGTGTCTTTTGATGAACAGCAGATATTATTTTAATAGTTCTTCATTTTAATGTAGTGCAGTATGTTGCATTTTTCCTATGTGGTTAGTGGTTTTGCATACTGTTGAAGAAATCCTTGCTTACCCCAAGATCATGAGGTTTTATTCATGTTTCCTCCTAAAACCTCTATATTTTTTCATTCACGTTTAGGTATATAATTCATGTCAACTTAATTTTTATGCATGTTTTGAGGAATGGGTCAATATATTTTTTTCTGTAGTGATATTCAATTGATTCGGCATCATTTGGAAAAGCCCATCCTCTCGCCATTCTGTAGATGGGTTTTCATCATATATTTGTTAATCTTTTTCTGTATTGGTATTTTTGTTTACCTGTGCACTAATACAACACTATCTTGAACATTAGAGCATTACAATAGTTCTTGTTGGATTTTTCTCGTTTTCTATAAACTTTCCTTGGTTATTCTTGGCCTTTTGAATTTCTGTACACATTTTAGAATTAGCTTGTTATATATGTGTGTGTGTGTGTGTGTGTGTGTGTGTGTGTACATACTTTATAATAATTCTACCATATATATTTGGATAGATTTTTGGATGGTATTACATTGAGTTTATATTATAATCTATGGAGACTTGACACTTTTAGAGCATCACTTTGGTGAAAGCCCTCAAGCGAAGAGATGCAGATACTAGCAGTTGAAAGGACCGGCAGATATTAGCAGTTGAAAGGACTGGCAGATATTAGCAGTTGAAAGGACTGGAAGTCAGCTGGAGTACACTGTAATGGTAAAGCCAGAGTGAAATGAATCAGGCACTGGCAGTATGGGCTAGAGTCCACACTTTTCATGTTCAGATTCATACATATCCTATGTTAAGTTGATTCTGTCCTGTTATTGTTTCTCTAAAGCAGTGACCAATAACGATTTATAGAAAAGAGGATCTAGTGGGACAAGCTGTGATTGTTTCTGAACCAAAAACTATTATTCATCATCTTCCTCCTCAACTACTCCTACATTCCCCTCAACCCTCAGTCAGTACTTCGATGGCCTGGAGGGGAGACTCAGATCTTCATCACTCAAAGGTCTGAACTCCTATGGTTATTACGCCCTTTTCAGGCCATGATTGCTATAAATGCCCATTTGTGACTATCATTGGATGTGGAAGCAAAATAGACACCCCAGTGAATCCCTCAAGCTTCAGACATGTTTCTCTCTCCTTCCATTATGAAGTAGATTTGAAGAGCACCAAATGACCATGTACATTTATGTGGAAAGAAAACAAGAACTGCTCAAGTAGATCACTTGGAATGATAATGAGAGCAATCACTGTTACCTCCAATTTTTTTTTTTTTGGCCCCATACCTCAATATTCTGCATACAACAGCGCTATAACATGCCCAACCCTGCAAGTCATCCTTATGCTAGTGCTTTAGCTGCCACTCCAAGAAGCCATGCCAACCTTCTGTAAGTCCAGCATCTGATAGGTGGTGAACCAGTGGATTCCTCAGTGTGAAACAACATTATGCATTCCACACAATGATCAGTCAGACATTCTCTGAGTCCCTGGACTCACCTGGCCAAGGCTTTGTGGGTAGAAAAAGCAATCCCCCTTAAATGGAATACGTATCAATCTTAGTAAGGAGAGTTACTGTCCCCTCCAGGGCAGAAAGGGTCAGATGTACTCACTGCTGTCAAGGAGTGGGATGAGTTTATTTTATAGATGAGATAGTACCATATGGAGGATTCAGTGTTAATTTTTGCTGCTTTGGGGGACATTCAGTGATTGGTCTTAGTGAGAACGAATACATACTGTTAGGTTTGTCCATACCCTCTATCCTGGCCACCAGGCTATTCTGTTCATGTACCCATTGTGAAAACACTAGGATGATGAGAAGAGAAGTTGGCTAGTCTCCATGAGATGAGTCAGTTTATCTATTTGACTTCTTGGCACCTCTGCTGCAGTGGGTGTTCCTGAGTGGATACTGATAGGAGACACAAAGAAGCCCACACTTTTCTCACATCTCCCTTTAACAATTCCTTGAGAAGAAGTCTCTTAAGGAAATTATAGTTTTGGTGCTTGACAAGGGAAATGTTATGTAATTTTAGAGCATGGAGCATTATCAAGGGAGTAGAGAATGTAGGAGACCAACGTGGAAATTTCCTGATAAGCCAGAGAAAGGCAGAAGACTTCCGAGTTTGAAGAATTCTACACAGGAAGTGATAAAATGTTAAAAAAAAAAAAAAGACATAATACTTTCACTTCTCCAACAACTTAGCCCAGAGTTGGGCCTAGATATGAAAAAATTGCATACTTATGTCATATTTGTCATCCTAACCTCATGGTCACTTAAGTAGCCTGAATGGTACACTATTTTCTGCAGTAAATCAATACCTGAATCACATTTTCATTTTTATTAAATATCTTTTCAAATACATTTCCGTGTGTGTGTGTGTGTGTGTGTATATATATATATATATTAGTGTGTGTGGTACTGAGAAATATTGCAAGTTTTGGAGCCAGAAAAAAACAGGTTCAGATTTTATCTCTATAATTTTCCATGATTATTTAAATTTTCTGAGACAATGAATACAGAGCCAGTCACAAAGCTGGGACTTGCCAACTGCTAATGGATATTATTATCAGTATTATTTATCATACCCTGAAGGAATTTAATAGATTATTAATTAATTACAGAATTGCCACCATATACTCTAGACAAAAACCTCGTTCAACCTTTGAAAGGGAAATTTCATTATTTTTTAAAGAAATAGATTCAATGTCACTATTTACATGTTTTGTACTGACATTTCCAAAGAGGCATATTTGGCCTGAAAGTTTCCAGAAAACAAGACCAGTACATTATTTATTTTATAGTTTTCTGTTCCTTTGCTCAAATCAAGTGTGGATTAGTTGCTGCTACTTCCTCAAGGGTAGTTTATTTATCAGGCTAGCTAGACAATACTGACTTTTAAATTTAGGAAAGGAAGTTAATGTTCTTTCCAGAGGAATACTTACATCAATATTTTAGTCATTCATACGGGTCATGTAAAACTGCAGTTTAAAATTCCCAACACACTGTGGCTTAGACATTTTATGACTCCAAGCATTCAGGATAGTTGACTTATTAACTAAAAGATAATGTTTAACTTCTGTGGTTCCTGCCAAAAAGATGAATTCTGACTTGTCAAATTCACCTCTAGTTTTAGGGTCTGAGAAATTATTTTTGTAAAAGCATTTTTCCCAAGATATATTATAAAAGCCCCACCACTCTGTCAACATAGAGATTGCATTAGCTCAACTACACACACACACACACACACACACACACACACACACACACACACACACACACAGAGCCATGCATTGCCATCATAGGTACACAAACTTAAGTGATACAACCTACTACAGACCTTGGCTATATGGTATAGCCTATTGCTCCTAGGCTGCAAACTCTGTATACCATGTTACAGTTCTAAATACTGTAGACAACTGTAACACAATGGTAAGTATCTTGTATCTTAACAGATCTAAACATAGAAAAGGTACAGTACAAATATGTATAAAAGATTTAAAAATGGTACACCTGTATAGGCTACTTACAATGAATGGAGCTTGCAGGACCGGAAGTTGCTCTGGGTGAGTCACTGAGTGAGTGATGTGAAGGCCCGGAACATGACAGCATGACACAATAGACTTTATTAACACTATACAGTTAGTGTACACTAAATTTATGAAAAAAATTAATTGCCCTACAAAGTGACTATGGCTACAAGGCCACTAGACAACAGGAATTTTTCAATTCCATTATAATTTTATGGAGTCACCACAGTATATGCAGTCCACCATAAAGCAAAACATTGTTATGTGTTGCATGACATATATATATATATATATACACATACACGCATACATGCATGCATACATACACACACGTACATATGTATGTACAAATAAAAGCAGCAACAATTGTTCTTTGTGTACTCCATTTGACTGTAATGCTTTTAAAACCACGAAACATAATATATTATACAGTTAAGTCATAAAATATTAGTTAAATATTTTTGCTCAAGGTTCAGTTGTGGAGACTAGAATG
This sequence comes from Macaca fascicularis, assembly GCF_037993035.2. Lineage (NCBI taxonomy): Eukaryota > Metazoa > Chordata > Mammalia > Primates > Cercopithecidae > Macaca > Macaca fascicularis. The sequence goes on along the minus strand of NC_088377.1, from coordinate 127,562,216 downwards.
CTCTTGAATGAATTTGAGCAGAGATAGATTTATTACAGCATATTTAAAGACTTACAAAATCATTGCAGTTGCTGATGAAATAGTTTTAGTGTAAATCAGTACTTCAGGCTAACTCTCCTGCTATGAATTGTGGACAAGCAGAACAACTAAAATGATTTATTTCATTGCTGTCATTCAAGCCAACACTGAAGAACTCTGTTATGTAATAGCCATCAGCTTTTGGCTAATGCCAGAATATCATGCAGAGAAAATCGCTTGTATAGTAAACACACCTGAATGCAGTTCAGAGTTCTGAACTAAGGAATCTGGGAGGGGCTGACCTGGAAATTCATTATTCATCTGTGAAGAACGTCTGAGTCCCCCAACTCCCATCCTCTGTCTGATCCTCTCAGATACAAGGAATCGAGGCTCTTTGTTATGGGTTCAAGTTTTCCAGGTGGAAACTGCTAATGGTAGGATGCTAAGTGAAAATGATGTATAAACTGAATGCTTTTTGCAAGCTGTGTGGTTCTCCTCTCCAGTCCACCGCCACTGGACTCCTCCCCTCTATGTAATCCCCCAGTAAAACCCCATGCCTTGTTTGCTGTCTTTGGATCTCTTCCTCGGCTTCTTAAACCTGATACCATCCCCACTGAAGTTAATAGGGGCTCAGCACGACACCCCACTTCTACCTCTGTTAACTATAAGACAGACCACATTGTTTTCCTCACTGAATAACTGGTCATAGGGAACTTTCTATAAAGCCATAGGTGTGGATAAGTTCAAGACAATTAGGCAATGGGAACAGGGACCTTGAGAACCTTGCTAATGTAAATATTTATCCCTTCTGAAATGCTAGGGTCCATATCATATGTGCAATGTGTCCAGTGAAGAATGGCATGCTTCTGTTCATGATTCAATTGATCAAATGACACTCAATTTATAATGGGGACAGGTGCTGGGTGGCTCATGCCTGTAATCCAAGCACTTTGGGAGGCTGAGAAAGATGGCTCACTTGTGGTCAGGAGTTCGACCAGCCTGGGCAATATGGCGAAACCCCATCTCTACTAAAAATACAAAATTTAACCAGGTGTGGTGACGTGCACCTGTAATTCCAGCTACTCAGGAGGCTCAGGCAGGGTAATCGCTTGAACCTGGGAAACAAAATTTGCAGTGATCTGAGACCGCACCACTATACTCCAGGCTGTGTGACAGAGCGAGACTCTGTTTCAAAAAAACATAAATAAAAATAAAAATAAAAATGTATGATGAGCAGTTTGGGTAGTGTAGTCCTTTTGTATTTCTGGGTTCAATATTTGCTATTTACTGAGGTTCAGAGGTAGACCAGAAGCTGAATTTTCAAATTGAGACTAGTCCTCAGCAGAGGAAAGAATGGTCTTACTACAAACCATAGAGGCAATTCTATACTATGGTTGTTCTTTGGGACTGGTAAAAGGTACTATATGAAATTTTGATGTGTTGCACATTCATTACCACTGAATCTGCCTGGATATAAGCTCAAGTGGTAGTACAGCTTATGTCATATTGTGCAGAGCTTCTCTTGCTTTGAATCCAACTTAAATCTTGCGATCTTGTGGGTTCCCTTTAAATGAGTGGAAGAGTAAACTACAGAATGATACATATTGCATCCAAATTTCAAAGTCCGATAAATACTGTGATTCTTTACACAGTATAATGCGCTGCAACTTTTCTCTAATTCTAGAGGGGACACCTGAGATGCCTCAGACCAAAGGACTCCTAGGTATTTTCTGATATGGTAAAAATTTCATAGGATTTATTGTATGTCCTCTCTCATGCTTGTGTTTTAAGGCATTTATGGTTCCTCTTATTTTATGCTCGCTTGGCCTAACAAATATATGACACCAACATAATGGGTGGTATAATGTTCTATAAGATATCGAAATGATCTGGACAATATAATATTAGAGAACAAGAGAGTCGACATAACTCTGAGATAGGACAATGAAAGTATGCTGCTCTTCCTGCTATATTGGCATTGTATTGATTATTTTTAATTATTGGGATAAGACAGAAAAGCATTTTCTAAGTCAATATCTACATAAGAAGTGCTGGCCAGGCACGGTGACTCATGCCTATAATCCCAGCACTTTGGGAGGCCAAGGCCTGTGGATCACCTGAGGTCAGGAGTTCAAGAGTAGCCTGTCCAATATGGTGAAACTCCATCTCTACTAAAAATACAAAAATTAGCTTGGCATGTTGTCATGCACCTGTAGTCCTAGCTACTTGGGAGACTGGGAAAGGAGAGTTGTTTGAACGCAGGAGGCAGAGGTTGCAGTGAGCCCAGATCGCGTCATTGCCCTCCAGCTGGGGTGACAAGTAAGACTCCATCTAAAACAAAAACAAGCAAACAAAAAAAAAGAGGTGCCAAGGGTCTGTCAATTTGCTATTGGAAATATAGTTGAATACTTCAAGGTACATATAATTACTTTTGATTTCTGTGTGTGGTATCTTTCTATCAAATCAGTCTTTCATGTGACCATCATATGCCCCAACATTAATCAAAGGATTACATTTGTGTTTTGTATTTGTGTTAGTTGAGAGTTAGTGTCTAATTGTCCTCAGAAATTCTAGGTATTTCCCTTTTCTTAGTACAGTCACATTCGAAAAATATCTGCAGGTCACCCTGGGTAAGATTTGGAGGACAGTTTATATTGCGGAGTCCCTCTCAATCAAGGAGTTCCAGGTCTAGCAACTGGCTTATGTCTGTGAATTAAGTAGGAGGCTATAAATTTGGGTTTCTTCCCACTAGATCTGGAATTTTTCAGTGTATTGCGTTGTTCAACAACTGCCCACTTATTTTATCCCTAGGAACTATATGATTAGACTTCATCACAAATTTATGTGGGTCTAAAACACCTTGATTATCACTCCATCTTGGGCCAATTGTGGAAATTGTACTCAACTATCTCTTAAACACTGTCACCAGATCCCTTCCACCTATGGAACTTATCTATACAGCACAGCTATCACAGTGTTTTTCAAAGTGAATTCCTCCCTCAACAATGAATCTCTTAATTTCTTAATGAAAGATGTGTCTTTTAGATCCTCCCAGGAGCCATGGTTAGGGGCTGATCATTAGATTGCACACTGTGATCTACCCCACTGTTTCCATTTTCCAGACCTTACAAATCCCTTCCATTACATCAGGAGTCAGCAAACTTTTTCTATGAAGAGCCAGATAATGATTATTTTAGGCTTTGTGAGTGAGTCAGTCTCTGTCACAGTTGCTCAACTCACTATTGTAGTGTTGCCATAGGCAGTGCTATAAAAGCAACCATAGTCCATTGGCGTGGCTTTCAATAACACTATTCACAACAGGTAGTGTGTTGGATCTGGCCTGTGGGCCATAGTTTGCCAACTCCTGCTCTACACTACATCAAGGAAGTTCTAGCATTTCAACCTCATCAAATGTAGGCTACTGAAAAGCTTAATCCTCAACAAATCAAACTAGCATACATAATACTTCAAGGTTCTCAAGGCAAAACATTAAGTCTCATGTCAACAAATTGGGCCTAATCTACCTAGAATCTGTTCTAATATTTCAAGAATTTGTTCTATTCTCATACATGTTTCTTCACTGCTAACATAAATTTAAAAAAACAAAAACAAAAACAAACAAAAAAAAAACAACTCTCAAGTCTTTTGTGTGTAAGCTATAACGTACTTAAGCACGCCTTCCACTTCTTTGGTCCGTAATGAGAACTTGGGCTTATTTGGGACCTAGACACAATGAGAATGTTTAGGAGTCCTGTAGAGATTTGGCATTCCTTTATGAGGCAACATTCCTAGGGCAATATCATTGGATGTTTTTCATGCAATTGAATGTTTCTTCCATTGGAGAACAGGAGAGGCTGCTTCTACTTTGAAAGAAAATTCCTGGGGACTTAGGACTTCAAAGTTCTCAGTTGCACCCATTTACCGTAGTTTTTTACCAATTCATGTCTCAGGGTTTCAGTCTTTTATAACCAATGCTTTACCTTAGCATCAGAGACGCCAGGTAATTATGCCTAAATTAATAGATTTGGCTAAATTATCTTCTTTATTGACAATCATGATTCTAGGAAGGGGTCCATATAAATGAGCAAAGCTTTGCAATTCAATTCATTTGCAAGGAGACCTTGTAAATCTTTCACTTGAGGTAGTTACCACATGAATGGATACAAAATCTCATGCTCTCAAAGGAACATAATCTCATGCTCTCAAAGGAACATACCTCAAAATAATAAGAACCCTCTATTACAAAGTGACAGCCAACATCATAATGAACAGGCAAAAGCTGGAACCATTCTCCTTGAGAATTGGAACCAGACAATGATGCCCAGTCTCACCACTCTTATTCAACATAGTACTGGAAGTCCTAGCCAGAAAAATTGGGAAGAGAAAGAAATAAAAGGCATCAAACTATCTTTCTTCACTGACAGTATTATTCAATACCCTACAAGTTCTAAAGATCCCGCCAAAGGTCTCCTGAACTGAAAAACGACTTCAGTAAAGTTTCAGGATATAAAATCAGTGTTCAAAAATCAGTAGCATTTCTTTACACCAATACCATTCTAGCTGAGAACCAAATCAAGAACACAATTCCGTTTATAATAGCCACAAAAGAATGAAATACCTAGGAATACATCTAACCAAGGAAGTGAAAGATCTCTATAAGAACTGCAAAACACTGCTAAAAGAAATCTAAGATGACATAAATAAATAGAAGAACATTCCTTGCTTATGAATTGGAGGAATCAGTGTTGCTAAAATGCTCAAAGTAATTTACGGATTCAACACTATTCCTATCAAACTACCAATGTCAGTTTTCACAGAACTAGAAAAACTATTTTAAAATTCGTATGGAACAAAGAGCCTAAAAAGCCAAAGCAATTATAAGGAGAAAGAACAAAGCTAAAGGCTTCACATTACCTGACTTCAAACTATACTAGTAGGTCATGGTAACAAAAGCAGCCTGATACTAGCACAAAAACAAACCAATACACTAATGGAAATGAATATGAAACACAGAAATAAAGCTACACACCTACAACCATTGGATCTTTGACAAAATCAACAAAAATAAGCCATGGAGAAAGGGCTTTCTATTTAATAAATGGTGCTAGTATAACTGGCAATATGCAGAAGGATAAAACAGGAACCCAGCCTATCACGATATACAAAAGTTAACTTGACTGGGCATGGTGGCTCATGCCTATAATCCCAGCACTTCAGGAGGCAGAGGTGGGCGGATCACTTGAGGTCAGGAGTTCCAGATAGCCTGGCCAATATAGTGAAACCCCATCTCTACTAAAATATACAAAAATTAGCTGGAATTGGTGGCGAGTACCTGTAATTCCAGCTACTCAGGAGGTTGGAGCAGGAGAATGGCTTGAACCCAGAGGATGAAGGTGGCAGTGAGCCAAGATTGCGCCACTGCACTCCAGTTTGGGTGACAGAGAGAGACTTCGTAAATAAATAAATAAATAAATAAATAAATAAATAAATAAATGTTAACTCAAGATGGGTTAAAGATTTACATGTAAGACCCCAAACCATAAAAATAATGGAAGAAAATCTAGGAAATACCCTTGTTGATATTGGCCTTGCCAAAAAAATTATGGCTAAATCCTCACAAGCAATTGTAACACAAACAAAAAATTGACAAGTGGGACTACTTAAAGAGCTTCTGCACAGCAAAAAAACCACCAACATAGTAAACACACAGGTTGAGAATGGGAGAAAGTATTTACAAACTATACATTTGATAAAGGTCTAATATCCAGAATCTGTAAGAAACTTAAATCAACAAGCAAAAAACAATCCCATTAAAAACTGGGCAAAGTACATGAAAAGACACTTCTCAAAAGAAAACATACAAGTAGTTAACAAACATATGATGATGACATCACTCACCATCAGAGAAATGCAAATCAAAACCACAATGAGGTATCATCTCACACCAGTAGAATAGTTATTACTAAAAGGGTCAAAAAACAACAGATGCTGGTGAGGCTGTGGAGAAAAGGGAATGCTTATACACTGTTGGTGAGAATGTAAAGTAGTTCAGCCACAATGGAAAGCAGTTTGAAGATTTTTCAAAGAATTTTAAACAGAACTACCATTCAACCCAGCAATCCCATTACTGGGTATTTACCCAAAGGAAAGCACATTCTTCTCCCAAAAGGAAACATGCACTCATATGTTTAATCTCAGGACTATTCCCAATAGCAAAGACATAGAATCAACCTAGGTGCCCACCAATGGTGGATTTGATTTTAAAAAATGTGGTACATATACACTATGGGATACTGCACAGCCATATAAAAAGAATAAAATCGTGCCCTCTGTGACAATATGGATGCAGCTAGAGGTCATTAACCTAAGTGAATTAACACAAAAGCAGAAAACCAAATATCACATATTCTCACTTATAAGTGGCAGCTAAATGCTGGGGACACATAGACATACATATAGCAACAACAGACACTGGAGACTACAAGAGAGGGGAGGGAATGAGGGGGACAAGAGGTGAAAAACTACCTATTGCGTACTATGCTCAGTAGCTGGGTGGTGGGTTCAATTGTACCCCAAACCTCAGCATCACACAGTATACCCTTGTTATAAACCTGCACATGTACCCCTTAAATCTAAAATAAAAGCTTTTTTAAATTATGTTTTTATATTAAAATTTTCAAAGTACACACACCAAAAAAGAAGCTTTCAGCATGAGTTGCTAATGCTTAGCTTGTCCCACAAAATTTTAGATTCACACTTTAAAACCATAGTGATTATTGGGTTCTCTTTGGATTCTCTGTGGCATATTACATTTGTATTTGGAACAAAAGCAAAGCACCAGTTGAGTCCTTCATGATAAGAAAATCAATTAATAGCAGAAACAAAACAATAAAACGCTAATATTTCAAGGAATATTAAGACAGATGGCTTCTTACATTTGACTCCATTAAATCTTATCCTGGGAATTTCCTTTCCAGCAAATTAGTTCTGAATCTTCCCACTTCTCCTGGGAACCATATAGAATGATAAAGAGAACAGTAATAGATAGCATCAGATATCATGTTTCCTTTCCATTATTTAGAGTTGCTCCTATGAACATGCCTCCATCCTGTACAGTCTGGAGAGCCCTCAGGTTTACATTTAGGTGGAACCATATACATAATTCTCACCTGAAAATGTGAGCAAAAGTGAATGTGTGTCAATTCAGGGTTCAGGGGCTTAAGAAAGTGACTATATCTACCTTGCATTTTCTTCCTCTTCTAGCTGAATATGGAGGACTCTGAGGTCCAACCTGGTAGAACAACAATATAGAAAAAGCATAGATGCCCTAAATCATCAAGTGGATGAAGGATGTTGATCAAGAACTCTCACATTGGGCTTTTTCATGAACAAGAAACAAACTTTCCTATTTTTTGGTCTCTGTTTTATTTTTTTCCTTAGAACAGCTAGTATTATCCTAAATAATACTAGCAGAGCAATACAAATCTCACATAAAAACTACCTTTTGCACACAAGTCCACATACTACTTCTCAGTCTCACTGTTTGAAGTATATTTGCCTACCTTATGTGGTTTGTCAGCCCATTGTGCTATAAACTTGATTGATCAACATGTTACTCTCAGATTATAATTAGTTAGCAAATCCACACAAAAAGTTGTAAACGTGACATAGAGATGAATATGGAATGGAGAGGAGGACTTGAGGCCTGGAGGTCTCAAAAATCTATAGCTAATATTTGAGATAAAGCAAAAGAAAGTTTACTCTGAGACCTGATGTTCTTGATTGAATAGGGCAGGATCTGGGAACAATGAAGAGAGAGGCATAGAAAATTTTAGGAAAGTACAGAGGTGGCAGATTTTAGAAAATGTTAGCAAACCTTAACATCTAAATATGGGTACACCAGGCTGGAAGATGATGTTTGCAAAGAGGTCTGTAAAACAGGCCAAGAGGCAGAAACCTTCCCAAAACAAGCTGGGATGTAAGGATCAGTAAAAGCAACCATGCAGAAAAGCCATGTTTTGAAAAACAACAGATAAAGACATTTTTTAGTCATGAAGTTTGAAAAAGAGCCTTGGATATTCTTGTCCTCACTTTCAGAAAAACTCTTGCTACTAGTGCAGAAGAATCTATCTGAATATGAATATTAGAAAATAAATTTGGTCACACTCCACTTAAAGACACCACGAGACGTTAAGATGAAAGTCAATACAACATTCTGGCAGATAACAAAAACTTATCAGAAATGTTGTCAACACTAAATAAAGTTATTGGAATGTAATAATATAGAAAGTATTCTTTGAACATCCAGACAAAAATTCTGAGTTACTTTTAAGCAAAAGAAAATTTCATGTAATTTTTTTAAATAACAAAGTCTACACCAGAAAAGAGATATTCAAGATACTTAAGGGGAGAAAATGTGGACCAAAGATATTTTATCCACTCAAGCTGTCTAGTCTAAAGGCTACAGATAATTTTGAATATGAAGAAAATTAGGGAACATTGTATTAATGAGCCTTTCTGAAAAATTTAGTACAGAACAATTTTCATTCATCTAATGAGTGACAGGAAAAACTCAAAGAGGTGGCTATAAATTATGAATATATTTAATAGAAAATTTTCACTAAAAATACTGCAATAAAAGTAGCAGAATTATTTGGAAATGTTAAATAATCTGAAAATACAGAAATGGCAGCTAATGAAATTGACATGATAAGGGAGGAAAAGATGGAATGTTTCAAGTCAAAGTATACTGTTTAAAGCTGACAAATTAAGTAGTAGAAGCTCAACCATATAAGAGTACAAAGGTAGACAGAAAGAAAGATAATGTTGTTAAGATTGGAAGGTGAAGAGATGGAGAAAAGAGACTAAAAAGAGGGGGAAAAGACAATCTCTTCAACAAATGGTGCTTGGAAAACTGGATATCCGTATGCAAAAAAATAAAACTTGACCCCTCTCTCTCGCCATATACAAAAATCAAATCAAAATGGATCAAAGACTTAAATCTAAGACCTCAAACTATGAAACTACTGCAAGAAAACATTGGAGAAAATCACCAGGACATTGGTCTGGGCAAAGACTTCTTGAGCAATATTCTACAAGCACAGGCAACCAAAAAAAAACATAGACAAATGGTGTATTGGTTTGTTTTCATACTGCTGATAAAGGCATACTGGAAACTGGGAAAAACGAGGTTTAATTGGACTTATGACTCCACAGGGTTTGGGAGGCCTCAGAATCATGGCAGGAGGCAAAAGGCACTTCTTACATGGCGGTGGCAAGGGAAAAATGAGGAAGAAGCAAAAGCAGAAACCCCTGATAAACACATCAAATCTTGTGAGACTCATTTACTATCACAAGAACAGCATGGGAAAGACTGGCCCCCATGATTCAATTACCTGGTTCCCTCCCACAACACGTGGTAATTCTGGGAGATAGAGCTCAAGCTGAGATTTTGATGGGGACATAGACAAACGATATCAAATGGGTTCACATCAAGTTAAAAAGCTTCTGCACAGCTAAGGATACAATCAACAAAGTGAAGAGACAACCCACAGAATGGGAGGAAATATTTGCAAACTACCCATCTGACAAGGGATTAGTAACCAGAATCTGTAAGGAGCTCAAACACTGTGTAGGAAAAAAAGAAAAAATCTAATAATCCTATCTTAAATGGGCAGATGATTTGAATAGACATTTTTTAAAAGAAGACATAAAAGTGGCAAACAGGCATATGAAAAGGTACTCAGCATCACTGATCATCAGAGAAATGCAATCAAAACACAATGAGATATCATCTCACTCCAGTTAAAATGGCTTATATCCAAAACATAGGCAATAACAAATGCTGGCAAGGGTGTGGAGAAAAGGGAAACCTTATACACCGTTGCTGCGAACGTAAATTAATACAACCAATATGTAGAACAGTTTAGAGTTTCCTCAAAAAACTAAAAATTGAACTACCATATGATTCAGCAATCCCACTGCTGGGTATATACACAGAAGAAAGGAAATCAGTATATTGAAGAGATGTCTGCACGCCTATGTTTGTTGAAGCACTGTTTACAATGGCAACCTAAGTGTCCATCAACTGATGAATGATTAAAGAAAATGTGGTGCATATACACAATGGGGTATTATTCAGCTATGAACAAGAATGATATCTTGTCATTTGCAACAGCATGGATAGAATTGGAGATCATTACATTAAGTGAAATAAGCCAAGCACAGAAGGACAAGCATCACATGTTCTCACTTATTTGTGAAATCAAAAATCAAATCAATTGCACTCATCGACATAGAGAGTAGAAGAATGGTTACCAGAGGCTGGGAAGGGTAGGGGGAGACTTAGGGTAAGGTGGGAATGGTTAATGGGTTTAAAAAAAATAGAAAAAATAAATAAGACTTACTATTTCATAGCACAACAGGATGACTGCAGTCGATAATATCTTAATTGTATATTTTAAAGTCAATATAATTGGATTATGTGTAATTCAAAGGATAAATGCTTGAGGGGATGGATACCCCATTCTCCATGATGTGCTTATTTCACATTGCATCCCTGTATCAAAACACCTCATGTAGTCCATAAATATATACACCTACCATGTACCACAAAAAAATTTTAAATAATTAAAAAAAAAATTTTTAATGGTAAAAAACTACATGCTATATACTATTATACTTCATATCAAAGCAAAAGTATCAGGATAAGCCTTGCTATATAAATACAAACTAATTATCAGAAAAGCCACATAAAAAAGAAAGAAAATAGTAAAAATGATATATAAAACATGAAATAAAATGAAGAACAGAAACCAACTTACTGTCATACCAGTAAACATTATTGGGCTTAATTTACTTAGAAGAAAACTATTTCAAACTTTTTTCAATGCAATTACTAAGTAAAAAACAACAGGACACTTTACAATGCTGAAGTTTACTATTCGTAAATATGATACAGAAATTTTGGATGCTCATACTTCAAACAGCACAGAATAACCATAATAAAGCAGAAATATCAATACACTAACCATAGATGATTTAAATACATACTTCCCAGTCTACAGAGAAATAAAGTAGCTACAAAATAAGTTAGAATGTGAAAGACATAAACAGTTTTAGTAATATTTATCTTATTTCAAACTTTGTTGCACCCAAATAGGGAATGATACTCCTTTTCAAGTACACATAAAATATCCACAAAATAAATCATGTATATGATTATCTGAGGCAATGGACAACAGTTGGGGAAAATAATAGGTAATCAAGAAACTTAAAAGGAAATTGTGTAAAATGAAATGACTATAAAGTGCTTAGAGAAAGTCCTACACATTCCTGGGAATCTAGAAGATCACACACATGCATAGGAATGTATCTATAATGTTCAGGACTGTTCAAATGCTTAGTAAAGTACTGAAAAGGTCCTCATTTTATTTTGGCCTAATTTTGATATTCTGTGCAAAGAAATGAAGGCTAAGACAAAGTTGTCAACTGCCTGGATGAATTTTAAAAAGGTGTTTGAATGCACCCACACACTCTCAGAAAACTCTGGGAGACTTATTTGTTGAAGGCATTTAAGAAAGTTTCTGTTCAGTCATTAGGTGAGATAACCAAGTAGAGATTTTAGTGACCACAAATGACAAAGAATACAGACTTTTAAAAAGTTATTTCAGAAATGTTGTTATATAACAACAATAACAGCTAATATCAACAACAATAAATCATGAGGAGGGAGGAGAATCTGTGTTCCAGAGTTGCCACATTAATTATTTTAAATGCCCTTGTTTCAACAAAAATTATGAAACATGAAAAGTAACAAAACAACAAAGTTCCATGCACAAGAGAAGAGAAAAACAGTCAATGTAAGCTATCTATTAGGAAGTCTGGGTGTTGGACTTACTAGACAAAGATTTTAAATCAGCTATTTAAATTATATTCAGAAATCTAAAGGAAACTGTAAGAAGAACTAAAGGAAATAAGAATACTATTACACCAATCATTTGCCCACTTTTTGATGGGCTTGTTTGATTTTTTCTTGTAAATTTGTTTAAGTTCTTTGCAGATTCTGGATATTAGCCCTTTGTCAGATGGGTAGATTGTAAAAATTTTCTCCCATTCTGTAGGTTGCTCATTCACTCTGACGATAGTTTCTTTTGCTTTGCAGAAGGTCTTTAGTTTAATTAGATCCAATTTGTCAATTTTGCTTTTGTTGCCATTGCTTTTGGTGTTTTAGAAATGAAGTCCTTGCCCATGCCTATGTCCTGAATGGTATTGCCTAAGTTTTCTTCCAGGGTTTTTATGGTTTTAGATCTAAAATTTAAGTCTCTAATCCATCTTGAATTAATTTTTGTATAAGGTGTAAGGAAGGGATCCAGTTTCAGCTTTCTATTTATGGCTAGCCAGTTTTCCCAGCACCATTTATTAAATAGGGAATCCTTTCCCCATTTCTTGTTTTTGTCAGGTTTGTCATAGATCGGATGGTTGTAGATGTGTGGTATTATTTCTGAGGGCTCTGTTCTGTTCCATTGGTCTATATCTCTGTTTTGGTACCAGTACCATGCTGTTTTGGTTACTGTAGACTTGTACTATAGTTTGAAGTCAGGTAGCGTGATGCCTCCAGCTTTGTTCTTATGGCTTAGGACTGTCTTGGCAAAACTGTCTTGGCAATGTGGGCTCTTTTTTGGTTCCATATGAACTTTAAAGCAGTTTTTTCCAATTCTGTGAAGAAAGTCATTGGTAGCTTAATGGGGATGGATGGCACTGAATCTATAAATTACCTTCGGCAGTATGGCCATTTTCAAAATATTGATTCTTCCTATCCATGAGCATGGAATGTTCTTCCATTTGTGTGTGTCCTCTTTATTTCACTGAGCAGTGGTTTGTAGTTCTCCTTGAAGAGGTCCTTCACATCCCTTGTAAGTTAGATTCCTAGGTATTTTATTCTCTTTGAAGCAATTGTGAGTGGGAGTTCACTCATGATTTGCCTCTCTGTTTGTCTGCTATTGGTGTATAAGAATGCTAGTGACTTTTGCACATTGATTTTGTATCCTGAGACTTTGCTGAAGTTGCTTATCAGCTTAAGGAGATTTTGGGCTGAGACAATGGAGTTTTCTAAATATACAGTCATGTCATCTGCAAACAGGTACAATTTGACTTCCTCTTTTCCTAATTTATACCCTTTATTTCTTTCTCATGCCTGATTGCCCTGGCCAGAACTTCCAACACTATGAATAGGAGTGGTGAGAGACGACATCCCTGTATTTTGCCAGTGTTCAAGTGGAATGCTTCCAGTTTTTGCCCATTCCATGTGATATTGGCTGTGGATTTGTCATAAATAGACCTTATTATTTTGAGATATGTTCCACAGACACTTCTCAAAAGAAGACATTTATGCAGCCAACAGACACATGAAAAAATGCTCATCATCACTAGCCATCAGAGAAATGCAAATCAAAATCAAAATGAGATGCCATCTCACACCAGTTAGAATGGCGATCATTAAAAAGTCAGGAAAAAACAGGTGCTGGAGAGGATGTGAAGAAATAGGAACACTTTTACACTGTTGGTGGGACTCTAAACTAGTTCAACCGTTGTGGAAGATAGTGTGGCAATTCTTCAAGGATCTAGAACTAGAAATACCATTTGACCCAGCCATCCCATTACTGGGTATATATCCAAAGGATTATAAATCATGCTGCTATAAAGACACATGCACACGTATGTTTATTGCAGCACTACTCACAATAGCAAAGACTTGGAACCAACCCAAATGTCCATCAATGACAGACTGGATTAAGAAAATGTGACACATACACACCATGGAATACTATGCAGCCACACAAAAGGATGAGTTCAGGTCTTCTGTAGGGACATGGATGCAGCTGGAAGCCATCATTCGCAGCAAATATCACAAGAACAGAAAACCAAACACTGCATGTTCTCACTCATAGGTGAGAATTGAACAATGAGAACACTTGGACACAGGAAGGAGAACATCACACACGGGGGCCTGTTGTGGGTTGGGGGCCTGGGGGAGGGATAGCATTAGGAGATACACCTAATGTAAATGATGAGTTAATTGGTGCAGCACACCAACAAGGCACATGTATACATATGTAACAAACCTGCACGTTGTGCACATGTACTCTAGAACTTAAAGTATAATAAAAAAGGAAAAAAAAGAGAATATTATTACACCAAATAGATGATATTGTTAAACAGGAAAAACATAAAAGATCGAAAATAACTCTACAATTGAAAAATAAAATAAATGAATTGAAAAATTCACCAGAGAAGTTCGACAGTGGATTTGATAAGCAGAAGAAATACAGGTGCATATAATGATTGGTCAATTGAAATTATTCATTCAGAGAAACAGGAGGGAAAAAAAAGAATGAAGAAAAATAAATAGTGCTTTAGAGACTTAAGATTCTGGGCAATAAGAGATGGAGAAAGGTTGATGAATCCATTTGAGAAAGACTTTTTGAAATGATAGGCTTTGTGTCTGTGATTCAAAGTGTAATACACATTTGGGAAGGAGATCATTTCCTTGCCAGCTTCTGCTGAGAGCCTAGTCACCCTTGGCATATACACTGGAATCACAGTGATGAGCCATGTGGTGGCTACCCTTCTCAAATGGCCTCACCTGAGGCAAGAGGGAGCTGGAGTGGGAGAGGGAGGGGTGGGTGCCGACAGATTGGTTTGCAAAACACACCCTTAGGGGAACTATTAGAAATTGTTAAATTTTATTTTGGAGTTGGGGTAACGTTGGATTGTGTTGCTGGAAATCAACTTGTTATAACCTCATGGCACTGTAATGAACTTAAGACTTACTTCCTTTGCTTCATTGCCACAGATTAGTATGGTCTATAGCATTTGGATTACATTTAGAAAGAATAAATTATACAAAAACTACTTCCCTGCAATTCTGAGTACACATCAATTGTAACATTACAAGTGAAAAATCATTGTCTAGTCTTTACTATTTTCTTGTATGGCAAGTGATAAATAGACTAAGAAGGAAATATAACTATTTCATGTTTCACAGGTATCTTCTGCTTTATGAATAAACATAATTCTTCTAGGAAACTAAATATAAGACTAGCTTCCTTTTAAATCAGTATTCTGCAACTCATCTCTTTGCTTTTGTCCCTTCAACTTTCATTTTAGGTTCTGGGGTACATGTGCAGGGTGTGCAGGTTTGTTACATAGGTAAACATGTGCCATGGTGGTTTGCTGCACCTATCAACCCATTACCTCGGTACTAAGCCCAGCATCCATTAGCTATTCTTCCTGATGCTCTCCCTCCAACTGCCCACCCCTACAAGTCCCAGTGTGTGTTGTTTCCTGCCATGTGTCTGTATGTTCTCATCATTCAGCTTCCACTTTTAAGTGATTTTCTGCTCCTGTCTTAGTTTGCTGAAGTTAACTGCTTGCAGTTCCATCCACGTCCTTGCAAAGGACATGATCTCATTCTTATTTTATGACTGCATAGTATTCCATGGTGTATATGTACCACATTTTCATTATCCAGTCTATTATTGATGGGCATTTAGGTAGATTCCAAGTCTTTGCTATTGTGAATAGTGCACAATAAACATATACATGCATATGCAGAAAACTGAAACTGGACCCCTTCCTTACACCTTATACAAAAATTAACTCAAGATTGATTAAAGACTTAAATGTAAAACCCCAAACTATAAAAACCCTAGAAGAAAATCTAGGCAATACCATTCAGGACATAGGCACAGGCAAAGATTTCATGATGAAAATGCCAAAAGCAATTGCAACAAAAGCCAAAATTGACAAATGGGATCTAATTAAAGAGCTTCTGCACAGCAAAAGAAACCATCATCAGAGTGAACAGACAAGCTACAGAATGGGAAAACATTTTTGCAATCTATCCGTCTTTCAAAGGTCTAATATCCAGAGTCTTCAAGGAACTTAAACAAATGTACAAGAAAAAAACAAACAACCCCATTTAAAAGTGGGCACAGGACTTGAACAGACACTTCTCAAAAGAAGACATTCATGTGGCCAACAAGCATATGAAAAAAGGCTCAATATCACTGGTCATTAGAGAAATGCAAACTAAAACCACAGTGAGATACCATCTCACACCAATCAGAATGGCGATTATTGAAAAGTCAGAAACAACAGATGCAAGTGAAGCTGCAGAGAAAAAGGAATGATTTTACAATGTTGGTGGGAGTGTAAATTAGTTGAACCATTGTGGAAGACAGTGTGGTCATTCCTCAAAGACCTAGGAGCAGAAATATCATTTGACTCAGCAATCCCATTACTGGTTATATACCCAAAAGCATATAAATCATTCTATTATAAAGACTGGCTTCTTTGAAAGTAATGCACCAAGACATTTGCTCAGTATGTCTCTTGGATATACCTCAGCCTTTTATTCTAGTTGTGTTGCCATCAAGAACTTTTAAAGTTTTAATGTTCATATTCGTATTACTGGAGATAAAAAGAATACTTTATATACCACTGCATAACACTGGCAATTATGAATGACCCAGAATATAAAGTGATTTTATTTTCTGTGCGCCACTAAAAACCTGAATTTTAAACATAGCAGTTGCAGAAAACATAAAGGGAACCATATGATTTTGTTATTACATATTTTTAAATGACCCACTATATCAAGTTACCAAGGCTGATTGTATGCCTAGATGCTTTATAGCATACATCATTGTTTTGAAACTTCTCTGAGGAGTAGATTATAATAATATCAATGACAACAGCAAGCAAACAATAATACTTAACATTAATTGAGCATGAACTGTGTGACAATAATAAGCTAAGCACTTTTCCTGAATATTCTTATTTAATATTAATAGTCTTATAGGGTAGAGGCTGTTATTGTTCTCATTTCATAAATGTCTTATCCTGGTTACTTAGAAAACATAATGGTGCCAAATGTTTATGTACTTACACTTTTGGAAGAGTTCAAGCAGGAAAGCAGGAGTCAGTGAAAAGAATAAGGAAGGGAATAAAGGAGGCTCAATATGAGGGAGTATGTTATTGATCTGGCCACAGTTTCATGACAAACAACCTTTGAGAGGCTCTATGAAGGTTCTCATCTTCAGAGAGGCTCTGTGAAGCTGCAGTATCTCCAAACAGTGCCAAAAGTGAGAAAGTGAAAAATTATCCACCTGATCCTATTTCCAGTTGGTCAAAATTTACCTCTGTAAGTATTAACTCCACCACATGTCTGGATTTTGCATATTTGTGCACCAAGTGGATCTTATGATATCTCATAAATAAGTATTACCAGGAAATCCCCACTGGGAAAGCAAGAGGCATTCAGCATTGGTATAAGGTGAGGCATTCAGGAATAAAGTTCCCTCCTCTTCAGATGCACACTAGGGATAGATATACTTAGCTACTGCTCATACCTCACATAGATTTACTGAAATGTGGTTTGAGGACCACTGTGAAAGTAAGGACCGAGTAAGAGATCCTAAAATTGTCTCCCTGCCAGTCAATATAGTAAATCAAAAGCAATATTAGAGTTATTTCCACTATTAAATAATTAAAAGATGTAGGGTAATATTCCCTATTGTATTTCCATTCAACTTACCTGAGTAAACCCTGTCGAAAAATGTGGATCGCAGTAAATGATAGTGGGGTATAGTAACCAGGTAGAGAGACACCTTGCATATTTACTAAAGATAATCAACATAGCCTGTGGTACATGCTCTGAAGTTATTAATGTATTCTTCATTATTTATATCCATAGGACAGATCAAAAGCAGTTCACTTCTATGGTATTTCTTCTTCATGTTAGATTCCCTGTTAACTCTCTTGTTAACGGTAAATCAAGTGAGCTAATCTGGTTCTGGTGTATTAAGGCTTATAGATGTTGGTTATTCTGTATACCTTTGAATATTCATGATAAAGGTAGAGATTCCAGCCAGTGTACTAACATCTCTCAGTTACCCCATTCTCCACTGAAGGTTAGGAATGTGAAAAAAGACTGAATCACATTTTCCTCCATCTGGTTTCAGCATTTTTACCCACTACCTTCAGCAGAAGGGGCTAAGTGGGTTAAGCAAAATGACTTGAACAACATGGGATTGCCCCCAGACCCCAATGCACCAGGGTAAGAGAAGTCTATCCAATTCACATTGGGATCCTGAGCAAGTATAGGTCTTGAGGTTGGGGAGTCTTCCCACCATTCTATTCCCACATCTCACAGAGTCCATGTGTGGGCCATTTCTCTCCCTTTTCCTCCTCCTACCCCATACCAAGGGTTGAGATATCCTTCTCGTATCTCCAATGTGCTTCTTCACAGAAATCTTACTCTTGCTATCTAGGAAAATGTGGTATCATAATAGTGAAGAAAATATGTTTTTCATGGAGGGAATAGTGAGGAAGCCAAATATTTTTAAGAGATTAAGTAAGATAAAAGCAGAAATTAGTTCTTAATATTTAATCACAAAGTCTGTAGTCAGTCGTATTCTCAGTAAGCAGTGTCTGGGACATTTTAGAAAGAGAAGATATACTGGAGTGGGTTGAGGAGTAAATAAGAGGTGAAGAAATAAGTACTAAATTCCACTTTGAAGTAGAGGAACACGTTTGAATAGTGAATATAGGTCAAGGAAGTATTTTATTTATATGCAAAATAATTTGGCACTTTTAAATATTTATGTAATGATAACATAAAAACAGAGGAGATGACAAATGCATGAGATACTAGAGACTGTCAATAAAGCAAGTTATTTATCTACTTCAAATTATTTTCCCAGACTCGTGGAGCAGCAATGGATTTCTAGAAGTTAAACTAGGATTTTCTGACATTTAAGAAGTTGTCCTTTCAAACACATTATTTGCGACGTATCAACTCATAAAAGAATTATCTTTTCAGTTCTGCAAACTTGTAGAAGGTATTTTCGAAGTTGTCTACCCAAAGCAGATACTGCGGTTTGACCATTCACATATGGGCATGCTCTCAGCAACTCAGCTTTTCCTTCCAATGACCTTTCCCTCTGCCATAGGTACCTGGTTCTGGACTAATAAGATTTGGAATTGAAATTCAAAACAGTACTGTGCAGGCTGGCCTTTGAACAGAAAAAATGTAACTTAGGAGGTGTGGGAGAGAAATCTGATCTTCAAATAGAAAAGAAACAGATTTGGGGGTGGAGGCTGATTTCAGGTGATTATGAAAGGGCACAGACTCATTTCTTTTTCTCCTCATTGTGTTCCTGGCATGTGGTGCTCTACTTAGAATATAGTAAATACCAATTAAACATTTCTTGAACGAATGAGTGAAACTGAATGAATGAACGTTCAGGTTTATGTACTAGTAAATATATGTGGTGTCATATATTATTGATCATTACCCCTTTCCTTTAAGGTGTTGGTTATTCAAAGCTTCAAATACTGATTTAAGTTTATTGGAGGTGGAAAGTCTCCAATGTTAAATATTTAGGGGAAGAAATAGGATATATACTTATGACTTCCTTAATTCAAATAGATTAATCAAGTTATTTCCCTATTATTTCATTTTCAATCTCATTTTAATTGATTTAATCAAAATCTAAGAGCACTTTGATTTTATTTTGGGGGAAATGTATTACTATAAGAATCCCATAAAATTCACCTAGGAGTTTTGTTTTCCAATTAAAGTTTTTTTTTTCTTCTTTGGCACCATGAAAATTATGTAGATAATATTTTTGCTCATTGAAATATAAGGACTTCAGACCACTCTGCTTGTAGACTTTTTTCAAAATCATTTTAATTCAGACTACTCTGATGCCACAAATCCATTTCTGTCTAAAATCTTTAAAAATTAGATGTGAAAGATGCTGATCAGAGATAGTTTGAATGGTCTGATGAGATACTCTTCCATAACCACTAGGAGAAATAGGCAATATTGAAGGTTAAATTATGTTGCTAAGCAACCCAGAAATATCCAGTACACTTAAAGACTTTCCTCCACTCAAAAAAAGTTGTAGAGAACCATATCAATCAATTTAACAATCAAATGCCATTTCTTTGAAAGAGAGCTTATCTGAGAAGGACAAATCCTTCTATTGACATCCAGCATGGTTGAAGTTATATATCTGTAGTGTTTATATCATCTCTATGCACATGTGGCCACTGTAGAAACAATTCCTTTTTATTTAATTATTTTTGGATCAAAGATTCATTAATTCAATTTATTAACAGAACCCATACTTATCCATATGCCATGTCAGACACACAAATAAACAGATAAATGAGAAAATCTCAGGGAGGTTAACCCACAGGAAGCTCACATTCTAAAGTTAGAGATAAGAAGGTAAACAAAGCATTTCAAAGATAATAAAACAGGAAGAACACAAATATATATATGGTACACTCAGGAAGTGGGAATACTCAGGAAGAAGTAATTTACTTTTCTGATGGACTTGATGTTTGAGCTGAGTTTTGAAATAATAAAAAAATTCAGGCAGGAAAGGAGATACAGACATTCCAGGCAGAGGAGGCTGTGTATGTGGAAAGTCACAGCTCTATGACACAACAGGATATATTTGGAAAACCATAGATAGTTTGGTATAATATAGCATAAAGTTTAGAGGAGGAAGAAGGAAAGATAAGACTGGGTACGTAGACAGACTCCTGATAATGAGGACCTTGTGTTTCAGAAACTCTTCTGTGCTTTGTGTGGCCCTTGGGTATTTTATCTTTGGAGTTAGGGGATCAGTGACGGTTTCAAAGGAAAGAGACATACTCTTTTTTTTTTATTAAACATTTTATTGGGTGACGTAGTGACTGAGATGGTTGTCTCCAGAATGAACTTCTCTGGCTGCCTTCACAGGCACCATGTCTGTGGCTGAGATCTTCGTAGAGCTGCAGGACTTTTGTCTGCCTAGCAGGACATCAGACAGGAAATCCAAAAATTTGTAGAGTTTACAACAAACAGCTTAAGAGATTGTTAACTCTACCACAACATGTCCATCAGGGTGCTGGGTTTCAGGAGTTTCCAAGAGGTGTTTGAAAGCTTAGGAATCTTTTGGTACGGTAAAAACACACCCAACACCTCTGAAGAGCAAGTTGCCTGCTGAACAGTGTGCTATGAGATTCATGAACACTGGAGGTTTGTGTTGCAGCATACGATTGTCTTCCCAGAATTTGTTGTGTGTTTGGAAACAGAAACTCCAGAAGCGATTACAGAAATTTGTGTCATTGAGCCAGATAAGGAGAAAGGATTTCATCTGGATGTAGAAGATCCTCTCTCAGAAGTTCGATTCTTGCTAGTGAGCCGCTGAGGTTGTCCCTCAATGGCATGACTGCTGGAGACAACTCCCAGCCCCTCCATGTCGCCACCTTTAACAATGAGTGGCATCCCAATTTCCACCTTCTCAGCCTAAAACACTTGTCTCTAAGGAAGTCTTATGATGGCTTGTTGTAGGATGTGAAGAAAACAGAGGGGATAGTCTATATTATCTCCATCCAAGGCTTCAATAAGGAGATAGAAGCTGCCTGTGCTGAAAAATGAGAGGTTCTCCCTACCCCTGCCTGTGCTGACCTCAGCGGTTGCCAGAGAGGGCTGAACATTGAACTCCTCTTATGGTGGTTAGTTAGGATGTCTAGTTGCTAAACACTATAGCTTATTTACTTAACTAGTTGTCTGGTGTGAGTATCCGAATTGAAACAGTTTTTGGGAGTTAAAAATAAATAGCCTTTTATGGGGACAGGATTTTCTTTATTGTTTCAGTGAATTTGCTCTGTAATTCAGTCCTATCAAAAACTGTTAATGTAAGTCTCTTGGTAAAGTCCTTTTCTTGCTTACCTTGACTGCTGATTTACTGATTGAGAAGTTTACCTTCTACTCTCTGATTCTTCCAGATGTGATACTTGATGTTTTCTATATCCAAGTTAGCTGTCCACACCCAGATGTAGCCTGGATACAGTACAAAAATAGATAGTTAAGAAAGGTCACCAAACAAGGAAAACTCGTTTAATATTTTTTCCTTCTTTATTGTAAGACTTGTAAATCAGATATCGAATTTTTTTTTTTTTTTTTTTTTTTTTTTTTTTTTTTTTTTTTGCTGGAGAGTTATAGCCTTGGGCTCTCTCTCATTGAAATCAAAATATAAAAGATTAAACTACAAAGTCAAGCCCAATAGATTGTTTTGGAAAGTTTTTATTTTAAGGGATTTAGTAATGTCTTATCATTTGGCTCTACCAGGCAGGGAGTAGGGCTTAGTGTTTTAAAACACCTCTGCTTTCTGATATGCCTTAACATTTTGCTATTGCAGCAATTAAAAGAGTCTTTACTCAAATCTTGAACACTTCATGTGCTACATTCCTAAACTATGAAAACTTTTTCCTGGCAGCCAGCTAGACTGTTTGATCTGGAAGTACAAAGCCACTCACAGCAGTTAATTAGCAAAACTAACTAGTGTATTATTAGAGAAAACTTCTGTGCTTTGTTGGGAAGAGAAATAAAACCTCAGATGAAAAAAAAAAAGTTTGATTTGGTAATTTGTTTTAGAGTAAGAAATTTCAGGTTGTTGATGGCTATCCCAACAGTCAGGATTTAAATTTGCAATTTGGAGCAAGTCATGCAAATATTTTTCACATTCCCTTTCCCTTTCCATTTTCAGGTAGTACTAATAATACTTGCCAGGTAACTTGCTGATGAATTGAAGTTAGTAAAATGGTAACTTAATCCACAGTTTTTTGGTACTCACTGAAAGGAAGGTGCTACTCTTTCCAGAATAATATGAAATATTTAGAAGTATCACCCTTTCTTGGCTAATAACCAATTTGGGCTTCCTATTTGTATGATGAGCTATTTGACATTGCCTCCACAGCTTTTATCAGGCCAAGTTGAAGACTGACTACCTGTTCCATCATGAGGAAAGAAGCAGAAATGAGGGCTGAGTTTATGTACATTGTTGGATTTTAGAACAATTTTCTTGACAGCTCTTTCTGAGAGAGTTTGTAGAAAGACTAAGGCATTAGGTTCTTAAAAGGACCTAGGATGGTCACTTAAAATGTATTTTTAAATTACATGATCAGACATATGCAGTAAGTTTATTAATAATGTTCTTTGCCTCTTTATCAATTCTGCATGAAAATATTTAAGTTCTTACCAAAAGTTGTGCATTTCAGTTTTAACATGCAATTTAAGTGGAAGAGAATATTCAGGTCTTGTAATTCTATTTGAGAATTTAGAAGTGTCATGGTTATAATTATTCAGAAGTGCTTGTTGCTGGCTTATTGTAAAACAATAGAAAAGTGCTTTGGTCATTTTATAAAAAATTTTATTGGGTTATGTTAAAATAATACTTGTTGGGATTATGACTTTTCTTATTTTCTTCTTGCCTTATTGATCTTGCTGAGACAGTCAACATATAATTTTAAAAGATGGTATTAGATAGCATTATTGTTTCTTTTCCAATATCAGAGGGAAAGCTATCACTATTTCATTACTAAGTTTGACATTTCCTATATGTTTATCCACTTAAGAAAATTTTCTACTTTTAGTTTTGTGAGTCATATTTTGAAATTATTATTATGAGATGGAGTCTCGCACTATCACCCAGGCTGGTGTGCAGTGGAGCAATCTCATCTCACTGCAACCTCTGCCTCCCGGGTTCAAGCAAGTCTCCTGCCTCAGCCTCCCGAGTAGCTGGAATTACAGGCACCCACCACCACCCCCAGCTAATTTTTTGTATTTTTAGTAGAGACGGCATTTCACTATGTTGTACAGGCTGGTCTCGAACTCCTGACCTTGTGATTCGCCCGCCTCAGCCTCTCAAAGTGCTGGGATTACAGGCATGAGCCACCGTGCCCAGTCCTTATTTTGAAATTATTGTTGTTGTCAAAAGAGTCAATATACTGAAAGAAATCAACAGTATAAATAAGTGGAGATATTTTCTGTATTCACATATTGGAAGCCTCAGTATTGTTAAGATGTCAGTTAACCCCATTTTGAAGCATAGTTTCTATACAATCCTAATCAAAACCCCAGTAAGCCATTTTGTAGATATGAACAAAGTGATTCTAAAGAATATATGGGAAGGCAAAAGACAAGAATAACCAACACAATACTAAGAACAAAGTTGAAGAACTGACACTACCTAACTTCAAGATTTACTATCAAACTACAGAATCAACACAGTATGGTAAAGGCAAAAATAAAATAAAATAAAATAGACAATAGATCAACTGAATATAATAAAGAGCTTAGAAACAACCCAATATAAATACAGTCAACTAATTTCTAACACAAGAATAAGAGGAATTCAATGGGAAAATGATAGGCTTTTCAACAAAGGGACATTCACATTTTTTAAAAAAGGAATCTAGACTCAGACTTTACATCTTTCATAAAATTAAATTAAAATGAATTATAGACATAAAAATAAATTCAAAATCTATCCTTACAAATAAAAATTCAGGACAAAATCTCTACTACTTAGAGTTGCCCATGAGTTTGTAGATACATGGCTAAAAGTATTGTCTATGAAAGAAAAATTGATTAATTGAAATTTATTATAATTAAAAACTGCTCTGTGAAAGAGACTGAAAAGTCAAGCCACAGACTGGAAGGAAATATTTCCAGAGCACATATCCGATTAAAAACTTGAATCCAAAATGTACAAAAGACTCTCAAATCTCAACAATAAGACAGCCAACAACCCAATTTAAAATGAGCAAAATATGGTCAGGCGCGGTGACTCACGCCTGTAATCCCAGCACTTTGGGAGGCTGAGGCGGGCGGATCACGAGGTCAGCAGATTGAGACCATCCTGGCTAACACGGTGAAATCTCGTCTCTACTAAAAATACAAAAAATTAGCCAGGCGTGGTGGCGGGTGCCTGTGGTCCCAGCTACTGGGGAGGCTGAGGCAGGAGAATGGTGTGAACCCGGGAGGCGGAGCTTGCAGTGAGCTGAGATCACACCATTGCACTCCACCTTGGGTGACAGAGCCAGACTCCATCGCAAAAAAAAAAAAAAAAAAAAAAAAGGAAAAATATTTGAACAGATACCTCACCAAAGAAGATATACATGGCAAATAAGCATATAAAAATATGTACAACACCACATGTCATTACAAAATTACTTATTAAAACAATGAGATGCCGCTACCTACCTTGCAGGTTGGCTAAAGCTAAAAAACTTGCAATATAAATTGTCAGCAAGTATACGGACCAAACAAACAAACAAACAAAAAACTCTCATTCACTGCTGGTAGAAATGAATAATGGTATATATATATCTTGAAAGACAGTTTTGCAGTTTTCTACAAAGCTAAACATAATCTCATCATATAATCCAGAAATTATGCTCTTTTGTATTAGCCCATTTGATCTGAAAACTTATGTCCACACCAAAACCTGCATAATAATATTTATAAGAACTTTATTCATGATTGCCAAAAACTGGAAGCAATAAAGACATTTAAACAAATTATGGTATATACATACAATGGGATAGTATTCATCGGTATTTAAAATGAGTTATCATCAAGCCATGGACAGACATTAAGAAACCTAAAATGTATATGTCTAAGTGAAAGAACCCAGCCTAAAAAGCCTATATGCTGTATGAATCTAATTATATGGTATTTAGGTAAACAAAAGTATAAAGCCAAGTTAAAAAGCTACCAATGTCCAAGGCTGAAACGGTAAGAGCAACAAAATAAAGTGGTATTAGATTATAACCCAAAGTATAAAATAGATATTCCTGAGTCCATCCTGATATAAATAAATGATTTAATTAATAAATTAGGATAAGAAACAAGTCTCTGGTGCTGAAGAATTTCAAGTAATATATATAGATAGATACTCTGCTCTCAAAGAGTTGAGCTCCCGATTCTCTAAGTGTGCACTGACCATAGTGATTTCCTTCCAAACAGTATAGTATAGAAAGGGGAGAAAAACATAAACATTATAGTGGAGAAACCTGACAAAAACTACCTCAGCCAGGTGATCAAGGTTCATATCAACATTGACAGGCAATGGGAAGTATGGATCATTATATGATGTGATGAAAATGGCACTTTACTTGTGTGGACTTAACCTCAGATATCCCCAGTCTAATCATGGGAAAACATCAGATAAATCCTGACTGAGGGATATTCTACTCCTCAAAAGTGTCTGGGTGATCAAAGACATCCACCTTTCTGGTGTGTCTCATTCTTTCTTGCATTATCATACTTCCTCCAAGGGACCATTTGTCTTCTAACTGAAGAACTTCTGTTAGTATTATTCTTTTATAGTCATTTTGCTGACATTGAGTCTTTTGATTTTTGCTTTATGAAAAACACCTTTTATTTCATTTTTGAAAGATGTTTTTGCTGGGCAGTTATTTTCTTTTTGCCTTCTGGCTTCTAACATCTTCAGAATTTTTTTAAATAATGTGTCTTTTCTTCCAGCTACTCTTATGATTTTCTTTTTATCCTTTGTTTTCAGCAATTTTGCTATACATACCCATACATACCCAAATATGTTTGTTTTTATATTTATCCTTTCATAGGTTTATATCAATGTTTGCATCTGTAGTTTGATTTTTAAAATTAATTTTGGGAAATTCTTGGCCATTAGATTTTCTGGCATTTTCTTCTGTTCTCTCTTTTTTCTTCTGGAATTCCAGTTGCATATATGTCAGATACTTTTTTCACTTCCCATATGCTGATAGATTCTTTTCAGTATTTCTAATCTATTTTTTCCTTTTAACACACCTATATTCCTACATACTGTTCTCACTCCTGCTGTCTCTAAATCTGTTTCAAAACTCATGTATTGAGTTATTTTATTTTCTAATTCTTGAATTTTTATTTGATTATTCTTCATAAATTTATATTGTCCAGTGAGATATTCTATATTTTCTTTCGTTTAAAAACATTTTAATTGAGTATTTATTTCTATTGTCTATTTCACTTCTTGGTTTTTATTAATTGATCTTGTTTCCTAGCATGTCTACCAATTTTGAATTAAATTTCAGATACCATGTCTAAAAAATGTTCTGAGGCTCTCACTGGTGCTATTTTCTTCCAGAGAGTATATAATTTTCTTCTGGTAGGTAGAGCGAGTACAGGCAGATAAGCTTGATGATTCAAGGCTAACCTGTTTCCAGTTTCCTAAAATTCAAAGGGCATACCATCTCTGGTATCTCCACTAAATCTGGAAGGGTTATCAGATTTCCTCTTCAATCTGTATTTATTTCAGTTTTTGTTTTTATGGGACTTTGAGATTAATAAAAATTCTACTTAGCTTTTTAGCTTCTTTTGATACCTACCTGATGACTTGTGCTTACAGGAGTCTTACATTCATATACTCAGCCTAGAATTCAGGAAATGTCTTAAAGGAAAATTGGATATAGAATGCTAGGTTCAGCTGTCTGCAGTTTTCCTTACTCTAGAATCTTGGACTCTCAAGTTTAACTATCTTGTAACACTGAAGTCCAATTTTTGTCTCTCTACCCCAGTAAGACTGCCCCAAACTCTAGGCTGCCATTTTGTATCCAGCCTTTATGGCCTGCAAGGTGAAATAAATGCTCTGAGGAGGAAATTGTTGCAAATATGGCGTCAAATTCACTGAGCTTTCCTTCTTTGGGTAATAATGACCTCTCCTGCCTTGGTTGCTTTGATTTCTCATTCTTTAAAACAGCCATTCTTTTGAATTTTACCTAACTTTCATAATTTTTCCAAGTAGGAAATTTAACCTAATACCAGCTTTCCAATTATAATTAGGATAACTTGACAATATTTTCTAAATAAGGAGATGTATTAGTTATCTACACAAAAATTTAGCAGCTTAAATAAAAAGTAAACATTAATTATCTCAAATTATGTCTGTGGTAAGTGATAAAAGTTAGTTACCTGAGTGGTTCTGGATTAGGGCATCTTGTGAGTTTGTAGAAAATAGGTGAGCTGGGGATTATACTTGCCTAAAGCTGAAGAATCTGTTTCTAAGATAGCTTATTCACATGTCTGACAAGGTGGTGCTGTCTGTTGGAGATCTCAGTGTCTTGCTAATTGGAAGTCTGCAAAAGGCTTCTTGAATGTCCTCAGAATGTAGCAACTGGCTCCCCCAAAGCAAGTAGGGATGTAGGGAGTAAGGTAGAAGCTACAATGCTTTGTATGACTTTGTCTCAGAAATCACGCAATGCCATTTCTGCAATATTCTATGGGGTTTATTATGTTGGTCAGCCCTATTCAGTGTGGGGAGGTACTACACAAGGATGTATATACCAGAATGCAAGGGTCCTTGGTGAACTACCTTAAAGCATTCAGCCATTGCAGAAGAGGATTCAGCAGAAGGGAGAGAAGGAAGAGTCAGAAATTTAAGGGGTAAGTAAGAGAGATTTGTGTCTAGAAGTGAAAGGAGGGCTCTTAAAAGGGGGAAAAAAACCAGTAATGTTACAAGAAGCAAATGTACAAAAAAGATAAGAACTAAGAGGTATACATTGGGTTAGAAATTGAAAGAGTCAATGGTGCACTTTGCCAGCATAATTCCAGGAATGTGATGGGGAAAGAAGACAGGGTTATTTTTTTTGTTTGTTTGTTTTTTGGTTTTTGGTTTTTTTTTTTTGAGACGGAGTCTCGCTCTATCGCCCAAGCTGGAGTGCCGCGGCACGATCTCGGCTCACTGCTAGCTCCGCCTCCCAGGTTCACACCATTCTCCTGCCTCAGCCTGCGGAGCTCCGGAGTAGCTGGAACTACAGGCGCCCACAACCTCTCCCTGCTAATTTTTTAATGTATTTTTAGTAGAGACGGGGTTTCACTGTGTAAGCCAGGAAAAAATTGGGTTTTGTTCCAGCATCAACACCAACTCTAAGCTGTTTCCACCTTCTTAAGCCTGAAGTAGCAAGGGGAATTGGGAGTTTCTGAGACCTGATGCTTGACAGGTCCTGTGACTTTCACTAAGGGACTCAGCCAAGTTACTGTGACCTGGATTAGAGAATATATCCCAAACACGGATCACAGGTGAGAACAAGTTCAATAGAGAGAAGATTTTTTATTTATTTATTTTTATTTTTTTAGTAGTGTTGATTTAGTAGAGACGGAGTTTCACCGTGTTAGCCAGGATGGTCTCCATCTCCTGACCTCGTGATCCGCCCGTCTCGGCCTCCCACAGTGCTGGGATTACAGGCTTGAGCCACTGCGCCCGGCCAAGGTGGATTTCTTACAACCAACATACGGTTGTATCTTGTTGTTTATTGCACCATGGCAACTTTTATCTTTTAATTGCATTTAGGCTATTGATGTTCAGTGATTACTGATATGGTTGGATTAGTATCTACTATATTTTTGTACTGTTTTTTATTGGTTATCCTTGTTCTTTGTCCCTACTTTTGTCTTTTACTCTTGTTTCATCTAGTGGGGTTTCAATTAAGCATTTTCATGATTTCATATATTTCCTTTGTTAGTGCTTCAGTTATACTTCTTTTTTTTTACTTTTCTTACTGGTTGCCTTAGCGTGTACAATATGTCTTTATAATTAATTCAAGTCCACTTTCCATCATGGCTACCTTATAATAACAAAACAACTTAGTTCCTACAGAGACACACATAAGAATACACCCATAGTTGAATACATTGTTGCTTTTATTATTTGAATAAATGCTTATCAATTAGGTCAATTAACAATAAGAAAAATAAAACTTTTTATTTTACCTTCACCTATTCTTTCTTTGATTTTTGTTTTTTTCTTTATGTAGATCCAAGTTGTTGCTTTACATTATTTTTCTTCTCTCTAAAAACTTATTTCAACATTTCTAGCAAGTCAAGTCTACTGGCAACAAATTTACTCAATTTTTGTTTGAGAAAGTCTGTATTGCTCCTTATTTTTGAAGGAAAATTTCACACTTTAGAGAATTTTAGGATGATGTTTTTATTCTTTCAAAACTTTCAATATTTTACTCCCACTCTCTCATTGCTTGTGTGGTTTCTGAAGATATGTTGAGTGCATTTCTTATCTTTGCTCCTCTATAGATAATGTACTTTTATGCTCTTATTTAAGAATTTTTTCTTTATCTATGTTTTTGTACAGTTTGGAAATAATATACATAGATGTAGGATGGTTTTTTTTTTCATTTATTTTTATTAGTGTTCTCTGCATTTCCTGGATCTGGTTTGGGTCTAACATTAATTTGGGGAATTTTATCAAACACTTCTTCTGTTTCCTTTCCCCTTTTAGCTCTCTTTGGTGTTCCCATTACACATATGTTATGCCTTTACACCACCAAATATATGTAGTTGCCCCATAGTTCCTTGATTCTGGTTTTTTTTGTGTGTGTGTGTATGTATAGCATATATATTGTGTGTATATATATCATATATATTGTATATATAGTAGCCATATATAGAGAGAGTAGACAGAAGTTAAGGGGTAGGGTTTTTATGAGTTTCCTTTTTGTTTATTTGTTAGTTTATCCAAACAGTAAGTTGTTATCAGCTTAAAATAATAAGATAATATTCGTGAGCCCCATGGTAACTTCAAATTAAAAAACACACAACAGATACACAAAAAAATTAAAACCAAGAAATTAAAACATACCACCAGGCAAAATCAATTTTACTAAAAAGAAAACAGAAAAGAAGGAAGAAAAGACCACAAAATAACCAGAAAACAAACAACAAAATGGTAGGAGTAAGTCCTTAGTTATCAGTAATAATATTGAATGTAAATGGACTAAACTCTCTAATCAAAAGACATAGAGTGACTGAATGTAAAATGAAAAAAATAAAAACAAGATGCAATAAGCTGTTGCATACATGAAAAGAAATATATTTCATCTATAAAGACACAGTTAGACTAAAAATAAAGGGATAAGTAAATATATCCCATGCAAATGGAAACCAAAAAGAGCAGAAGTAGTTATACTAATATCAGACAAAATAGATTTGAAGACAAAACCTATAAGAAGAGACAAATATTGTCACTATATAATGATAAATGGATCAATTCAGCAAGAGGATATAACGATTTAAAATATATACGCACCCAACACTGGAGTATCTGGATATATAAAGCAAATATTACTAGAGCTAAAGAGAGGGATGGACCCCAACACAATAAGAGCTGGACTTCAACAGCTCACTTTCAGCATTGGCCAGGTCTCCCAGAAAAAAAATCAACAAAGAAACATTGGACTTAATCTGCACTGTAGACCAAATGGACCTAATAGATTACTTATAGAACATTTCATCTAACGGCTACAGAATACACATTCTTTTCCTCAGCATATGGATCATTCTCATGGATAGATCATATGTTAGGTCACAAAACAAGTCTTAAAACATTTGAAAAAACTGAATTAATATTAAGCATCTTCCACGACCACAATGGAAAATAACTAGAAATCAATAACAAGAGAAGTTATGTAAACTATACAAATACATGGAAATTAAACAATATACTCCTCAATGACCAGTGGGTCAATAAAGAAATTAAGAGGAAAATTTAAAAATTTCTTTACATAAATGATGGTGAAAACACAATATGCCAAAACCTATGGAATACAGCATAAACAGTACTAAGAGGTAAGTACTTACATCAAAAAAGAACTTTAAATAAACAATCTAATGATACATTCTAAAGATCTAATGATACATTCTAAAGACCTGGAAAAGTAAGAACAAGCCAAACACATAATTCATAGAATAAAATATGTAATAAAGAACAGAGTAGAAATAAATGAATTTGAAATGAAGAAAACAATACAAAAAAAAATGAAACAGAAAACAGGTTTTTAGAGAAGTTAAACAAAACTGACAAACTTTTAGCTATACCAAGAAAAAACAGAGAGAATACCCCAAAAAATTAAATCAGAGATGAAAAAGGAGGCATTACAACCAATACCACAGAAATGCAAAGGATTTTTAGTGACTACTATAAGCAACTATATTCCAATAAATTGGAAAATCCAGAAGAAATGGACAAATTTCCAGACACATGCAACCTACCAAGACTGAACCATGAAGAAATCTAATACTTGACAGACCAATAACAAGTAATAAGATTGAGGCTGTAACAAATTCTTCCAGCAAAGAAAAACCCGAGACCCAAAGGCTAAATTGCTGAATTCTAGC
Source organism: Macaca fascicularis (assembly GCF_037993035.2). Lineage (NCBI taxonomy): Eukaryota > Metazoa > Chordata > Mammalia > Primates > Cercopithecidae > Macaca > Macaca fascicularis. The sequence goes on along the minus strand of NC_088377.1, from coordinate 127,530,142 downwards.
AAATATTTAAAGGAGAAACAATACCAATCCTACTCAAACTATTATGAAAAATAAATAAAGAGAAAATACTTTCAAACTCATTCTATGAGGGCAGTATTACACTGATACCAAAACCAGACAAAGACATATCCCAAAAAGAAAACTACGGGCCAGTATCTCTGACGAATATTGATACAAAACCCTCAACAAAATACTAGCAAACTGAATTCAACAGTACATTAGAAAGATAATTCATCAGGACCAAGTGAGATTTGGGTCAGAGATGCAAGGATGGTTCAACATATGCAAATCAATCAGTTGATACATTATTTCAATAGAATGAAGGATAAAACCATATGATCATTTCAATTGATGCTGAAAAAAAGCATTTTATAAAATTCGACATCCCTTCATAACAAAAAAATCATTAAAAAACTGAGTATAGAAGGAACATACCTTAACACCATAATAAAAGCCATATATGAAAGACCCACAGCTAGTATCATACTGAATGGGGAAAAACTGAAGCCTTTCCTTTTAGATCTGAAACACGATAAGGATGCCCACTGTCATCACTGTATTAGTCAACATAGTACTAGAAGTCCTAGCTAGAGCAATCGGACCAGAGAAAGAATTATAAAGGGCACCCAAATTGGAAAGGAAGAAGACAAATTAACATTGTAGAAATGATGTTCTATTTGGAAAAAACTAAAGATTCGACTAAAAAACTATTAGAACGGATAAATTCAGTAAGGTTGCAGGATTAAAATCAACATATAAAAATCAGTAGCATTTCAATATGCCAATAGAGAATAATCTGAAAAAGAAATCAATAATCTCATTTATAACAGTTACAAATAAACTTAAATACCTATGAATTAAACAAAGAAGTGAAAAATCTCTATGATGAAAACTATAAAACACTGATGCAAGAAATAGAAGAGGACACAGAAAAAAACAGAAAGATAATCCACGTTTATGGATTGGAAAAATCAATATTTTAAAAATGGCCATATTACTCAAAGCAATGTACAGATTTAATGCAATTCCTATAAAAAATACCAATGACATCTTCACAGAAATAGAAAAATCAATCTCAAAATTTATACAGAATCACAAAAGACCCAGAGTAGGCAAAGCTATCCTGAGCAAAAACAAAACTGGAAGAATCACATTATTTGACTTCAAATGATACTACAGAGCTATAGTAACCAAAAGCAGGATGGTACTGGCATAAAAACAGAAACAGACCAGTGGAACAAAACAGAGAACCCACTTCCTTGAGAGACTGAGGCAGAAGGATCACTTGAGCTCAGGAGTTAAAAACTGCAGTGAGCCACAATTGTGCCACTACACTCCAGCCTGGGTGACAGAGCAAGACCCTGTCTCTAAAAAAAATAAAAAATAAAAAACAGTAAATAAATAAATAATGTTGATATCAACAATTGTAATCACTATCACATACTTTCATAGGCAGACATGCATCCACATAGAAATTAATGCTCGGACTCTTACTGCCAACATCAGAATCTACCTTTGTCTGCAAGACATGAGACAGAATATTATCTGGCCCAGAAGCCTGTATGTTCAGTTGCTCAAGGGTGCTGGCCAGATAGTCTAACGGGAATTCTAAATGGGACTTCTATGCATAGAGGCAGGCACAGGATATAAGAGGAGAAATTGAAGGTGTGTGGTGGCAAGTGGAACAGAGACAACGTGGTGCAAATGTGTCACTAGCACTCAACACTTCTGAGACACAAATAGAAAGAAATATTGGAACTGAGAGGGAAGAGAAGGTAGAAGATGCTTTTTCAAGACAGGATCACATTTTTTTTATACCAATCTGCACTCTAGGTACCCTAAGATAACTAAATCAGTTGTGAAAAGTTTAAACAGTTCTTCCATGTGTAAAAATGTCTCATACTTTATTCATGTAATTAAAATTAAGTCTTTTCTGAGTCACAACCTATTAGAAGACATGAGAGTCTAGTATCAAGTAATAATTGGGATTTTATTCACAGTCATCTCCATGAGTTTGTGCCAGAACCCTACAATTATATTGTGCCAGAAAGTCAAATAAATGTGGTTCACTTAGGATAATGGCAGAATTTGTCATTTGTACCAATAAGCCCACTGAGAACAATTTAGAAAGCTGATCAAATTATTAAAAATCACCCTGTTCGAGGGTAGCAGAATACTACTAAGGGAAGAATTATGAAGCAACATCAGGGCAAAGAAGAAAATCCAGAGAAGTGATCCCAGCATTTGGGGGTCACTTCTCCCCTAGACACATAATTTGATTCCACTAGAAGCGCAAAAAAGGCAAAGAAGCTGAAAAGAACTTTCAGCAGAAGTTACGCTAAGCAAAAAGTCTGAAATTCAAGAGTCACTAAAGAGAGAAATTATTAAAACCCCAGTTTTAAATTGGGACCCTGATAACCTCTAGCCTAGAAATAAGAGTGAAAGAATAACAAAACGTTTTCTTTTTTACTCTGAAACCCAGCTACAAACAATCTAATCTCTAATTAAATTAAAGAAATCCAGAATGGCTAGTGTCCCTAAACACCTGACAAAAGCAAAATTATATTCTGTCTGGAGGAATAAAATATATTTATTTTCAAGTCTAGTATTTCATACAAAGCAACCAACCATATAAGAGTGTAATAAAAAAGAAAAATAAAAAAATAGAAAAAAATACAAAAGATCCAGATAATATCAAATACCATTTAAAGTAACTACACTTAATATATTTAAGGAAATAAAACACAGAATTGTAAATTTATGTATAAAATTGGAAAATCCAAAAATAAGAACCAATGGCAATTCTAAACCTTAAAAATAGAAAACTTCCAAACACAAACTTAAAAGTGCAATGGATAAGTTAAACAATATATTAGACATGGTTAAAGCAATACTAAAGAAATTGACTATGTGAAGATAATATATATAATTGGTTGGGGTCTCCATTTTTATTATTACTCCTTTAGCCATTTAAGCAACAGTGCTATCTGTTAATGGTCCTGACCCTCAGTTGAACAGCGCTGTTCTTGGTATTACCCTCAGTGCTTTTGTAATTTTGCAACAGCTCTCATCAACATTCTGCAACCATGTCCTCACCTCAACCTCTCCCTCTCCAAGCAACAATCCCTAGAAATTGATACTCCTTCCTCAATACCCCAACTGCAGTCTCTATACACCTCCAGACTGTTTTAGTCATTTAGTTACCTAGTTACTAGGTTCTGGCCATAACTTAAAAAAGAAAAATCAAGGGTGGAAGCATATAGTTTTCAAGGTGACATGAAACTTCCTTTTGACCCTAACAATCAACAACATCAGCACAAACAAATATATAGAGGATTCGCTCTGTTCCAGAAAGTGTCAGAGATGATTGGGGATGGATGCTTCAGGAAAAACAAGAAAAACCTAAAAGTTAAAACTTCCTATTCTCCAGATGCTTATATTCTACTAGAGTAAAATACAAAATAAACAATAGATAGGATAAATAAAACATTATGTATATTATACAATGTAAAATACATAAATAGAAATGTTATTTTTATTATTTATGGTGCAATTGAGCTGAGGTAAAAATAAACATTTTTATTATTTCAATTCTTGAAATTTGTTCACACTAACATTATGGCACAGCACATGGTAAAGTTTTAAAAATGTTCTTTGTACAACTAGAAAGAATTACTGTTTCATGAGGTGTTCTATACATTTCCATAAGGCAAGTTTTGCTAATAATAATGTTTAAATTTTTTGTGACTTTGCTAACTTTTTGTCTGCTCAATCAGTTACTGACAAAGGTATGCATTTGACCTATTATGATTGTGTATGTGTCTGTTATTTTTTGTACTTTTCTTAAATTTTGCTTTATACTTATTAATGCTATATAAGTTAGGTACATGAAAAATTGGAGTTATTCTATCTTATTGTTATCTTTATTTTACAGAACAATTAAAATTGGCATACAAGGGACATACCTCAATGTAATAAAAGCCATCTATGACAAACCCACAGCCAACATAATACTGACTGAGGAAAAGTTGAAAGCATTCCCTCTGAGAACTGGAACAAGACAAGGATGCCCACTCTCACCACTCCTCTTCAACGTAGTAGTGGAAGTCCTAGCCAGAGCAATCAGACAAGGGAAAGAAATAAAGGGCACCATCAGTAAAGAGGAAGTCAAACTGTCACTGTTTGCTGATGATCTGACCATTTACCTTGAAAACCCAAAAGATTCCTCCAGAAAGCTCCTAGAACTGATAAAAGCATTCAGCAAAGTTTACAGATAGAAGATTAATGTACACAAATCTGTAGCTCTTCTACATACCAACAGTGATCAAGTGGAGGATAAAATCAAGAACTCTACCCCCTTTAGAATAGCTGTGAAAAAAATTAATAATACTTAGGAATATACCTAACCAAGAAGGCGCAAGACCTCTACAAGGAAAAGTACAAAACACTGGTGAAAGAAATTATAGACAACACAAACAAATGTAAACACATCCCATGCTCACGGATGGTAGAATCAATATTGTGATAATAACCATACTGCCAAAAGCAATCTACACACCCAGTGCAATCCCTATCAAAACACCACCATCAATCTTCACAGAATTAGAAAAGAAATCCAAAATTCATATGATACCATTAAAGACCCCACATAGCCAAAGCAAGACTAAGCAAAAGGAATAAACCTGAAGGCATCCCACAACCTGATTTTAAACTATACTGTAAGGCTATAGTCACCAAAACAGCATAGTGCTGGTGTAAAAGTAGGCACATAGACCAACGGAACAGAATAGAGAACCCTGAAATAAACCCAAATGCTTACGCCAACTGATCTTCGACAAAGCAAACAAAAACATAAAGTGGGGAAAGGACACCATTTTCAACAAATGGAGCTGGGATAATTGGCTAGCCACGTGTAAGAGAACGAAACTGGATCCTCATCTCTCACCATATACAAAAATCAACTCAAGATGGATTAAGGACTTAAACCTAAGACTTGAAACTATAAAAAATATAGAGGATAACATTGGAAAAACACTTCTATATATTGACCTAGGCAAGGATTTCATGACCAAGAACCAGAAAGTAAATGCAGTAAAAACAAAGATAAATACTTGGGACTTAATTAAACTAAAGAGCTTTTGCACAGCCAAAGGAACAGTCAGCAGAGTACATAGACAACCCTCAGAGTGGGAGAAAGTTTTCACAATGTATACTTCTGACAAAAGACTGATATCCAGAATCTACAATGAACTCAAACAAATCAGTAAGAAAAAAACAAATAATTCCTTCAAAAAGTGGGCTAAGGACATGAATAGACAATTTTCAAAATAAGATACACAATGGCCAACAAACATATGAAAAAATGCTCAACATCACTAGTGATTAGGGAAATGCAAATCAAAACCACAGTGCAATACCACCTTACTCCTACAAGAATGGCCATAATCAAAAAATCAAAAAATTGTAGATGTTGGCATGGATGTGGTGATCAGGGAACACATCTACTCTGCTGCTGGGAATGTAAACTAGCACAGCCACTATGGAAAACAGTGTGAAGATTCCTTAAAGAACCAAAAGAGGAACTACCATTTGATCCAGCAATCCCACTACTGGGTATCTACCCAGAGGAAAAGAAGTTATCATACAAAAAAGATATTTCCACACTCATGTTGATAGCAACACAATTAGCAATTGAAAAATTGTGGAACCAACCCAAATGCCTATCAATCAACTAGTGGGTAAAGAAACTGTGGCAACTGTGGCGCATATATATATATATATATATATATATATATATGCGCATATATATGATGGAATACTACTCAGCCATAAAAAGGGATGAATTAACTGCATTTGCAACAACCTGGATGAGATTGGAGACTACTATTCTAAGTTAAGTAACTCAAGAATGGAAAACCAAACATCATACGTTCTCACTGATATGTGGGAGCTAAGCTATGAGGACATAAAGGCTTAAGAATGATACAAAGGACTTTGGAGACTTAGGGGGAAGGGTGGGAGGGAGGTGAGAGATAAAAGACTACAAATAGGGGGCAGTGTATACTGCTTGGGAGATGAGTGCACCAAAAAACTAATAAATCACCACTGAAGAATTTGCTCATGTAACCAAACACCACCTGTACCCCAATAACCTATGGAAAAATAAAATTTAAAAAAATTAAAAATATATATTATTTTATTATTTATCTATGGTTTTGTTTTTGGCCTTAAAAACTTCTTTATTTGCTATTAATAGAGCAACTCAAACATTCTTTGGTTGATGTTTGCATTAAATAGTTGCTCTGGTACATTTCTTAACTCAGAGTCTCTCATAAGGCCACAAGGTTTTACTAAGGATTAAGCTTCCAAGAGTCCTCCTGTGGGTCCACTGACTGCTGACCAAAGATATTAGGTCTTTGTCATATGGGCTTCTCCATCAGGACAGTTGGCAGTATGGCAGCTATAATCTCCTCTCTTTCTCTCTTTCTTCGTTGCTGTAAAGGAAGTCAGCTGTCATGCTGTGAGCTTCCATTGAAGACTGAAGACTTCCTTCTAAATGCCACACAATTGGGCATGGAAGTCAAGCCATACAATGATTGTCACTCTGGCTAGCACCTTGATTGCAGTCTTCTGAGAGGCCCTGATCCAAAGTCACCGTGCAAAACCAATGCCCAGAATTACTGACATATTTATTTCAAGCTACTAAATTATGGGGGTAATTTATAATATGCAGAAATAGATTAACTAATACATAGATCAAATGAAAAGATTTTCCAATATGTAGAAATTACATAAATTCTTTTCTTACAGGACAATCTTATTCTAATCAATAACATTTGCTTTTAAGGCAGATAATCCTCCAAGTTTTCTAATGATATCTGAAACTATTAATGGATTCTGTGAATCATGAACTCTGAAAGGGAATTGGAAGTAGCTAAAAATCTATCATTTGCGTTGACCAGTGCAAAGCACAGTGGAATGAGAATGTTTGCCCTAATACCAAAGAAAAAGAAGTGATTGGAAAGCTGAAGAATCAGTGGCTTCAGTGACATGGAACCCAGTGATTTGATTTTTGATGGGTATCAGGTGACTTTGAGGTGTTCAAGAAACCACATTTTAAGAACAATGTCCAAAGAGGGGAAAAAAAGAGCAACCAAGGGAAAAAAAATCCATTAATTTCACAGAAGAAAAGAAAGAAAAATAAAATACACAATATGGATGATGGAGAAAAACAGTTACATTTCTTTATGGATCACAAAGTTTGTGTATATATAATCTCATTTTGAGATATGTAACTAATGTTGTCTTTCAGAAGTGAATCAAAATTTTTCAAAATGCTGTCTTATGAAACTACAATATCCTCATGGATCAGAAAAGTTTTTCTGTAAAAGTCAGATAGTAAATATTTTAGGTTTTGAGGTGTCTTTTGCAACTACTAAACTTTCCTACTGTAGCACAGGAGTAGCTGTGGTACTGTGCAAATAAATTGATTGTGTTCCAATAAAGCTTCATTACAAAAACATGCCATGGGCCATATTTGGCCCATACACTATTGTTTGCCAATTCCTAATAGTTGACTAGCAAGTATTGTGAGCTATTTGAGGAAGACATGAAAGTTCATTGGGTTGCTAAAAATTATGTAGAAATTCAAAGGAAAATTAAAATTTAGGCTAAATTATAATACATTGTTTTAACAATTGTAAAATATAAGAGAAATTTACAAATAAAAATCCCAAATAAGAGTCTTCTTGGCAGGTAGATTCTAACAAGCAAAGAATAGTTAAAAAGTAATAAGCTACTTTAAGTCCTTAAAAGAAAAGATGTTTGTTCTGAATAGCTTTATAGTACTTATTAAGATTATAACATGTGCTGAGCAAATCACAATAGAGGGAAAAATAATATTTTTAACTTGCATGTAGAATATATTAGTAGAAAATCTTACATCTGGGGAATGGAAAATGACTCATACAAATGAAGAGAGGACACCTACATCCTTTTCATTGACTCTAAAAATATGGTTTACTTCTTTGGTAAAGGTTTCTGATTGCAGATTCAAAATATATCATCAGTGACCAAATGTCAAGGGTTAAGAGATGTTCAGTGAAATGTGGTTAGTGAAATGTCATGTGGCAGAATTCTGATGGTGAAATGCTATAAAATGAGGGGTCATGACAACCTGTGAAAGAAAATGTCAGTGATGGAATAGAACAGTAAATAACCCTATCCTGCTTGTTATCTAAATGGACACTTGGTAGTTCATTTCATTTTCACTTGATCACTTTAATTCCTCCCTCTTTATGCACATGAGTGCCCCTTGGCTCACTCTTTTTCCCACATATATTTTAAGTGATAAATTTTTAATACTTTTAAAAGATGAATAAAAATGTTAGAAATCCTAGCTATTTTTTCTCACAACAAACTCTGCTAAACAAAAGATAGTAAGGATAAGATCTCATAATATGATAGAAGGTTGTCCTTGAGCCAATTAGATTCTGGAAAATTACTCATAGTTGTTCAACCTTATAGTCTTATTAAGAGAAAGAAAATCTGAGTTCTGACTTTCTGCTTTCTGTAATGTTTTCATGTGCTCTAACACACTTTATCTGATTTGTGATATTTATGATGTCTCCCCACATATTTGTGAGTACTACTGCTCATACATTTTGTGGTCAAAACATGTTCAATGTGCCAGAAGTCAGGGAAGTTTGGAAGTAGAAATTGCTTTGGAAGGTATGATAGGCTATTACTTTGGTCACAAGCCATATGAACCAGCCTCACAGTATCCTCATCCTTGTATAATCTCCCCTCTTTACATATGGGCTGGTCCTGAAAACTGCTTTAAGGAATGCAATGCAGCAGAAGTGATAATGTGCCAGTCCTGAGCTGAAGCTTTAGGAAAACCTAGAAGCTTTTGCTTTTGCACTTTCTACTTTTGCATTTGGGGAAAGCCAGCAGCCATTTAAGAAGTCCAATTACCTTGAGAACACTATGCAGTGAGGGAGGTCAAGTTGACCATGTGAAGAGTCCACATGGTAAATAAATGAGGCACCTTTTCCTCATTCCTCTTAGTTGAAATAGTTAGGGTGGCTCAATGTAAATTAAAACAGAAGTCTTCAGGACTTATTTACATTTATTATCCCCACTTCTCCATTTAATAGTAAAATTTGGCCTCTTCTTATACTTAGCATTAATGAATAATATCAAACAGTGCACTAACCCAACCTTAATATGTTGGTCCCATCCATTAAGGCCCCCACACCAAATATTACTGAAATTACTGAATGTACAGACAGTAATCTGTAAATATTTTGTTACTGTAGATTACAACAAAAGACTCGAAATTGTTCAAAATGTAATACAACAGACATTCCTATTGTTGCCCCCAGAAACTCCTTTATTGTAGAGACTTTGGCAACTTCCTCATATCTTTTGGAGTTTCTGGATTATCTACCATGGTTATAAGTTGTCCATAGGCTTCACATGTAAGGAACTGCTCTTCTTAGCTTACACTATATGTCATTAGAGTGGCAGCTTATGGGCACATGACCTGCCATATCCAGCTGTCATGGAAGCAGCAGCCTTCAAGTTCAATAAAACCACTAGGTCCTATTTGTTACAGGATAAAACCAAGCCTGGGACCTCTGGCATATCCCAGCTGTAGGAGGGTTGCTCTCCTCAGTTCTTAGTCCCTTGCTATATGCCTGAATGTTTGAAGGCACCCTGAAATAGCAAGAGGAGAAGCCCCAGACCTATGACCCCAGTGGAACTGACATAGCCATCCCCCAGCCATTTCGCTTGCACCAGTTGATGCCATGTGATGCAGAAATAAGCTAGACTATCCCCACCATCCTCTATCTAAATTCCTGCCCCACAGAATTGTGAGCAAGCAAAACAGCAATTGCTTTAACGCCTGTATTTTGGGATAAATAGGTAGAAAAATAGATAATTGATATGGAAGAAAATGCTCAACCACAGGAAAAGCCAGGAAAAGATAAAGCCCTTGATAACTTAATAATGTTCTTGAAGGAAGTCAAGGAACTGTCATTGTGTACATCCAAACACACTCCACTATAGTTGCCCTCAGACTATTCATGTACCATTATACCAAATAGCTTCCTAATAAAAGTGGTAAGATAATATGGCCTTATCAAACAATGCAGGGAAATATAATTTTTAGTTTGTGGGACATAGGTCCTGTCTAAGAGACAGGGAATAGAAACATTTCTTCTCCAGGTTACTTTTAATAGAAAAGTCAAGAAACAGAGCAGAATTTGCTAAGGTTTACATATCTATATTTTGCAATTGGTAAAGAAAAAATTGACATAGGGAAGGTACTATGATCATCTTTCGAAACAAAATGGATATTCTTCAAAATTTGGTCTGTATGTTAAAACTGATGACACTGCAGAATTTTTGGTGAAGTCAGAGCAGGCTTTCCAAGTTGGTCCAAAAATGTCTTTAAAAATCATGAAAATGAGACATGTTTGTGAGTTGTACAGTGCTTAGGGGATGGGGTTGGCATAAGGGTTTCCTTGCAGGGAGTTCACCTGGTCTGAATTTGGAAGGAGCATGCAGGATTTCTTATGAGCTTGCCCGGAAGTGAAGCAAAGGGCAAGCGGAAGTGGTGAGGTTTAAAATCTATCAGTGTCAAACATCAAAAAAGGAGTCAGATTCTTTATTACAACCCACCCTTAATGTTTGCCCAATAACTGAAATGTACCATGTTCATTTAATTGAATTTGATTTATTTAAGTTAGTCATTTGCATTAGTTAGGGTTCTCCAGAAAAACAGAACAAGTAAGATATACATAAAATTGGCTCATGCAACTGTGGAGGCTGACAAGTCCCAGGATCTGTAGTCAGCAAGCTAGAGATCCAGTGGTATCATTCCAGTCTGAATTCACAGGCCTGAGAACCAAGAAACTAGATGGTATAAGTTCCAAATGCAGAAGAGGACCAATGCCCCAGGCAGTCAGACAGAGAGAAGAATGAATTCTTCCTTATTCAGCCTTTCTACTCTATTCAGGACTTCAAAGGGTTGAATGAGACCACCTTCGTAGACACACTCAGAATATTTAACCAACCATCTGGACACAGTGTGGCCCCATGGTGTTGACACATAGAAGTCGCCATTACACCATTATAGCCCTCTATGAAGGCTGTAGCCTGAGGCTGATAATAAGGAAAGTAAAATGTCCCTTGAATGCCTTATCCAAAAGCCCAATATTATACATTCTGAGAAGCAAAATGAGTGCCTTTGTCACTCAATGTCTGAAACTCTGAAGAGGATAAAGAGTGTCTTGGTGAGGCTTTGGATTGTGGCTTTAGGATGTACAGAGATATATGTGACATTGATCTGTTTTGGTATCTGTAAGGCAAGATATTACCAGAGTTCTTTATCGTAAAGGAGGCAACCATGGATAAAGAATTGTTATTGTTGCCATCAGGTGGATCTGGTAGCCAGACTATTTGCAATGGGCCACAAAACCATACAATTGTACGGATAACGCTTATTGTTGGCCAGGATATCCAGTACTAAGATGATGGCTAAAGTTTGACCACTTATGTTGACCCCTCTGTCTTGCCTTTTTTGAAGATATCCTGGTTAAGGAAGAGAAAGCAGCAGCTCTCCAGTGAATTCCATCATTAGTGATGGTGATAATGCCATCTATAAACTTTACAAATTTTCTTTGCTGTTCATTCAGTTGATACCAAGGGGCTTACTCCAGTAATTAGGGGTTCTTGGGGGAAGGGTTACCTGTTCAAACACTCTGGCATACAGCAAGGGACTAAGAACTGAGGAGAGCAACCCCTCCTACAGCTGAGATATGCCAGAGGTCCCAGACTTGGTTCTATCCTGTAACAACAAGGATCTAGTAGTCTTATTGAACTTGAGGGTTGTTGCTTCCATGACGGCTGGATATGGAAGGTCATGTGCCCAGTGTGTGGACAAAAGCTGCCACTCTAATGACATATAGCATAAGCTAAGGAGAGCAGTTTCTTATATCTTAATCCTATGGACAATTTATAGCCATGGTAGATGATCCAGAAACTCTAAAAGATATGAGAAGAAATTGCCAGAGCCTCTACAACAAAGGAGTCTTTGGGGGCAATAATAGGAATGACTGTTGTGTTACAATTTGAACAGTTTCCAGAGTCTTTTATTGTAGTTTACAGTAACAAAATATTTACAAGTGACTGTTGGTAGAGTCAGTAATTTCAGTAATATTGGGTATGGGGGCCTTAATGGATAGGACCAAGGTATTAGGGTTGGGTTAGTGAACTGTTTGATACTATTCATTTATGCTAAGTATAAGAGGGCAAATTTTTGGGAGAACGAGGCAGGCAGATCACTTGAGGTCAGAAGTTCAAGACCAGCCTGGCCGACATGGGGAAACCCTGTCTCTACTAAAAAATACAAAAATTAGCCAGGTGTGGTGGCATGGGCCTGTAATCCCAGCTGCTGAAGAGGCTGAGAGGCAGGAGAATTGCTTGAACCTGGGAGGCGGAGGTTTCAGTGAGCTGAGATGGTGCAGCTAGCTCCACTCCGCCCTGGGCAACAAAGTGAGACTCTGTTTCAAAATAATAAATAAATAAATAAATAAATAAGAGACCAACTTTTACTATTAAATGGAGAAGTGGGGATACTAAATGTAAATAGGTCTTTGTAAATAGGTCTTGTATAATGATAGGTGCTAAAGGCTTCTGTTTTAATTTACATTAAGTCACTTTACATTAAGTCACACTATTTCAACTAAGAGGAATGGGGTGAGGGGGATGTCTACATAGTCCTATTTCTCAAGTAAATTTGTAATGACAAAGACTTAAATTTAATTTACTCCACTTTAGACCAGGGTGTTTCTGCTCACCATGCAATATTTTGGGGCCGTGGGAGCTCTGAATATGAAGAATTTAGGTAATGTAATAGTACCAAAGGTTGAAGTGAGGCTCGTGCCCTCTATTCTATGTTTAGTAACTCCCCTGAGATTATGGGGGGTTACATTGTTTAAATTTAGTTGTATTTGCCAAGGATAACTGTAATTCAAGCCCCAGTATTGATTATGGCCATGAAGGTTTGTCAACTGGTGTATCTCAGCTTCTTAAAGTTAATTTAAAATCCTACGTTATAGTGGCATAGAAGCAAGTCAGTATCTCTTAATCTTTGTTGTTTAAATTCTTTTAGTATATTCTGGATTCTTCCAGAAATCTCCAAATCAGTATTGTCTGGGTTAGGAGCCTCCTAAAAAACAATGATTGAATTAACTCTTGGTTGTGCCACAGGAATGCCATGGGTGTTTTTCTCTATACGCCTAAAGGTCAGAATCTTTTTGGCAACAGAGATGTAAAAGAATAGCAGCAGCACCAGCAAAAGCATTTTGTAGAGTCCTAATGAGTCATCTGCCTTTTGGGGTGTGGATATTAATAATTCAAACTTTCAAATAACTTCTTTTCAAATAGAGGCCATTTCTCCTCCATGTGAGTGAGCACTCAGTAAAGCCACATATCTCACAAGGTATAGTCTTTCTACTGAGCTAGCCTTAGAGTAAGGACTATACTTGTTTGAAACACACCAGGTCACAATTAGCCACAGGATAAGAATTGTTCCCTTCACTTAATATCAGTCACATCCTATGCTAGAATTGAAACACATGATTTCATCTAAAATACACAGATAGGTCTGGGCCAAAGCACGTGACTCAGGGCCACCCTAATGAGGTCCCAAAACCTATATACTCCATTCTTAAAAACTCAATTAGTTATAAAAACTTCGGATATAGATTGGTTAAACTTCTAACAGAGGCTCAGTAGAACTCAGCAAATGCAGCACAAAGCTGCACATCTCAAAGCACAGGCTACCCAGCAGGAGGAGCTCAAAATGCATGCTTGCCATTAGGCAGCCAAAGAAAGAGAAGAAAGACTTCCAGCAATGGTGGTCATTGTCTACACATACCACTCTCAAAGCAAATTGTGGGCATCCTATGGAAACAGGGGCCATGCCACAGGGACAGAATAGATCTTTACCAAAATTTGGTTTGAATGTCAAGTATGAAGACCCTAGACACACACCAAAAGGGTATAACAAAAATTTATTACTTAATATGGTAAGGCTTTCTGGGGAGAGGAAAGAAATCTCCCCCAAGCAGGTCCAAAAATCAATTGAGAGAACAGAAAAAGAGGGCTGGCTTACAGTTTTTATGGTGATTAAGGAGTGATCGGAAGGGGCTTGTATGGTCTGAATTTTCTTCCAAAGGAGGGAAGACCTGGGATTTTTTTTTTTTTTTTTTTAATCAGCTTGCCCAGATGTGGGGTAAAAAGGGAAAAAGAAAGGGTAAGGCTTAAATGTTATGTAAACATTAAAATATTGAGTCAAACTCCTTATTATAGAAGGATTTCTGGACAGAGCTATTCATAGGGGTGTGAATTTCCAAGAGAAAGTACAGACTATATGAGTTTAGGGGAGTTGAGAGGATGGCCTACTGTGGAAGATGCTATGATGAGTCACTTCAGAGGACAGCTGGGACAGTTTTATAAATATGAAAACTTCCAAAAGGAAAGAAAAGGACAAAAGCTAGGAAAAGAGCTTCAAAATGCAACTTTTCCTGAAAAGTAAGGCTTTTATTTCTCTAATCTTGTGGAAATTTAAGAAACCTAATTTAAAAGACAAGAACTTGCATAATCAACATTGGCATCGTATACCATATGGATTAGTGTGCCTGTCTGACACATGGTACCTAGGACAACGGCTGGCACAGAGTGAGTACTGTGCAAATATAGCTAAATTAATTATATGAATTTTATGGAACTTTAGACTTTAAAGAGTACTTTCTGGTAATTTATCTCATTTGATATTTAAATGTATTCTCTGAGAAAAGCGCTATTGTCTCCATCTTACAATAAGGGAACTGAGGTTCAGAAAAATAATGTCTTTGCTCAAATTCAGGCCATGAAAGAACAAAGGTTCAAGTCCAGTTATTTCAAAAGTGTTATCTGTTCCTTACCAAATTACACTGCTTCTGCCAGGAATATAGATAGTACATCTCTATTTGGAAATAAATAAAATAATCTCTTAAGGTAGCTTCCAGTTCTTTTATTTTTCTCATTTTCTAAATTTTGCTTCATAGTTTAAAGGCTGCTTCGGTGAATGGTAGAAAAATTTTTTTAGACATATCTAATTTTAATATTACTTACTCTCCAGTGATTCACAAACACTAGTTCAAACACTCTAGGCCTGGAGTAATACTAATATCTTCCAGTAACACTTATTGAAAGTACAGATTCAGGTCTTCAAAAGGATTCTTTTATTATACTTTACACCCCCAGGTAAAATATTCTGAAATTTTTTGGAGATTCAAAGGAAAATAAACTATTTTCAAAGTGCTAATTTATTTCCTTATAAGTCAATGCAAAATTACATCAATGAGATGAGTTTTAATGGACTATAACTAGAAGTGGAATTTATTTAAAAGTCCTTATTACTCTGATTGCTCAATCTGTAGTCAACTTTCAAGTTCAGAAGCTTAGTGAGATGTGTCCTTTAAATGGTTGGGTCATATGAAAACCCTCACAGCATGGCAAATGATTTTTTCAAGGAACCAAGTTTGTCATCAATAGTAAAATGCTGAATTATATTTTGTTATCAATTTTTCCTCTCAAGGAAATGACTTTCAAAACAACGTAGCATAAATTTCCATCTACACTTTGATTTCTGAATCATCTAACAATTGAATCCCTGCTATTGTTATTTCATCTATTAATGTCCTAGATATCTCAGATAACATTCTCAGGTGTCTTGAGAGCATTCCTCTCTTGGATGGTGTATTAGTCCGTTCTCACCCTACTATAAAGAAGTACCTGAGACTGGGTAATTTATAAAGGAAAGAGGTTTAATTGGCTCACAGTTCCACATTGCTAGGGAGGCCTCAGGAAACTTACAACCATTGTGGAAGGGGAAGTAGGCATGGACCATCTTCACATGGTGGCACACGGCGGCAGGAGAGAGAAGAGTGAATGAGCAGAGGGAAGAACCCTTTGTAAAACCATCAGATCTCGTGAGGGCTCACTCACTCTCATGAGAACAGCTTGGGGAAAACTGCCCCCATGATTCAATTATGTCCACCTGATCTCTCCCTTGACATGTGGGGATTACAATTCAACATGAGATTTTGGGTGGAGACACAGAAAAACCACATCGGATGGATAGCATTGTCATTGAACTAATTTGCCCCTCTTGGCACCTTTATTTTCTTAGACTCTTAATAGATTGGTACATCAGTCCATAGAACCTTAAGTGCAGAGCTATCTGATTCCTGAGGTAAAAACTGCTTAGATTCTCACCCTGAGACGCTTCAAGAAGTCTGGGTGGTAGCCTTCCAAATATGCATTTAACTTCAAAGAATATGATTTAGCTATTACAAAGGCACTGCTTTTTGTAGTTAATTGTGTGCCTAATAATTCCTGGAAGGTACATTTCTGAGATCTAAAGAGATGTGATGATGTCACGATTTGTGGACCCTGCCATTATTATATGATAACAAAAACAAAGCGAATCCTCTCCTTTACTTGTTTCTGTGTGTGTGTGCGCGCGCGTGTGTGTGTGTGTATCGGGGGAGGTGGCCATAATTTTCATAGCACATAGCACTTATCATATTTTATTGTGGTTCTTATTCCTCTCCCAGGATAACTTAAAAGGCCTTGACTTACAGATGATCCAGTGATGAGACAGTGGGGAGTAGATCAGCATAGGTCTCTAACTGGAGGGAAAAGGGCCCCTTGCTCACCCGTGTAAAATATGTAACATGAACAAGTAATAAACTTTTGCTGAATTTATCTAATATTTTGGAGCAGTTTTGTTACTGCAGCATGATCTAGTCTACCCTATTAACATGCCATGTTATAATAACGAAGACAATTAATCAATTAATTTATCTGACATATAATGAGTATCCACTAGTGCCAAGTATTGCTGCAAGACACGGATTACTGTGGTACATAATAAGCACGTAGTCTATGTCCTCAGTCAGCTTATGGTCTAATGAAGAAAATGGGCAAATAAACATCCAATGAGTGTTTAGCAAGCACCCAGCATGTGCTACAACTGTACCAGGAATTTGGCAGAAAAATATGATACAGAATTTTTAATATAATTCTGGATACATGCATGATAATAGATTATTATAATATATCAAATATTGTAAGAAAATGTTTACGAAATATTTGAGGGGTAATGATAAGGAAGCAGTTAATTGTCTTGAGATGTCATGGAAGGCTTCTCAGAGGAAGTAACATTTGGTCAGGAAAAGTGAGTGAAACTTCACATGCTGAAAAGGTTGCTGTGGTAGCTATTAGCACTTCATCAAAAATATTGGCTTTCTTCTTTCCATAATAGGATTGCACTTCTCCCCTTTTTCAATTTTGAAATAACCATCTGCTTTTCTTTGGCCAATAAAATATGAGTAGGATGGATGACTATGTCTGTTACGTAAAAAAATTAACAGCCAGTACACAATTTGCCATAATCCTTTCTCACTTCTGCAGTGATCATGGAAGCACATGTTGAAATAAAGTTTCTCCCAGCCTTTATACCAGAGTGACTACAATGAGATAAGCCTCCCCAGCCCATGTTGCATGCATGAAAATGAATTCCTATTTTTTAAGACACTGATGTGTGCAAGGTTATTTGTTATTACAAAATAATCTAACTAATTCTGACTGACACAGCGTATTCCGGGCTGAGAAAATAGCTTGTGCAGAAAGACCTGGAGCTGTGAAAGATCATTGTGCATTCCTAAAAGAGTAAATTCAGTGCAGTTTATGTTCAAGGTATGTGGGTCGCAAAAGGATGACAAAAAGATGAGGTTGGACGGGACAAGGTGTGAAAGGTCTTTTGTTAAAACTTTTCTATTTTATTCTCTAAGCAAGAAAAATGATTCTCGAACAGTAATGGTCAAAGGATAAGCAAATGTCTACTTTCATTTATGCCCACATGATCCTGTGCTAACGAGATTCCTTTTTTAAAAAGTCTCTCATACATTTTAAATTATCAGTGGTTCTGTTGAGACAATTATTAGACATGTTGACAAAGCCACATTGATAACTTTTTGTTTTACATCATCCAAAAAAGTATGTTGTCAAAGCCTTGAAACTATAGTCTGTCATTACCACTATGCCTTGTTTGGAGAATGTTAATATCTACTAAAAAGTAAGACTGAAAACATTTTCTTTTTTAAGATTTGCTTGAGAGATGGAGTAACATGTCGATTGTCTGTGGCAGTGGGGAAATGAAACTGTCACATCAATTACAAAATCTGCTAAGTTGCCAGCAGGAAAAGCATTGATTCTTGGTGAGTTCAGATCTGTAATTTCAGATACCTTTGTCATCTTACTGAATGGAAGACTTTGAAAAGAAAATCACTTCTTCTGTTCACAACAATACTCATCACTGGAGTTTTGGAAGGACAAGATAAGATGGAAATTTATTTTTGAAATGCTCTCAGTTGTTGCTAATTTTTATTTCTAATTTAATTTTCATTTTTCCATTTTTTCAGATATCGATTCATCAGCTCACTAAGATTCTTAGCAGGACTCAAGATGACCACACAGTCCCCTCCAAGTTCCTTTCAATATGCAGCTTATTAATAGTGATTCAGTATTGTGTACATCAGTATCTCATAAGCATTCATAAATAAGCATTTATTTCTATTAACAGTTTAAATTCTGGACATATTTTCTTTCTGTCCTACTGCTGCCACCTCAAAGACAATCTGGTTTCTTCATGAAGTAGAAGTAAAGATATTTAGAAACCTTGGAAAGTCTTTTTTCTCCATGGACCAAACCAAAGTGTCCCCAAAGTTAATCAAAGGGGATGCTTTTAAGTATCATGAAGGATGGCTAGTGGGGAAGACAGAAGGAAGAAAGGGATCATTAACTGGCAGATAAGGACTGACAGCTCTTGTTTATCAAATTTCTTTATCTGCTCTACCAGCTATATTCATCTGCCCCAAGAACTCTTCCTCCTACTGCTCATTACAAGGTTTCAAGAGTCCTGATGACAATCTGAAATGTTCAGGAGTTGCAGATTTGTTGTTCAGGGATTGTGACAGAAAATAGTTATGTGCTCACAGTTCCTTTTTCCTTTTCCTGAACACAGAGGAAGACTGTTTCTGAGTTTCCCTCAAAATTAACTTATAGCCATGTGAGAAGATTCTGGCTAGTGGACTGTAGGAAGAAGTAATATGTTCACCTTTGAAGTCTGCCATTAAAATCTCCCAAAAAGCCTACACTCTTTTCCTTCTGTGATTACCATGGAAGCCATGTTTTCACGATGGTGCTGTTATGAGACAGAAGCAGCCTAGATTCACCAGACATTTTAACTATTCAACAGAAATGAGGAAAAAGCACAAATTGTTATCATGCAAGGCCACTGAAATTTAGGAGTTGTTTTTCACAGCAGGAGGCATTTCTTATTCTGAGTAATAAAGAATACTTTTGGAAATTAGAAAATATAAGCTAGTATGATCAAAGTATGCAATAATATGGAAAAAGCAATAGAAAGCCCTACAACTAGGGTACTATCAAATTTCTGGGCCCCAAAATTACAATTTAAAAATAATCAACACTTACATCTTATGACTTCAACAAACTATAACACTTACACTGTTAAACTAATATTTAAGATTACTTTCCACAAGGCTGTGGTCACCTTACTATATATATTTGCTTAGAAAAAACGATAAAGTTGTAACATATCTATTATAAAACATTCATATTATATACAAATCCAAATATAATAAGTTATATCAAGCAAAATAATAAGTAATGACTTTGAAAGAAATTACTTAAAAGACCTTGCCTTTTTCTGGTTTATACTAAATAACTATTTTGCAGAGTTCATTTATTTAAGCAATGAGATGAAGAAATCAGTTTAATCAAGTGATGATTTTTGCATCACTCAATGTAGAGTCATTGAAGTGGAAATGGCCTGTAGTATTTCCACATCTTAGTTACAAGAGAGACTTTCATGCATTTCCTGACATCTCACGTATTTCCTTCCTAAAAAAAATCTGTCTTTCAGCTTTTTGTATATAATTTAGGTGTTTAAGAGCTTGACAATTGAATCGAGTAGCAGGTTAGTATGACACATTCATAATTTTGCCCAAGTGTTATTGGTTTATGTGTATAGTCTTCTAATGAAGAGGAAAAACAACCTCCCCATAATGTGATATTGGTTCGATAAGAAATCCCATGAAGCTGAATAAACATCATTTTTTTTTTACCTTTTTGCTTCTGTAAACTGTAATTTTAGTTTTTACAATTTCCTTATTAAAAGTCAAATTTCAACACAGAAAAAAATGGCTTGTAATTCATTGTTCAAACTGTAATGTTTTTAGGATTTCATTTCACAACCTATTTCATGTCTGGGCCACATGAAGGACAGATTTTTAAAGCCACTGATTATTTCTTTAACTTTAAAATCTTAAATGTGTCTATGTACTGGCAAATTGAGTCACTCTCATAGAATGGGAATGAAATTAAAAAAAATTAAGGTACTGTGCTAAGAAAGCTTATCTACTGTACCTCATGCATCTTTTAGTCGGTGTGCTTACAAATATGTCATGTTATAGAAATAGCTCAATCTAGAAAATTGGAATCTTGATCCTTCTGGCTCTCCACTAACTTTGTGTGACGTTTAAAAGGTCTTTTATAATAGTTACTAGCATTGGGATGGTATTTCAAAGACCTCAAAATAATTTTTTAATTTATCTCATCTCATTCTCTATATAAACTTTTTAGTCACAATTTTAGCCTCTTGCAGATTCATCTGAACCATGTGATTTTAAAGCAGAGCAGATATTATTCCAGTTCAAGTAAAATGTGTCACCGTGAAATTATGTAACATATCATGCTCCTGAGCAAGATCTGTCTATAAGCAGGGAAAATGATATCTATACAACAGTAATATATAAACTAGTTATAAAGTCAAAGAATTCTATTTTCTTTCTTTAAAATTTGTTACATTCAATTTTTATATTAAATAGGAGAACAATGGCTAATTTCATAATTTGTTTCTATCAATTTTTAAATCACTTACAATTAACTGTCCCCACGATGTTCTCTGACATAGCCACTCTGTGACTGTCTACAAGAACAACAGTAACCCAATCTCAGGCTTCTTTTTGTTTAATATGTATTAAGGCAAGCCATATTTGCCTCACCATGATCTATAATGATAAATTCAACCCTTAGGAAGATTTGATTACCAAAAAGATGAAATCTGGTCATATCTTTCTTAAAGTTAAATTTCATACAAAATCTAGAGAGATCCACCTTAAAAGATTCAGACTTGAATGTTTTTGAGTCTGTATGACTGTATTTCTAATGCCTCAACTATACTAGATGCTCAATAAGTATTTGTTGAATGAAATAAGTTACGTTTAGTCTGTTAGGTTCTAGGGAAATAAACCTTTTTGCTTCTATCATTTGAACATATTATAGTGAAACATGGGGGATAAATGCAAATGATTCTGTATCCATGTCTTTCCCTCAATATTTTGCTTTTAAATCCCTGTCAGTGAAGATGTTAATAGATAAAGCTTAGTCTCCCTTACTATGACTTTGATATTAATAAGGGACAATTCCAAAGCTGAAATTCTTTACATCCCAATGAAATGAAGTGACATCAATGGGAAAGGTAGATCTTAATCAGTTTTTGCTGGTTTGCGGAAGTCATAATTATTTACTTGGAAATAAATAAAGTATTAAACCTGGAACATTTGCTTGTTACTTCTCTCCTGTGACTGGAAGATAAAATCATTTGAGTTTCCTCTCCTTTTTTTGTTTTATTCTTCTTGGTGAAACTCCTAAACCAGTAGCAAGTAAAAACTAATGAAGGGATAAGAGAAAAGGGTTAGAAATAATCTGAATTTAGAAATTAAGAAAATAGTCTCTAAAACTCTGGGTTTGAAAGCTGGCTTTGCCTGTGAAGAGCTGTAAGATCCTGAGAAAATTATTTTTTTTCTGTAAGCCTGAATTTCATTATTGTATAAAAAAGATAATAGTCTACAACTCATAGGTTTAAATGACTTAGAAAAAAATGCCCTTAGACTAGCAAGAATAAATAATAGCTACCACTATTATTGAATTACAAAAAAAGACTTCAGATTAATTCCAAATGCTAACGAACTAAAATGAACTCAGTACCATCTGTGCATTGAGATGACTCTTACTTGGGTTTGTTTTACTCAAATACTCAAGCATTAGCAGAGTAATGAGCCTAAAGTAGAAAGATTTAGAGTTCTGCACAAACTATAGAATGACTACTTATCAAGACAGCAGAGAAGGTTATTCAACAATCTGTGGAAGAAGAGCAAGAGTATCTTAACCACGTATTAGGCAATTAATGTTTCCATATGAATGTCAGTCTGAGGGGAAATAGTACCTGCTGCTCTCATGGCTGGAGAGCAAGGGGAACAGCAGGACATTGAACTAGCAATAGGAGGTCATTCTCATTTAAATTCAGATGATACATTACAGTTTATTGATTGGCAAAAGCAGATTCTTTCTATCTCAAATAAAATGAGAAATGAGCCAAAATGTCTGTATGTAAACTTCTTGAGACTCACACAATTTGTCTAATAAATTCCAACTCACAAGAGACCGAATTATTTTGTGTCTTGTACCTTTTATTATGTCTGAAGAATAAAGTTCCTGTTTTTAGAAAACAGTTTTATCTTTTTTGTTATCATTAATATTTCTAAAATGCTTTATTTAATATACCCTTATCCTTTACAAGGTGTGGTTTTTGATGGTTTTATACTTGAAATAATACCTACGTATCCGAAGAACAATTCCAAGTGGATTAGTGATAATCCTTGCAGATAATTTTTAACAATGGTATGACTTTAGCAATTTTATTTTAATTATCATTCAGGTTTTGGCTATGTCTATGTTGACTTGGACATTTGCTTTTTGTTGTTCTGTTTATTAGCATTGTTAGCCAACATGTGAACTCCGTTCCTGGGTTTGGGGACTCGCAAATTGATAATTTCAGGTATCTACTTTCTCAGTATCTCCGCAGCTTATAGCTTCAGCTCAGCTACATGGAATGGATAGTGAAATACTAATATAAACTATACAGTTATTTTATTAGATCATGAAGATATTTGATGTAATCTAGACATTTCCTTAACAAGATAATATATGCAACATAATATGTATAAATATTATTTGGTATGTGCCTATATGTTTCTACATATTTTGAGTCAAAGCCAAAAATTGTGATGAAATAATAGAAAAATTTCCGTTATAGACAAGAATAAAAGTGCTTGTACACTGTGCCTGATATTACTAAGCAGTGCTTGGGAAAAATTTATAGCTGTGATATAGACATAAAAATGTCCTATGTAAAAATATGAAAGTTTTCTCAAACTAATGATCTAAACTTCCATTTTAAGAAACGGAAAAAAAAAAGCAAACTAAATTCAAAGTAAATAAAGGAAATAATAAAGGTCAGAGTGAAAATAAATGAAATAGAAATGAGAAAAACAATAGAGAATATCGACGAAACCAAAAGTTAGTTCTCTGAAAAGATCAACAAAATTGACAAAACTTTAGCTAGACTGAATAAGAAAAAAGGAAGAAGATTTTAATTACTCAAATCAGGAAGCAAATAGAGGACACCACCACTGACCTTATAGAAATAAAAAAGTATTATAGAAGATAAAATGAACAACCCTATGCCAACAATTTATATAGCTAGGATGAAATGGAAAAATTCCCAGAAAAAAAAAGGTGAAATGAAAAACATCAAGAAAAACAAGCTGCGAAATGTGATGAAAGAAGAAATACAAAATCTGAATAGACCTATAAATAAAGTGATTGAATTAATACATTTAAAATTTACACAAATAAATGCCTTTACTTGTGAATCTATCAAGCATTTAAAGAATCAATACTATTCCTGAAAAAACAGAAGATGAGGAAAAACATTCCAACTTATTCTATGAGGTCAAATATCACCCCAATACCAAAAGCAGAAAAAAGTCAGTGCAAAAAAGGAAAACTACAGAATAACATCTCTTATAAATCTTAGGACAAAAATCTTTAACAAAATGCTAGCAAACCAAATCCAACAACATGTAAAAAGGATTATATGCCATTTCCAACTATGACTACAAATAAAAATCAATTAATATAGTATACCACATTAATAGCATAAAGGACAAAAACTATGAAATAATTAACTGAAAAGATGTAGAAAAAGCATTGAGGAAAATGTAACACTTTCATGATAAAATCACTCAGTAAACTACAAAAAGATGAAGTATGGGGAGTTACTTTTAATGAGCATTGTGTTTCTTTTTAGCAAGATAAAAATGTTCAAAATTAGGCTATAGGATGTTGCACAACTCTGAACATGCTTTAAGAAAAGATCAAACTGTATACTTAAAATGAAGGAAGTTTATGGTATATAAATTATATCTCAATAAAGTTGTTAAAAATAATTGATTTTCCTATTTCTGAGTAGTAATCATTTAATAAATGCAACGTAAGAAAAGATTTCTAGGGCCGGGCGCGGTGGCTCAAGCCTGTAATCCCAGCACTTTGGGAGGCCGAGACGGGTGGATCACGAGGTCAGGAGATCGAGACCATCCTGGCTAACACGGTGAAACCCCGTCTCTACTAAAAAAATACAAAAAACTAGCTGGGCGAGGTGGCGGGCGCCTGTAGTCCCAGCTACTCGGGAGGCTGAGGCAGGAGAATGGCGAGAACCCGGGAGGCGGAGCTTGCAGTGAGCCGAGATCTGGTCACTGCGCTCCAGCCTGGGCGACAGAGCAAGACTCCGTCTCACAAAAAAAAAAAAAAAAAAAAAAAAAAAAAAGAAAAGATTTCTATATTCAAAAAAGATGTAAGAATAAACTTAGCAAAAATGAACAAAATCAATATGAAGAAATCTCTATGACAGAAAGTAGATTAATGGTTGACTAGAGCAGGGGGTAATTTTTTCAAAAAGGCACAAGGTTTTTCTGTTTTTTTAAGGTGATGAAAATGTTCCAAAGTCAAATTGTAGAAGTACACGACATGTAAACCTATTAAAAATCATTATATCCATAAAACAAGTGGATTCTTGGTATGTAAATTATGACTCAATAAACTTGAAAAAAAATTAAAGTCAAAGAAGTATGCTTTTCTAAGTATGATACAAACACCAGAATTCATTTTTAAAAGCTATAAATTTAACTACACAATAGAAAAGTAAGTTTGTCAAAATAATTCTGCAGTGTCAAAAGATAAACCACAAACTGAAAAAGAGGTTTTGCAATGTTGTCTCAGTTACGATTAAATGCAAGAAACAGAAACTATTTGAGGACTGTTAAGAAGAAAGTGAATTTTCTAGATGATGGCAACCTAACTGAAAGCAAATATCTGCAGACCATCCCCGAGTTATGACGCTTCTACTTACTAGTGTTTTTTTTTTTTTTTTTTTTTTTTTTTTTTTTTTTTTACTTTAAGAGCTTGCAAAAGTAATACACATTTAATAGAAACCGTACTTCTAGTACTGAAACAACCATTCTGTTTATCATTTTTAGTACAGTATTCAATAAATTACATGAGATATTCAACCCTATTGTAAAATAGGCTTTGTGTTCAATGGTTTTGTCTAATGGTAGGCAAACGTAAATGTTCTAAGCACATTTAAGGTAGGCTGGTAGGCTAGGCTAGGTAGTGATGTTCAGTAGGTTAGGTGTTTTAAGTGCATTTATGACATCATATTTTTATGTTAGGTGTGTTAGGTGTATTTATGACATAATTAGGTATGGTGTGTTAAGTGCATTTATGACATAATGTTTTTTACTGACAATGGGTGTAATACAGCCCCATAAGTCAAGGAGTATCTGTACTTCACAAGGGGAAGTAGTGGAATTTACTGATCTGGGGGTTGGGAGTACTAGAAAAACAATCACAGTATGAATTTAATACAGGTGGTATATTTATTTTTCAGTTTTGGAAATTTATGTAGTCACCTTCCTTCTTTCCAGCCCTGACCAGAATACTAGGTCAAAGACTAGAGGAAAGGGTTATATTACTTGGAAAATGGTAATTGTCAGAGTACAACAAGACACAACACTAGTATTCAAAGATAAGTTATGTCTATATAACGAACATATATTGTAACATATAGAACAATCACTAGAAAATCATAAGAGATGTACATTCAAAGACACTATAATCAAAAGGGAACTTTAAAAAATGTTTTCAAGCAACTATTAGGAACAAAATAATGAAAAGCAAAACAAACAAAAAAGTAAAATTTAAATTGCAAATTTGACCTCTAATACATAAGTAATTATGTGACATTTAGGTGGTCTAAATATGCTAATCAAAAGACAGAGATGGTCAGAGTGGACTACCTTCATTGCTGGTGGGAATGAAAAATGATACAACTACTCTGGAAAATAGTTTAATGTTTTTTTTTAAAGTATATACATAACTGCCATAAGATCCAGCAAATGAGCTCCTGGGCATTTTCCCAGAAACATAATTATTTATGCCCACAAAAATAACTGTATGTAAATGTTTATAGCAGCTTTATTTATAATAGTCAACAACTGGAAACCATGCTGGAAACCATTTAGATATCCTTCCTTGGGTGAAAGGTTAACAACTTGTGGTACATCCATCACATTGAATACTACTCTCAATAAAAAGGAATAAACTGTTGATACATTCAAAAACCTGGATGAATGTTGAGAAGAATATGCTGAGTAAAAACAGCCAGTCTCAAACGGTCACAAAAAACCCAAGGCATAATTCCACATATATAGAACATTTGTGAAATGACAAAATTATAAAATGGAGGACAGATTGTTTTTCAGTATTTAAGAAGGAACGGGGGCGTGGCCATAAAAGGTCAGCATGAGGGATCCTTGCAGTGATGGAAATGTTATATATCTTGACTAGATTAATGTTAGTATCCTAGTTGTAATACAATATTACATTTTTTCAAAGTGTTATCATTGAGGAAGACTGGCTTAAGGGAAGACTGATCTCTCTGTATTATTTCTTACTATATGCTTATCTCAATCTCAAAATAAAAATTGTAATTAATCAATGTGTGTGCTGGATTCCATTACTGCTGTTTAAAAGTTACACTATCTTATACATTGAGCTTTTTTAATGTAGTAAACAGTTTTTCTTGCCCAGAGAAGCACTAGGTATGTTTAAAAAAAAAAAAAAAAAAAAAGGCTGAGAGTAAACATATAACTGTTATGTAATAAGTACTCTGGAAAATCTCTGAATGATAAGTGTGGATACACATGAGGAACAAAATTACATTTTCCAGACTAAAGAAAATATAATCTTGGATTTGAATGATAAATTCACTGGCTAGAGAAAGAATAAGGGACAGGCTAGCTTAAGCAATGGGAGTTGGCATGTGTCAAGTTTCCTGGGATCTTCAAGCGTTCCCCTAAAAGAGTATGGGCAAGATACTGAGTGCGTTTCTAGAAATGATATTAAAAAAAATAAAATAAAACAAAACAGGGCAAGAACCCAAAATGATAGGAGTCACAATGTAAATGTAAAAATGACCTTGATAAGGAAGATCCTGTGGAAAATAAAGGAAAGAAAAAGAGAAAGAGAGAAAGAGAGAGAGAAAGAGAGAAAGAAAGAAAGAAAGAAAGAAAGAAAGAAAGAAAGAAAGAAAGAAAGAAAGAAAGAAAGAAAGAAAGAAAGAAAGAAAGAAAGAAAGAAAGAAAGAAAAAAGAAAAGAAAAGAAAGGAGGGAGGGAGGGAGGAAGGAAGGAAGGAAGGAAGGAAGGAGAGAAGGAGAGAAGGAAGGAAGGAAGGAAGGAAGGAAGGAGAGAAGGAAAGAGAGAAAGAAAGAGGTAGAAGTGACTAGTAAATGAAAAGAAACAGAACTAGAACTGGAATTTAGATTTTCTTAATGCTACTAATAAAGACTATTTTCAATTTTGTCTTCTAAGTATTTTTCCCCAAAAAATCTACTTTTAATATAATTTACACAGGTGTAATGCATTTCCAAATTTCCTTCCATGTTTTTCAAATTTTCTTTTTGTCATTACCTTTCAATCCTCAAATCTGCCACTCTTCTCCAGGCCAGGTGGCCTGTTTCCATGACTCCTACTTCCATGAAATAACCACCAATCCCTTCTTGATGTATATTCTGTTTGAGTTGTCTGAAAGTACTATGCCTTCAGATCTCCCAATGTGGCAAAGGTAAGTGTTATTTTCAAGTGATGACCTTGTGGATTCCTGCCTGGCTAGATTCTTGATCCAGTGTCTTTCAAAATAAAACTTATTCTATGTTGAAATTTTTAAAAGCATAATTATCACTTATTTATTGGAATCTAATCTTCTTAGAATTAAGTCAGTTCTGTTTGGGGGTAGTGAGTTTTGCTAAACTGAATGAGCTGTGACAAGACCTATGAAATACAAATCCTACCTATACATAGGATTAAGAGGTATGGTTGAAATTATTTTTGAAAATATAATCTGAAAAATTACTTCAGTCTTCAGCTAATATTTCAAGTCCACTTTGAGTTAGATTAATTAACTTAAATTTAAATAAAAATCCATCCAGAGCTGTGCAAGTAGCCGAAATGCAAGAACATTTTTTTAAAAATGTGATTAAGAAAGCAAAATACAGGATTTGGTGAGGAATGAAAATAACCATATCCTAAGGTTGTAAGGATGAATGAATTGAATAATTACTTTCTAGTATTACATGAATCTTGGGTATTTTCAAGAGACCAACCATTTGGCAATCCATAAATTTTCCAGCATCAGTGATGCTCAATATTTCCCCCAAGGTAGTTCATGACTGATTACAATTTGCTACTATGATCACCAATGACGGGGGAAAAGGGTTAGGAAGTTAATAACCTGTCCAAATAATAACCATTAAATTGTCTTCCTGTGTTGCTAAATCACACTCCACGGTGGTATGTTAGATCGAATTAATACAATAAATGAATCACTTGAATTTAATGCAACTATGTCAAAGAGGTCACTTGAAATTTGTCAGTTTCAGTTATTCTTGTAAGTTCCTGAGGAAATTAGCAAAGGACACAATTGTCTTTTTGGTTTCTTCCCCTTCTACACTGATTCCACCTTCTTGTTTTTTCTTTGTTGGCCCTTCTTTTTGTGAGCTTCCTTATCAGAAGCCCTTACCCCACACTAACCTCTATCTTCAGAATGACTAGGTGACAGTAATTGTGAGAAAACCAAATCTGATGAAAATGGTTATACTGAGGCGTGTAAAACTTACAGTTTTAATTCTCTTGTAGGGACTTCCACTGGTGTTTCTAGAATGGTTGAGAAATTGGTGGTTCTAGAAAGACTGAGAGATTGGTGCTATTGTCCTTGCTACATTTCTCTTTGTGTCACTTTGAGCAACCACCTAAGAAAATCTGTGCTTCTATATCACTTTCTGAAGAGTTAATGGTTTGACCTATGTGTTTCACAGTGCATTATCTGGGGTCAGGAGTTCAACACCAGCCTGACAAACATGGTGAAACCATGTCTCTACTAAAAATACAAAAATGAGCCATGTGTGGTGGGGCGTGCCTGTAACCCCAGCTACTTGGGAGGTTGAGGCAGGAGAATCGCTTGAACCTGGGAGACTGAGCCTACAATGAGCTGAGATTGTGCCACTGCATTCCAGCCTGGGTGACAGAGTGAGATTCTTTCTCAAAAACTAAATAAATAAATATCTAATTTTTTTGTTAATTTATCCTAATTTGTCAAAGTAGCAGAATGTGCCTTAGGCATTAAAATGAACCTGGTTTATGGAATAATGCTGAAAGCAACAATATGATTTAATCATTCCAATTCTAGTTGTATGCCATCTCTGCTAATTAATTCAAATCAGAGGGGCTAAGTTAATGTAAAACAAACAAACTATAAACATACATATTCCTTACCTCCATCTCCCAAAGAGAAGGAAATATTTCTAACTTCTTCATCAAGATTCCATAACATTCCACAGATATTCAGATAATTTTCTTCTATTATGTATAAGAAAAGAGTACTTATTTCTGTGTAATATATGCTTCTACTAAATCACTGCAACTGAGATTCTGCACATAAAACAGCCTATTCTTTCGACCTTATTACTCTCTAAGTATGTTCAATAGATCAGAATCTATCTTCAGAAGAACCATTCAATTAACAGTCTCACAAAAAGGATGAAAGCCAAAGACAATTTGCAGCAATCATTATTGCAAATTACTGAGAAAAGGAGTTTAGGGGTTGGGGACTGTATATTGAGATATTAGTCTTTATCCAGCCATTTTTGATTTTGTACATCAGTTAACCTCTTCAAAATCTAGTTTTCTCCTCTATAATGAACAGAATAGATTGCATATTTCCTCTAAAGTCTCGCTTTCCATCAAAAGAATCCATCTCTAATGCTGCACTTGAAAAAGCTGACCAGAAGAATATGCCCAGTTGGTATCTTTATTGAGCAGTAACTTTATTTTACTGTTGTTGAGATTCTCTATCACATTCTTAAAGGGAAGATCTTTGAAAGAAGTAGAATATTTTCCCCTCCAAACTCAAACATCTGCAAAGCTGTCTATTCTCAGCAGATAGCAACCAACATACAGTATTTTTAAAATTAAACTTTGGGTATATTGGCCACCTTTGACTTTGATTCACATCCTGTATCTTTGCAGCAGGTGACTTGAGTCATAACCAAAATCTGCCTATGAGCAATAGCCAGAAAAGGCAGGTTTGGCAGTCTATGTCCAATGTCACCATTGCATGCATTTTCAAATCAAACCCAGCAATGCCAGTGCTGTTCTTCTGAATCTCAATAGAGTCTTGTCAGAATCCAGACAAGAGTCCCTGATTTGTGCTCTATATGTGCCAGTACCAAGTAGGATGAACTTTAAGTAAGTATGGAAATCTTTTCCATATATTTTATGAATAGCAAGAGAAAATAGAGCAAACACAGTAACTGACAACATGCTATGTATAAAGGAATTCTTTTTCGGGGAAGAATGCTTCATAGTTAGTACTATATGCTTCATAATGCATCATTTCAGGAGGCAAAAAATGTCTCATTTTAGTAACACGAAGATTGATCAAAGAGTTCATCTCAAGACAGCATGATAATTCCATTAATTTTTCATCAATCGTGTATTATTATTTTTAGTTTAAACCATAATCAATTATTTTATTCAGTGTTGCCAAATGGCATTTTTATAATTCTATCATTCTTTTCATATTTATCAACTGGAAGGCTTCCATAAAGAGCATTTCTCATTAGTTAGACTCTCTATTTACCTTTAATTGCAGTTTATATAGGAAAAGAACAGGACATTCTTAATTTGTTCTTTCTAACCACCAATTTTGAGGGCAAAATATTGGTGTTCAAGTTGCCTCTATAGTACTCAGTGTTGATGTTTATTATTGCTATGTATTGTTGTTCATGATTTCAGCATCTTTAATATTGTTATGAATTCATGGGTAATCATAAAAATCTTCTATACATTATATTTACTGTTGTTTCTCCCATACATTGCCCCATCTTCGGCCAGTTAATACAATGTGCTGAAACACATTGAAAAGTGTCTTTAAAGTCACTCGAAATCATTTTTTTCTGTGAAATAATGCTACCAACCTGATGTACAATGAGCTTCATTTACTTCTGTTTCAATTTTTAGTTATTTATTTTTATTAATTTGATTTAAAGTTATTTTTAAAAATATAAAACATCTAAATTTTCAGAATAAGATATATATATCAAGGTATAATTAGAGAAGTCTCATCTGCATGCCTTTCCCTCCTTCCCATTTCTTATAAAAGTAGAGCAAATGATATAAACTCTTCTGACATTTTATTTGTTCAGTTAATAAGAAATCCTGGAGATCACTCATATCAATATATAGAAATCTTGTTTATTCTTTGATGCCTGGTTAGTATTTTATTGAATAGATGTAGCATAGATTATTCATCAATCCTTAATTCACGAACATTTGAATTTAACCTTTTGCATTTATACATATGCTACAAATAATAACTTGTGCTTAAGTCACTTTGGCCAATTTTTGTCAATTTTTTGAAAACAATTTCTAAAAATTAGATTAATTAATCAAAGGGTAAATACGTCTACAATTTTACTGAATACTATCAAAGCATTGTCCATTAAGGGCTATGGCATGTTGAAACCCCATCAGCGATATATGATAGTTTCTGCTTCCACCTGTCCTCCTCAGCAGATTTACTTGACTTTTATATTTTTGTAAATCTAATGGGTGACAATTAATGTCTCAGTATAGTTTAAATTCTTATTTATTTTATTATGTGTGAATCTGGGCACTTTTTCATAAGCCCAATTATCTTCTTTTAAGAAAAAAATATTTCTTATTGTATGCTCTATTTATATCTTTTCCCCATTTCCTTAGGGAGTTGGTCTTTTCCCTTTTGATTTATAGGAATTCTTTGTACGTGACATTAATGGAAATGTCTTTAGTAATTGTTTAACTTATCCTTTGTTTACAGAGATTTTTTTTGTTTTATTTTGTGTTTTTTAAAATAAAAATCTATTAATCATTTCTCTCATTATTATTTATGTTGCTACGATTAGAAAATATTTCCCATAACCAAGTTACAAAGGAGTTCATTCATATTTTCTTCTAGTTTATGTGTGACATTCATTTTATTATGTTGACATCTGTGGTTTTTACTGTAGAATTTATCCTAGTATGGAAGTGAGATATGAAGATGTTTTTATCTTTCTCAAATGACTAACCAGTTACCCCAGCATTGATTACAGTCAATCCCAGTTTTCAATGATTCGATTTGCATGGATTTAAGTTTACACAGTTTAGTTAACACTGTCCCTCAATAACATGGCTAAAATTTCAGTTAACACACAGTATATTAGCTGTAATTATATAAAGTACAAGCTTTGCTGCTAGCTTACAAGCTACTATATAAATAACAGAAGTACATCAAGAGATGCACATCTTGATCAGTGGCAAATCACACTACTTCTTTCAAAGGCTGTCAATAATTGGTCACTGTACATCTATTATTAGGTTCAAATACAACAGCAAAACGTATAATTGTGTTACCTTCATGTCTTCTTCTACTGGTAAGTCCTTGTGATATTTTTTAAAAATGGATAATTAAGAAAGAGTTGACCAACAAAGATGAAAATGGATAGAAAAGTGAAAATGCTGTAAGTAAATTTGAATCAAACATAAATGGAATTATAGAAGAAATGGCTGACTGTGGGAATGGTGACATTTCTGTCAGTTGAGAGATTGTACATACACAGCCAAAGGTATTCGATGACATAAATGACTAATATGGTTGTGATGAAAAATATGAAAATGTACTAAAAGAACTGATGCCAGAAAAAGAAAATCACATGAGAACTCTCAGCGATATTTCATAAGTTATATGCCAATAAGAAGAAGCTTAACACTGTTAAAAACCACTCTTGATAAGTGTTTATAAAGAAATTCAACTTTCTCAATGTTTCTAATGTCTTAAGTTAGTGTATTAAATAAATATTGCTTTTTTTCATTTACTTTTTTTCATTCCTTGATACACTTATAACCGACATTAAGAAAATTTTTAATGCTTTGAGAAAAATGCTTTTAAAAACCATGGAAAAGTTATCATGTTCCCACTGACTACTAAGATTGCTTTGTTTGATGTTAGCTTCAACAGTCATTTTTAATGTTCCCTACTACCATACAAAGTGAAAACTGCCTGTATTAAATATTCCGTCTTTTCCCCAGGGATTTGCAATACCTGTTTATATAACATACTACATTTCTGCATGTACTTGAATCTGTTGTTGGAATTCCTATTCTATTCCATTGTTCTCTCTGTTTCTTCATTTATCAACACATATTTTAAATTATAAAAGCAAGCTCACTGACATTTTTTTTTTCAAACTTTCTATGGCTATTCTTCACGAATAATCTTGTTTCAGAATATAAAGACATTTTTACTTCTTCCTTTTCAATCTTTCTGTTTTTTATTTTTTTCTCCTTGTCTTGTTACAATGGCTATGAATTCTGGGATAGTATTAAATAGAGGATGAGAGTAAGCATCCTTGCCTTGTTCCTAATATCAAATAAAAAGTCTTCAATATTTCAGTACTAAGTATGATGTTAGCTATAGAACCCTCTTCCCCACTGCCCATGCTTGTTCTTATTACATTAAAAAGTTTCCATCTTTACTTAGTTTGGTGAGACTTTTTATTATGAACTGTTGTTATTGCATGAATTGCTGTTCTCATGGCTATTATTCCTTGTTTGCTTTTCTGTATCAATTTAATAACCATTTCTAGTTTAAAACATTTTCAGAATTCTGTTAGAATTATGTTAATTTATAAAGTAGCAGTAAATTGATATATTTATGATGTTGAATCTTTAGTTGAAAACATGATAATTTAATCTTTTAAGTATAGTGTGTAATTTTCAGTAATGTTTTAAAGTTAAGGCTTTTTAAAGGTATTGTTACGTTAAAGCTTTAACCACGTTTTAAATTATTATTATTATTATTATTTTTTTTTTTTTTTTTTTTTTTTTTGAGACAGAGTCTCGCTCTGTCGCCCAGGCTGGAGTGCAGTGGCCGGATCTCAGCTCACTGCAAGCTCCGCCTCCCGGGTTTACACCATTCTCCTGCCTCAGCCTCCCGAGTAGCTGGGACTACAGGCGCCCGCCACCTCGCCCGGCTAGTTTTTGTATTTTTTAGTAGAGACGGGGTTTCACCGTGTTAGCCAAGATGGTCTCGATCTCCTGACCTCGTGATCCGCCCGTCTTGGCCTCCCAAAGTGCTGGGATTACAGGCTTGAGCCACCGCGCCCGGCCTATTTTTCTTTTTTAATTATTTTTGCTTGCTATTATAAATGAGACTTTCCTCATATTTCTAACTGGCTATTGCTTGTATACACAAAGACTAATAATTTCTATCTGCTTATTTTATAACCTTTTCCTTCACTAAATTCCCATAGATGAAAACAATTTTTTTCATAGATTCTCTTGGATTTTTGAAAAGTTTGATCATATCATAAAACGGCTAATAATACTAGTTTTATCTCTTGCTTTTCACTATTTGTCCTTTAATGGATTTCTCTAATTGCATTGGATAGTAGCTTCAATGCCATGTTAAGCAGATGTGCTGATAGTTGGCTTTCTTGCCTTTTGTTGAAAAGTCTCTAGTATTTCCCCATAAAGTAATATGCTGGATTATGAATTGTGGTATAAAATTTGTAGAAAATGTCATATGAGTTTTTTTTTTTCTGTTACTCATAGTTAATCAATTTGGTTTTAAGGAGATTTTTAGAAAACAACTACTACCATAATCATATCACAGAAATTCCTCAAAGGTTAAATAAATGATTCAGTAAGAGAAGCAGAGGAACACACACACACACACACACACACACACACACACACACACACACACACACACACAGAGAGAGAGGTATTAGTAAGGAGATAGCTTGCAGGAAGGTGATAGAAAGAGTGGTTATTCAGTCTATTAATCAAAGATAATAACCAATGGAATGCTGTTAATGTGTGCAGCATCAGTTAATGCTGGAAGAAGCAGCATGACAGGAAAATTCCAAAACCAAATATGAAGAACTTCATTGGGAAAATCAAATAAGAACTAATATTCAAAGTTCTGTATTTAGATTAGTCTAAGAGCTCGTTTGATGCACTAGG
The DNA here is from genome assembly GCF_037993035.2 of Macaca fascicularis. Classification (NCBI taxonomy): domain Eukaryota; kingdom Metazoa; phylum Chordata; class Mammalia; order Primates; family Cercopithecidae; genus Macaca; species Macaca fascicularis. Next base: position 127,494,429 of record NC_088377.1, on the reverse strand, counting down.
TAACCTAGAGATAAAATTGATCGCATGTGAGGGGGAACTCCAGTCTTTCATCCTTGAAGACATATTCTAGGCTCAGTTGAAACTTGATAATAAGTAAGTTATTTTAAATCCACTAAGAAGAGACCACTAATATTAATTTTCTATTTGTTCAACTCTGCAGCTATTGAATCTGGATAATTTTGACATCTCACACTCAATACTTCAAACTTAGTAGAAATGCTTTCTTCTAACCAAAACTCCTAGTTCTAGTTTCTAGTTCCTTCCTTCAATTGTTTTAGAAGATACATGACACCTGCCATGCTAATCATCAAAACTCTCATTCATAAAGGGGTGGCAAATATTTTAAAGGCACATGTGAAACAAAATGGGTTTATGATCAAATCAGAAATTTTCTCCTTTCCATAATCCCTGCTGGGTTAATAATACTGCCAAATCAAGGATTTGTGTGACAATAAAAATTTATGTTGGTTTGAACAACACCCAAGTCATTCTGAGATTCCAGCTGCACCACACCTCACTCAAGCAGGTTGCTGCTCATTGCCTCATATAAGTGGATGTACCCAAACAGGAGAAAAACATACAATCTCTGCCCTATCATGCTGTGTCAAATATATTATCAGTGCCTTCTGCATTTTCCTAAATTCAAGATTATAGGTTGCATTACAACCCTTGTTATACTGTTTGACTTTAGTCAATTCTTTATAACTTGTAAATAAGTTTTGGAAATGCTGATTTCGATCATTGCAATTTTCCCTTTACATTTTTACATATGGGCATGATATTGGTTCAATCATAAAATTATTTTGCTTTACTTGAGGGAAATAGTACTATATGTCTACATCTATATAATAATTTCAGCACTGAGAATTTTGCTTTGAATACTGTGTAGCCCAGCTTGTAGATACCTAAGAATTGAGATGTGTGAGTATCTTTTTTGACTGGATACTAAAGCCGCTGCCTACCAGTCATCTAGTGTGACTACTAGATGTTTGGAGAAAGCCAAGCAAGATATGCAAGCAAATTTCATTTTGACCTGTAAGTCATGTAAACCAGGGGGATGGCTTCTCCTGGGATTGTCCTACAAGGACTACTTTGCATATGCAATAATGTTTGCCAGACAGCTGCTCCTGAGAGCTAAACTTTTAAAATTTTTCTACTTTCTATTTTTGTTTTGTGGAAAAGATCCAGACAGCCAAATATGTGTGCTGGAATTATTTCCTTGTCCTGCTCCTGCCAGACACAAAAGCCAAGAAAACATTCTATTTGCTTGTTCCAAAGGGACCATATATAGATGACTAAATGGCAGGCATTGAGCTATAGGAAAAACAAAAGCAGTTTATGTGACAAAGGAGAGAGAGAGACAAATAAAAGAACAAGAAAATAAATCTTTGTCTCACTATTTCACTTGAAGACAATATTAAATACTCAACATTTTAAAATCCTCCTATTAGTTTTAGGTGACCACTTTTGCAAGAAGATATAATATTTCTGTGTTCTCCAATACACGTTTCTATTTTGGTTTGAGATGGTAGAAAATACAACCAGGAGCTAGTAGAACACACACCCCCATCCCCTAAACTCCCCCCGACAAACCAGCAACAACAGTAACAACAAACGATTTTCATAAACACAATGTTCAGAACTGTTAGATAAACATTCCAATTTCGAGCTCTAAGTACATGAATGCTGTTATCCTCTGATTTGAAGAGTAAATATTTTTCCAAACTGTCTTATTTGAGAACGAAAATTACGATATAGATGCAATTTTGTGCTGACATCATTCTACACTGTTTGAAAATAATAAAAATAGCCTGTGTTAGGAATTTTTTTTTACCTTATATATCAAATTCGATGCCTTTCTTTGAAAGTACCTTATTAAATAAAATAAAAGCCTCTGAGATCTGGGGAATGACTGATCTAGGCTTGGGGAAGGAGGATGAGAGTTGCTGATGACATTGCTTATCAAGAATACTCTTCCTATTTGGAAATTGCCAACAGAACTATTGGAAAGACATCTCCAACCACTCTTTAAAGAGTGAGATCAGTGTGAAGAAGTGTGAAAAGCACCTCCCAGATAAAATGGAAAACAGAGGAAATCCTTCAGGATGAAAGACGGAGCATTAAAAAAAAAAGAAGAAGAAGAATTCTCTCCTTCCTCTAAACTACTAAGGCACTACATTAGATAGGAGTGGTGCAGGGACAAAGAAATGCTATATAGGATTTCATACGGGAAAAAGGAATTTCAGCTACAGTAACTGGGAAACGATTGGATTAGATAGTATATGTGGTCTCTTTCAACTGCACAATTCTGTGACATAGGTATTATAGGAGTAGAATGTTTACTGCAGTATTATTCATTACAGTGAAAACTATTATGTCCTAGGCAGAACATCGTGATTGTCAGAATAATATGAACATGTAAATGCTTATCGTCTAGGCTTTTCATATGGTTAGACATAAGTGTCCTCTTCGTTGTCTCTTGTCAGCCTCAAGCCCTTTGCCTGGGAGGTGTCTGGTTTTGCTGAGAGCCCAGCAATTTGCCAATGGGAAATTTTCCTCTTGGATGAGCAATTCCTGATTGATATCACGAAGTCACATCATCTCTCAGAAACACTGTTTCAATGGGAAAGAATCTTCAGGAAGGAGAGAAATTAAACAAATGGATGGCCTAATAATAGTAAAATCTTAAAAGCCCACAGAAAAGGAAAATAGACCAATCAAGAAAATGCCATGATGGTACTGTTTGAGATTACAGGAAAGTCTGATGTCCTGAAGTCCTGACATCCTAACCCAGGCAATCACCCAAAGCAGCAGTTAGTTAATAGTTGTCAGTATGAAGTGAAAATCTAGCAACAGAATTTTGTCTATTTTAATGGACACCTTCCATTTCCTTTTCTTCAACCAGGCATAGTTCCTGTTCTTTGCAGGAGGAAATTTGGTCATTCACAGACTAATACTTCATGAAATTTTACCTGACAGACTTTATTTGGAAAAAGGATCTGTCAACCTTGCCTGGGATTTTTATGCTTACAGAGAATTTTCTGCAGAACCCCACACTTCACTCTATTAATGACAGATTCTAACAGGTGTTATTTTCTTGTCAAACTTTTCATTCCTCTCGTGACTGTTAGACAGAGACCACCTCCAAACTCAATTCTGAAGATTCACAGTTTATCTTCTATTTTTACCACCCTCTCCTCTCCCTCCTCCCACATAAATCTTCAGATTCCTTTCTGAAATGGATATTCCGACCTTAAACCTTCATTCTATGTCTTTCTATTGTCCCAACTTCCTATGGACATTTTGCAGTTTGTATTCTTTCTATCTCCATGTTAAAAATTTCTTGAGGTTCTTTTCCTTCATAACCCTAAACATGATGTATTAGGTAACACCTTTCTGATAGTAGTTAATTCTTTATAAAATATTAATGTCTTTCTTTTCCCAGGCTGTAAACATTTTCTAACCTAGACTCGTGACTTTAATTATGGGAATGACAGTCTCTGTGGCATTCAGATAGGAAAATACTTTCAAAAAATCACTACAAGTATTCACCCAAAGTCGTGATGGACCTTCTTAAGATTATATTTGAGATTTATCTCCCCTGTAGGAATCTATCATGTAGAATAACTTTTCTACTAAACCATTTTTATAATTTATAGAGTGTTTTTTCCCAAATTAAATAAGTTATTTGGCAAATATCTGGTTTATATATAAAGTGATGATAAAATATTGATTTGGGTGACCCTTCCTAAAATGGACTTTTGTCCCAAATTATCCAATTTGGTTGTATTCACATCTGAATTTTTTACACAAAGTTCAAGACTTTTCTTCACTTTTAGCATTATAATATGGCTTGTGTAGTTTTTTGTTTTGTTTTGTTTTGTTTTTGCTTTTGTTTTTGGAATTTAGGCTGCTACATATCTGATAATACGCCTTATAAGAATGTGGTCACGAAAAGTAATAAGCCTACTGAAAGATTTCCAGGTTGCCATAAACAAGAAGCATTGCCAGTGTGTGTACACAGGCAACACAGCTTGATTTAATCTCATTAAATCCACTGTATAAGGAGGAGTTGTTGCATTACTGCCTATTAGCCTCTCTCAGTTTTCATCGGAGACACACTGGTAACCACTGTTGGCATAAAAAATTCCCCAAAGCAAAAAGTCTATTCTGTAAGTATAATTTCATTAGGAATTTACATGTAAAACAACAAAATCATAACATATGTTCTATTATTTACTAACATCCATTTGAATATTTCATCCAAGTAGTTCAAAGTGTTTAAACAGTTTAAAAATAGATAGAAGTCAAATTTCCCTTAAGAAATCTATTTTAAAATATTGTGAGCATATGTCTGGTGTGTTTACAAGGAAACTGAGTTATAGTATTTACTAGTTAATTGATCTTAAATCTGATGTATATCTTATCACATCAAAGGTAAATTGAAAAGTGAATATATAACTAGTTCTTTTTATCTTTGGATAATTTTTTCTTTAGAGTAGTGACTGAAAAATAATTTTCATGATTTTCTCTCAGTCTGTTTATTAGGGGACTTGGCACCCTTACAAAGTGATTTACTCAACATGGACAATTATGTATATCTTAAGCATTCCTATTCACATATGTTCTGGGACTTTCTGAAAGATAACCTCATGCCATATTAATTAGATGAAAATTTTAAATCTCACCAGAAACATAAGGTCATGTTCCCAAAATTCATCTCATTTCCTTTCTTGGAGTATATACAAAAAGACTTTCTATGCTTCTATATGCAGTAATGAGACTTTTAGACAAAATAATCTTCAATTGTTCATTCTTCGTGTCTAAGGCAGCTTTTGTCTAGAAAAATATTAACCTCTTTCAGCAGTTCCAGTAATGCTTCAATCATTCTTTGGAGACTTAATATGAACATAACTCTGTGTGTGTGTGTGTGTGTGTGTGTGTGAGACTTACTCCTTCATCAAAAATATTAAAAAATCATTAAATTGCTTTGTAGGAAGTTGGATGAGAAGCAGCTCCATGAGCCTCCTGAAAAGTACAATGATCTCTTCAGAGGGGATTATAGTGTACTCTCTTCTGATATTATGTAGCAATTATATCTCTCTTTGGCACCGCTATGTAATTTCCACTGGAATAAGATTTACAAGTTATTCATTTAGATTATTTTGGTGGTATACAATTAATTTTTTTATGTTCTTGTTTTCGGTAATTTTTGTTCTTTGATTTTTTTGGGTTTGTGGATGGTGATCTAAGTTAATTCCTATCATTATCAAAATTCCTTAGGATAATGTGATAACCTCCTTGCTGCATTTTGCATTCCTCTTCTTCAATTTAGGGTAACTGGCCACCCCTTGAGAATAAATGGACACAAAGTTTTTAGGTATTTTTCCACCTCCTTGCATTTTCTTTAGCCTTGAGTTCAACCCAAATTTTGCATTTGGTTTGGTCTTTAAAGTATTTTGCATTCTTGGGTAAGGAAGACTGTGAATGCTGAATAATGACCCACTCTCTTACATTCATGCTTAAAGAATTCCAATTAACTTTGTCTTGAAAAGACAGAAAGTGCATAGCAAGGAGATTTCTAGATCTCCAGAAAAATTCTTCAACCTCTGCATTGACTCAGTATAGCCATCTGTAATGAACTAAGGTTCAGAATTTTAAAAACATGGCAAGGCCAATTCTAGTTACTGGATTAAGCATATAACTTATTGAAAATATAAAGGCATGACTCCATGGCTATATCTTAGGGTGATATGTGCGCTTATGAACTTATGAGATTTGTCATTATAGCTATTAGAAAACTCCCAAAGTAAATCTCTGTAATGAGTTGTTTTCTATGCTGTGAGTGTATTCAGAGAAAAATAATTTTCTCCTTTGGGATGTTTTTGGAAATTTGCCTGCACTTTACTATTAAGGCAACCACAACAGTTATTACAACTTTGTTCTTTCTTTTCTTTGGGGCTGCCATCTTTTGCTCACCCAATATTGCCAGAAATAGCAATTGCACTTTTATGTCTTTGTTTCATAATTTTGTCTTCAAAGCAGATTCAAAGAAAAAATAGAAGTAGAATTTTCTCTTGCCTAATAAGTCTTTCTCATACAATAAAATAAATAATGCTACTACTCCCTTGATATGCTGTGTAAATCAACTTCAGAAAATTATATTCTCATCTTAGACATGAAATTATGAAGCACAAAACAGACCTGTTTTAAGGAAGAGGAACTAATTATATACAAGGATGTGCTTGAAAATAAGCAGCAATCATGAAAAGTTGTTTGTGTGTAGCAATCGAATCCTTCTCAGTTTCAGTGAATTTAGAGAGTTTATTGGCACCCACATAATTTACTCTGGAGATAATGACATAACAAGCAGACCATTTTATTTTCTCTTTCTTAACTGAGTGAATATAGTTAACAAAAGATTTTTATAGTAACAGTAGAAAGAGTCTGAGAATGAAATTTCTCTTTTCCCCAAAAGATATTCAAAACCTGAGATGTTGAGAGAGAAAATCCCATTATTTCAAATTAGTTGTTTCCCAAAAATTAAATAATGGGTGAATGGTTAATCTTAGAATACACAAGATGGTATGTTCCAAGGATTAGTCGTTTTTTTCAGCTTTGCTATTTTTAGAGTGGCTTAAATTAAGGTATTGAATATAATTCTTACAAATGATGGCACAATATTAAAAGACCAGTTAATTTCATAAAATATTTTAAGAATTCTCAGCTTCGCTGGAGGTTCCTGCGCCAGTGTTCCCTCATGTGGCGTGAATCTGAGGGCATCGTGTTGAGATGGCGGCTGGGGTGACTCGCGGGATCAGGAATTTCAACCTAGAGAACCCAGCGGAACGGGAAATCAGCAAGATGAAGCCCTCTTCGCCTCCCAGTCACCCCTCTACCAACAGCCTCCTGCAAGAGCAGATTAGTCTCTATCCAGAAATTAAGGGAGAGATTGTTCGTAAAGATGACAGATGTTCTCATTTCTAAAACATATGTATGTTGATTGCAAAGATGCTGTGTCTTCCGTGCAGGTAAAAGCTGCTGAAAAACGTCAAGAGCCAAAGGAATTCAGATTGCCCAAAAGCCATCACTTTGACATAATAAACATTAAGAGCATTCCCAAAGGCAAAATTTCCATTATGGAAGCATTGACATTTCTCTATAATCATACACTTTATCAAGAAACATGGACTGCTGAGAAAATAGCGCAAGAATACCATTTAGAACAGAAAGATGTGAATTCCCTTCTTAAATAATTTAGTTACTTTTGAACTCAAAATCTTCCCTCCTGAAGACAAGAAATCTATACAATCAGAATGAAGAAAATCACAAAAAATTCCTATGTGTACTCCTCATCCCTCATCCTGTATATTTTCTCATTTTTTGCATGTTAAATTATGTTAACTACCAAGTGTTTAATGCTCTCATTGTGAAAGAATAGTCTTAACATTTATTGAACTCCCTGACTTTTCAAGATTGCCATAGGATATATTTTGTTTTCTTTTCATTTGGTTTGGGCATATTTCATATGTACATGTCAGCATGACTAATCAGCACATCTGTACCTTTATTATAAGTAAAAGAATTAATTTGTTATTTTAGATACATCATACCAACTTTTAAATGGATCATATGACCTCTTGGGAAATGTCCTGAATCCCTCATTTAACTTTTACTTTCCAAGTTAGGTGTTTAGTTCATTCTTCATATATGATAGTGAAAATAAAAGCTTTCCTGATTCTTAAGACCGACATTTTCTTGTTAGGGAAAGAGACTCAATGGAAACGTAGACTAACAGTATTTCCCAAATAAGTAAAGGCCCACAGGAGAAAACAATGAATCAATGGAATCAATTAAAATTACTACTCCAGGGAATAAGAAGTACTGAGGATTTATTTTATTTTGAATTGGTTTTAAGTATGGAATAATTGTCTTTACAGTTATAAAAGATAATTAGTGGTATTTGCAAAATGTTGGAAACTTCTGCTTTGACAAACAAATAGGTAAGTCCCATGGCCTTCAGAGAGGCAGGCAGCAGTAGAAATTTTCGAAAAAGTAACATTTTTCTGGATTTAACATGGAAATAGAAAAATTTAAAGAATAATTTAAAAACCATGGTAAATGAAATTTAGTGATTATATGTAGTTTCAGATGTTAATGCTAGTTGAGGGAAGAGAGGAAAAATAGTAAGTAGAAGCAGAGAACAGGATCATTGGAAGGGACCTGAGAAATTGCTGCTTCATCCATTTTAGCAAACTTATTAGCACGGCATGTATCTTGAGTGAGAGTGTGTGAGTTTAGCTCTGCCTAATACATTACTACTTGTGGGATCTTTGGGAGACTATAACCTCTTTGAGACTGAATTTCTTCAAAATGAGAATAATGCTAACTTACTTAAATTTAAGGGTTATGATGAAGAGAAATGAAATAGTAAAGGACTACAAAAGACCAAACAAATATGAATTATTATTATTATTATTATTATTTTTTTTTTTGCAGTGGAGAAACAAGCACCTGGGGAGAATATATGACATAAGGTTTCTGTGGTTTATGACCTAGCCAGGCCCAGAACTTAGTTTTTCAAATCCTACTAGTGTGTTTTTTTCTGTTGTGCCAAAAAACAGCACACCTCAGAGAAGGGAAAAGGTGTGAATTGTGATATATTGGGGTTGTCAGTTCTTCTGAGGGAAGATGGGCATCGCTACTTCCCAGAGATGCCCCTGAAAATGATAGAGAAGATACTGAGGAATTCAACATGATGACAGAATGAGGCTTTTGTAGTAATGCTGGGAACAGAAAAACAGACAAAGTGGAAAATTTGTAAGCATGTCTTTGAATGTAGATTTGTTATGTGAACAAACTACCTAATTTTTAGTTCAATACAATAATTGTTTTAAGAAAACATGAAATAACTTCTCAATATAAAATGTGTTTTAAAACTCTTGTAAATCAGTCAAAACTTTATTCCTTTTATCATAATAGTCACTAATTGAGTCACTAATACTAGAACACTCTATTTCTGAGCCATCTTCTCTACTCATATGTGCACTGTATGGTTAGGCAGCTGTTATGTGGTGTCACATGATAAAATAAAGGACTTCTCACACCATTAAAAAAAAAGAATTCTCAGTTTCACAAGAGACTTCTGATAGACTAATTAAGAAATTATCTCAAATGTATTATTGAACAAAATAATTATTTATCATAAGTGTTACCCCAAAGACTCTAACCATTAGGTATAGATTCACTTTTCTGAATGTTGAAAGATTAATTGTATTAACAAATGAAAAAATCATTTATTTTATTTTATTTCTGAAGAGGGAGCACTCTCTCCTTTGGCATTTCTTTTTTGCTCCCTAGTCAGATTTAACTTGAAGTCGAATTAATTCAAATAAATGAAAATAGCTAAATGTTATACAATTAAAGCATAAGGGAAGATAGCATGAACAATGGAGACATGATGGATTTGTCAGTGGCACTTTTTTTTTTTTTTTTTTTTTTGGAGACAGAGTCTCACCCTGTCATCCAGGTTGGAGTGAAGTGGAACCATCATAGATCACTACAGCCTCGAACTCCTGGGCTAAAGCAATCCTCCTGCCTCAGCCTCCTGAGTAGCTGGGACCACAGGCATGCACCACCATGCCGGCTGATTTTGTCTATTTTTTTGTAGATACGGGGCCTCACTTTGTTGCCCAGGAGTTTGCCTGGTCTCAAACTCCTGGACTCAAGTGATCCTTCCACGTTCGCCTCCCAAAATGCTGAGATTATAGGCATGAGCCACCAGGCCTAGCCAGTGAAATTATTTTAAAGGCTATTAGAAAATACAAATTTAAAAATTGGTAGAAACGAAGAAAGACTTTCTTGGTTAAATTTAAATGAATCTATATACTATGGAAAAGGATGTGATGGAATGATTTCAAGGTAAAATGTACCATTTAATTACACACATTTGGAACTGGAACTTTCTAACACCCTACCACCTCTGTAGTTATGTAAATTTGCTATGGTGCCTAAAACAGTTTGAATCAATACAGGTGAACAGCATCTACTTTTTTATTTGCCTATCTATTTATATTCTCTCTCATCCATTTGACATAAACTTATTTAGTATGTGCCTTATGTCATGCTAATCCTTCTTGGTTTCAATTAACTTCAAGAGTTTATTGGTACTCACCTAATTTACCCTGGAGATAATGATATAACAAGCAAAACATTTTATTTTCTCTTGCTTAGCTGAGTGAATGTAGTCCCCCTGTATTAGACACTAGGCGAGAGACAAAGAACGGTAAAACACAAACTTGCCCTTCATTCGCTGAGAGTCACTGGAGAAAGTAACATGTTAATAGTATCATAAGAGTAATAACAGAAGTATGTATAAAAATCAGTGTTCTTATAGAATAAGGGTTCATTTGCTCTAAACAAGACCAGGAAAGAATTAATCTGAGCTGGACTTATTTTCTTTTTTAGTTTTAGTTTATTGACAAACAATAATTGTACATATTTATGGGGTGAAATGTGATGCTTTAATAAATATATACATTGTGGAATGAGCAAATCAAGCAAATTAACATCTCTATCACCTCCTATACCTATTGTTTCTTTGTGGTGAGAACACCTAAATCCATTTTTAGCAATTTTAAATATACAATATGTTGTTATTAACTATAGTCATCTTGCTGTACAATAGATTACCAGAACTCATTCTTGGTGTCTAGCTCAAGCTTTGTGCCTTTTGACCAACATTTCCCATTTCCCCACCCATTCCCCATGCTCAGTCTCTGGTAATCACCATTCTACTCTCTATTTCTACAAGTTCAAATTTTTATATATTTTTACTTTTACTTTTCTCATTTTTACTTTTTGTGGGTACATAGTAGGTATATGTATTTATGATAATGGGTACATGAGATGTTTTGATATAAGCATGCAAGGCATAATAATCACATCATGGAGAATGGGGTATCTATCCCTTCAAGCATTTATCCTTGGAATTACAAACAACCCAATTATACTCTTCCAGTTCTTTTAAAATGTACAGTTAAGTTATTATTGACTATGGTCACCCTGTTGTGCTATCAAATTATAAGTCTAATTCATTCTTTTTATTATTTTTGCACCGATTAGCCATCCCCTCGTGCCCCCTACTTCTCCCATCCTTCCCAACTTTTAGTAACCATGGAGTTCAATTTTTTAGATTCTACATATAAGTGAGATCATGCTTCAAAGCATCATTAACAGGAACTGACAGCCAACTGAATCTCGAAAGGCCTATGTGAGTGTGACAGACAAAATTTCAAGAAGGTGTAGGATGAGAAAATGCATAGAAACATGGAAATAAATTGGTTTATTCAGTGAGAGAGAAAAACATAAGAAAAGAGTGGCAAGAATAGAGCCCTGGGAATCACCAGTATCTCAGGGAACTAAGCAAATGGAGAAAGAGGAGGCAGAGAATCAGAAAACCAGGATAGAGCCATGTTTCTGAAGCCAAGGGAAGAGAAAATGGTCAGAATGAAGTAGACAATATCTCAATGCTGGGGAAATGGCAAATAAGATAAGCTTAAAAATTATCTGTTATGCACAGCATTAGCAGATCAGCAGGGTTTTTCCAAGAGCCATTTTAGGAGAGTAAAGAGCGCCAAGTTGCTAACTTCATTTCCTGTTTTTAAAGAAAACTGAAGATAAAGATAAGACATCCACCATTAGAAATTTACTCACGTTCTATTTAGGGACATAAAATATAAGTGCATTTATTATATGAGTCAGCCCTGTGCTACGACATAGTTAGCATTATGCAGTGGTAGCTATAAATAGAAAGGATAAGTTTTGACGGAGGCTGGCAGAGGGGTAGGAACAATATGGGGCTCTCTATAGATAAGAGACCCCAAGACTGAGAGAGGGACACTGTGGGAACTGTATGAAGGAGTATAATATGAACTTTACAATTTCACTAAGTGTAATTAAGTCCAATCTTTATAAATGAAAGCACTTGGGGAATTACTCTGTTTTGAGGATGACACTCTATCACCTCTAAACAGGGAGAATACTTTTCCATCAGGGCAGTTCCATGAAAGTTGAAACAACTGACATGACAGAAAAGAGAAAATTTGGAAAATCAAGGATGTTGAGAATATTTCGATGCATTTAAGTATTTAGCATTCTGTGAGGTTGGTTTTTTTTTTAACATTACTTTCTCCATAGAAATCTAAAAATTAAATACTTCAATGAGATGTCATTCTACCATATTATTCGCAAATATGTAATGTAGTCAATTATTTTCTGGATATCAGCAGAAATTACTGGTCCTGAGAGTGATTCTCCTTTATTTAAACCTCATCTTAAGTATGTTTCTAATAAGATGGATGTTGTTGTCAAGGAAACCATTGTATTCTCACTCTTTTATCCACTGCATCCCTACTCAGGTCCCTGCATTCTTTGACTTCCACAACAGAAATAAGTGTGGACACACACGTTATTTTCTATAATTTAAAAGACCAATAAAAGTTGTATATTTAGCTGTCATAGGACAACACAAACTACTGTCTAGCAAATGTAATTTGTTGTCCGCCCCCCCAAAAAAAAAACCCTCTTAAAGCATGAGTTTCTGAGAGAAACAAATGATGGTAAAAGGGTACTTCTTTGAAGGAAAAGTTTGGGAAAACAACATTTTATGCTATTTAAAATTCATGCTAACAAACAAAAATCAATAGCTTGACAGACTCAAAGTTCAAATCAACAGGAGAGGGGATTTAAGTTACATCTATCTACATTTAGGACATTTGGCAATTTAGCATCTGTGTTTCCAATAAACGTCAATAAAATTCCTTTTCCAAATTAAAAAGCAAGATTAGGAAAGAAAAGAGACTCTGGACTGAACTATAAACTCTGGCACACGTTTCTAAGAAATGGGGAATTAATAAAGCATTCTTAAAATTTAATGAAATATTATATTTAATAGGGAAAAGTGCACTGACTCAAATATCAAGCAGTCTCTTTTCCTGAATTCAATTCACACATAGAAACTAAATAATACGACACTGTGTATTAAGGAAAAATCACGTGAAATACTTTGAAAAGGTGCATTGCCCGATGTATACATTTTTTTACACCGTTTATCTACATTTCTTCCTTCCATTAGCAAGCAGGACAGCATATATAAACATAAAGATATATTAATATGTTCTGATCACCATCAGTGCAGGTAACTAACAAGTATCTGTCCTTGGACAAAAAATGACTCTGATTATACATCAAAGATAACTGAAGATCTGTTCATCTAACAATAGATCTCTCAATTGTTTGTATTCCACTCCTGGTGAAAGGTGAGATTTACCTAAACAGAAATAACCATAAAAGCTGAACTTGGTCTATTCTTCCTAATGTTCTTTGCTTCCTTTAACACTTTCTGCAGTCACCACTGGAGCTGTATAGCAGCAAATCAAATTGAATGGACTATATACAAAAAAAAAAAAAAATTCAGCAGATCGGAAATTTATACAGAATGCTCCACTTCTACTTTGTAATATTACTCATTGCTCTTTCAACTTGGTTTCACCTTGATTTCCACTTTTCATCCCATGTCCATAGAAAAGTAACATAATTTGAGTGTTTACCCTGCCTCTTATGGTACATTCCTAAGAAACACTGCATTGGCTCCTTGTGTGTGGACAATGGGTACCTCAATCCACAGGAACTCAGACCTGAAATTTCCAGCACAAACAACATTATTTAGTAGGTTAATTCCAGTCCCAGATGAGTACACAACCCAGGAATGGAATGGTTTTAATTTGTAAGAGGAAAATATCAAACAGGCTATAACTCTTTTCCATTCAGTTTCCGGGACTCACTGCCACCAATCTGAGTCAATTTTGGTTATTTTGATAACTAGTCTTGCATGAGCTGTTCAGTCTTAAAAGTTTTGGCATGGGCCTGTAGAAGTTTTCTTATTTTAAGAGAGAAGTGTTTGTATCAGCATAAGCATCCTGCAGATATCAACTATAAACTCTGGACCAAACAGAAAAAAAAAATCACTAATTTTGACTTTTCTTCCCAGGTCAGGTCATTAAACCCTGTGGGAGTCAGACTACAGAGTCTGTGGCAGTCATTATAACTGGAAAGTAAGGGACAAAACTCCAAATGAGAAAGCCACAAGAGGAAAGCACAAAAACATAAAGTGGAAACCTCAACCATGTGCATAGGAGAGATTGCAGGAAGCCCTCTGTAAATACCAGTTGAAAGTCTGAAAGAAATGAGTGGATATTTTAACTCCTGCCCTCCACAGAGGAGACAAAAGTGGAGACTGAGGCCAGCTAAGTTGTCTTTCTGTTAGAACAAAATCAACATTTTGTTCAGAAGGAAATAACCTGAGGTCTCTATAGCGTATCATACACATTACTAACATCAAAAAGATGGACAATGCCAAGGCTTGGTGAGAATGTTGTGCAACTAGAACTCTCATATGCTGATAAATGGATTATAAAGTGAAGCAGCCACTTTGGAGAACAGTTTTGTAGTTTCCTAAAATGTTGAACATACAACTACCATATGACTCAGACACTCCCTTGCTACGTATTTACAGAAGGGAAAAATATATATGTGTACATACAAAATTTGTAAACAAATGTCCATAGAAATTTTACTGTAATAACCCCCAAATCAGAAATGTTCCAAATGTCTGTCAACAGGTGAATGGATAAATTGTGGCAAATCCATAAAATACAATAAAAAGAGAGTGATCAGCCGGGCACGGTGGCTCACGCCTGTAATCTCATCACTTTGGGAGGCTGAGGCGGGAAGATCACAAGATCAGGAGATCAAGACCATCCTGGCTAACATGGTGAAACCCCATCTCTACTAAAAATACAAAAATTTAGCAAGGCATAGTGGTGGGCGCCTGTAATCCCAGCTACTCGGGAGGCTAAGGCAGGAGAATGGCGTGAACCTGGGAGGCGGAGGTTGCAGTGAACTGAGATTGTGCCTCTGCACTCCAGCCTGGGCGACAGAGCGAGACTCCATCTGAAAAAAAGAAAAAAAGAGAGAGTGATCTGTTTATACACACAAAAACATAGATGAACATCAAGATGAAAATGCTGAGTGAAAAAAGATAAAGAATAATATACAGTATGATTTTATGATTTTATATATACATATATACACACACACTCACATATACATTTCATATATTTCTCGATAATACAAAATAACCCATAGTGGGGGAAAAAAAGCAGATTTGTAATTCCTTGGGGAAGCAGAGCAGTGGATGGATGGATAGACTGATAGATTACAAAGAATCATACAGAAGGAAAACTTAAAGGTAGTAAATATGATGAGTAGATATTATCTTGATTGTGGTGATACTTTCATACATGTGTATATGTATATATTTGAATACTATAAATATATGCAGTTTATTGAATGTCAGTTACACTTCAATAAAGTTATAAGTGATTACTATAAACATAATTAAAAAATAATAAATATAAGGACTGAAATTAATTAAGTATAAAACAGAGAAATAATGGAAAAATTTAAAAAGCCAAAAATTAATTTCTTGAAAATATTTATAAAATGTCTAAATCTATAGGAACTTTGATTTTAAAAGAAAGAGAACAAACACAAATAACCATTATCAGGAATAACAAAGGAGATTCTGCAGGCACTCTAAGGATAAGTAAGAAAATATTATAAACAGTTTTATGCCAATAAATTTGACCATTTATATGAAATAGAACATTTTTAAACACCATTTACCAAAACTCATTCAAGAAGGAATAACCAAAAAACGTCTCAACAAAACATAGGAGATGGTCATTACCATCTAGGAGTATGAAAAGATTTTTTAGTCTGGAAACAGAAAATTTTAAAAAAAGAAAAAAATGATAAATTAAACTTAATTTACAATAAAACTTATACTTATCAAAAGACATTATTAAGAAAATGAGTAGTCAAGCCACAGACTGGGAGAAAATACTTGCATAACATATATCTGACAACGGATTTATATCCAGGATATATTTTAAAACTCCTGCAACTCAATAGTAGAAAGACCAACAACTTAATTTAAAAGGGAAAAAGATTTGAACAAGCATTTCACATAAGATATAAAAATGGCCCAAAAGCCCTTGGAAAATTGCTAAATGACATTGATCATTAGGGAAATGCCAATTAAAAGCATAGTGAGATAGTGCTACTAGAATGACCAAAATTAAAAAGACTAACAACTTTAAGTGTTGGCAAAAATGTAATCAAAACGTTTTTATGATGCTGAGACTATAAAAAAATAAAGCCATGTTGGAGTACTGTTTGGCAGTTTTTGAAATAATTTTAAATATTCACCTATAACCCAATAATTTTCCTCCCAAGTTTTCCCAAAAGAAATACAACCTACACTTTAAATACTTGCACAGATTATTCACAGCAGATTTATTCAAAATAGCCAAACACAGGAAATAATGTAAATGTCCATCAACAAGGGAGCAGAAAAATAAATTGTAGAGTATTCATGTGATAGAATAGTACTCAACAATGAAAAAGGACTCATATACACTATCTCACAGATATTATGTCAAGTAAAAGAAGCTGGACACAAAAGAATGCATACTGTATGGCTCCATTTCGTGAAGCTCTAGAAAAAGGAAACTAGAGGGGGAAGTATCACATAACTGGTATCCTAGGGAGGGTGTAATTGTATGATAAGGTCTAGAAAATTACATTTTTAGATAATAAAAATATTTTTTGTTATCGTGATAGAAGTATGAATTACATGATTCAACTGATTTATCAAAACTTATATTATGCTCTATAGAGTTATGCATTTCATTTTATGTAAACCTTACCTCAAGAAAACTGGAAACAAAAATAAAAGAAGTGAATAAATACAAGAGTAGGTCTTACGTGGTGAAGACAATAAATATACATCTGTGAATGATTAAAACTGTCATGATGCTATGCAATGGATACCTATAGCTTAGGATAAACTATTCAGTGACCACACCACCCATAGATTTACTGTGCCACTTCTCAATCTGGACAGAAGTGAAAATGATGCAATATGAACAATGTAATTGATTCAAAACATGCTTCCTAGAAAGACACAAATTTTGTAGATGTGAAGAGTTTGAAGAATTGTTTCATGAGATATAAGTAGAAAAAAATCTTTGCAAGCATCTATATAAACTTATTCACCCTGTATCGTTTTAAATAAGAGAATAATTCAAATATTTCTAGAAAGGGTACGGCTGTGTGCTGCAATTATCCAATTTTATGACAGGTCAACCCCGAGTATTCATTTTCCTAAGAATCTATCTTTAGAGACATTTCCCAGGAGAAAAATTTTAAAAGTGGGATTATTTTTTCTCTGATCTTCAGTCTCTTTCTTCTCCAGTCATACTGGCATGAGAGACGGAGGCAGAGCTCATCCCTTCCCCACTTCTGATGTTTTCCCTTCCTGCTACAGCAATGATGTTTCAGCATGTTTCTCACCTGAGTCCCTGTGGACTGCACATCCCTCAGGGAAAGCTCTTGCCCAAGAGGTAAGCATCACCCCAAAAGTCGGTCTGAACTGAATAAAGCACATCCTGATGCTCTAGCTGGATGTTTACAAGTGGTCCCTCCCAGTGGACATGCTTCTTCTTACATTCACCACCACTCCCAAGGCAATTTTCTATTTGGCATTAGTCTGCTGCATGACAAAATGTGCTAATCTGCATAATTACCTAAAATTCTTTGGCACCACTGCATAACTGCTGTCACCATCCTCCTGACACACTAATGCTGCATCCAAACATAAATGGGATCTGTGCCTGTCATATGTCTCTGGTAGAGGCAGGAGGAGGCCCTAGGTGAGATGGTTTGCAGACTCCCTTGCTTAGCAGGAATTTGATGATACCTATGTGCTGTCTATGGTGGTCTCCTACCCAAGTAGTAGATGGAGCATTAAAGGCTTTCCCCCTCTCCTTATATGAGAACGCAAACTAATCCCTTCACCAAGAATTGGCTGATAAATACTAACTCATGTTTATTCATACCTACGTGCCTTCAGCATCTGACCTCTCTGAACCTATACCAGCACCAGGTGCATTTATTTCCAAAGTACCACCTTTATCAGGAAGATATATATCCATTCCTGTGAAACTGCACAAATCTACCACCCTAAATCACTGGAGAATCTTGTCTCAGGGCTTTATAAAATCTTGTCCCAGAACCTCTCACTATGCCTGAAAGTCCCCCTCATCATGCCTTCTCTCTGCCCTTCTCTCTGGGAGGGTGGATGCATCAGCCACTTCCCTTCAGTCCAACCCATCTCAGGCTTGTTCACAACTAAGAAAAGCTGACTGTTCCATAGCATCTGAACCCATGGCCTTGCAAGCTGAACAAACTGATCTGAGATGATTACGCTACTACACCATTAAATAATGCAAAACTCATTGATCTACAAAAACATGATTTATGCGTTGGGAAGTATGAGCCTCAGCACTGAGCAATCTAAATCTCTTTTTAATTATATTTGGCATTACAAAGAAAGAAAAGGTATTTTTCCCTTTTTAACATAAGATAAAATGTTATTCTAAAGAACAAAGTAGATTTTTTCTCCTAACAAATGTAGTTTTGCAATTTCTATAGAAAATCAAAGTATCTATTTGTAATCATCCACCATTCATAGTCTAGGAAAAGCTTTAATAAGAAAAGGCAAAAAGCAATCATTATTACATGCTAACTTGTACTTCCTAACTCCCTTTCCCTTTGAACCTTCATTATAAACCTAACAAACCTGAAACTCCATAGAATTTATACTGATCTTCTCTCTCCTTCTGTGTGATTGATGGTCATGAACTTGATATTTCCTGCTCTGATTTCTCTCAGGAAGAAAGAATGTTTGTAGCATTTGATTCATAAGTTTCATAGAGAACAAGCACTATCTGTACAAGCCTCTGTGGTTCAGGTAGTGATGATTAATCTCTAGGTAAGAATGAAAACATGGCACATAGAGGAAGCCAAACTGGTTATTTCTTGCTCAAAATAAGTAACTATAATGAATAAGCAAGAAGCAACACACTTTGAAATAAATAAACTTCTGCTTTTTATTCCCCCAAAAGGAATATTTGGCCATTTACATGATGAGGTAATTGCCTCTTAAATATATGATTTTCAATTCTTATTTACAAACCAATGAATTCAACCTGAAATAAAAGAGACCACAATATAACCAGATGATGAAGATTTGAAATGTGATTGCTTCCTAGAAATTCATTTATTTATTCATTCAAAGAATAGGTATTGATTGCTAATAATTTATATAGTACTATTCTAAGCATTTCAATTTACAGGGAAAAGCAGAAACAATAAGAAAGCTTTCAGTGCATATGATGGCAATTTCTAAAACCCTCAGAAAAGATGGTTGGGCTATGAAGAATAAAGTCTAGGCCCTACTGGCCAAACTTTAATAGATTATGTAGTCTACACTCTAAATGGTTTAATAATTTATTTAATAAACACCTCAAAGGAATTTACATATATCAAAAAGAAATACAAATCTGTATAATTATACAATGAAGTGACTTACATGGTATCAGAATGCGTAAGATACAGAGCAACTAGAATTCCTACACTGCTAATGGGGGTGCAAATTGTTGCCACCTCTTAGAAAACAAATGGTAATTATCTTGCAAAATTGAACATAAGCAGTCTGTACAACCTAGCTGCAGCAGAACTCACTAACAGAACCACTAAATATTTACGCTCCATTTCTATAGTGTACATTTGTGGTTGGGAAGCTGCTGTCCAGCCAGAAACTAGATTTCCCAGTTTTCTCACGTCTAGTCAGGATCATTATATTACTTCCAATCAATTGAGTGTGAACAGAATCTGTAAGCTTATATCCAAGCCAAAGTGGTGATCTTCTGTGTCTTCTTCAGGATCTCTTCCAAGGCTACTATAAGACCAAGTGCTGAGGATTTTAGCAGCACAATTTGTGGCAATCTGTCCAAGACAACCAACTAACCAGGAATATTCACATGGGGTTTGCAGTGAGCTAAAAGTAATATTTGTAGTGTTAAATTATGAGATTTTGGAATAGTTTCTATCAGCTATCAGCAGCTGATCTACCCTATGATACACTGAGCAATTCTATTCTTCGGTTTGCTTCTGAGAAGCTCTTGTATATGTGAAAGAGAAGATATGTTGAAAAGTATTCATATTAGTATTGTTTGTAATAGCCAAAATATGAAAAAAGTTTAAATGCTCTTTTTAAGAAAATAGATAAATAATTGTCATGTATTTATATAAAATTCTATACAGCAGTATAAATAAATGAATTCATTCAAATATATCACCTTGGATGAAAATCAAGAAGATAAATGTTGAGTGAAAAACTTTGTTGAAGAATAGATACAGTATAATTCCATTTACAAAAAGTTCAAAAACATGCAAAACTAAACAAAATTTAGAGGTACACCCATATGTAGTGAATTATAAAGAAAAAAAGAATAATGAACACAACATTATGAAAGTAGTTATAACTGAGAGGAGAGAAAATGAACAGAATTGGGAAGAGGCACACAAAGGACTTGAGAGTCAATAAATAACATTCTTTCTGAATTCCCTCTGTAATCAGGTCATAGAACTTAATCTTAGCATCTTGGAGTTCATCTAACTTTTTCTCAGGTTGTATCCAAGCTGCTGGAGGCTCATACCATCCCAGAGTCTTAGAAGGGGCACCTCTGATCTCCATGGCTATGAACAACTCTGCATTGCCCTGCTGAGATTTCCTTATTCTTCTGTGGTTCCCAACTGCCAGCCACATGGATCCCTTTGAATCATTCCTCATTACTACTGCAAGGTGTTGTCAGATTGGGCTCTGTTCCTCACATTTTAGTCCCATTCTTTGGTGCAGCGAAATCATCAGCTGTTCCCATAAGATATGAGGCTATCTAAAGTTTTGTGTTTCTTTTAGAAATTGGAAGTCTAACTCTGCCTCATTACATTCTTTTCCTATAGTTATGAGTTGTCTCAGGACCCAGGCTTTTGAAACAATAAAACATTTCTTCTTATTTTTTGTTGTAGCTCCTATTCCTGAAAATGTCACACAATCAAGCTCCTGTGAATGGGGAGAAAGATCAAGACAAAAGAATGTGTGAATATTTCCAAATAGTATCCCATCAGAGTTTTTAAGTATAGTGCATTGTTTTGATGGTGTGATTGTATTAGTGAGACAATACTCTTTGTGAGGAACAAACATTTCCCCAAGCCACATTCTGGAGATGAACAGTGAAGGGCCATGTGAAGACACATTGACAATAACTAAAAAGGAAAAGATGTTTAAGTTTCTAGGCAGCTCTGCAGATGGAATTTTACCAATCTCTCTATCATGCCTCTCATAATCTCCTTTATTATTTCTACTCTCTTCTTCATGTTTGTACCGACTTTTATAACTGCTGATTATATAGTTTTATACAGATTCTCTGCTCAAAATTTTTAGACTGAACCAATCTGATTAAGAAATTTCTCCATTGAGCAATACTCTTCGATGTTTGACCAATACACAGTCAATAATCTGCATTTAGACTGCTCTTTGTCTGGATATGCCTTTGTCAAACCAGTGGCCATCCTGTCACAAAGAGCAGCCCAACACTACACATTTTCTGAATAAATAAGAAGTATAGTTTCAGGTGGACCAAGAGAAAATTATTTTAAGTACCATGTCAAGGGCTGCAGACAGATCATGAAATCAAGAGTAGGTGAATAAGACTAACAGTTTAGACAAGGTGGCATGGATCCATTTCTCCCTGCTCTTTTCTGCTAAGCACAAGTATAATCCCTTTGATAATATGAGGAGCAGCTAAAGGAAGCCCTGAAAGGTGGTATGAAGAAAGCAAGATGATTTAGGGACCTAGGATTAGAGGAATTACACAGCAACAGGTACATAAATCCATTCCACGCAACAAACGAGGATAAATCAGACCCATTATTTCCTGAACTCCAACTTTCCAACAGAAGGCGGCTCATGAAGGTTCATTCTTTTGTGAAATTTAATAGAAATCCCTTTAACATAAGGTTAGCCTGACAATACTGACAAATAGAATTGACCAGGCAACCATAAGTGGCTTCCAGGGTAATTATAGAACTAACAATACAATAACAAAAAGAAATAATTCTGAACTGGGAGGCAGAGGCTGTGGTGAGCCGAGATTGTGCCATTGCACTCCAGCCTGGGACACAGAGCAAAACTCCACCTCAGCAACAACAACAAAAAAATAAAAAAATAAATAAACACACACACACAAATAATTCACTGGATGGACTCAGTAGTACAGTGGAGATGAAAGAGCATAGAATCAATAAACGTGAGAACAGGTTAATAGAATTCACCCCATCTGAAAAACACAGAGAAAACAGACTAAAAAAGATAAACAGAGCTTCAGAGACCTGTGGGTCCATAACAAAATATATAGATTTCATATCATTGGAATCTAGGAAGGAAAGACAGCAGGACTGAAAGAATATTTGAAGAAACAATGGCTCAAAACTTCTCACATTTGGTAAAAGCATGAACAGATGCTTCATGCTTGAACAGATGCTTCATGCTTGAACAGATGAACAGATTCAAGAAGCTAAGGAATCCCAAACAAGATAAATGCAAAGAAATCCATACTACCACAATAAACTTCTGAAAACTAAAGACAAAACATCTCAAAAGGAAATATTGTCCATATGGCACATCAATTTGTGTGACAAAGGATTTCTTATCTTAAACCATGGAAGCCAGAAGAAAGCAGGACTGCTCCTGACTTCTCTCAGGAAGAAAAATTGTTTGTACTATTTGATTCATAAGTTTCATAGGCAACAAGCACTATCTGTACAAGCCTCTGTGGTTCAGGTAGTGATAATTAATCTCTAGGTAAGAATGAAAACATGGCACATAAAGGAGGCCAAACAAGTTATTTCTTGCACAAAATAATTAACTATACTGAATAAGCAAGAAGAAACACACTTCTTAGCAATGTGTTTTAGGTGCTGAAAGAAAATAACTTTCAAATGCAACTTCTATATCCAAAAAAATTATCCTTTATAAATTAAAGAAAAATAAAGTCATCTCAGATGAAGAAAAACTAGAATATTTTTTCTAGCAGACCTACCCTTAAAGACTGGCTAATGCATCTACTTCAGATATAAAGGAAATCATCTAAAAAAAGAATCCTAGAGTGTCAGGAAGGAAGAAGTAACCACAGAAAGAGAAGAAATAGTATACATAAAAAAACTATCATTCCCCCTCATCAGTTTTATAAATCACATTTGATAATTGAAACAAAAATTATAAAACCATCTGATGTTCAAAACAATTACAGTCGGTCTTCTATATTCGTGGGTTCCTTTTCCATGAATTCAACCAAACAAGAAGCAAAAATATTTGGGGGGAAAAAAGGATGGTTTTGTCTATACTGAATATATAAAGATTATTTTCTTGTCATTATTCACTAAATAATACAGTATAACAAATATTTATATAGTATTTACATTGTATTATGCATTAAGTTATCTGGAGATGATTTGAAGTCCACAGGAGAATGTGCAAAGGTTATCTGCAAATACTAAACCATTTTACATAAGGGATTTGAGCGTCCATGGATTTTTATATCTGCAGGCAGTCCTGGAACAAATCCCCTACAGACACCAAGGAACAACTCTACATTTAGAGGTAAGGAAAGTAAAGGTACTTAATTAGAAATAAACTTTTCACAATTCAATTGAAGTGATAAAATGTTGCTACTAGTAGACCATAGTAAGTCACATATATATATTGTAATACCCAAAGCAACCACTAAGGAAACTACACAAAGAGTTATACTCAAAAGTACTTTTAATAATAATAATTACCTTGAATGTAAATAGTCTAAATCTACTGAGCAAAGACCAGATATTGGAAAAGTGAAAAAAATAAAACTGTGACCCTACTATATACTACTGATAGAAAACTCACTTCAAATTAAATGACACAGGTAGGTTGAAAGTAAGAGGATGGAAAAGACATAGCATTCGAACATGAAATTTTTTTGAAAAGAAAGAAGGCATGGTTATATTAATGTCTAATAAAATAGAATTTGAAGCAAAGAAAATTGCTAGAGAGCAAAAGGGGCATTATATAATGGTGAAAGAATCAATCTACCGGAAACCTGCAGTGAGGCTAAATGTGTGCACACCAAACAAAAGACTTTCAAAATACATGAAGCAAAAACTGGTGGAACTGAAAAAAGAAACAGACAATTTTATAATCATAGTTGGTGAATGTGCACCAAGATACCATATCCTGACCCATAAAACAAATGTCAATGAAGTTAAAATAATTTAAATCATATACAATCTATTTTATTATAGGAATTCTTCATCAAAATTGAGTCATACTAACAAATCTTGCTATGGATTTTCCCAAATGTCACAAAAGTATCTAGAAATAAAGAAAGATAATGACACTGAAATAATGACACTGAAAACTGAAATTGTTAGAAAAACTGTTTTCAGGATCTGAGAGAAATTTGGACTAACTGCAAAACTAAAGGAGCTAGATTGGAAAACAAACCCCTGCCCACTTGTGCAGCCATGCTGGAAGACAGAAAACTCTCTCTCTCTCTTTTTTATTTTATTATTTTTTTTCTGAAAGAGACTTTATTTCTCCCTCAATCTCTGTTTCTTTGTTTAGAAAAACTGGGGGAAGTCTCTTGGCTCAGCCCCAACAAAACTTGTCAAATATCTGTTTACTTGGTGTGTTCTCATTTTTGAGACAAGCAAAAATATTTTTCTTCATTCCTATATTAGTTACATTTTACCCCATAGCAAATTATCTCAAAATTTAGCATCTTAAAATAACAATCATTTTTCATCTCACACAGTTTCTCAGTGTCAGGAATCTGAGAGTGGCTCACCTGGATGGTTGTGGTTTAGCATCTCATATCAGATTACAGTCAAGGTATCAGCCAGGGCATCAGCCATCTCAAAGCTTCACTGGTGCTGGTGAATCCACTCCTAAGCTCACTCATGTGGCTGTCGGCAAGCTTCTATTCCTTATCAAAGGCATCTCTCCATAGGCTGCCTGAGTGTCTTCAAGATGCCACAATTGGCCTCAACCCTAATGAGAATCCAGGAGAGAGAGAGAGAAGAGACGGAAAAAATACTCAAGATGGAAACTTTAGTAATCTCAGAAATTACATCCCATTTCTTCTGCTATATGTTATCTATTATATGAATCAATTCTTGTACAGTGTAGGAAGGGATTGCACAATGGGATAAATACTAAGGAACAGAGAGTATTGGGGCTATCCTGGAGGCAGAATACTACAATCCCTTATTAGTAACACTCTTTCTACAACAAGTTAGAACCTGTGATTCCCAATAAACAATGAAGAAGGAAGTAGAGAAGGAAGAAGAGGGATAAGCATAGAACATTGCATCTTGAAAGTTATGGTTCTTCAAGTAAATGCTATCTGCAAACCCGAGAGAAGAGCCATAGCATAAGGTTTGATTTATTTTTTGTTTTTTTGTTTTTTTGTTTTGGTCTTTGTTTGTTTTTAATTCCAAGTCAGAATGTCAGGAAGCATCTTAAAATTGGAAAATAAGAATACCTATATCAGTGCAGCAAATCTGTGCTAGTTTATTTTCTGACAAATTTTGATAATTGCTATGTACATAAATCAATCTCTAGCTGCAGTTCTGGGGTGGGAATTTGAGCACTAAAAAGAGTGGTAGTGAATCACGCTAAGGGTAGTCTACACACACTATCTTAAAGGATGGACTTGATTTCTTTTCATGTCAAAAGGCATAAAATGTAAAATCAGCATGCACACTATGAAAGTAGGCAGAAAATTCATGTTACAGAAACATGTTACAGAAACTTTTACTCAAAGTAAAAGCAAACAGCTGAAAACGATTTAGTACAGAAAAAAAAGGTTTAGCAAATAGAATGCTATAGCAATATACAGACTTTCTGAAAAACAACAAAAAAATCCAAATATATACAACAGACTGTAATGAGAAGAGCAAAGAACCCAATTAGCAGAGAGACGTAAGATGGAAGGTAAGTTAAGAGTATAAGAAAACTAACAATAAATTACTAGAATTTCAGGGAAAATTGGGAGAAGAAAAATGAAAGGATAGAAAGTGACAAAATAAAATGAATAAAAAGGAGGATAAGCTATGTAAGCTTTTTAGAATGTGAAAAAAAAGAGAGTGGTGAATAGACAAGCAAGAAGAGAAATATTATGCATATTCAGATTTCTTCTTAGAATTATAGGTACTCATTTGGCAAAAAACCTTCTGAAGTATGTGGATGGGAAAGCTCCTAAATTGCTGCAATATTAACAGACAGAGATCCACATATGCAGATTTCTTCTCTGAGATGCTAAATGACAAAAGCAATCAAATAACATCTAGATGATTTGGAGGAGAATTATATCACAGCCATGTTCTTCCACATATATGAAGACAAAGACATTCAGAGTTTTTCAGAAAACATACCACTGAAATAACCTTCCTGAAAAAAAAATGTTTTCTAGATATAATCTATCTCCTGAACATATGCGATGAATAAACATGTGAAAATAAATGAATAAAGAATAGTGTCAGAATTGGTTGTTTTCCATCTTCCTGGAATCTATCATATAATAAAGTGAGGGTAAGGTAAAGTTTTGTTTTTGTTTTCTTACAACTCCAAAGAGACAGAAAGAGAAGTTAAATATACTTTTATTCAGGAGGTATGTTAAAGGAAGGTCAAACTTGATAGACAGAAAAGCCTGAGACCAATATCTTGAAGTTACTTCACTCAGAGGACCTATTCTTACCCCAGCCCTCCTTAGACTCATAGAACCCAAAGGCTACCTTCCACCTCCACCTCGGGATCCCTTCAGGAACACAGCCATATGCAACTCAGTGATATGAACTAGAACTGAAGGCCACAGCTAGAAGGCAAGACTCTGAGGTGGGGAAAGAAGGTTTTATTGCAAGTACGACCATGAGAAAAGGAGTTTCCACGAAGAAAACGTTTCCATAGTGACCCCAGTGAGGAGGCTACAACTGATGTTCCAACAGTCAAGAACGCTGGGAGAGATTCTGAAACACCATGTCCTGTGGAATTGCAGGTATTGGAAAGAATCGTCATGGTACAGTGCAAGTACGACCATGAGAAAAGGAGTTTCCACGAAGAAAACGTTTCCATAGTGACCCCAGTGAGGAGGCTACAACTGATGTTCCAACAGTCAAGAACGCTGGGAGAGATTCTGAAACACCATGTCCTGTGGAATTGCAGGTATTGGAAAGAATCGTCATGGTACAGTGGCAGCTTTATTGCAATCCTGATGAAGACTAAGATTCAGGACTTTTCATTTGCATTGGGCATTGGGCATGTGAATAGTGGCTACTGTTGGGAGTTACAGAAAGTTCTTGGGGGAAAAGGAAGCCAGGATGCAGTCAGGAATATCTGTATAAGTTTTTCTCATGAGTTTCCTAGAGACCTCAGAAAAAGGAATTTGAATCTCCAAGGCTCTAATATTTTACCGGGATTTCTTTTCTCATTCTAAATATGCACTTTCATATCTAATTTTGCATTTTTAAGTTGTCTTCTTTATCTAAAGATGTCCTCAAAAACTCTGTAAGTTTCAGATATGTCATATGAAAAACATAATTTAGGAAGCCCTGGAGAAAATTGGAACTAAAGTAAAAAGCTGTTCTGTACAGTCTGCTGACTTCACATGCATGATTGACTGGTTACTTACTACCCACTCCACCATCTCTTATAATTTCAGCTGTTTTGAAAGTTGATGCTGTTATAGATGCATTGGTATTCATAACTGCTACTTCTTCATTGTGAATCATATCCTTTAACGTTATATTATATTCTTCACCTCATTTAGACCTATTTTTTACCTTTTATTGTACCATGTCTCACACTAAGAACACAATCTATTTTCTTTTTATCTGCCTTTACTTCTCTTTTTATTTTTAACATTAAATCAGATTACTTCAGATTTGTCTCCTGTGTATGGTACAGAGGTAGGTTTTTCTTTGTGATCTGATCTTTGGTTTTCCATGTGAATTAAATCAAGTTACCTTCATTGCTATGACAGGTACGTTTGAATTCTTTCATAGTTTATTACATTACTTATTTTGTTTTTTAATTAATCAAATGTAAGTTTTAGAGAAGTTCTAGAGTTGCAGAAAAATTGAGCAGACAGCATAGTACAGAGGGCGCCCTTATGTTTCTTCTTTCCCTGCATACAGATTCCCCCATTATTAACATCTTGCATTGGTGTGGTATATTTGTTACAATTCATTAACCAGTATCAATACGTTATTATTAACTGAAGTCCATAGTTTATATTTGGGTTCACTATTTGTGTTTTACAGTTAAATTGGTTTTTGCAAATATATAATGTCATGTATCCACCATTACAATATCATACAGAATGGTTTCACCAACCTAAAGTTTCATTGTGCTTTATCTATTTATCCCTCCCTCTCTCCTCTCAAACCCCTGGTAACCACTGATATTTTTTACTGTCTCTTTAGTTTTATCTTTTCCAGCGTTCCATATCATTAGAATCATAAAGCATATAGTCTTTTCAGATTGGCTTTTTCATTTAGTAATATGCATTTAAGTTTCCTCCATGTCTTTTCATGGCATGATAACTCCTTTCTTTTTATTGTTGAGTTCTCTGCCATACTCCAATCTCTGGATGTACCACAGTTTGTTTATGCATTCAGTTATTTTTTGTTAGTTTTTGTTTTTGTTATGAGACAGGGTCTCACTCTGCCATCCAGGCTGGAGTACAGTGTCAGGATCACAGCTCACTGCAGCCTTGACCTCCCTGGCCTCAAAGGATCCTCCCACCTCAACCTCCCAAATTGCTTGGATTACAAGCATGAGCCACCATGCCTCGCTAATTGTTTTTTTAATTTTTGTAGAGATGGGGTCTGGCTATGTTGCCTATGACCAGGTTGGTCTTGAACTCCTGGGCTCAGGCAATCTACCCACCTTGGCCTCCCAAAGTAATAGGATTACAGGCATGAGCCACCATGCCCATCCCCATTCACTTATTAAAGGCCGTCTGGATTGCTTCCAATGTTTAGCAAATATAAGGAAATCTATTATAAAGATTTGTGTGGTGTTTATTCCATGACATAGTTTTTGACTCATTGGGTAAATACCTAGGCGCATAAATGCTAGATTATAGTTAAACTATATTCAAGTTTGTATGACTGGATATCTAGGATTTTTTTTTTTTTTTTTTTTTTTTTTTTGAGACGGAGTCTTGCTCTGTAGCCCGGGCTGGAGTGCAGTGGCCGGATCTCAGCTCACTGCAAGCTCCGCCTCCCGGGTTTACGCCATTCTCCTGCCTCAGCCTCCGGAGTAGCTGGGACTACAGGCGCCCGCCACCTCGCCCGGCTAGTTTTTTGTATTTTTAGTAGAGACGGGGTTTCACGGTGTTAGCCAGGATGGTCTCGATCTCCTGACCTCGTGATCCGCCCGTCTCGGCCTCCCAATCTCTCAACCTAGTCCATGCTTAGTCTCCAGCAATTAATCAATTACCACTTAACTGCTGGCTTCAGCTGTGGACTTCTACTCCTTGGCTTTTGCTCCTGGGAAACTGATTCTGTGTATCCGCCTTTCTTTTCAGTTGTCAAGGTGGCAATTTCCCCTATTACCTCAATTCTCTGCTCTAAGAAGAGTTGCTGATTTTCAGGTTGTTCTTTTATATTTTTATTTTTACATCTTATTGTGAAGACAGATGAAATAACTTTCATGTTCTTTGTCAGACTGGAAGCTAGGAGTATATTCTTTTTTATAAATATATGTATTTCACTGTGTTCTATCATCTTTGCTTTTTATTTCAGGTCTCTGGTATTTCAGAGATTTTGTATTTTTTTCTACTGTGCTCTTGGTTCTCTCTTTCCTTAGGTCCTATGTAGCTGTTCCCTACTATGAGCTACAATAAAATTAACTCCTATCTTCTACCCTCTGCTAGTAGTTTACTGCATACTTTCATGTACTTGCATTTGTGAATGTATTGAAATTCCAAGGACTTGATTTGTCAGACTTAAGTGATAATCTTTGACTTCCAGCTATCACAGAAAATTCTGCCCTTTGTCTTCTCTTTCCTTTGCCTCCTGATTTTTGTTAGTTGTTTCATTTCTTTTTTTTTTTTTTTTTTTTTTGAGATGGAGTCTTGCTCTGTCGCCCAGGCTGGAGTGCAGTGGCCGGATCTCAGCTCACTGCAAGCTCCACCTCCCAGGTTCACGCCATTCTCCTGCCTCAGCCTCCTGAGTAGCTGGGACTACAGGCACCCGCCACCTCACCCGGCTAGTTTTTTGTATTTTTTTAGTAGAGACGGGGTTTCACCGTGTTAGCCAGGATGGTCTCGATCTCCTGACCTCGTGATCAGCCCGTCTTGGCCTCCCAAAGTGCTAGGATTACAGGCTTGAGCCACCTCGCCCGGCCCTTTTCATTTCTATATGAACTAAACATATAATAAATCATTCCATTCCCTTATTCTCGCCTTTTTTTTAGTCTTACTTTTACATTTTAGTTTCATTTTTTTGAGTCTTACTTTTCCATTTTACAGTTAGTAACATGCATAGCTTCAACAATCCTTATTCTCAAGTCTCTCAGTCAGGACTTCATTGGCTGCAGATTCTCCTCTAGCACTGCATCCATTCAACTGAAGATTTCTGATTTAATGGCATAAGAATTGTGGCAAATATACTTTTATTATCTTTGGAATCTCTTCACATCTGTACCTTTGTCATTTTATATTGACTGTATTTGTCTTCATTCCGATGTTGTTAATCTTGCCAGAAGTTTATCTGTTTTACTAATATTTTCAATTAACCAGGATTAGTTGGTTGGTTTGTCATTGTTTTCCTCTTCATTTTATCTTTGTTTCTACTTCATTAATTCTTGTATTGTTTTTTCAGCTTTATTCCATTGTTCTGACTCTAGTTTCTTTGTATAAAAATTGATTAAAATGTCAGGTGTGCAATGCATTTAGTCTCCTGGCTGGAGGGGGAGACACCACCAGAAAAAAAAGAAGGTAGTCTTGTCTCTCTTTGTAAATATACAAGTAACAGACTTGTATATTGTATACGGACTTGTCACTTGTATACAAGTGACAGACTTCTTGCCAAACTAAATGGTTTTATGGAAAGAAAGGCCTCATCTACAAAAGGCTCAGCAAGGTGTACTTGGTTGTTTAGAATTGCTTAAAGAAACTTGAAATCCATAGATTTATAGTACTTGAATGCTTGGGGAATATCATATAAGCTACAACCATGTGAGTATAAAGCAGAGATGGTTTATGACTTAAATAACTCCTTCAGTGGGGGTATTCTGGGCCAGTGAAATTTGGATGCAGAAAAAAAAAAAAAAAAAAAAGCCGGTAGCAGTGGCTGACACCTGTAATCCCAAGCACTTTGGGAGGCCAAGGTGCACAGATCATTTGAGGCCAGGAGTTTGAGACCAGCTTGGCCAACCTGGCAAAAACCCCTTCTCTACCAAAAATACAAAAATTAAACATGAATGGTGCCTCACATCTGCAATCCCAGCTACTAGGGAGGCTGAGGAGGAGCATCACTTGAACCCGGGAGACAGATGTTGCAGTGAGCTGAGATCACGCCACTGCACTCCATCCTGGGCGACAGAGGGAGACTGTCTCAAAATAAATAAATAAGTAAATATTAATAAGTAAAGAAATAATAAAAGACTCAGAATGTCCAGCTAAGTGTTCTCGATCTCTCCATGATTTGACTGTATTCTTTGATTATTTGTATTCTTGATATGATTAATAAAGCTTTATCTCTTATTCATGCGAATCTTATTTGACAATCCAATTCTTTTTCAAAATCTCAATTCTTAGATACTCAACTTATTAAAGTTAAGCCTTTCATATTTTCTAATATATGCATTAAATGCTAATAATTTTTCTCTAAGTACCTTCTTAGCTGCCTTCTACAAGTTTTGATAAGTAATATTTTCATTGTTATTCATTTCAAAATATTTTCTAATTTCCAACAATTTCTTTCTGACCCATGTGTGTTTTTCTAAATTCCCAAACAAAAATGATTTTCTAGTTACCTTCTTATTGCTGATAATCAACCTAATTGCATTGCTGTCAAAGAATGTAACTTTTATGATACCACTATTTTCAAATTGGTCCAGTCTTGCTTTATGGTTAGGTGATAATTTTATTTTTCTTTTTGAGATGGAGTCTCACTCTATCACCCAGGCTGAAGTGTAGTGGCATGATCTTGGCTCACTGCAACCTTTGCCTCCAGGGTTCAAGCGATTCTCCTGCCTCATGCTCCTGAGTAGCCAGCATTACAGACACATGCCACCACGCCAGGCTAATTTTTTGTATTTTTAGTAGAGACAGGGTTTCACCATGTTGGTCAGGCTGGTCTGGAACTCCTGACCTCGTGATCTGCATGCCTTGGTCTCCCAAAGTGCTGGACTTACAGGTGTGAGCCACCACGCCTGGCCTAGGTGATAATTTTATTAATACTCAGTGTATGTTTTAGAGCCAACTATGGCCCACAGGCTAAATCTAGCCAGACACCTGCTTCTGTAAATAAAATTTTATTGAAACACAGCCACATACATTTATTTATGTGTGGTTTGTGGCTGCTTTTACACTACAATGGTAGGATTGAGCAACGTATCAGAGACCACATGTCCTGCAAAGCCTTTATCATCTGGTTTTTGCAGAGAAAGTGTGCTGAGTAATCCCAGCCCTTTGGGAGGCCAAGGCGGGCAGATCACAAGGTCAGAAGATCAAGACCATCCTGGCTAACACAGTGAAA
The DNA here is from genome assembly GCF_037993035.2 of Macaca fascicularis. Classification (NCBI taxonomy): domain Eukaryota; kingdom Metazoa; phylum Chordata; class Mammalia; order Primates; family Cercopithecidae; genus Macaca; species Macaca fascicularis. Next base: position 127,461,597 of record NC_088377.1, on the reverse strand, counting down.
CCCCACCTCTACTAAAAATACAAAATATTAGCCGCGTGTGGTGCTGGGCGCCAGTAGTCTGAGGCTGAGGCAGGAGAATGGCCAGAATTCAGGAGGCGGAGCTTTCAGTGAGCCTAGATGGCGCCAAAGAACTCCAACCTGGGTGACAGAGCGAGATTCTGTCTCAAAACAAAAACAAAAACAGAAAACCTCAACAAAAACGAAAAAAGAAAAAAGTGTCCTGAGTCTTACTTTAGAAGAACATGTATTCGACTGTTTGGGGACAATGTTTTATGTATCCGTTGGATAAAACTTCTTCTATTAACTTTTAGTTATTTAAATAGTCAGCATACTCTTAAGGATTTTTTTTCTATCTTGATCTATCAATTTTACTGAGAGAAGTGTATCAAGATTTCTTGCTATGGTGGTATATTTGCTAATTTAGCCTTACAATTCTGTTAGTTTTGTTATAGACACATAGATAAATTAAAATTCTGTTCTTAGGTGGGCAGAAATTCAGAATAGTTACATTTTCCTGGTGACTGTATTTTGCAAATTTGAATATTAAATGGAATTCTATCTATATTAGTGGCCTTTTAATGGTTGGCATTTGCCAATTTTCTGGTTTAGTATTTGCCTGGTATGTATTTCATTACTTTTATTGTCAATTTTTTTTTTGTTTTTTGTTTTACATATATCACTGTTGAACAACAGAGAGGTGGGGTTTATTGTTTATTCCAGAAAAATAGTATGTGTATTTAGAATTTCTTCCACGGGCATTTAATATAGTTACTATTATATTTAAATTTATTTCTATAAGCAAATATTGTGCTTTCTATTTGTCCTGGCTTTTGTATCTATTGACTCTTTTATTTCTACTTTCTTGCCCTCTTTTGAATTGATTATATTTTAATTTTATTTTTCATCTTTAATAATTTAGAAATGACATGATATCTACTTACTTTTAATAATTGTATTTAACCTAACAAAATCAAATATCAATAAATACAATTGCTCTCCTAGAATCTCTCATGACAATCAGTTTCTTTTCCACTTAAACATTATTTTTCAGTTTTAGTTCTATCATAATTTAACCTTCCTCCATAAAATTGTTATTATTGCTTATTACATTAGTTTATTTGATTTTAACCACATATTTTCACTTTTTTAGTTCATTTATTATTACATTTCAAACTTTCATTTGAGGCCACTTCAACTAAGAAAAAAACCAAGAGAACTTAAATAAACAAGATAGTGGATTTAAAAAGGATAAAATTTTAAAATCTACTTGTTACAAAAGTTAAAAACAGAAGAATTATGTTTAAGTATTTGTTCATTTAAAAGTCTGATAAAATAGACAAAGCTATTATCAAGAATAAAATTATGAAAAATTCTGTTTAAAAGATATGACATAATTTGAAAGTCTACTGATTTACTTTACAGAAAAAAAAATTGATTACCAAAATCAACTGTAAAGATACAGCAAAACCAAGTATATAAAGACTCATAAATAAAATGGAAGAAGTTAGCACAAAACTTTCTCTAAAATAGTGCTACACTGAGCAAATCTAATATGTGAGTTATAAAAATCCACCAAAAATCAAATAAATAATTATTAATATATTATACAATCCCAGAACATAGCAAAAGATGGAATATTTAAAATATATATAACATATATATTTTTTTGTCTAGCAATGGGCTATAGTCAAAATTTGATAGAGCATTAAAAAGAGAAAAACTGGGATTCTAGGCAATATTTATTTAAAAATTAACAAATTCAACTCAGCACTATATTAAAAGTTCTAACCTCCATATAAAATTTACCTGAGGAATTTATAGATAAATCCATATTGAGATATCTATTAGCTGATTTGTCATATCAAAAGGTTAAAAAAAATCACATTTATATGCTGAAAATCTATCTAAATCCATGAGCTATTCTTGACTTAAGGAAAAACCTCCTAGTAAATTAGGAACATTACTATACATCACTGATCTGATAAATAATTTTTATTTTAAACCTGTGACTAATGGCATAGTTAACTATAAGATATAAAAAGTATTTTTCTGAAAGTCAGGTATAAACAAAAATACTTTCCCCATTATTATGTATCATTATTTCTGGAAATTTCAGCCAATGTGACAAGACAAAGAAAAAAGAATAAGGAGTTAAGATATTGCCAACAGGAGATACAATTGTTATTTGTAAAATTTGTGACTCCGCCTTTGGAAACACTAAGAAAAAACTGTAAGATGAATATAACTTATAAGAAAAGTTTACTATTTGGCTAATCAGAAGATAATTAGGCAAAAACATAGTTTTCTTATTTCATAGCAATCACCAGTTAGATTGTATAGTTCATAAAACAGTTCTACTAACAAAAACAATAGAACATTAAACTAATGAAAGCTATATCTTAAATATTAAATATCTGAATAAAAAGTAACGTACCTAGGTGATATGGTTTGGCTGTGTCCCCATTCTTGAATTCTAGCTCCCATAATTACCATGTGTTGTGGGAGGCATCCAGCAGGAGATAATTGAATCATGAGGGCAGTTTCCCCCATACTGTTCTCATGGTAATGAATAAGTCTCATGAGATCTGATGATTTTATAAGGGGAAACCCCTTTCATCTGACTCTCATTATCTCTTGCCTGCCACCATGTAAGATGTGCCTTTCACTTTCACCGTGATTGTGAGGCCTCCCCAGCCATGTGGAACGGTGAGTTCATTAAACCTCTTTTTCTTTATAAATTATCCAGTCTCTGATATGTCTTTGTCAGCAGCCTGAAAATGGACTAATACAGTAAATTGGTAGCAGTAGTGGGGAACCTCTGTAAAGATACCCAAAAACGTGGAAGTGAATTTGGAACTGGGTAACAGGCAGAGGTTAGAACAGTTTGGAAGGCTCAGAAGAAGATAGAAAAATGTGGAAAGTTTGGAACTTCCTAGAGACTTGGAGGGCTCAGAAGACAGGAACATGTGGAAAAGTTTGAAACTTTCTAGAGATGTGTTTGGCTTTGACCAAAATGCTGATACTGATATGGACAATAAAATCCAAGCTGAGGTGGTCTCAGATGGAGATGAGGAACTCGTTAGGAACTAGAGTAAAGGTCTTTGCTATGCAAAGAGACTGGTGGTGTTTTGTCCCTGCCATAGAGATCCATGGAACTTTGAACTTGAGATGATCTGAGGTATCTGATGGAAGAAATTTCTAAGAAGCAAAGCATTCAAGAGGTGACAAAGCATAAAAGTTTGGAAAGTTTGCAGCCTGATGATGCCGTAGAAAAGAAAAACCCATTTTCTGGGGAGAAATTCAGGCTGGCTGCAGAAGTTTGCATAAGAAATGAGAAGCCAAATGCTAATCACCAAGACAAGAGGGAAAATGCCTCCAGAACATGTCAGAAACCTTCAAGGCAACTGCTCCCATCATAGGCCCAGAGGCCTAGAAGGAAAAAATGGTCTTGTGGGCTAGGCCCAGGGGCCCCCCTGCTGTGTGCAGCCTAGGGACTTGGTGCCCTGTATCCCAGTAGCTCTAGCCATGGCTAAAAGGGGCAAGGTACAGCTCAGGCCATGGCTTCAACGGGTGTGAGCCTCAAGACTTGGCAGCTTCCATGTGGTGTTGAGCCTGCAGGCACAAAGAAGTCAAGAATTGAAGTTTGGGAAGCTCCATCTAGATGTATGGAAATGCCTGAATGTCCAGGCAGAAGTTTGCTACAGTGGTGGGGCCCTCATGGAGAACCTCTGCTAGGGTAGTGCAGAAGGGAAATGTAGGGTTGAAGTCCCCACACAGAGTCCCTACTGGAGCACTGCCTAGTGGAGTTGTGAGAAGAGGGCCACCATCCTCTAGTAGATCCACCAACAGTGTGCACTGTGTGCCTGGAAAAGCTGCAGACATTCAACACCAGCCTGTGAAAGCAGCCAGAAGGGAGGCTGTATCATGTAAAGCCACAGGGGTGGAGCTGCCCAAGACCATGTGAACGCCGATCTTGCATCAGTGTGACCTGGATGTGAGACATGGAGTCAAAGGTGATCTTTTTGGAGCTTTGAGATTTGACTGCCCCACTGGATTTTGGACTTGCATGGGGCCTGTAATCCCTCCATTTGGCTAACTTCTCCAATTTGGAATAGGTATATTTATCCAATGCCTGTACCCTCATTGAGTCTAGGAAGTAACTAATTTGCTTTTGATTTTACAGGTTTATAGACAGAAAGGACTTGTCTTGTCTCAGATGAGACTTTGGATTGTGGACCTTTGAGCTAATGCTGAAATGAGTTAGTAATTTGCAGGAAAGTTGGGAAGGCATAATTGGTTTTGAAATGTGAAGACATGAGATTCGGGAGAGGTCGGGGTGGAAAGATATGGTTTGGCTGAGTTCCCACCCAAATCTCATTTTGAATTCTAGCTCCCATAATTGCCACGTGTTGTGGAAGGGACTCAGTAGGAGATAATTGAATCATGGGGGGCAGTTTCCCATATCCTGTTCTCATGGCAGCAAATAAGTGTTATAAGATCTGATGATTTTATAAGGGTAAACCCCTTTCACTTGACTCTCATTGTCTCTCTTACCTGCCGCCATGTAAGATACGCCTTTCACCTTCCACCATGATTGCAAGGCCTTCCCAGCCATGTGGAACTGTGAATCCATTAAACCTCTTTTTCTTTATAAGTTACCCAGTCTTGGGTATGTCTTTATCAGCAGTGTGAACATGTACTAATACACCACGAAAGATGTGGATCTGAGAATGTGTCCTACGAGAAAAGCTCATTTATGTTTTACCCCTTTCTTCACCTTTAAGGTAGTAAAGAGAATTTGTGTTTGAAGAATGCAGGTAGGTATTCCAGTTGTCAGTCTTGGAAAGGAATGAGAACCATGGATTTATCGCAATCATCCTTATAATGTTGGGCCTCATCCCACTGCAGGGAAAGACTGTCAGCCTCTTATTTCCACAAGGCTTAACAAATAAAGCATGGAATTCTGGGAAATTACTGACACAGGCAAAAGGGCAAGGGTTATAGGTGTTGTGATAGAAACGTGATTCCTCTCAGACTTAGCACCTCCAAGACATATCTCAGAAGATGGTGGCTGTGAGTAAGCTGATAAGGCTCAGATGTGTCTGAATGAGGAACATCTTGGCAGCAAAATACCAGAGTAATATGGATTCAAGGTGGACCTACATTCCTCTGAAGGACCAGTTGATTTAGACAAGTGGCTTAACAAAACAACCCTATCACAGCACAGAGGAATAAAACTTCCCACAGGTGAAGGTAATTATTTGATAGTATATCCTATTTCATGAAAGAATAGCGGTACTAATGACAGAGAGAAGGGTTCTCCTTATCTCTAAAGGTGGATGTCCAGAGCTTTCATTTGTAATCAAAGATGTCTCCTAGCTCAAAGTAAACTATCCAAGTGAAGCAAAAGCATTATCCTACATTGGTACTAGACCTTCCATTGGTCTTAGAATGGTAGAATACAAAAGTCTGTAATTTGATAAATAATAAATTAAAAGGCAATAAAATAAAGAAGACATAAATATAACCCTACCTGTATCCTTCGTATTATTGATAACTTTCTTACATTAGAGATAATGATTACCTTGTGAAGGAAAACATAGATATTATACAAATCCAATTAGTGGGATGGTATTGGTTTTAACTTGAAAACAGATCATAAAGTAAACCTGAATGAATGTTTCCATATAGTTAAGAAATTACTATTAAAGAGAAATAAAACACTGTAATATGCAAAAATCAGTACAAATCCTAGAAAAAGAAAGTCAATAACTATTTGCTTATTTTTCAAAAAGGGAAAATACCTGTCATTAGCAGTTAAATGTTTGTTTTAATGTTTGTTAAGACTATTAAGTTAATAATTTTGAAATATCCTTATTTTAAACATAATTGCCTCCACGGAGCTTAACACTTAAGTTTGAGGTAAAACTACCATGATTATTACTTATGAGAAATGACATTTTCCCACAAAAGTCAGATTCAGAAAAATTTTTTTACCACATTTTATTATAGATAGAAATATTGTTAAAAAGTGGTAAACAGCTTTGTTTACTCACTGAAAATTGTAGACTGTATTCAAAACACATTTGTTTTTACTATGTAATAATTAAACTGGTGATATACTAACATTTATCTACCTGTAATGAACTCAATAAATAAAAAAGGACTGAGACTATATTTTTAAAATGAAAACCTATAGCTAAGAACTCTATACAAAAAAAGAATTTGTATTTTACAAGTAAAAATAAAGTTATCCTAAAAGATTAATTTTAATATACAATGCACAATATCAATTTGTCAAAAGAATTATAGTACCATGATTCAGATAAAAAAAAATCCCAGGAGAGGATGGCTAAGAACAGAGGGGAGACCTCTTTATTATCAAATAGCTAAAGAGCTGGCTAAGCAAACGATGCAAGATTAATATGAGATTAACCTCCATTTTAGACTTAGAGGGAAGCAGCTGGCCTCTACTGCAAAACTCTAGTCTAGAACCACATCAGTTTGTGTCTTAGCATCAAATAACAGCTAAGATACAGTTACAAATGCATTTATAGGTTAAGGAGCCTGGGCTCTAAAGGTAGTGTCAAAATATAATTTCTATTGTGTATGCCTTATGAGATATGAATATAAAAATCAGATTAGGCTACAAAAACAGAAAAATCGATCCATGGTCTTTAAAACTTCAAAGAAAATTTTAACACATTGTTTGAGACTTCCAATTCCCTTAAGAAAATAATGGATATGTACAGAAATAATAATCTTTTCATGTAATTTTCCAAACCATACAGATGCATCAGGAGACCTTAATAAAACCACTCATAAGTTACTTAGAGAGCAAAACTAAGAAAAAGAGAAAATATAGACTTCTATTTACACATAAGTGAGGAAATAATATGAACATTATGTGAAAAAGAAGAGAGTACAGTAGGGTCCTGGACTTGGTAAAATACAGATAATGTTACCCCAAGGAAAACACTCTTTTTCTTTGGTGTTTTCTTTGGGATAAGACAAAACCTTACCCCAACTAAGATGTGTGGCCTGGTGGACCAAAGCAATGGCTATTGAGGAACTGCGGGAAGTAGGAGAGGCATGAAAGTTGCAGGACCAGAGAGGTGGCAACCTTGTGAGAAGGCATTGCTTAGGGTGGAGTGTGACGCAACCTAAAAAAAGTAGATATCCCTTGGAAAGAGACTTGATAGTGAATGCAAAGAAAAAATAAAGTGGTGAAAAGTAAGGATCTCATAGAAAGTTAAAAAAGAAAATAACAAGTGGAAGACATATCAACTTGTAAAAAAGTCATCATTTATTAAAGGCATTGTACTTCCATGCACCCTCAGAAGAGAGTGCTCTTGAACTAAGCAACCTAGCAAGCTGCCAAAACCCCTCATAATGTATCATAGGAATGCTTGTTGTTGCTGATCCTGGAAAATCCAAGACACTTTAGAATGAACAGAAAGTCAGGCAACATTTACGTACAATTGTGTAGGAAAAAGAAAGTGAAACTCAGTTGTTTAATTTCATGAAAATAGTCCTAAAATATGCAACAGAGAAAAATGTTGATGTAACATTCAAACATAAAGTCTGTAATCGTTAACAAGCACTGGCAGATATATACATATTTGGATATGTGTGTGTGTATATATATATTAAATAAGTATAAAATTACGCATATATAGTAATAACAAATATATATTCCAGTGAAATCAATATCTTTTCTTCTCAATAGCACATGTAAATTGATCTTACATTAAGTCACAAAGAAAATCTCAATAACAACCCTAATGTAGAAATAATGTAAGATCATTTATTCATAAATTATGTATAATTTTTATATAAGATGATTTTACATATGTTATATATAAATGATTTTATACATAAATGAAAATAATTAGAAAACTTCTTTGATAGTTCAATAAAAAGAAAAATACAGCAAATACTAAAAAATAATGGTAAAAGTTGCAGTTCACTGCGAATACATCTAACAATGTTATGTATGAGTATAGATTCAATATACTTAAAATATAACCAACAAAATCTAGCAATGCATTTAAAAAATAATATACAAATAGGTTGTATCTTTCAGATTCAAGAATGGTATAATATCAGAAGAACTTTTACATATTTTTCCATAGATTATCTTATAAAAACTGTCTGATCATCTTGATTTCTTTTACAGATAGATCATTATTGATGTAAATAAATGCAACTGATTTTTGATGTTGATTTTGTGTCCTGCCACTTTACTAATTCAATCATTAGTTCTAACAATTTTTGTGGCATTTTAAGGATTTTCTACACAGAGGATCATATCATCTGCAAACAAAGATAATTTTACTTTCTTTCCCATTTGGATGGCTTCTATTTATTTTTCTTATCTGATTGTCTTTGCTAGTATTTCCAGCAATTTTAATAGAACTGTCAAATAGAAGTGCAAAGGGTAGGCATCTTTTTACCTTGCCTTGTACCGTATCTTAGAGGAAAACCTTTCTATCTTTTAGCATTAAATAACGAGTAAGATACAGTTACAAATGCATGTATAGGTTAAGGAGTCTGGGCTTTAAAGGTAGTGTCAACATATAATTTCTATTGTGTATGCCTTAAGAGATATGAATATAAAAATCAGATTAGGCTACAAAAAGAAAAAAATCGATCCATGGTCATTAAAACTTCAAATAAAATTATGTTGGCAGTTGGCTTTTTATAAACGGCCTTAGTTATGTTGAGGAAATTTTCTTCTATATGTATTTTGTTGAGAGTTTGTATCATGAAAATATGTTGAACTTTGTTAAGTATTTTTCTGCATCTATTGAGATAATCATGTAATTTTTATCTTTCATTCCCTGAATATAGTGTATTACATTAATTTGTGTATGTTGGCACAGGTGCATATAAAGACAATAAAGGATTTTTATTACTATAAGTACAGTTAGTAAATCTATTAATGAAGGCAAGAACAACAAAGTTGGAGGCATCACACGTTCTTATTTCAAATTATACTACAAAGCAATAGTAATCAAAACAGTATGGTATTGGCATGAAATACACACATAGACCAATGGAACAGAATAGACAGCCCAGAAATAAACCTAAGCACATGTGGTCAATTAATTTCCAACAAGGCCACCAAGAAGAAATGATGAGGAAAGATTAGTTTTTTCCAATAAATGGAGTTGAGAAAACTGGATATCCATACACCAGAATCAACTCAAAATGGATTAAATACCTAAACATAAGGCCAGAAACAAACAAACAAAAAACTCCTAGAAGAAAACATAGGGGAAAAATCTTGTTGATATTGAACTTGGCAATAATTTCCTGGATATCAACCCAAAAGATTAAACAACAAAAGCAAAAATAAATATGTGGTGCTACATCAAACTAAAAGGTTTTTGCACAGCAAAGGAAGCAATCAACAAAATGAAAAGTAAGCCTACAGATGGGAAGAAAATATTTGTGAAACATACACCTCATGGGGTTAATATTCAAAATATGTAACAATTCAAATCTAGAGTAAAAACGAAAACCAAACAACCTAGTAAAAAATAAGCAAAAGAGCTAAACAGACATTTTTCCAAAGAAGACATAAAAATAGCCAACAAGTATATTAAAATGTGCTTAACATCATTAACTACTGAGGGAAATGCAACTCAAAACCACTATAAGATATCAATTCTGCTGTGCAGAAGCTCTTTAGCACTATTCATAACAGCAAAGACATGGAATCAACCTAAATGCCCATCAGTGACAGACTGGATTAAAAAAATGTGGTACATATATACCATGGAATACCATGCAGCCATAAAAAATGATGAGACCATGTCCTTTCCAGGAATGTGGATGAAGCCGGAGGCCTTTATGCTTAGCAAACTAATACAGAAACAGAAACTCAAACACCGCATGTTCTCACTTACAAGTGGGAGATAAATGATGAGAATGCATAGACACATAGAGGGAACAACACATACTGGGACCTTTTGGAGGGTGTAGGGTGGGAGGAAAGGGAGGATCAGGAAAAATAACTAATGGGTACTAGGTTTAATACCTGGGTGATGAAATAATCTGTACAACAAACCCCCATGACACAAGTTTACCCGTGTAACAAACCCACACTTGTACCCCTGGACTTTAAAAAAATTTTGTAATTAAAAAATAACAAAATATAAAGATATCACTTTATGCTTGTTATGATGGCTATTATGAAAAAGTCAAGAGGTGTTTGGAAGGGTGTGAAGAAATGGGAATCCTTGTATACTGTTGGGAATTTAAACTGGTACAGACATAGTAGAAAATAATATGGATGTTTCTCAAAAAAATGAAAATACAACCATCATATGACCGAGAAATATCTCTTCTGGGTATATACACAAAAGAATTGAAGTCAGTACTTCAAAAACATATCTGCACTACCATGTTCACTGCATTATTCACAATAGCCAAGATAGGAAAACAATCTAAGTGCCCATCCATGAGTAAGTGGATAAAGAAGTTGTGAGATATGTATACACACAGGCATACACTTATACATATACACATACACATGCATATATACAGTAAAATATTATTCAGTCTTACAAAAGGAGATACTATTTGCAACAACAAGTATGAATCTAGAGGATACTATACTAAGTGAAATAAGCCAGATACAGAAAGAAAAATACTGCACAATCTCACTTATGTGTGGAATGAAAAAGAAAAAAAGTTGAATATATAGAAACAGTAGAGTAGTGGTTACCAGGGACAGGGAAGGGGAGAAAAATGAGAGAATGTTGATTAAAGGGTACCAACTTGTAGTTATGTTAAGATAAACAAGTCTAGAGATCTAATATCAGCAGGAGGACTACAGTTATTAATACTTCATGTTGAGAATTTGCTCAAGAGTAGATTTTAGGTGCTCTTATCAAAAAGTAAAGATAGAAAAAAGCAACTAGCAACTACAGAACGTGATGGACATGTTAAAGTTGCTTACCTGTAGTAGTCATTTCACTACAAATATGTATATCAATATACAATTTTGTACAACCTAAATTTACACAACTAAAAAAGTTCAACCTTTATAATAATCTTGGAAATACCAAATAAAACAAAGATAAACTAAAATACCATTTAATTAAAGTGAAAAGTGATTTATTAATGTTTTTCTGTTTATACCTAATGTATTGGCCTTTTTCATACATTTTTATTTGGGGATAGATTGATATAATTTGTAATACACTTTCTCAGTGTAAACTAAGGACATTAAAATGTGTATATGTCTTTACTAAGTTATTTCCACCTTAAGAGAACAGAAATGGAGTTATTCATCACTTGGTAGTAAAATTCTGCATTGCTTTTATTTTTATCCTTATGTATTTAATTTTCTATACAGTATACAATTAGTTTAATAATATATTTTGAAATATAAAATAACATTAATTTTACATGAAAGACTTAGATATCCTAAGAATAAAACTTCAAGGAAAATAATTAAATACTGCAGTAGTACAACTAGGAAGTTGCTCTAGGTTTAGGCAAGCCCGTAGGATAAATGATTAAACCTGCTTCAGGTTGGGCAAGGAATACTTCATCAACAAGGAGAAGATTCAACTTGCTAAATAGTTGCAAGGAGGGAATGATATTTTTTTCAAAGAAAGAAACTTATGGTAAAGCTTAAAAAAAGTGTTCCTTAAAGTCCAAAGTAAAGTGTACATCCTAATCGTCTGGAGTTGTTGTTTAAAATGTGCATCTTTGAGCGCCAGCTCAAACCCACTAAGTAAAAACCCCTGGGCACAGGGCATAAAAGCCTGCTGTGTACCTGGCTCTAAAGATGGTTCTCACGCACAAAATTTCAGAACCACATTGCAGAAAAGTAAAGCAGTATGACATGCTTTGGAAACTTCAGATAATTTAGTGCAACTGTATTATAGGTTACAGATAATGAGAGATGAATCTGGAAAAGAATGTTATGGTACATGCCTAAGAATTCTTAAATGACACACAAGGGGCTTGGACAGTATGTGAAGATTCCAGAGGAAACCACTGAAGAGTTTTAAGCAAAGGAGTAACCTGATCATATTTTTTTCTTTCCAGGATTACCCTGGCATCAGTGTAGATGACTGGATATGAGGCAGACATAGATTGGAAGAAAAACTCCAGAGTGTTTTAATTTTTCCGGCATAAGAAAGGATTAGGAAAGGCTTACTTAGGTATAATTGGTGAACAATTGATTACGTGGATGAAGGGAGAAGAAATAATTTTGGATGATTCTGATACCCATGTTTGCCTGCTTCCATATCTAAGTTTATAACAATATATAGGGACAAAGGATATTTTAAATCTACAACTCTGTACTTTTCTACTTTTCCTTATTTTTATCACAGGACCTAATTTTACTGGAAACCTGAAGCTTGTAAAGATAAGTTCCTGCCACTACAATAAGTCCATCAGGTCATAAGAAGGCTGATGAAGGATGACAAGACATCCTTCTTACGCTGATTATTTTAGGTCAGATCCTTGGGGACACCCTAGAGATTTATCTCTGGATGCACCAGAGCTAAAATGTCTACAGACATTATTACAATGTATGGACAGACACTCCACAGGATATTCTCTGACTGGATAAGATTGTTGGCTAAAAGCCTAACAGGACTTTTGCGGGAGACAGCATGCACACTTGAGGGTGCTATGATCCAGGCAATTTGGAGGCCTCCATTGCAGTTTCTATGGTTAAATATTGTGACAATGTGTGTGCAGAGGGGACACATCAGTGGTAGTCCAGGGTAATTTTAAAAATACTGTCTTATTAAAAGCCATCCCATTCCTATTTTGACTTTTTGTGTCACAGAATGAGACATTCCTTTTTAATTAGGCTATCTGTGAAACCACAGCTACGACTTGCCTTCACAATGATTGTGGCAAGAAGGAATTTCCCTTTGACTGCCGAATGTCCTGTGACCACTTTATATATTTCTTAATTAAACTAACACTGCAGAGGTAATAGGGCATTAGAATAATTTCATCCAAAATATCTACTTCCTATCCATGCTGATCAAAGAGATGTAAATGTAGGCTGAGTTGGATCCATGATCCCTTAAGGGCTTTGGCTACATGGGAGATAAAGGGAGCAAATACCAAATCCAGCTTCCTTTTGGGGTTTCTAGGAGCCCCCAGAATCCTCAAAGGCTCTGACTCACTCACTCTGCATCCCCATAACACACACGAGATCCTTCTCCTCTAAGTATTCCCACCAAAAACAGTCATAAATTCAGGCCTTAACCAAGCTTTTAATGGCATACTGCTTTTTGTCATGGTTATCTATTATCTTTTTTCTTAAAGCACTGCCTCTGCTCTGCTGTTTTTTCAAAAAAAAAATTTATTGACTTGTATGGAGAAACCAGGGTATTTGTCCTGTAGAGTATCCAACATTAAGGATTTACTTTCCTTGGTTTCTTATAATTTGTTCCTATATCCCCAGTATTTCCCTACAATCTGGCAATATGATAGTGAGATCTAGAGGTTTGACTATCTTTGGGTTGACTGTATTTTATTTCTCCAAGAATACTTGATGGGGAGGGTCCACTTATTATTGTATCATATCAGGAAGCAAATAATGTCTATGACTAAACTATTATGGATGTCAGAATGATCTGTGAGTTCAGAGACATTAGCCTGATTTCCCATGAGACTGTCCCCTTTCATACAATGGTTTCAGCACCCAATGATGATGGTTACCTATACTCATACTTTTGTTAGGGGTATTTTCTAACATTTTAATGCATATATTAGGTGGAATTATATCAATGACATCCATATACTATTTTCCCTGTGGTACAGTCTTTAAAAATAAACAAAAAAAAAGGATAAATTCTTTATTCTTTCTGTTAATTCATCAGTTTTCAAATTAATGAGATAATGCCCTAGAAACTTCCAAAAGGTATGAAGGAGGTGAGTGTGTGTGTATAATCATAAATTCAGATTTCTATGTATTTATATACATTGTGGTCATTATTTGTTTTGATGGTCATATTGTCTCATTGTAGGCTAGTGGGAGCTCCTTAATATTACTCTTCTGTTTTTGTGACATGATTCATTAGTCTTTGATAGCTTCCTTGATTACTGCAGTAAGATGGCCCAAGCTTATCTTACATATTTCCTGCCCCAGACCTGGATTCAGCTCTTCTCCTAAGAGCACTGGTTCTTTTAGTTCTTTTTAGTAATAGTATGGAGAGACCACAGTCTGGATGGTAATTGTAACTACTGCTACTGAGTTGTCATTACTTCAAGGACTTTTCAATGGAAAAGTGGGAAATACAGATTTTTTGATAGAGAAAATCAGTTATTAATTTATATGAGTATTTCTAACTCGAATTTAAGTCAAAGATTTTTACTTAATTTCTTTCGTTGTATAGTTGTATCTCATTTTCTCTTAACGCTGAAAATCCTGACTTCTAAAGAAATGTAATTACTTGTTTTCTTACAGCATAGTATTCTAGATACAATAGGTTCAAAATAACACCAGTATTACTAATAACAATGAGACTACTAAATGCATCTTCAGAGTGCACTAAAATCTCAGAATTCACTGCAATATAATTCATCCATGTAATAAAAAACCACTTGTAACTCCAAAACTATTCAAATAAAAAGTAATAATAAATTTTAAAATGCATTTTGAGATATCTTCAGAATTTTTTGACCTTTATATTTCCCAAATGACATTCTCATATTAATTTTTGAAGTCATTGAAAATAAGTATATATCCTTTGTGTAGTTATGCCACTATTTGGTATTCAGTTGGGTTTGAATGTTTAAGGAAATGCTTTTTCTTTTTTATTTAATTTTGATTATGAATTATGTCAAATACTTACATGGTCCAAGATCAAAACTATATAACAGGTATATTTACATAAATATTATCTCCACAACTGTCCACCCCTCTGTTCCCTCCATCCCTCTACAGGTAAACATTTTTAATATCTTCAGTATCTTCTGTGATGTTTGTATATATGTTTATTCATACTGTTCTAGGCCCTGTATTTCTTATGTATCCTGGGAGTCCAAAGATACACATATATAGATATTTTGCTAACTCCTCATCCATAAAATCTTCAACCAGTCCCCAATTGATGAGTACCTGGTTTGCTTCTAGTTTTCAGCATCATTCAGAGTTCTCAGGCATATACCTATTTGTCAAAACAACTGGGATAAATTTTTAAATGAAAGATTGTTCAGGCAAAAGGTAAATGCATTTGTAATTCTGCCAAATATGAGGCATACTTTTAAATACGTTAATCTTGCCATGAAAATGTAAGAATTTTGAAAAATTATTTTATTACAGAGAAAGAAAAAAGCTGTTTCATTGGAATGACCATATTTAATCAATGATAATTTACTGGTTAAATTTAAATTATTAAATTTATGCATGGTTTATATAAATAAACACCTTAAACAGTACAAACATTGGAAAAACTTTACTTTCCTTGGTTTTTATAACTTTAGTGGTCTCCAACCCACTCTGTCTTAGGAAATAATGTAACACCAGGAAAATCCTTCCATCTATCTATATGTAAACACAAACATATACATGTGAGTGGGGATTGGTAGATAAATAGATAGAAATTGTTTTCCCAGAGGACAACATTTCTGGCTTTAATAAATTGATCAGCTTTTTAAATCAGTCAAGAAAGTTATGATCTTTTAAATAAATCCCCTTATTCACTCACTGTACTGCAATCTAACACAATAAAATGGGAGTAATATTTTTAAAGTGTTGGTAAATCTGCGACTTCATCTTCTTGGGCCTAAAATATAATCCAACTTTTAAAGCAAAATGAGTTTTATTTGCTAGTCCTTTATATTCTCAAATATCTTAAAAAACACATGATTATGTTGTCTTACGTTGTTTCAGTTATTATCCTCTTCTGAAATCAGGAATACAATCCCAAGAAATGAGTGAGTCATATTTGCTTTTATATCTTATGCATTGCAAGAATTCAGTCGCACAAACAGTTGAACCATAAATTAAAAATGGTAGACTCACATTTGAATAGCAGCTAGCTGTGTATAAAAAACATACAAATTTTTTAAAAAGTGACTTGTGTCAATAAAAACTGGTGAATAAATCACTAATGATTTGTTTCCTCATGCTGTCATATTATTCTTCACATATAACCATAAAGGCAAATAAGCATTCACAAGATGACATATTAAGAATGTTTAAAATTGCTTCTTCCGAATTTTCCGGATTCTACTGGCAAAGCGAAACTTTGGTATCTTCTTTTTCCTTTTCAAAGCTACAATCAATAAAACAACAGTGAAAATCATACATCTCCAGTCTGTAGGCTCACTATAAATCACTATTTCTGACACGGTTATTGAGCTCACTTCATCTTGTTTTTAAGGACTGTGAAGTCAAAACTCATTATACGCTCAGTTAATAATATTTTACCTTTAAGATATGAAAATACGGCTACTGTCTACTGCAGCTAGCCAGTAAAAGCATTTTGACAAAACTGATTAACACTGTGGAGATACTTATGTAGAAGTAGTCTAGAAATGGCAAATTGCTGTTAGTAAAATGGATAAATAAAAATACAATTTTGCTGATAAGTTATTTATAAAGTTTATCTAAAGGCAGAATAAGAAAACATTCACTACCTTTTGCACAGGCACGTCTGCAATCCTCCCTGCTAACAAAGTTATTGTCATTCCCTCCACAGCCAGTATAGGTGAAAGCATCACAGGTTTTGTATCTTGGATTAAAATAATAGCGAGTCACGTTGGCAGAGCACAGTCCCTCATCTTTTGGACTGTAGCAAAATGATGGACCTTTAGAAAAAAGAGAAGAAAATTAGAAATGTGATAATACCAGAATTTTTAAAGTATGGTGATTACTGAAGTAACTGAAGAAAATCTCATCCCATAGAAGCCTCAGTCTGAATCCAAAATATCATACTAAACCTTTAAAAAGATGTGCTTCAAATTTCAGGTAAGCTTACATGCTATATTTTGGTAATTCTAAATTTTTGTAAACTGGATAGAATTTCTTCTGAAGCTACATCTTTGTATCCTTTAAATGTAAAACGAAGTTAAACCCAAATACCAGATATGGTTAGGTAAAACTGGGGTAAGTTTCAAGGACAATATGTGGCATGATTTGGTACATTTTGTCGTGTTGGTAGTTTTGCTTTAATGTTTTTAGCAGCTCTCATTCCATTATTAATCAAGAATATATGCATACTAATTTCCAGGTAACCACTGGAGCAAAACATTTATATCTATACAAACAAGAGAACATCCACAGCAACCATCACCACATTAACTCAAGAGTTTGCATATTCAACACAGTATAGCCATAAAGCTTCATCAAATTCTCTGCCAAAGCAAGTTTTCCTTGTTTGTTGAACTTTTCAAAAATCTCTGTGTCTAGGGGAAATATCTGTATTGTCTCCCTCTGCAAATATTAACTACTACTCAACAGACCATCATTTCAATGAATCAGGTGTAGTGGTGGGAGAGGTAACAAACGGATAGGACAGGAAAGTGTAGAGATGTTTGTGCTGCAATTTGCAATTACTAAAGAATACAGAAATCTAACCGAAAACTTTATAAATAAATTTTCAAGTTTCACCATCTTAATTCTGTATATATTCCACTATCTCACATGTATAACTGATTCTGTACAAATCTGAGGTCATAACATTCATTAATGAATACTTTAATCTTTTATATGTAAATTGAGTAGATGAGAAATAGTTCTAAAGAAACAATTCAGGGCCGGGCGCGGTGGCTCACACCTGTAATCCCAGCACTTTGGGAGGCCGAGGCGGACAGATCACAAGGTCAAGAGATCGAGACCATCCTGGCTAACACAGTGACACCCCCTATCTACTAAAAATACAAAAAAAAAAAAAAAAAAAAAAAAAAAGAAGAAGAAAGAAAGAAAAAAAAATCAGCTAGGCATGGTGGCGGGCACCTGTAGTTCCAGCTACTCAGGAGGCTGAGGCAGGAGAATCGCTTGAACCCGGGAGGCAGAGGTCACAGAGAGTCGAGATTGTGCCACTGCACTCCAGCCTGGGCGAAAGAGCGAGACTCCGTCTCAAAAACAACAACAAAACAACAACAACAACAACAAATCAGAAGAAGCAGAAAGCAAAAATTTGAATCATGGCTTTGTCACTTTCCAGTCCTAAGAGTTTGACAAGTCATTAACTTGTCAAGTAATGTGAAATCATGAGAATGCACACCATGTTAATTTCGCATCAAATTGAGTTTTTTCCACCCAAATGTCTTTTTAAAAAAGTGAAATAGAAGTACCATAAAAATCGTATTTACTTTTCTTTGGTGCACAGAAGGCCATACAAGTAACTTCATCTGGAAACCTGTTCTCAATCCAGTTCCGGTGACACCCACCAGATGAGAATTTTTCACATGTCATGGAACTTAGATTAAAGAAATACTTTTCTGTGGACCCCTCACACTGGTCGTCCACGCTCACTTGCAGCCGGCAAACTTTGGGAACTTCTAGGAAAAGGAGAGTAATAGAACAATGTTAGTCAAAGTAGCCTTCTTATTACTTTCAAAACTTCACTGTATATTCAGCAACATTTTATGGGGGGAGAGAAGTCGTATTAGTGTTGGAATAGTAAATCCCCAGAATACTCCTATGAATCCAGATATTTACTTTTTTCTTTCTTTTTTCTAAAAGAGTGTATTCAGAGCTGACTCAGCTGTGAGGTATCTTTCATGTTCCGTAGAAAGACACTTTGTTTTCTCTGGGTGTTCTCTGATTGTACATATGCAGTTAATCAAAGCTTATTCAAATGAATATGCATTTTCCCCTGGCTCAGTTCCTTGAATCGCAAAGCCCCATGTTCTCTTACAGGCCTTAACAGATATAATCTAAAAATTAAAAATAAAGTAAAATACAACATTATTATGAATCTCCACCATATCCCGCAACTAATCCAACACATGTTTGGGTATCGGGACAAAAGTAGAGTTATATAATGAGCTAAGTCACACTTTAATAATAAAATCCACTAAAAGTATTTCAGATTGATGGACAATCGACAGGAGGAAATGATGTACTGTAGGAGAGATAAAAATCATAGGTTTGTAACTAAAGAAAAACACAGAGAAGCACTTACGTTGCACCTAAACACGTTATTCTCTTGCATTTATTATACCCTATGGTGAAGGAACGAGTCTTTCCCTGAGTCCGCATAGGCACTGAATTATGATCAATGTCAACTGGGAGACAGAAAATGTATTAGTGGTTGTAAATTTGTGATTATTTTTGAGAAACTGAAAACCATGAGGTTTGCTTAACACTTGAGAAAACCCAGACTACAACTTCCAGTAGAAACCGAGACGTGGGAAACTGGCGAAGTTGCTACCAGCCGCCGGCGCAAGGAGCGCGGGAGTCCTGGGTGCGGCCGGGGCACTTACTTTCTATCCGCCAGCAAGCCTCGTCGCAGGCCTCCCAGGTGTAGAAATTGTTGGCGTTGCCCTCGCAGCCCCCGTACAAGAACTGGCGGCATCTCTGCGTGTACCTGTCGTAGTAGTAACGGGGAAGTAGGGCCCGGCAGGGTCCGTAGTCTAGGGGCAGGAGGCAGATCTCCGCGTTATTTCCTGAAGAAGGGGCAAAAGGAGAGCAAAAGACAGGGAAAGTGGTCAGGCGTAGCTCCTAGGAGGAAGGAGAATCCCGAGGAGTTCTGTCCCCTTCCGAGCGGAGGAGCCTCTGCAGAGAAAGTGCAAACTTGGGAGCGAGTTCCCCCCTGCCCGCGGAGCGCGCGGCAGGGACCTGCAGAAAGCGAGGCTTGGAGGGCGGGTGCACGGGGCCCCATGACCCGCTGCGCCCTATCCGCTGGTTGGGGAGAGAGGCTCCCGGAGTAGCCAGATACCTGTTGGCTCCTGAGCAGCATCGCCCAGTGCAGCCTCCGTCAGGACCAGCAGCAGAATCGACAGCTCCAGGGGGCGAGTGGGGTCCATGGTGCAGGGGGTCGAGCGGCCCGCCGGGAAAGGCGTCCGAGAAAGCGCCTGGCGGGAGGAGGTGCGCAGCGTTCTGCTCCAGGCAGCCCGGGTGCCCGCTTTATGCGGGGCGAGCGTCCGGCCGACCCCCCCCGGGGCGGAGCCTGAGGGGTGGCTGATTCATGCACTGGGGCTGTCACCCCGCCGCCCCCGCACTACAAACTGTGTAAGAGGGAGAGGAATTCCCCGCCAAGTTGAAAAGTTGAACCTGCCTCCCAAACTTTCTCCTGTAGTCCAGACGGGGACGCCCTGAGGGAGGGTTTGTGTCAGTGGTGGGAAATCGGCAAGCTAGACGGGAATGACCTGCTGGTGACTGTGCTGTAAAGAAGCCTGAATCCACTTCTTCAAGGCATGAAGTCCAGGTATTTGAAGGACTGGTGGAGAGAAAGTGCGGAATTCTTGGGTCAGAGCGGAGCGGGATTCCTTGCAATAGACCTTCAGATTAGATTAGAAATGTAAATAAGTGTATATTTATATTTATACACATAGATTTCAACCGAGTTCGAATTTACATTTAATACAGGCTTTTAATATATCGTAGGTGGACAGTTTGGTAAATTTTGACAACTGTATAACCACCAATAAAGAATTAGAACATTTCGGCGGTGTGCGGTGATTCGCGCCTGTATTCCCAGCACTTTGTGAGGCCAAGGCGGGTGGATCACCTGAAATCAGGAGTTTGAGGCCAGCCTGGCCAATATGATGAAACCCCGTCTCTATTAAAAACACAAAAAGTTAGCCGGGTGTGGTGGCGGGCGCCCGTAGTCCCATCTCCTGGGGAGGCTGAGGTGGGAGAATGGCTTGAACCCGGGAGGTGGAGGCTGCAGTGAGCCCAGATGGCGCCACTCCACTCTAGTCTGGGCGGCAGAGTGGAATTCTGTCTCAGGAAGAGAAGGGGAAGGGGGAGGGGGAGGGGGAGGGGGAGGGGGAGGGGAGGGGGAGGGGAGGGGAGAAGGGGACTGGGGAAGGGGGAAGGGGAAGGAAGAAAGAAGGAGAAAGGAGAAAGGAGGAGGAGGAGGAAGAAGGGGAGGAGGAGAAGAAGGAGGAAGAGGAAGAAGAAGAAGAGTAAATTAGAACATTTCCATCACCCCACAAAGCTCCTGCAGACTTTTTCCCAAATCAGTCCTTCCATCCTCAGGCCAGGGACAACCACTCTTCTCATTTCTATTACCATACATTAGTTTTGCCTGTTCTGAAATTTCATATAAATGGAATTATAAAGCATTCACTGTGTAGTATTTCTTTCTCACACCTCCTGTTTTTGAGCTACACCCAGGTCATTGCATCAATAATCTGTTTCTTTTAATTCCTTCGTAGTCCGAGGTATGAATTTACAAAACGTATGACTATCCCACAATGTATAAATATGTTGCTGTGTGTATCAATAGTCTGTTCCTTTAAATCATTGAGTAATATTCTAATATATCACAAATGTCTTATTACTGGAATTTGTGTTGTTTCTAGTTTGTTTGGGGGCTCTTATGAATAAAGCTGCTTTGTGTGGACCTGCAATTTTTATTACTCTTGGATAAAATACTTAGAAATATTAGACACTGCCGAACAATTTTTTCAGAATGATTGTACCATTTTACACCCGAACCAAGCATGTATGGAGCTACGTTTTTGTATGTAGCTATGTTTTTCGAGATGAAACATAGTAGTCCAGAGAGATAGCCTTGGGGAGTTCTGAAGATTTGACCAGATCAGTGTCTTGCCACACGTTTCCTAATGTTAGTACATCTATTAAAGTTCCCTGTTCCTTTGACATATTAGCTTGTGACCTACTTTTTTTTTAATACAAACAATTACCTACAGTGAAATTTTACATAAAATATTAAAGATATTTTTGAAGACATTTTAATATACGTGTCTTCCCTTCCCCTTTTCTCTTGTTCTATTCAACATTCTCAAGTAAATAATTATTCTTGACTTCTGAGGATACTGGGAGTAGTTTATAGAAGTTCTCTTTCAAGTTTCCAGGAAGCCCTGAAAAGTATAGGATACACTTGCTCAAAGTGGGTTAATACTCTGAGATATTTTGCACATTATATCCTTATGCCAGTTTTCAGTCATTCTGATGTCATGTTACAAGGTCACAGTCCTAGGAAAACCAGCCTGATCTGGAAATGCTGTCAGCTTTGATTAGCAGATATCTATGATTAAGAATGATAGTTGAAACTATAAGGGTAAATGTTTAATTGTCACCTCTCCAGTAGGGAAAAAATAAAATGGGAGGGAGATGGTTTGTATAGTTCACTGATTTCTGGGGGTAAATGCTCTCACTAAGGTCAGTTTCAAGCTGCCACTGCAGAATCACTGAATGCTGAGATGGGAAAAGATCTCCAAGAGCCAGAGCTCCCCATAGCCAAAATCTGTGTGAGCTGGCTCTAATGCACCAACCACTGAGACAGACAGCCAGTTTCAGAATGACACATTCAGAGTAGTCAGATTAGACCCTCCCAGTTCTTTCAAAGTATTATTAGGAGAGGGAATTTACCACTCATTTGCTGAGAATCATATTCAGGAGAAAAGTTAACTCAACTTCAAACTTGCCTATTTCTATCTTCTGAATAAAATTAAATATATTTTTAAACCAGACTAAAATAAAATTTAAGGGCTGATACTCAGTTTTCATGCAGCACTCTCTTCTGTCATTTCTCTTTGTTCTCAACTGCTGGACACTTTTTGATCATCTTTTGCTCATACAAAAATAAATGAACCACTGGACACAATGGCTCCTGCTAGTAATCCCAACACTTTGGGAGGCTGAGACAGGAGGATCGCTTGAGGCCAGGAGTCAGAGACAAACCTGGGCAACACAGCATGATTCCATCTCTACAAAAAAATTTTTTTTTAACTTAGCTGGGTGTGGTTGTGTATACCTGTAGTCCCAGCTATATGGGAGGCTGAGATGGAAGGATTGGTTAAGCCCAGGAGTTTGAATTTGCAGTGAGCTGTGGTTGTGCCATGGCACTCCAGCCTGGATGACAGAGTGAAACTCTGAATCTGACTTAAAAAAAAAATAATAACATTAGCCCTTTTGAATCAAGACAGACATTTTGGGAAATTGCATGGTGCCATGGAAAAATAGAGTTGGAATTCAGAGGATACCTGGATTTCATTCCTTGCTACATTGGACAAGTCATTTAAAACTATCTGAGCCTCAGTTTCCTTTTCTAATAGACATAATAACTCTACCTCACAGATGTGTTATGCAGATTAAATGGAAAATGCCTATGCATTCAAAGATACTGTTTTAGCCCCTCACACAGTGGCACAAATTTCATGCAGATCATACTATATCCTACTTCCCATTGAGAGCCTTGGCACACAATTATGAGATGGAGCATCAAACTCCCATCAGGAAACAGAGCAACTTGAACTGGCCTTATAGAATTAAAGCCCATGGCCTTGCTCCTGTCACCTCTTCTCTTAACTAAGCTCACAGGTCACCTCTCTGTTCGCAAAGTTGTCAGACTTCCTGGTAGTCTTTTCTAGGGAAATGAGCTTCAAGGAGTTCTCAGAGCAGAATCCTCAGCCCACTCAGGGCTGCTGTAAAAGGCATGTAGTGGAAATGGGAGAGGGGCAAAAATGGGCCTCTCACCCTTCTGTGGTGTGGTCTGTAGATGCAGGTTGGAATCAGTCCCAAGAAATGCTCTAGAAATGCTGGTTTCCGTCTCCTTTACTATGCCAAACAGGGTGCATCCTTAAAACCTCTGTGACCACAGATGGAGGAGTATTAAACAAGTGGAATTGGCAGAAGTTTGAGATTACTAAGCCAGGTTATTACAAAAAAAAAAGTATTTCTTTTAATTGCAGAATAATTGAGTGTTTTTATATCCATGAAAAAGACGTCTTCCAATATAAGGGTAATCTAAATTTCCTGGAGACTACTTTGACGTTACCGAATTTACACTTAGAATATTTTGGAAGGAGCAACATGACCACCACAATCAGCCTCCAAAGGGATGTCATAGCACTTGAATCTCCTTAACCCAGTGTCTAGGCCAAAATGCTGCCACAAGGCTGAGGAAGGTAATTCCTTTGTCCAAAGTCAACAGGAAGTGCAAGGCTAGAGATAATTGGGAAAAACAGTCATCCAGATTGATTTATCATTGCTATACCAATTGATAATTAAATTGTCTGTGGCTAAAGACAAAGGCTCAAAAGAGTCTGGAGTTCTGTAAGAATAAGGCATGGAGTTGTTATACTCTGAATGCTGAATGGAACTATAAGTGTGTTCACTTTACAGAAGTGTGAACTGAGACCTGGAAAGGTTAAGTATCTGGTCGGGTTTACCTGGCACGGTTGTTGGCAGACCTGAGACTAGAACCCACAGTTTTGGATTCTTAGTCCTATATTCTTTCTGTTACACCTAGGCCTAAGTTCTTTCTACCATACCAAGACCTTAAAGTAGAACACGAAATACCAGAATTTAAAAATGCAAAAGCTACAGTGAGTCCAGGAGCGCCTCTGCATGTGTCAGATTGCTGCCTCTGATCTTTCTCACCACCACACCCCTGGACCCCACAACAAATGAAGTTGATTTTGAACTGTTTAGCCCCTCCCATGCCTTGAGTATGATGCTATATCCTCTGAGAGCCCTGCAGTCTCGGTAGGTGAATCAAGAATTTAAGAAAGGGATTGTGGCAGATGGTCTTCCTCTCTTTCAGATACCTTAGAGAGAGGTAGCGTGTCTGGCTTATGAGTGAATGATGAGAATTAATCGAGCCCAGTGATTTGGAGATACATATTATGTAACATAGTTATTTAAGGAGTTACGCTGTTAACTCCTTAATAAACAAATGCAGTTTTTGCTGCCTGTTAGTTTAAGCCCTGCCAAAATAAAACTTGAAATGAGTCCAGCTGGCACTAAAGGGAGTTTACACATATGCTAAGAAAAGCAGTTAATCTCTTCTGAGCAATAAATGGTCATGAGGGTTTTGCTACAGTTTAAGCAACTCCTTCACCAACTAGGTATTTTTCTAACTAGCTGGCCCATGTAAGAAATATTTACTCTAATGCACCCTCTGTCAGGCACAGAGTGCATTTGACAGTGTTCTATAATAAGATGAAGCCACATGAAAGGATGGGGTATACTCTGTGCCTAATTTTATGAATCCACTTCTCCCTAGAAAGAGATAATGAGGGTTTATAATGTGTCTCTTACTGTGTTCATTCCTTCATTAATCTACCTTAAAGGGAGCTGATTAAATGTTTGAAGTATGACAAACTTTATGCTAGACATTTGGGATACAAATATGAGGGACCTCAGAGCATAATAGGGTAGATGAATGAACACTATATAACCCAGTTACATTACAATGTTCTTAGTATAACATCAAAAATATGTACTAGATTGTATAGGATTATAGAGGAGGAAGTAAATAAAACGTAAGCAAAGCTCAATTCCAAATAAAATCTACAATATGCAAACATGCTTGACACTATATCTTCTAGGCCTATGCAATACAGAGACTCATTCCTTAATCTATTTGTTTTGGTTGGCTGTTTTAGGTGCTGTGGTTCTAACAAAGTATTGCCTTCTTCCAGAGGAGCAGACTCGCAGAAACCGCTTTTCTCTGCTTCCTGGATGTATATTCCCTCAAGTGTCATTATGTCTACTCACAACGAAGACCATCTTTAATCTCACTCAGATTGCTACATCCTTAACAGTGTATGGCATCCAGAAGATTATGGCAAATTTTAGATGATTTTTATCCAAGACTTCTCAACTCAGTGCAGTCTCACCACCTAGCCAAAATTCTAGCCTGGGTTACTAAGCTCCTGGCACATCAAGAATGGAGAAAGGAAGAGAAATGTTCCCCTAATCCCTGTGGAATTCTCCCTGTGGAAGGAAATCATGTGGAAATCTCCTTGGCAATCACTATACTAGTGGACACAACAGTGAAACTTTGCATTGTGCCTTGAATTTATTAGCTCATTAAATCCCACACAATAACCACTTGAGGGAGATACGATACTCTCCCTACTCTGCAATGAGAAAGCTGAACATTTTGATAGATATGTGACTTTCTCAAAGCTATTCAGTTAGCACAGGCAGTCTAAATCCTGATCCCCTGGTCTCATTGACTGTATATACATTCTTTTTTTCCACATTAACAGAGGCCAAAATCAAGCTTGTTATATATATTTTCATAACCCTGGTTCAGTACCTGGACAGCGCTATATCAGTTTTCTTTTCTATGAAAACATAAAGTTCATAATTCATTCATAGGGCAAATGATAGCTACAATTTAAATACATTGCCATAATGCTCTAAGAAGAACATCTGCCAAAATTGATAATCAGATTAGAGGATTGAGAAATTTAATCACTAAAGTCCTCATTTTCACGGTTATATTTAGCAGAAAGTAATGGACCTTGACCTTTCAAATGTAAAGGCATCTTTTCTTTCAAATATATTGTCTCTTTATAACGTGGCCAAAATCCCATGTTAGTTATACATTAATTACTGCAGTGCCATATTCCCTCCAAATGCTCATTTTTTTCTGGCTTATGTTGAAAAGCTTTTGTATCTTAAATCACACATGAGGGACAATCTGCTACTTGGGGCAGGAAGAGGCAATAGCTGAAATTTGAAAGAAACACACATCTCCTAGGACTCTCACTATGTTTTTTCTCTTATTGATTATTAACCGAGGAAAAACTGAGTGGAGCTGAAAAGTTTACGTTAGAAGAGAGTAAAATATGTTAACCTCGACTACATATTCTGAACCAGCCAGGGAAGGGTGAGTTGTTTCTGTTGGTCAACTGAATCTCAGGTGTCTTTGGTCTTCCTTTCTCTTACAAGGGAAGTAATGTTCAAGACCTATCAGAGACCAACCCCTTGTCTACTGCTCTTCATCCTTTTTTCTCCTGTTTTCTCAATGACTTTACTCCTTCCTGTTTTCAACAGCATCAGCTCTGTCCCCTTTTACTCTTTGGGAAAGACACCCAGATTTTAATAATTTCCATCTGGAATGCTTTATCTCTGACTTTTCAACCAAAAGTTAAAATTTATATTTGACTCTATATCCTTCTCCTATCAGTGTTCCCACTTCACTGCTCCATTTTCTAGGCAAATTTATCCAAAATTTTACCTCTACTATCTCTCTCCACTTCCTCATCTTCTGTTTTTCCCAGATCACTCCAATTAAACTTCCTTTTAGGAAGAGGAAGAACAGGAAGTGCTATTGTCAAGAGCAAACTTGACACATGCTACTAGACCTCTCAATATATGGCACCCAAAGCAACTGTCCTTAAAATCACGCAACATCACATTTTCCATCAACATCTTATCTAAATTCTTTTTATTATTTGACAATTACAAATACTCCCTCATTCTTTTTTTTTTTTTTTTTTTTTTTTTTTTTTGAGACGGAGTCTCGCTCTGTCGCCCAGGCTGGGGTGCAGTGGCCGAATCTCAGCTCACTGCAAGCTCCGCCTCCTGGGTTTACGCCATTCTGCTGCCTCAGCCTCCCAAGTAGCTGGGACTACAGGCACCCACCACCTTGCCTGGCTAGTTTTTTGTATTTTTTAGTAGAGACGGGGTTTCACCGCATTAGCCAGGATGGTCTCGATCTCCTGACCTCGTGATCCACCCATAATACTCCCTCATTCTTTAAATGTTTTCTCTCAGTCTTCATGATACCACATTCTTTTGTTTGTTTCCTACTTTGTTGACCTCTCCTTCTCAATCAATCTGTCCTTTTGTGGCTAACCATTAAAGGCTAGGTGACTCAAGACTCAACCCTGATAATTCGTTTCTAACTATATTATTTTCTTATGTCATTTCAAATCAATATACATATAAACCTTGCACATACATTTACACATGCATATACATATACATGTATTTGTGTGTAGTCTTGATCTTTCCTCAAAATTTCAAACATTTATATCTATTTAGTATCTCCACTTGAATGTGTAACAGAAACTCGAACATTTTATGTCCTAAACTGAAGTCTTTATTATGTATCCCCAGTCTTCCTCCTTTCTGTAAATGACCCTTCTATTTAGATTCTCAAGGCAAAATCTCTGGAGTCATTCTTGAGAGCTACCACTGCTTAACAACGCAATTCATCGGCAGTCCTTTCAATTCTACCTCCAAATCATTTTTTTTTTTTTTAATACAGAATTTCGCTCTTGTTTTCCAGGCTGGAGTGCAATGGCGTAATCTCAGCTCACTGCAACCTCTGCCTTCTTGGTTCAAGCGATTCTCCTGCCTCAGCCTCCCAAGCAGCGGGGATTACAGGAGCCCACCACCACGCCCAGCTAAGTTTTGTATTTTTAGTAGAGATGGGGTTTCACCATGTTAGCCAGGCTGGTCTCAAACTCCTGACCTCAGGTGATCTACCCACCTCAGCCTCCAAAAGTGCTGGAATTACAACCAAATCACATTTTTAATCTACTCATATCTCTTTATAGCCACAACAGCCAATGTAGTTCAAGTCTGCAATTTCTAAGGAACCATTACATTAAATTTTTACCTAAACTCCTTGTTTTTACCTTTGTTTCCCATTTAACCCCACACAGAACTTGGAGTAGTTTTAGTATGTCAAGCAAGTAAAAAAAATACATGTTTTACTTGTCTGATCCTCTTACTGTTACATAAGCTCTGTGAGAGCATAAAGCTTATCTGTCTTATTTACCACCGTATCACAGAGCCAAGAATGAGACCTGGAAAGTAGGCTCTCATGAACATCTGTGAAATAAACAAATGACTTTCTATTACCACTAACCTTCTTCTTTACAAATGTCTTGAAAACTCAAATGGCACAGTGGAAACAGAGAAATAGAGTTGTTCTGGGAAAGAAAGTGAGTTGTCATAGAATATATTTGGTTGTCTATAAGTCGCATGCACCTTGAAAATAAGCTAACATGTTGAGAGAGAATGGTATCCATGTAATAAAATAGCAACAGATACAAAAGCAACTGGTTTTCAAAAAATCAACTATGATAAAATTTATGATCAACCTGACCAGTTGGAAAAAAAACAAAAACAAAAACAAAAACTACCTTTTATTTGACCATAAAAATTCAGCTGGGAATGTGATATATACTGAGGAGTTATAAACAAAGCAAGAGATAAGAAAGCTGAATTTGCTGTTTTAACCTCAAGCAATCAAATGAGTGCCTAGCCCATGTGAATTGCAGAACAAATATTTGATGAATAAATGAATACTATGTGAGCTGCTATCACATTATTGGCCTTGGCAGAAAGACAGAGGGAAAAAAGAGTAGATACATAGAGATAAAGGCATTTGCATGTTGAGTATTTATCAGAGTGTCTATTACATGATAAATGTTCCAAAATAGCTAATATCATCTCATTTAGTCCTCAGGACAGCAAACTCACTGTCCTTTGTAAATTTCACCTCATCTCCCTCACTTTCAAGTGTTGCAAAGTTTAGTCCTTTGTTCTCTTCTCTTTCCTGTTTACTTTGGTATTCTCCTCTGTTCTCCCCCAACTCTGGCCTCTTCCCTAAACTCCAGATCACCTATTCAACGAATGGCTAGCAAGTATCTGAGACTTAGTATTCCCTTTTTATATTCTCTGATCTCAGGAAATAGCAAATCCCTTCTTTTGGTTGCTCAGGCCAAAAAAAATAATAATAATAACATCATCTTGATTTTTTTCTTTTCTCTTTGTTTTGTGTGTGTGTGTGTGTGTGTGTGTGTTTTCCATTCTACATCTGATCCGTCAGCACACCCTGATGTCTCTGCTTTTAAAATGTATTTAGCATCTCAGCACTTGTCCCCACCTCCACTCGCACCACACTGGTTTGAGCCACTTTCATATTTCACCTTGACTGCAATTGCCCCTTCTCTGCTTGCACCGTTGCCCACTATGAGCTAGCCTCCAAACAGCTGCCAGATTGACCCTGCTAAAGTATATGATAGATAATGTCACTCTGTTACTCAGAATCCTCCAATCTTCCCTAAGTCACTCAGAGTAAAGCAAGAGTCTTCACAGTGGCCTGTAAGACCTATACGGTCATTGGTTTTATATACTACTTCTCCCTTGAATTCACAGGGCTCCTTATATTCAAGGTTGTCTACTGTTGCCTTATACTTGCTGTTCCCTGGAACGATTTTCTCTTTGATACCTACAAAGCCAACTCTCATAGCCCTCAGATCTTCACTCAAGTAGCATTGTCAACAGGAAGGGCTCCTTTGGCCATCCTCTCTGTAATTGAAACATGGCTAACACTGTTCTTATTCCTTTCCTGCTTTATTTTTCTCCTTAGCACTTAATCAAAATTTGGTATATTTTACTTTTGTAACTTTGTGAGTGTCTGTCTCCTTTACTAGAATGTAAGTTGAGGGGAAAGGTTTTTATCTGTTTTTTTTCCCTCTGCTCTACCTCAAGCACTTAGAATCATATCTGGCACACAGTAGGCATTCAATAAAAATTCTTAGCTGTTATTTTTTTATAATGTCAAGTACAATGTCAGGATCAAAAAGAATAGCATAGAATAAGTAAGTTTACATCCATATGATTATAAGCTTATTGTGCATAATACAGTGGATTTGTTTCTGAAAAATTGTCAGAATTACATGTTTATAAATATAGTTTCATGTCAAACTGCATGTTTATAAATCAAATAAAGTGTGCTGGTAACATTGCTATTTCAAATAATCTGTAATTAATCCTCTATAAAACAAATAAGTTTTAAAAATAATTCAAATAATTTCTTCCTAATCTAGCCCTTTGTAAATTAAACATTTTATTTGTCAGGTATTTGTACTTCAAAATACACTTATGGATAATGTGTAAAAACAAACAAAAAACAGGTGGCCTTTTAACTTTACCTCAGCTCATTTTAAATCTAAAATAAATTAGCAAGAAAGGTAATAGAAGCTCTGAAAGACATCATGAGACGCTTAACCTACTCTATAGAGTTCTATCTTCCCAAGGTGTTTAACAAACACTAAAATGTGGTGCATGTAAGGAAGCTTCCTACCCCTCTACTTATGACCTCCATGATCTGCTTGCATTGCCAAGCATATCTACCTTTCTTTTTCACACTTTGTCAATGTAACAATGTTTCCTGAGAATGTTCAATGTATTGAGATGCAAGCATTAAAAATGATTTGTTTTTACAGAAATTGCTTCAGCAACTATGCTATGTTGAACTGACATTTCCTAATGAGCAGTCACTCTTTAACAATCATTTAAACTGATATCATTGTGGGCCATACTTGGCTAATAAAAACTCATTCTAGTATTTAAGTTCAAGAAAAGTCTAGGCAGTGTACATTTCCTCTACCACTTCTGGGGCTCTATAACCATGAATTTCATCTAATCCAGAGATTCATTTGTACAAGAAATATTTCATAATGGCCTGTTTAAAACCACCAATCTAGGGAGGCAGGAGGATCACTTCATCTCAGGAGTTTGAGATCAGCCTGGGCAACATGGCAAGATCCCATCTCTATTTAAAAAAAAAAATAAGTTATCTGGACATGGTGGCACCTGTAGTCCCAGCTACTCAGGAAGTGAGGTGGGAGGATCACTAGGGCCTGGGAGGTCAAGACTGCAGTGAGCAGAAATTGCACCACTGCACTCCAGTCTGGGTGACAGAGTGAGACCCTGTCTCAAAAGAAACTCACCAAACCCATCAGTATGGTGCCTGTATTAGGGTTCTCTAGAGGGACAGAACTAATAGGAGATATATATCATAAATATATATATATATGTAAATGGGAGTTTATTAAGGAATATTAACTGGCACAATTACAGAGTCCCACAATAGGCTCTCTGCAAGCTGAGGAGCAAGAAGCCAGTCTGAATCCCAAAACTAAAGAACTTGAAGTCAGATGTTCAAGGTCAGGAAGCATCCAGCACAGGAGAAAGATGTAGGCTGGGAAGCTAAGCCAGTCTAGGCTTTTCACCTTCTTCTGCCTGCCTTTTAATCTGCCTGCACTGGCAGCTGATTTGATTGTGCTGCTCAGATTAAGGGTGTGTCTGCCTCTCCCAGCCCACTGACTCAAATGTTAATCTCCTTTGCCAACACCCTCACAGATACACTCAGGAGCAATACTTTGCATCCTTCAATCCAATCAAGTTGACACTAAGTATTAGCCATCACAGTACCTAAATTATATGTATAAAATACAAAAAAGCAGCAAATTGTGTAGACTAAGTACAATATGAAAATATTCACCATGACTATACATAATGAACTAGAATTTTTTAATGTATAGAATCACCATAGACATAGCAACTGAGAATAGAGACTGACACATATATCAAGCCCATGGCTACATAGAGTGATATGATGTTCTGAAAGAGAAACAAAAAATTATTGGTGCATGGTCTTCCTTTTATTTATATGCGTTATTGTAAAAAGTGTACATAATAGCCAGAAAAAAATATTTTGTTTCTATGTAAAATGAAGTGAGTTTCAAGGTTCAAATAACCATAAATATGGCTTTTGTCCATGTGGAAGTCTGGCATATCTGACAGTCATGCTGAATGTGTCACATTTCATCTTATGCTGCAAGATCCCAGAAAATGCAAGATACCTGATATTCCTTATCCATACCCACAAAAATTACGGAATACTGTTACAAACAAGCTGATGTATTTTCATAAGGGCCCCTAGGGGGCAGTATTGCCCCCATTGAGAACCAGGGATCTATGGATGGGATACAACTCAGAAATACTTCCCCCCTCCTGCCCTCCTCTTGCCTTTTATTGGACCTTAGATATTCTGATGGTAGGGCAGGACGGAGGAAGAAGTGAAAGGGCAAACATCTCCTTATCTAGGGTATGCTTTCCCCCAGGCTGGCTGTAACAGCAATCTTAGCTTATTTGTCTATAGGTCTTCAGTCTTCCCCTTAAATTTTGACTAAAGGTGGGGTGGGGATGGTTGGCAATAGGTTCAATAATCTGATCTAGTCTCTTAGGACTTTTTTTGTGGAGAGGTGGACCAACCTGAAAGCTTAGAATATGAGTGGCAGCTTTAGTGCTATTTGTCATCAACTCTGGACTTTCTATGTAATTCTGGGGTATGAAGAAACAAATCCACTCCTTTACACTAGTTTGAGAGATACGTGCTGCAATGAAAAATACGTCAGTTCAGACGTGCTGGAATGAAAAACACCTATGTTGTAACCTCAGCTCCACTGCCTCTCACTGTTTAATTTAGGGCATTCAAACTCCCTGGAATGCATTTGCCTCATCTGCAAAATGGAATAGGGAGTAAAGTAGATGATATTAAATTTGAATTTGAACCATTGACTTCAATATGACACTAAACATTTGGAATCTCCATGCAGACAATATTCACTGTTCTTCTTTGTGTCCTTGAAATAAGTGAAAATTTTCGTCCTTTTTTTTTATATATATATAAGACCTGTGACATCAAATTTGGTAAGAAATCTAGAATCTGCCAATAATATATTTGCTCTAAATAAAGTGTTTTAAATGTTTAATATTATTGAGCATGGTGTATCACAGCATTTTAGAGTTAAGAAATCATTTATTGATAAATGAAGTTAGAAAAATTGGATGTTTTTCTATGTTTAGGTAAATGCATATGACATAGGTTAGGTGACTTTGTCAATACTTCCTGATCTCTTCTATATACCAAACGCTATACAGAACAATAGAAAGTAATGAGGACATAAAAGTTATGCAACGTATGACCTGTCTTGTAAAGCCTCTAAAACTCCACTGTGTCTTCGGTTGAGTTTGCTAGAAGCAAAGCCTAAGACAGGAATTCTTGTGTAAGACATTTTTCCAGGGCAAGCTCTCAGGAGAAACTGCTAAAGGAGTAAGGCTGGGGCAAGAGGAGAAGTTAGTAAAAAGTGGTTTCGGAAGTCTGGCATCATTCTAAACCCATGGAAAGCTCTGAAAGTTTCTCAGTTACAACAAAGTTTTTCAGCCCAGAAGCAAGGGGGCTAGGCTGATAGGACCCCACATTAGCCAGCCTTTTGCTCCAAGTCAGCCTCAGGGGTCAGATGGGAACATAATCTCCCAGGCATCATCAGGAAAAGTGTTGCCCATCAGATAAGGGCCAACCTGTGCAAGAGGTTTGCCCTTGACAGTCAACACCTGCAGCTGCTGCGGACTCGGTACCTTACCCTGGAAAAAAAAGAGAGCTGGGCAGAGCATCTGGAATGCATGATATTAAAGGAGCCAAATGATGTACACATGATCTGCTATAAGTGTATCGGTAATATCACCTATGTCCTTTAGCGTACCTATAAGTTCCCCTATATTATATGGCAAGGGCCATATAAGACAGTACAGTTTGAAATTCTGGAAGTACAACAGAGTTAATAACACCAGCTAACACGTGCAAGTGCTTGCTCTGTTCTACACGCCGTTACAAAGTCCTTACCTACGTTATCCACATTTAATCCTCTCAAAAAATCTACAAGGTAGGTAATATTATTGCCCCTATTTCCCTGTAAACTAAGGCACAGGCAGGTCAAGTAATTTGGTCAGGGTCACACAGCTAGCAAGTACCAGTAAATGATTATTTTGTTGATAAGTATGTGAGAGGGCTTCCTGGAACAGAGAAAATGAAATTCTAAACCCAACCCAAGATCTACTAAATTAGAATCTCTAAGGTTGAACTCATAACTGTAACAAGTTTCCTAAAGTGATTCCTGCACACACTGAAGTGTGAAGAGCCATTGCCTAGAGGAATTAAAAGTTTTCCAAAATGAAGAAAAGTTGTGCAAAGAACATTGTCAAAATGTAAAAATGATCATCAAAAATACTTAATGAAGTTTTATATTTAGTCTAAAAGAGTGGGAAGGAAGATGAGAATAACATTTGGGCTCTCAAATACAAAACAGGATTATACAGGAAGAAATAACCTTTGTATAGTCATATTGTTTCTTAAAGAACGGAATAGCAAAAATAAAAACATAGGAATCACTGGGCTCAGGTACCCATAGTGTGTTATTTTCTACCTCTATGTTGGTCTAGGTAGACATTTTTCCCTTAAAATTATCTTAAACTCGAGACCATCCTGGCCAACATGGTGAAACTCCGTCTCTACTAAAAATACAAGTTAGCTGAGCGTGGCGGCATGTAACTGTAGTCCCAGCTACTCGGTAGGCTGAGGCAGAAGAATCACTAGAACCCAGGAGGCAGAGGTTGCAGTGAGCCGAGATTGGGCCACTTCACTCCAGCCTGGTGACACAGTGAAACTCCATCTAAAAAAAAAAAAAAAAAAAAAAAAAAAAAAATCTTAAACTACTACTTATCCAGAGAAGAACGGGATATTTTAAGACTGGGAAGGGAAACAATCTTTCTTCAAAGGTTTTGGAAATGAAAACATCATTTAAATACAAGGAAATAGGTTAACTGCTGATATATTATTAGCAGAGTATTTTCATGTAGATGTACAATGTTATGTTGTTCTCTGAAATATGAATACACTTACTTTTATAATAATACTTCATTACAAAAATTGGACTAGGGAGAAGGAGGAGACACTATAGGCACAATGCCACTTGGCCACTTGGGATAAAGGAAAGTTTTATCTTCTTAAGTTGAAGTATCTAAAAGCTGTTTTATTATTTATGTACTCAGGATTATTGTCTTGTAGGCAAGGTGGTCGTCTTCATGTTTATTTTTCACTTGTGGTAAGTTCACCTTGGACTTTTTATTTTGGGTAAACATCACTTACATCATCATTAATAAGGCTTTGGGGTTCCTTTTCCCCATTATTCAATTTCATAGCATTATCACCAGCTGTTGAGCCTTCTTCCCCATTACTCACTGGTCTAATTGGGGAGAAGAGGAATTGCGAAGAGGGCGGAAGAAAAAGTCTGTTCTAGTAGGATGTTTATTGGTAGATCAGACCTGCCATGTCCCCTTAACCTGCTAAATTTGGTCATCATTGTTACCAGATTCATTGTGACAGTTACAGGCAAATTCCAGGTGTTGTTGGAAAAACACTTATAAGTAATACACTAGTTTATTTTTGATTAAGAAGACTGTTTACGGAGGGGCACGGTGGCTCAAGCCTGTAATCCCAGCACTTTGAGAGGCTGAGACTGGCGGCTCTCGAGGTCAGGAGATTGAGACCATACTGGCTAACACGGTGAAACCCCGTCTCTACTAAAAAATACAAAAAACTAGCCGGGCGAGGTGGCGGTCTCCTGTAGTCCCAGCTACTTGGGAGGCTGAGGCAGGAGAATGACATAAACCCGGGAGGCGGAGCTTGCAGTGAGCTGAGATCAGGCCGCTGCACTCCAGCCTGGGTGACAGAGTGAGACTCCATCTCAAACAAAACAAAACAAAAAAACAAAAAAAAACAAACACTGTTTACTAGGTACACATTTAAACAATCCATTATTTATAATGAACTTATAGTGATACTTTTTATATGGTTCCCTTTTAATACCAGGTTAAATACTCTAGAGATTTAGGGAATTAATGGCCCGTCCTCCAAATGACCTCAAACTAAGTTAAATGACATAAAACATGTGGTGGAGGGTTTTGGAATTGACAGTAAGGATTGGAAACCCCAAATTTTACACTGTACGAAAGACCAGGGGCAAGAAGCAGCTTTAAGTATTTTAGATTATATACTGACTAAACTCACCCCTCCCAACAAACCTGTTGACAGGTGTTTAGGGTCAAATGCTTGACTTAATCATATTAGTGAAGATTAGGAAGAAGCTTTAAATTCCCAAGACTAGTGTGCATTGCTACAATTGTTAAGAGAGAGAGCTCATGTGAAATTGGTTGTCGTGGGATATTTAAAATAAAACAAAGAAGAGTTTACTTTGTAAGTTAAGAGCTGAGGGAATTGTTGGCTAAGACTGATTTGAAATAACTGCAGCAATTCATGTGTAGGTGCTAACCTTCTACACCTTCAGCAGGCAAAAAGATGCCAGTAATCAATATTGAGGACCTGACAGAAAAGGACAAATTGAAGATGGAAGTTGACCAGCTCAAGAAAGAAGTGACACTGGAAAGAATGCTAGTAAGTTGCTGCTTTCTTTAGAATTTTATTTTAAGCTAGAGATACTGTGGTGGTACCAGGTTAGAAAACATTGGCTGGTAAGGCTAAATGTAGTTACAAATAAATTGTTCATCTAAAAATGTATCAAAGATTAAGAAAATTGATAATCAATCACAACTATCTCTTGATTTAGATTCTAAATCGAAGAGGTTGGCAAACCATTTTCCTTTGGCCAAGCCCAATCCTTAGTCTCTTTTTGTATGACCACTAAGATAAGAATGCTTTTACATTTTTAAAGAGAAAAAGAAAGAAAGAAAGAAAGAAAGAAAGAAAGAAAGAAAGAAAGAAAGAAAGAAAGAAAGAAAGAAAGAAAGAAAGAAAGAAAGAGAGAGAAAAAGAAAGAAAGAGAGAGAAAAAGAAAGTAGGAGAATATGAGACAAAAACCATATTTTAGATAAACAATAAAGTAAATATGTGCATACAATAATATAGACATTTTGCTTTTACTTTTCTAAACTTCTCTTTATAATGCAATATTTTGATATTGATATTTTGATACAATATTTTGATATTGCTGCAATACTTTAAGCTATGATGTCATCCCCTCTTGCACTGTCATGGTCAGTAATAAATGAGTACATTCTACTCTTCTTTGGCAAATAAAGATGAGTTCAAACATAAGAACTCACTGGTTCCTCCTAAAAACATCTGACAAATCTTAGAAAGGGTTACCAACAGTTCACTGCCATTAGAAGGAGAAGAAATGGCAAAGGACTAAACCACCAAACAAACAGTGATGAAAGCTTGGAGGATGTAGATATGTATTTTAGGTCCCTTCATTTTAGGAAAATTATTAATAGTAGAACAAAACCTCCACAAGTGGTAACAATAACCTTATATTTTCAAAACATCTCATTTTATCAGGACAAAGTAAAAAAGGAGTTTGTGTTATCTTCATACTTGGTTCAAAATGCCTACTCCCAGTCAAAACTGGGATTTTTGGCTTCTTCTATGTTTATAATAATCTCAAACTCCCCTGTTGCCCTTTCCATATAGGCAAAACGTTTTGCTGTAAAGATAAAATTAAATCAGTACCAAGGCTTAGAACGTACACCAAATAAGTTAAAGTCCTTATTTTTACAATTCAGGGTAAATAAAATGAACTTTTGGGATAAAGGAAAGTTTTATCTTCTTAAGTTGAAGTATCCAAAAACTGTTTTATTATTTATGTACTCAGGATTATTGTTTTGTAGGCAAGGTGGTTGTCTTCTTGTTTATTATTCACTTGTGGTAAGTTCACCTTGGACTTTTTATTTTGGGTAAACATCACTTACATCATCATTAATAAGGCTTTGGGGTTCCTTTTCCCCATTATTCAATGTCTCTCTGCTCTTGGAAGTCAAACCAATTTAATATCAGACTGTAAAAACTCCATATACATACACACACAAACACACATGCATATAGATACACATACATATACATGTACTCTCTTAGTCTCCTCAGGGTGATGTACCAGAATACCATAGACTGGTGAGTTACAACCAATAGAAATGTATTTCTCACAGTTCTGGAAGCTGGGGCATCCAAGATTAAGGAACCAGCAGATTCAGTGTCTGGTGAGGGCCTGCTCCCTCCTTCATGAATGCCTGTCTTTTCATTTTGTCCTTACCTGGTGATAGGGGTGAGGAAGCTCTCTCGGGTCTCTTTTATAAGGACAGTAATCCTATTTATGAGAGTTCTGTCGTCATGACCTAATCACCTACCAAAAACCCCACCTTGGGGGTTAGGAGTTCAACAAATGAGTTTTTAGGGGACACAATTGTTCAGCCTGATACATATATATGATATATATATACACACACACACACACATATTATATATATAATATATAGAAATATATATGTAATATCTAGAAATATTATTTCTCTATATAATAGATAATAATACATATATTATACATAAAATGGAACTTCCAGGTCCTGAGCCCCCAGCTCTGACGTGTAATCAGTACAGTGTGGTTAAGTGGATATACTCTGAAACCATATTCCCAGCTCAGATTCTTTCTCCACAACAACTTTCTGCCTGTGTAATCCTCATCTATGTTAACTAACTTACCTGTGCCTCTGTTTCTTCAAAACAGCGATAGTAATAGCATCTAATTCAGAGGATAATTGGGAGGAATAAACAAGGTAATATACGCAAAGCTCTGAGAACAATGCCTGGTAATAGCAAGTGCTTTATGTCATTATGTTATTATTACCTTAAAATTATTATTGATTCTATGAACCAGACTGATTCATATTATACTGATTT
The DNA here is from genome assembly GCF_037993035.2 of Macaca fascicularis. NCBI lineage: Eukaryota > Metazoa > Chordata > Mammalia > Primates > Cercopithecidae > Macaca > Macaca fascicularis. The sequence goes on along the minus strand of NC_088377.1, from coordinate 127,422,328 downwards.
TTTTTTTTAGTAATACAAGTCTTTGCATCCCGTTTCTAAAGCTGACAGATTTGCAATGACTATAAGTCAATGTAATAGGCAATGACTAAAGACAATTATTGTAGTAACAGCTAAAAATAGTTATCATTTGATTGTGCATCTTCTTGTGCCAGGCACCCGTTAGGCATTTAAGGCAACCAATGTAGCTATTCCTATTTTACAGTAATTTATGTAGTAAACTTATGTAGCAAAAGTAATTTATGTAGTAATTTTATAGTGTTTTATGTAGTAAATGAACCTTAGATGAATTACCTTAACTAAGACTAAATAGCTAGTAAATGAGAAGAGCCTTGCAATCCTATGTAAACTACATATATTTATATTAAGCCTCACTGAAATAATTTTTAAACCTATACACATATATAATTTTAGGTAATTTATTGTTCCTTTCATTCTCACATATGCAGATCCCAGCCAGGCACCTTCAAAACCAACCCCTTATGGACTACTGAATTAAGGAGAACAATTTACACCTCTGTTCCTGTCATCTGGTGAAGGCAAAAGTAGTGACTTTTAGGGGGAGAGTGTGGGACCACTGAGCAAGAGGGAAAAAAATGAATCTAAATTAATGCATATTTCAAAAGTTGTATAAATCTGCAAGTATCATCCTTTGAAGGAAGAACCTAACCTGACAAATGCTTCCTGGCCCCAGTGGAAAATAATTTGTTCTAATATGTAATTAATAAGTCTGCATAGTTGTAAACTAATCTTAAGTCTTATATCAAATTTTCCTTGGAATTTACATAAAAGTGGCCCAAAGATTTCATTTTAAAAAAAAAAAAACAGTAAATTGGTTAAATAACTTATGGTATGGCCACTTATTAGACTGACAAAAATAAAGTAGCATGGTGTTACTATCATGAAAGATACACTAATTGAAAACAAACAAGTTGAAGGTAAAAGAGTTTAAATAATTAGATTTCATGTGTGTGCATATATATATGTATATTTACGTATGTATAGAACATCACCTCTCTCTACAAGGCACGTTAAGTGGTACCTAACAGACTGTAGCTGAAAGGCCTGATTTTTTACTAAATCATTACTATAATGTTGCAGATAATTGAAAAGCAAAATCAAAAACAACAGGAATAATTCAGTCCAGCAAATTATTCACTGACCACTAAAGAACCCAGCCTCTATTCTAGATGGCTGGGATACATTGGACAAATCAGCCAGAGGTCCCTAACCCCTTGGAGCTCACCTAGTGCACCACCATGCTCAATCACTGTAGATGAGTGTAAAGGAAAATTACATGTGTATACTTCTGAGAATTCAGGGATAGTGATAAGCCTGGAATTTAATAATTATTCATTCTCTTCCACCTTTACGAGTCACAGTTTTGGAATGAGGAAAAGGTTTAATCAATATGAAATCTGATGACACCCTTGACTTCTGTTGCCAGCTGTGTTCTGATTCCTGGGTCTTGTCTCCTTCAATGCTGGAGGCAGTGTCTGCTGGGAATCTTTAGCTGGAGCATGACCAGCTGTTTTTCCTTTGTCTGGAGATATATCCAGAAGGATTGGGAAGGCTGCAACTTTCTTCTTTCCTACAAAGTACATATGCATTGGCAGAAAGCAGAGAGAATCATACTGAAAATATACAACCTGAAAATTTATTGTAATAAATAATTCTTGGCATTTGGAGTATTCAGTTTTAAACAAAATGAGTCATCCCTTTTTCCTTTCCCTTAAGGTTTCCAAATGTTGTGAAGAAGTAAGAGATTACGTCGAAGAACGATCTGGCGAGGATCCACTGGTAAAGGGCATCCCAGAGGACAAAAATCCCTTCAAGGAGCTCAAAGGAGGCTGTGTGATTTCATAATACAAAAAAAAAAAAAAAAAGCCACTGAGCATATCTCAAATGTTAATAACAATATGGATTTTTCTCATACATAATAGTACTACTAAGCGTGTATGTGAATTTTTAAATTTATAAATGTAAACTTTTAATAAAAATTGAGTGTTGTAACCCTTCATTCTATGTTTTTTCTTAACATATCTGGCACACAGTTTAACACATAATTGCCAATAAATATTGCTTGAAGTTCTTTAAAAAGAACTATGTTTTTTAAATGATTCTATAGCTTTCTGAGTCATCAGCATATACTAAATGTTTTATGCTTTTTTCACTTCCCTTTCAACACTTATAGTTTTCCACCCAGAAATTTTATGGATAAATTTCTATTTTCTTTCCCAAACTTTCTCTTGCTTATGGAATTAGGAAGCTTATTTTTCTGATATGCACTTCACCTATCTTGTGACTTTTCCCCAGAATGCCAACTGGGTTGAGGGTTCAGTCTGTGGTCACGGAGCACAGTGAATTTAACCAGCACCAGATTCACGGTTATAAGCATACACTTAGGAGCAAGACAGTTCTGGCTTTGCCACTGTACTGCCTACCTCACTTTGGATAAGCTACTTAATTCTTTCTAAATTTGTTTCTTCTAGCATAGGATGAAGATAATAATGGTTCTCTCTTCTGTTTTGTATAGGGGTTAAGTAATACACCAATCCAACTATAACACTCAGCATATTACCTGACCCATGGTAAGATACAATAAGGGTTAACTAGTACTATTACTTACTTAGAAAGGATCTAGACAAAATTTCCACAATCCTTTAAGATATATGCTGTTTTACCCTATCCTCATGAAGACTCTCAACAGCACAGTCTTTTCTTTAATAAGGTGAGCACACATGAGGGAGAAATCTCCATCACCTACATCAGGTCCTTCTGGCATCCTACTGAGTGTGCATGAGTCACATTTCATTACCATTGTGTTAATGACTACGAGATAACTTGCCTCTGCATCTGTAACAAAATGACAAGTTGTAATTACCCAAATCAGAAATCACTTTTGTTGTCAGTGTTTTTCTTGTTGCTGTCTCACATTTACAGTGCTATTTTGTATACTTCAGTGAACAGAATACTCAGAAATACTAATTGACTGTCATCCATTAAAAAAAAAAAACATTAAAATTATCTATTGTTTGGTCTGGAAGGGAGTCTGAAAGTTGTACCAAAGTTTGGTTCCTAGCACCATGCCCTCCCACTCTGACCATCATAAATGCTCAACAAATATCTGTTGACTCTTGTCTAACCCCTTCATTGTGAAATGGAGAAAATAAAGTTTCAGAGAAGTCACCTGACAAATTTCTTCAGTCAAGACTCTGGGCTTCTGGCTGAACGGTCAGCAACATACCCCACCATGTGTCTTCATCAAATATGCTTTGAATATTAAGGGATTTCAGGATTAGTTACTGAATCTCTTATCTATTTGTCCTCAAGAAAAGCTTTTTATCCTCTTATTTAAGTTTACAAAACCCTCTCCATACAGCCCTCCCAACCTCCACCAAGCGCTCCCTGTCTCTCTCTCCCACTCTATTTTCCTCCATAGCACCGTCACTGTCTGGCATACTACAATTTATTTGTTTATTGAATTGTGGTTTGTCTCTAGAAGTTTTCCATCTGCAAGTTAGTATTTATTTAGTGAAGTGTTCAGTATATCCCCTTTTCTCTGATTAAAATAAATACGAAGTACGTATTTGCTATGGCATTCAGTTTAGCATTGGAGACAGATTTTGAAGCCCAACAATTCAAGGTAAAATCCCAACTCTTCCTCCTTGTCATTGAGAACTTTGGACAAATGACCAAATGATTTCAACTCTTTGAACATTTTTTTTTTTTTTTTTGTATAAAGCTAGTGATTAGGATAGATGATCTGAATACTTGTAATCCCTTAGATCACAAATGGGTATACAAGAAGAAGCTAATAAATGTCCTCTATTATTATACTTCCTGTGGACAACATTTTCCCACCATCTGGAATTTAGTCATACTCATCCCGCCACCTGAAATCTCCCTCCACTCCATCCCATTTCAGCTCTTTGAAATCCTACTCTTCTTATGAGACTATCTCTCCTCTTCTACCTCAAGAGTATATTGTGTATATCCTAAGTCATTTAATGTTACTTTCCTTTCTCTTATTATAATGTCTATGGTAGTCTTAATTTCAGTGCTGTATTGGAAATTTCCCAAACCAGAAGCACTGTTCATCTTTGAAACTGTCATATCAACTAACAAATTGTCTGGACAATGTAATTGACTTTAAAAGCAGGCAAGAGTGGTGCTTAAAAAATGTTTATATTCGATAATTCAGAATTCTTATTGACTTAATTAATGATTAAATCACCAGTAGGGGACAATTCCTGTTGCTTAAAACACAGATTGTCAGCAGGTTTGAGTAAGAGAGAAATCACAGGAAGGAAGTATAGAGAAAGATGGTCCAGGAAGAAGGAAATGAAATCATGACTGTCCCACAGGCTACAGAGCTGTAACTGTCAGTGACTTTGGTTTGTTCAGAATTTTTTTATTTCAGGACTGGGATAACCAGGTTAAAGAGAATGAAGTAAGACTACAAGGCAACAAAAACCACTCCCAACACAAACTTAACATGTGACTTTTTAACAAAATTTTCTGATGTCATTAATGAGAATGAGTTATTATAGATACTACAATATATCATATGAGCTACCTGGACTTTAAAGGTATTTTGTGCACATAGGTGAGTGTAAGCTTTAGTAAGGAAAAAAAAAAAAAAAAAAAAAAAAAGGAAAACACCTCACTGTTATTTTAATTTGTACTGGTTTTATTTTAGCCAAATTTTAAAACCAAGCTAATATCAATCTTCCTAAATTCCTAAAATGTGAGTAAACATGAGGAAAATAGTAAACTGAGAATGAGAATGATCAATTTTGTATGATGGGAGTTAAAGTCTTAGAGAAAAAAAAATGGTAAGGGAAATCTTTATTTTTTATTTTATTTTATTTTATTTTTTTGAGACAGAGTCTCACTCTCTTGCTCAGGCTGGAGTGCAGTGGCGTGATCTCGACTCACTGCAACCTCTGCCTCCATGGTTCAAGTAATTCCGTCCCATCACGCCCAGATAATTTTTTTGTATTTTTAGTAGAGAAGGGTTTTGCCATGTTGGCCAGGCTGGTCTCAAACTCCTAATCTCAAATGATCCTCCCGCCTTGGCTTCTCAAAGTACTGGTATTGCAGGCCTGAGTCACCATCCTGACCAGAGAAATCATTTTCATATCATGAATTATAAGTAGTTGCTAAGACACTCAGAGCATCAGATACAGATCATCTTTTGACTTAACATTCTCTTCATCTAGAAAAGGAATCTTAGGGCCGGGTGCAGTGGCTCATGCCTGTAATCCCAGCACCTTGGGAGGCCTAGATGGGAGGATCACCTGAGGTCAGGAGTTCGAGACCAGCCTGGCTAACATGGTGAACCCTGTCACTGCGAAAACAAAGAAATAAATTAAATATACAAAATTAGCTGGGCATGGTGGCACATGCCTATAATTCCAGCTACTTGGGAGACTGAGGCAGAAGAATCACTTGAACCCAGAAGGCGGAGGTTGTAGTGAGCAGAGATCACGCCATGTCTATACTTCTGAGAATTCGGGGATGGTGCTAAGCCTGGAATTTAATAATTATTCATTCTCTTCCACCTTTACGAGTCACAGTTTTGGAATGAGGAAAAAGGTTTAATCAATATGAAATCTGATGACACCCTTGACTTCTGTTGCCAGCTGTGTTCTGATTCCTGGGTCTTGTCTCCTTCAATGCTGGAGGCAGTGTCTGCTGGGAATCTTTAGTTGGAGCATGACCAGCTGTTTTTCCTTTGTCTGGAGATATATGTAGAAGGAGTGGGATGGTGCAACTTTCTTCTTTCCTACAAAGTACACATGCATTGGTGGAAAGAAGAGAGAATTAAACTGAAAATATACAACCTGAAAATTTAGTGCAATAAATAAATTATTGGCACCTGGAGTATTCTGTTTTAAACCAAATGAGTCATCCCTTTTCCTTCCCCTTAAGGTATCCAAATGTTGTGAAGAAGAGATTATGTAGAAGGATAATCTGGCGAGGATCCACTGGTAAAGGGCATCCCAGAGGACAAAAATCCCTTCAAGGAGCTCAAAGGAGGCTGTGTGATTTCAAAATACAGAAAAAAAAAATATTAAATTGTTGGAAATATCTCAAATGTTAATAACAATATGGATTTTTCTCACACATAATAGTACTACTAAGCATGTACATGAATTTTTAAAATTATAGATGTAAACTTTTAATAAAAATTGGAATGTAGTAACCCATCATTCTATGTTTTTCTTAACATATCTGGCACACTGTTTAACAATAATTGCCAATAAATATTGTTTAAAGTTATTTAAAAATAACTGTGTTTTTTAAATGATTCTATATTATTCTGAGTTGTCAGCATATATTTACTGTTTTATGTCTTTTCACTTCCCTTCCAACACGTACAGTTTTCTACCCAGAAATTTTATGGTTAAGTTTCTATTTTCTTTCCCTAACTTTCTCTTGCTTATGGAATTAGGAAGCTTATTTTTCTGATATGCACTTCACCTATCTTGTGACTTTTCCCCAGAATGCCAACTGGGTTGAGGGTTCAGTCTGTGGTCACGGAGCACAGTGAATTTAACCAGCACCAGATTCATGGTTATAAGCATACACTTAGGAGCAAGACAGTTCTGGCTTTGCCACTGTACTGCCTACCTCACTTTGGATAAGCTACTTAATTGTTTCTAAATTTGTTTCTTCTAGCATAGGATGAAGATAATAATGGTTCTCTCTTCTGTTTTGTATAGGGGTTAAGTAATACACCAATCCAACTATAACACTCAGCATATTACCTGACCCATGGTAAGATACAATAAGGGTTAACTAGTACTCTTACTTACTTAGAAAGGATCTAGACAAAATTTCCACAATCCTTTAAGATATATGCTATTTTACCCTATCCTCATGAAGACTCTCAACAACACAGTCTTTAATAAGGTGAGCACACATGAGGGAGAAATCTCCATCACCTACATCAGGTCCTTCTGGCATCCTACTGAGTGTGCATGAGTCACATTTCATTACCATTGTGTTAATGACTAAGAGATAACCTGCCTCTGCTTCTGTAACAAAATGACAAGTTGTAATTACCCAAATCAGAAATCACTTTTGTTGTCAGTGTTTTTCTTGTTGCTGTCTCACATTTACAGTGCTATTTTGTATACTTCAGTGAACAGAATACTCAGAAATACTAATTGACTGTCATCCATTAAAAAAAAAAAATATATTAAAATTATCTATTGTTTGGTCTGGAAGGGAGTCTGAAAGTTGTACCAAAGTTTGGTTCCTAGCACCATGCCCTCCCACTCTGACCATTATAAATGCTCAACAAGTATCTGTTGACTCTTGTCTAACCCCTTCATTGTGAAATGGAGAAAATAAAGTTTCAGACAAGTCACCTGACAAATTTCTTCAGTCAAGACTCTGGGCTTCTGGCTGAACGGTCAGCAACATACCCCACCATGTGTCTTCATCAAATATGCTTTGAATGTTAAGGGATTTCAGGATTAGTTACTGAATGTCTTTTCTATTTGTCCTCAAGAAAAGCTTTTTATCCTCTTATTTAAGTTTACAAAACCCTCTCCATACAGCCCTCCCAACCTCCACCAAGCGCTTCCTGTCTCTCTCTCCCACTCTATTTTCCTCCATAGCACTGTCACTGTCTGGCATACTACAATTTATTTGTTTATAGAATTGTGATTTGTCTCTAGAAGTTTTCCATCTGCAAGTTAGTATTTATTTAGTGAAGTTTCAGTGTATCCCCTTTTCTCTGATTGAAATAAATACAAAGTAAGTACATGCTATGGCATTCAGTAACACATAGAAGATGGTCCTAACCAACATCTCTAGCTTTCAGTTTACCATTGGAGACAAATTTTGAAGCCCAACAATTCAAAATTAAAACCCCGACTCTTCCACCTTGTAGTTGAGAACTTCAGAAAAATGACTTCAACTATTTGAACATGTTTTTGTTTTTGTTTTTTTTTCCATATATAAAATTAGTGATTAGACTAGATTATCTGAATACTTATAATCCCTTAGATCAGAAATGGGTATATAGAAAGAAGCCTAATAAATGTCCTCTATTATTATACTGCCTGTGAACATTTTCCCACCATCTGGAATTTGATCATACTGATCTCTCCACCTGAAATCTCCCTCCACTCCACCTCGTTTCGGCATTTCAAAATCCTACTCTTCTTATGAGACTCTCTCTCCCATTCTACCTCAGGAGTATTTTGTGTGTCTCTTAAGTCATTTAGCATTACTTTACTTTTTCTCATTACAATTTCTACAGTTGTCTTAATTTCAGTGCTGTATTGGAAATTTCCCAAGTCAGAAGCACTATTCATCTTTGAAACTGTCATATCAACTAACAAATTGTCTGGATAATGTAATTGACTTAAAAAGCAGGCAGGATTGGTGCTTATAAAATGTTTATATTGGATCAAACTTCCTAAATGTCTAAATAATGTGTTTACATGAGGAAAATAGCAAATTAAGTAATGAGAATGATCAGTTATGTGTGATTGGAGTTAAAGTAATATAGAAAAAAATTGGTAAGAGAAATCATTTTTTAAATTTTTATTTTATTTTACTTTATTTTTTTTTGAGATGGAGTGTCACTGTCTCGCCCAGGCTGGAGTGTAGTGGCACGATATTGGCTCACTGCAAACTCTGCCTCCCGGGTTGAAGCAATTTTATGCCATGACGCCTGGTTTTTTTGGGGTTTTTTTTCTGTCTTTTTAGTAGAGAAGGGATTTCACCATTTTGGCCAGGCTGGTCTCAAACTCTTGACCTCAAGTGATCCTCCTGCTTCAGCCTCACAAAGTGCCGGGATTACAGGTGAGAGCCACCACTCCCAGCCAGAGAAATCATTTTGATATCATGAATTATAAGTAGTTGCTAAGATATTCAGAGCATCAGACACAGATCATCCTTTGACTTGGCATTCTCTTCACCTAGAAAAGGAATCTTAGGGCCAGATGCAGTGGCTCAAACCCGTAATCCCAGCACTTTGGGAAGCCTAGGTGGGAGGATCACCTGAGGTCAGGAGCGAGACCAGCCTGGCCAACATGGTGAAACCCCGTCTCTACTGAAAAAATAAATAAATAAATATATATATATATATATATACACAAAATTAGCTGGGCGTGGTGGCACGTGCCTGTAATCCCAGCTATTCGGGAGGCTGACAGCAGAATCACTGAACCTGGGAGGTGACGGTTGCAGTTAGTGGAGATCATGCCATTGCACTCCAGCCTGGGCAACAAGAGCGAAACTCCGTCTCCCCGCCTCTCCCCCCCCAAAAAAAGAAAAAGAAAAAATAAAAGGAATCTTAGGTAAGTAGTTACAGGAAACAAATGAGCTCCTAAAAACTGCTTCATGATTGTTTTAACAGACGAAAACAAATATGAAATGAACCAAGAGCATGTAAAATATACTTTCTTTAAAGAAACCATAATTTCAATGAGCTAAACAGTTACCATGCACTGTTTAATTTTATTTATTTATTTATTTATTTATTTATTTATTTATTTATTTATTTTTAGAGAGGGAGGTCTTGGTATGTTGCCTAGGCTGGTCTCAAACTGCTGAACCTTTGGTCTCATGTGATCCTCCTGCCGCAGTTTCTCAAAGTCACTCCATAAATTTTAGAAGAGCAGAATTTGAAAGGTAACCTAGTTCACATACCAAATAAAAAAGCTGAAATAATGTGTTTCTTGCAAAAATCACAAAGATAAAATAAGACCAGAATCCTGATCTGTTTTGAGTTCAAGTTAGTATTAGCTCAATTCCAGTTTAACTGCCTTCAATGTTTTATTTTTCTTTATACAGATTTTTAACAACATAATAAATCAGAAAAATTGTCAAAACCTTGTTTTTCCTATTTTTGCATACCAAAGTAAAAATTTCATGGTTGTTACTCTTTTGTAATTTAAAAGTGAAAATGGTTACTTTCATTTTTATTAACTAATTTCTATAAAACATTTGTGAAAAGACAGTGGGCTAACTAATCAAAGTTCTTTGCTGGTTGCACCTGTCATTTTTACTAAAGAGTGGTTTCTACTCATACTACTTGTAAAATAACTTTTACTGGGGTAATATGTAAAATATAAGTAAAAATTTAAGGAAATATTCGAACATAACTAAACAAATTTTAAAATGTATTTATTCAAAATTTTTGAATGTTGCTGATAAACTATTTCTGCAAGTATACACGAGAAATTGCTTAACATGGTTCTTCTCTGGGAAGTAAATTCAGTGTCTAGGCATAGAAGACTACACGTCCTTTTGTTAAAAAAAAAAAAAAAAAAACTGTTATCATCGTTTTACTATTTAAAACCAAACAGAGCCAGGCGCGGTGACTCAAGCCAGCACTTTGGGAGGCTGAGGTGGGCGGATCAAGGGGTCAAGAGATCAAGACCATCCTGGCTAGCACGGTGAAACCCCGTCTCTACTAAAAATATGCAAATATTAGCTGGGCGTGGTGGTGGGCGCCTGTAGTCCCAGCTATTCCGGATACTGAGGCAGGAGAATGGCATGAGCCCAGGAGGCAGAGCTTGCAGAGAGCCCAGATCGTGCCACTGCACTCCAGCCTGAGCGACAAAGCAACTGTCTCAAAAAATAAAAATTAAATTTAAAAAAAAGCTTTTTCAGAATGCTGTGTGATCATGCAATTGCAACATTTTGCAATTCACTTCAGTTTAAGCAATTTACTTAAGATATTAGAATAAGAACTATTGAATAATAATAAAAAAGAAGACTAATAAGTATTTTGTTTCTAATATGTCTCATAATACGGTGGGAAAAGTCAACGAACCAATATGGGCTTATAAATATTTATCCCTCTATGCAACTAGATGATTTGATGGAAAAGAAATTTCTAAGCCAAAATAATTCTATATTTATGACTTAGAACAAACACACATTAATTTATTTAACCAATTTATTTAACTTAGGTGCTGAACCTATTTAATTTTGGTCACATTCACATTGATTACTTTCACTAATTTATTTAAGATATTTTAAACCAACTTTTTAAATTTAAGTAATAGAAAATTTTAAAAATGAATTAGTGCAGAAGACAGATATGGATATTTGTCTGTCTCCCTGCTTATTCACACGTAAATTTCAGCTGATGATCTAACTACTTTGAGCCTGGGAAACGCTGGTATTTCAAATATTGAAAGTGAAGCTCTTAAACATCTTCTTTGTGAAAATGATTTATCATATATAGACATACAAATACAATTAAAGACACAACACAGTTAGCTGATTCACCACCTTCCCTGCCTTACTATACATTTTGCAAATTAGACAACCAAAACTCAGAAAAATTAAGTGACTTTTTCAGTGATGGCCTGTGGCAGAGCTGGGACTACAAGTCAGGAGTATTCATTAAGTGGTTCATTGTTCTTTTCATTCTAATTTATTCATTGAGGATGAGCAGAGAATGGTAAGAAACTAGGAACGAACAAAAACTCCTGCTTCCTAAACAGAGAATGGTCATGGGTGTCTAGGGTCAGCTACTCCGAAATACTCAGTTAATGCCTCCACTCTTCACTTGCATTTGACTGTGTGAGACAGAAGGTTATCTCTGGAAAGAAAGAGAAATACCCAACTGCTAGGGAAGGTTTCTAACATTCATGTTTGATTTTTCTTCTATTCTTTTGAGCACTATTAACAAGGCTTTAGTTATAGTTAAAGGGAAAGTTTTATTGAATGTAAACATTTTTCACATCGGATACTTTTCCTAGCTTCCCAGAGCAACAGCGCGATAAATATTGCTTTCCAGAAAATTAAGAAACTAATACTAAATGAATCCACTGCCTACATCCAGGAAGGTTCAGGAGCCAGGAATTCAAAATCCTTGGTGTCAAGTGTCACCCAAACCTTGGGGCTGGGGAGTGGAGAAAGGCTTTCTGGTAAGAACTTTAAGATTCCTGCTTCTGTCTTCTATTATATCATCCTTTGATGCGCCACTCTACAAAACATTCCCCCGAAAAAAGTAAAAAAGTAAAAACTCTGCTGCTGAGGATGCAGATGATTATTTAACGACAAAAAATGTCCGAGCAACTTGTAAACGATATTCACACCCTGTTGCCCCCTCCTCTCCCAAAATGTGTAAATCCATATTAGGCCTTGATCTACACAAATCAGCAGAGCACTGGTGGGCATTTCTGGGATTAAGATTGAGCTTCATTTTCTTTTGAGCCTTTTCTTAAGCGTCCACATTCCCCACTATGCATTTATTAGGTTGATGCAAAACTAATTGCACCAACCTACATATGTAATTAGGGAAAAGTAATTACTTTTGCACCAACCTATGTATGTAATTAGGGAAAAACTATATCTGGCATATTTTTAAAACTCTTTGAGAGGCGAAGGGTAGTTATTTCCTGCTGGGTAGTGTACTCTTTTCCTTGCTTCACAAACAAAACCCGGATGTGACTTGGAAACGGAAAAAAAAAGGGGGGGGGGGAGTGCGGGGTGGGGGGGCGAGAAGTATAAAAAGTAAAATTTCTGCTGTCCCCAGTAAGGCAGCCCTAGCCCAGCCGCCCCCCGCGGGCGTGGCAGTCCTGAGTCAGGGCCTGTCCCGGGCCAGCATCCCTGCTGGGCGATTGAGCGGCGGGAAGCTGCTTTTGAACCAGTCTCAAAGTTAACCCTAACCTAGCACCCAAGCAGCCCTCCTAGGTTGTGGGGACTTGAGAAAAGGCAGAGTTCTCATGTCCTAGGACGCTGGGGCGCGCTGGCGTGACGGGGTCCCGGAGGAAGCGGAGCCCTCGGGGAGCTGGGGACCGCAGCGGGGCTGCAGTCACATCCTGTGCGGGTGAGCGGCGGGCCAGGCCCGGCAGTTGTTTCGACACGCGCCGAGCTTCGCAGCTCTTCCAGGGGCTCCGCTGCCCGAGCTAGCCCGGGCCCAGTTCTGGGGCGAAAATGCCAGCCCTTCACATCGAAGATTTGCCAGAGAAGGAAAAACTGAAAATGGAAGTTGAGCAGCTTCGCAAAGAAGTGAAGTTGCAGAGACAACAAGTAAGTTGGCTGTTCCGGAATATTTCCTTCTCTGAAATGAAGCAGGGTTCGGTTTGTCCTGCTTAGTAACAGTAAAACAAATAGTTTAGCTTATTTTTCCTCCCCTTTGTAGCTTCTCTTCTCACCACCCCTTTGACAGTGCCTGGGGACTGCCAGCTGATGTGGGGAAATCGTAGGAGGTAGAGGAGAGGTCTAGGATCCGATAAGGAATTTAAGGCCAAATGTCCTAACTTTTTAAGATGCCTAGGAAGGGGAAAATAGACAAGAAATCTTGCTTTCCATTAGACAGCTGTTTTTCGAAACTCACTTGTAGGAAAAAAGTGGATAGCTACTTGGTTCTTTCATCTTTTACACTACTAGAAAGGATGATATTTGAAAGAAATTTTCTAAAACCATATTGTGAAGTCTTACATTATTTAATTTTGAATTTCACCAGTGGCCTTCAGTGATATGCAAAGAACAGTCCACCGAAACTGGGGAGCAAAATATTAGAATTTCTATCTTTATTTATTTGTAAATCTCATCCCTTTATAATTTTCACTTTATGTTTTATAAGTATGCGATTAATACAGTAGTATCTGTACTTATTTATACAGAATTATACATATACTGAGGTGTATATGAAAAATTTTTTAGTGATCACAATTTAAAAGTTTTAGAGACTATTGATAGAGATTGCCATTTCAATGATAACATATGACCCAGTATTTAATATTCTCCACTGAAACGTCTTGGTTTTATAAGTTTTATAAGTTTTACTTCAATTTCTTACTGGTCATCAGGACCTTCCTTTAGACACTAATCTCTCTTCCTGTTTTAACTCAGTCAGGCATCCTGTAGACTAGGAAAAGTCTTTGAATAGATATTGTTTAAAGATAATTAACCTTTCCTTTTCAGCAAGAAAATTTTGAACTGATCTTATTTATTATGGTTTAGCACTAGAAAAAAATTAAGAAAAACAATGGAAATGAAGCATTATAATATGCTCACTTGCCTTCCTGTTCTAGTTGTAATGAATCTGGTAAGGGCAAGAGTCTTTACTCTTGAGTGATGATTAGAAGATGCAGGCATTTTTGTGTTTTACTTTTTACATATTTCTTTTCTCAAATTTAACCTTTCACATCCAAATCCCTGCTCTTCCTAGCTTTTATAATGAGATGTCCCCTCTATCATGTTAACGGTTTGTAGCTTTAAAAATACCAATGTGTTTAAAGGGGAAAAGAAGGAAGTTACACTACCCACTCAATAAGCATGCTTCTTGACACCTTAAGGGACCCATTTTATGGATGGCAAAGTTCCCGGTACAGCAAGTGTTGGCCACTTAGATATGTTCATACAATAAACCTTAGGAGTTACATATTAAACAGAGTTTCATATACTGAAGTACAGCATTGCCTATGCAAGGTTCTAATATCTTAATATTTGGTATCACTGTGCAGAACTTAGGAAAAAAGACAAGTGTCTTCTACTTATCCAGAGTTTTAAGTTAACTATTGAACAGGGATGTGGATGCAACTGACTATGTAAAAATTGATTGTATCATTCATTAGCAATTTCTCCCTGCTAGCCAGCCTGACCCTTTAGGACACGGCCTGTGGCATCAACTTCCCACCTCCAGAAACCTCAAGTGTATGCCAGAGGGAGAAAAAACTTTGGGTACATGTGTATCCTTAGGAAATACAGAAAGAGGCATCTAAATCTCAAAAATAATATTAAGACATTTGATTACACACTTGGAATTATACATGGTTACTGCTAGACAAGCATTGGAATGCTTAGAGATCATTCATCTCCCTCACTTTAAGGATTAAAAAAAACTTGAGTCCCACAAAGGCTAACGAGCTCCTCATTTAAGACCACAGAGATAGATAGTGATAGGGCAGCTACTAAAACATTCTTCTTCTCATGCCCAGTTCATTTTTCAGTCAATAAATAGTTAACATCTAGGCTACGTGTTCAGTCCTTAACTCAGGCCCCGACAAAACTTGCAAGTTCCGTTCTGGCTGTAGTTAAATGTTTATCAAACATATCCTCTTGATTACAGAAGGAAATGTATCAAAGGAGTAATTACTCACATTTGGAGGTTGCAGACCTCTTCTGAAACCTAATGAAAAGACCTTGTAAGAAAAGATTCAATGTAGGGAGCATGAATCTTGTCCATAAATTAACTTGGGACCACAGACCCTAGGTTATGGACACGTGCATTATCAACTCTGAAAATTCACTTAAAATGTATGCACTCTGAATGTCAGCAACAATTGAGAGCAAATGTTACCTGAAAGAATTGTACCTGAAAGATTTTATTTTGCCAGATTTTAAGTCACAGAACTACATCACCTACTTTTCAATTTAAGGTCAGAGGCTTCCACACTTTTTTGCAAAGGATAATCATTTGGGATGTGGAAGTAAAATATTAGCATTTCTATTTTTGTTTAGTTTTAAACCTCACCCATTAATAATTTCCAGTTTATGTTTTATAATTTTGCATGATGTATTAACAAAACAGTATCTGTAGTTATTTGTAGTTAAAAGTTATATTCATTTTGGGATACATATGCAAACATGTTTTAGTAGTAACCATTAAAACAGTTTGAGGTTACTAATTTAGATTACTAATTCAGTGGGAACATTTGCCCAGTTTTCCTAGGTCTCCATTTAAATTTGCTGGTGTGGCCCAGCGCAGTGGCTCACTTCTGTAATCCCAGCACTTTGGGATGCCGAGGCGGCCGGATCACGAGGTCAGGAGATCGAGACCATACTGGCTAACACGGTGAAACAAAATTAGCAGGGCGTGGTCGTGGGCGCCTGTAGTCCCAGCTACTCGGGAGGCTGAGGCAAGACAGTGGCGTGAACCCGGCAGCTGGAGCTTTGCAGTGAGCCGTGATCATGTCACTGCACTCCAGCCTGGGTGACAGAGCGAGACTCCGTCTCAAAAACAAATAAATAAATTAATTAAATTAAATTTGCTGGTACTTCTGTAATTTTTACTGTAAATTTCTTACTAGCAACACAGGGCTTCATTAAGACCCTAATTTCTTTTATTTTGCTTTTATTCTTTTTTTTTTTAACTCATTCTTGCAACCTGTCTTTTAAGGATAGATAGACTTTTTGAAGAAACGATTCTTGTAAGAATAGACTTTTTGAAGACATTATTCAATTTTTTCTCCATCGCAGAAAAAATTTATTCTCAGATAAGCCTAATAAGTCTCAGAATCTAAGTCTTTTATTATGATCATTGCCCTCATGCAGCAGGAAGAAATTCTGAGGAGCAACACAGAGTGCAATATTTGGACAACTCCAATCTTTCCAGAGTCAGGCTTTTTCCAAAGCTTCTATCATTTTGTGAAATTTCAGAACATGACACACACCCATAAGTGAGAATCGTGGCATTATACACCCCAAAACATTTGGGGATTATCTACTACTGCACCTGCTCATTAGCATGAAAAATTAAAATAAGATTATATTTCAGTTCCTAAAATATTGTAGATGTGTCATAATTGTATTTTAGCAGAGGAAGGAAATCATATGAGACACAATGGGAAAAAATTGCTGGAGATGATTTATTTAATGCAGTGACTTTCAAACATTTTTGAATTTGACCAACGACCAACAGTAAGAAATATGTTTTACATAGATTGTATCATAGATATAGTAATAGAATAAAAATATTAGAGTGCAGAACCCAGATTTTATATGTGTATCATATATAATATATATACACACAAATATACATATATGTAAAAAAATGTTTAAAAACTGCTTGTATTCAGTTATACTAATTTCATTTAGGGGTAGGGACAAAGTTTAAACAACCATAAACTAATATATTCTTTTTTTTTTCTGTACTTAAGGTGTCTAAATGTTCTGAAGAAATAAAGAACTATATTGAAGAACGTTCTGGAGAGGATCCTCTAGTAAAGGGAATTCCAGAAGACAAGAATCCCTTTAAAGAAAAAGGCAGCTGTGTTGTTTCATAAATAACTTGGGAGAAACTGCATCCTAAGTGGAAGAACTAGTTTGTTTTAGTTTTCCCAGAAAAAACCAACATGCTTTTTAAGGAAGGAAGAATGAAATTAAAAGGAGACTTTCTTAAGCACCATATAGATAGGGTTATGTAGAAAAGCATATGTGCTACTCATCTTTGCTCACTATGCAGTCTTTTTTAAGAGGGCAGAGAGTATCAAAGGTGCAATTATGGAAATATGAGCATTACTTGAGCATGACACTTCTTTCAGTATATTGCTTGATGCTTCAAATAAAGTTTTATCTTGGGAAGATGAGTGTTGGTGATTTAAGAAGGCACTTTTCATCCATTAACTTTTATATTTCTCCCCAAAATCTTTTGGGTGTGGAATATGATTGGGCTTGGAATATGATTGAGAAGATTAGGTGGTTCGACAGATCACACCTCCAATCCAGTTCTCTGCATCAACGGTTTAGAGTGCTGAGTTCTGACCACAGGAATGTGTTTGATCTAACCTTAACTATTTAGAAACTGAGCAGGTAGAATTCCTATAACATTGACAGAAGTCACATTATCTGAGTCAGGAACAAGGCCAAGCCACATCTATGTTAGTAATATCCTAGTTTATCATCATTTAGATCTTCTTAATAGTGTTCCTGTAGGAGTAGCCTTGAAGAAAAGACTGAGTTGGGGATCAGGAAGGGTGCCCTGCCTCTCCGCAGCATAGTGGCCAGGCCAGCCCTGGCTTTGAGGACCTGCACAGAGCTACATCTCCCATGTGCTCTCCAGGTCTTGGGCACGGCACTACTCCAGTTCTGTGGCATTGGTGCAGACACTTGGATCTCTGCACTCATGCTTACCAGCATTTTCCAGCAGGCCTTGGTCAAACATGGCTCTTTTTCTTCTCCTCCAAAGGCACCAGTGAATCTTTGCCCACTTTAAAGATTAGTTGGTCTTTTTCTTACTGATGTGTAGGAATTCTTCATATATTCTGGCCTTTATTCATGGTTGGTGATATGTGTTGCAAATACCTTTTCCCAGTCTGTGGCTTACGTTTTCACAGTGACGTTTCCTTCAGTGGTTTCATCCTGCAGGGGCAACATGCCAGAGTATAACTCCTGCTGAAGTTCATAACAAGGGTACCTGAAGCCCAAACCTCAAAAAAAGGGACCTTTCTTTCTCTCCTTGAGCATTCTCCCGCTTTCTCCTCCATCTTTGGGTCAAAATTGCTCCAAGTTTGAGCCAAAAGAAAAACATGGAAAAACCCTTGCTGGTTAGCTCTAGCTCAAATGGACTTAGTTATTAACTTGACCTGCAATTTTCAATGTGGCACCAGAAGCCAATATTTCTCCTTGACTGGATCTTTTCTCCCACTTAGACATGTAGGTATACCTTACTATCAAGCCAGAGAGGTGCCTGTAACCTGTAGCACTTCCTAAAGTATATCAGCATCCTCACTCTGAAATTCCTTTCCTTTCCCTCTCTGGGAAAGAACAGTATTCCCTAGGCTTTTGAAAAATAGGTCACACAAACCAAGAGCAGGAACTATTTCCTTCAGTTTCCTGACACTTTCCAAGTGATGATGTCAATTGGGATTACTGAGAGCCAAGGGATAATTTTAGCCCAAAATTACTACTCCTAGGAAGGATTTAGGAATAGTAAAGGTATATTTCTTCCAAACAGCATAGAACAATTAGTACTACTAGTCATTTAACATTTAACATGGTATGGAAATAGAGCTTTGGTGCCTGTAAAGTTTTACTTTTATTAGCTGTTTCATTTCTTTGCACTCATAAAGTTTTCTTTTGTTGCTTATGAAAGCAAACATTTATTCCGGTTACTGGCAAGGCAGATTAAATCACCTGCTTCTTTTATGAAGGGCCAAGACACATTTATTCCCTAACTTGTTGGGAGTTTTGATTACAAATCTATATCCTGATGTCTATTAGCAGATTCAGCTATCCTTTCATGTACACTCCCAAGTCCTAGCTTTGGCTCTTCATGTCTCTTTCAACCATATGATCAATCAGTCAAGACGACCTCTGGTTTTTCCTAAATAAATATCTAATCTTGTAGGTGCTTCTATTAAATCTAATTCTGTTTCTTTTTCTTACTGTTTATCATTATAACTCAGCCAACACGTAGGACTGCAATGAAAATATTTTAATTTTCTACTGTTCAACTGCTAAAACTTATTAGCTTGTATTAGAAAAAGAAAAAATGCATCCACTATATATTTGGATATATTGTAAATGTAACCTTTGGTGACTGAGAATTTGTTAAGCAGAATTTAAATTATGTATCCAATTCATTCCAAGTGTATGGTTGCGTAATTATTTACTATTTGATTAAAAATAGTTATCATGCATTGTGTAGCGAGACTTAGTTTCTATAAACTCAGATAGAATTAGGAAAATCAGGCCGGGCGGAGTGGCTCACACCTGTAATCCTAGCACTTTGGGAGGCTGAGGCAGACGGATCACGAGGTCAGGAATTCAAGACCACCCTGACCAACATGATGAAACCCCATCTCTACTAAAACTACACAAAAAATTAGCCGGGTGTGGTGGCGCGCACAGGTAATCCCAGCTACTCAGGAGGCTGAGGTGGGAGAATCACTTGAACCCTGGAGGCGGAGCTTGCAGTGAGCCGAAATCGCGCCACTGAACTCCAGCCTGGGAGACAGAGCGAGACTCCCTCTCAAAAGAAAAGAAAAAGAAAAATCGGGCTTTTCTACTTCTAGGCAGAAGCTACCTTACAAGCTCACCCACACTTGGTATTGAAAGACCAAGTTTTCTGTATGCTAGATGCAAATTAATATCTCACTATTGTCTAAAGTTGCATTTCTTTGATTCCAGTGATTTTTAGTCAGTTTTCACGTGTGTCAATTTTCTCTTTTGAAGTTGTCTGTTCTCATCCTTTGCTCACTTAAAAAATTAGTGTGCTGCACTTTGGGAGGCCGAGGCGGGCGGATCATGAGATCAAGAGATCGAGACCATCCTGGCTAACACGGTGAAACCCCATCTCTACTAAAAATACAAAAAATTAGCCAGGCGTGGTGGCGGGCACCTGTAGTCCAAGCTACTCCAGAGGCTGAGGCAGGAGAATGGCGTAAACCCGGGAGGCGGAGCTTGCAGTGAGCTGAGATCCGGCCACTGCACTCCAGCCTGGGCGACAGAGCGAGACTCCGTCTCACCAAAAAAAAAAAAAAAAAAAAAAAAAAATCGAGTTGTAGGAATTCTTTATACATTTTGGTCATTCATTATTTGTTGAATATATTAAATACCTTCTCCCATTCCATGACTTAACTTTTCACTTTGTCTTAGCTCCTGATAAACAAAAGATTTTTAATTTTCCTGAACTTTCTATTTTGAAATAATTATAAATTCACAGGCAGTTGTGAAGGAGGTACAGGGAAATCTATTGCACTCTTCCCCTAGCCTTCTCCAAAGTTAACATTTTATACAACTGTATTACAATATCAAAACTAATAAATTAACATTGTACACTCATACTGCTAGTTCAGTTTTCAATAGTTATACATGTACTCATGTCTGTGTGTAGCTCTATGCAATTTTATCATCTCTATAATTAGATTAAGACTGCTACATAAACTAAATCATACAGTAGCTATCCTTTTGAGGTTGGCTATTATCATTCAGTATAATTTCTTCAAGGTTTATCCAAGTTGGTTGTATGTATAAATAGTTTATTTCTTTTTATTGCTGGGTAGTATTTTATGCTACAGAGGTGCCACAGTTTAACAATTTATCCATCAAAGAATGTCTGGGTTGTTTTCAGTTCTCTGCTAATGCAAGTACAGGTGCTACGAATATTCATGTATAGATTTTTGTATGAAGATAAGTCTTTTCTCATGTGGAATAAATTTTTAGGAATACATTTGCTAGGTTCTATAGTAAATTTATAGTTACTTTTAAAAAAAACTACCAAACTGTTTTCCACAGTGACCGTACCATTTTACATTTCCATCAGCAATGTATGAGCAATTCAGTTTCTCTACATCTTCATCAGTATTTGGTGTTATCACTATTTTCCATTTTAGCTATTCTGGATAGTAATATCTCATTATGGTTTTAATTTTACCTCTCTGATGGCTAAAGATTTTGAACATTTTTCATATATTTGCTATGTGTATATCCTCTTTGATGAAATGTCTATTCATGTATTTTGCTTATTTCTAATTTGATTGTTTATTTAATGTTGAGTTTTGAGAGTTCTTTATATATTTGGGATACAAGACCTTATTAGATATGTGATTTGTAAATATTGTCTTCTATTCTGTAATTTGTTTTTTAAACTTTTTAATGCTTTTTTTAATCTTACAGAGTAGATGTTTTCAATTTGATGAGGTCCAGTTTATCATTCTTTTTGTCTTGTAGATCAAGATTTGGGTGTCAAGTCTAAACAATATTTACCTATTCCTCATCCCAAAGACTTTCACTTGTGTTTCTTCTAAAAATTTTATAGTTTTATGTTTTCTATTTAAGTCTGTAATCCATTTTAATTAATTTTTATATGAGGTGTGAAGTTTAGATACAGGCCTGCTCTCTCTCTTCCTTTTCTCCTTCCTTCCTTTATTCCTTTCCTTCCTTCCTTCCTTCCTTCCTTCCTTCCTTCCTTTGACAGTGGTCTAATTGCTCTAGGATCATTTATTGAAAAAGTTATTCCTTCTCCATTTAATTCCTTTTGCTACTTTGCCAGAAATTAACTGGACATATTTGTGTGATTCTATTTCTAGGTGTCCTTTTCTTTTTATTCATTTATGTATTTATTCCTTTGCCAGCTCCACACCACCTTGATTTCTACCACCATATAGTAGTCAGTAACACCAGGAAGAGAGATTATTTATACTTTATTCATCTTTTTCAAAACTGTTTCGAATATTATATGGGCTTTCTCTTTTCATGTAGAATTTTACAATGTTTATGTCTACCAAGTAAATACATGGTCTCAGCAGTAGAGTGGATATGACAGATAACATAATCAGTAGGCCTGAACACAAATGTATAGGATTTACTCAATCTGAACAGCAGAGAGAAGATAGGGTTTTAAAAATGAACGATCCACAGTAATACATAGAGTAGTAACAAGACATCTAGCACTGGCATAATCAGAGTCCAGGAAGAAAAGGAGAAGAGTGTGAGACTGAAAAAGTAGTAAAAGAAAAGTAATGGATAAAAATGTACAGAATTTTGTAAAAGATGTAAATCTACAAATTCAAGAAGCTTAGCAAACCATAAACATAATAAACCTGAAATAATTCACACTTAGACACATCATAATTAAACATTTTAAAACTAATGACCAAGGAGAAACTTATAAAAGGCCAGGGATAAATGATTCATTATGCATAAAGGAAGATGAATTTGAATTAAGTGGATTCCTCATCACAAACTCTAGAGGCCAGAGGAAGAGGCATGACATTTTTAAATGCTGAAAGAGAAGAGCTGTAAACATTAAATCCTTTATCAGTGAAAGGATTCTTCAGGAATTAGGAAGAAATAGACATTCTTAAATAAAGGAAAATTAACAGAATTTGTTGCTAGCAGAACTTCTCTTGAAGAATGGCTAAAGGAAACTTTCAAAACAAAAATAAAATGCCAACAACAAAAATGCATATATTCTCAGGAAAAAAGAAGAATAAAAGATAAAGGATAAAACATTGAAGCAGACATTATAGACTATCCTTGAACTTGTCAGTTTCGTTAATCATACTTCATTGCTGAAACAAAAGATATAATACCATCTGATACAGTGTTTCAATATAAATAGACATAAAACAACTACATTTAGAAAGTGGAGAGAGTAAAAGGACTTAAATAGAACAACTCTAGTTTTAAATAAACAGTATTAGGAAAAAGATAGCCTGCCCTGGGAAAGAGAGCTGGGTTGTTTAAGGTAGAACATGCTAAATACATAGCAAGCTGATTCAAGTCATGGGAGGTCCAATCAAGTAGTGCAAAGATGTGATTAATCAGGATAACTAGTTGGCAGAAGAGTGATTGATCCTGGTTCATATGCTCTGGAACCAGTATAATAAAAACAATTTTAATCTATATAAACCAAATGAGTGAATTTTGTTTCCTTAATAAAAATCACATCACAACCTGAAATCATTATGAGCATGACTGAAAACTCTAATTATATGTCAAATAGCTTTTTACACATTTATTCCATAATGTAATCTCTCAGTTTAACATCAGAAATTATCTGATAGACGCTACATGAATTGCAGAAGAGTGCATAAAAGAAATCAATCAGACCCTGCAAGGACTTTTAAATGATAGCCAACTAGCCCTAAAGAATTCCTTACAGGTACCAAATAATATTTTCCAAGAAGTGATCAATTTGATCCTCAGTAAAAACTTATGTTTTCTTTAATTGTTCTTTAATAATGTTAGCCACAGGCTTTAGTTTTATCTCAGCCTTGTATCATCGCCAGTCTGAGACAGATTATTTTAATAAACTACTTCACAGAGCTGGTTTGGGAGTTAATGGGCTTGATTCTCTAGGCTGTGAACAGCCATCTTCAAAACCATAGAAAATACTCATGTCTTGCCACTCATCACTGTTGGTAAGTGGCTTCAAATCCTTTTGGGAAGTCATCAAAGTAAATATAAACATATAAAAATACATCTATTCTAAAGAATTTGCATATTCACTTAAACTTTCATAGCTCTGTTTAGTATAGTGCAGGAAAGACAGAAAAGGGAGTGGTCTTGCCTTATTAAGTTTTTTGAAATGGTATTGAAACCTATACAGGTCTTAATCTAAGAAAGAAAAATGAAGAGAGAAGAGAAATATTTAAACTTATATTCAGTATTTGAAAACATAACCTAAAAACTCTGATATTGATATAACTCACTGATTACTTGAGAACAGTTCAAAGTCTGTTGTTGTTAATTATTCCCTCCTTATAACTAAAGTTATGTGTCAATGAGGAACATTACAACACGGATGTGTATGCTCTTCGTCAATATCCAGCTTTGTCTTTTATCTATTTTGTTTTCATAAATCTTTGAAAGACTATGCAATTGAGTTTCCAACTGATTGTTGCATACATATACTATTTGAATATAAAAGCAGATATGGAGAAGAATAAATTAATATTTATTACTATTTAGATTTTTCAATTTGGGGTGGGAAGTAATTTAGACATTTAAAAACCATTCATTTCAATTTTCCTGAACACATGGGTCAAAGATCTGTAAACTTTACCCTTTATAGACAAGTTCAGCCAATGCTTTTTTTTTTTTTTTTCCCCAGGAATTGGCAGTTGAGACAAACGGTAGCAACATTTATTAAGTTCAATTAATTACACCAATCTTATGTACAACATGTGAAGGGATTAACTATTTGCAAAAAGAAGTAATAAGCAAATGATTATAGTAAGACTAGGACATTTCCAACTTCTGGTGACATTTCATAGGAGGATAGACAGTATCTTAAATGAAGCAGAAGAATTTGTGAAGTATTAAACTAAGAGGAAAAAAAAATAACTTATTGGGTGCAGCTTGGCAGACCAAGAAGACATTTATCAAGTTTATATAGGAACAGGAGGAACTTGCTAGTTAATTGAGTACACTGTCTTTGGTAAAAAAGCTTTGGAATATTTTTTCAGCCACTGTGAGCAATGAATTACCCCAAATTCAATGACTGAACACAATGCATTTATTGCTTATGAGCCTACCAGCCAGCTTATCTGGGCCTGACTCTGTTGAGCTTGGCTGGTTTCACTCACTTGTGGTCAGTTGGTAGATCAGCTTGGAACTCATGGGTTAGCTGGGTGTTGGCAAGATGATGTTTGGGGCAAAGTAGGTGATGGGGTCAGGTGTCTTTCATCCTTCAACAAGATTCCTTGGGCTTGTTCTCATGGCATGGCAGGCTTCTAAGCAAAAGAGATTAGAAGCGTGAAATGTGTCTGAAGGCCTAGGGAAAGAACTGGCACACCATTACTTTAACTACATTCAATTGCCCACATCAAGACTCAAATCCAACCCATACTCAGGGGGAAGGAAAATACATGACCCTTCTTGAGTGAGGAAGCTGCAAATTCACAGGGCAAGAAGCATGAATACAAAGAAGGGTGGAAAGTTCGGGTCATTTGCAATCAATCCACCTCATTAGATAAGGAATTTTGTCTCAAACATGGGCTTTGGAAGCCAATTAGAATGACCTAGGAATACGTGGGAGTGGAGTTGAAAGATATTCCATTAGGATAAACTAGAAGGTTCTGATGCTAAACACAAAAAGTGGGGATGCTCAGTGTACACACATACAATAATTCAAGAAGATTGGTAGGGGGAGGATTTGAAATCTATTATGAGAGAAGCATCAAAATGAATTAGAGTTTCAGGAACTTGACAAAACCTCTCAACTAATGTGCCAAAGCCTAATTTAACCTAGGAGAAAATAAGCAGCCTCCTAAAAATTAATTTTACTAATAGACATATCAATTCCTGGAAAGCAGGACTGCAGGATCTGATCATATCCCTTTTGTGTCTTTTGTTATTGAGCAGAAATAATTCTTGCAGCTTGATCACCTTTTCATGCTGAAAGATTCATATTTAATAGAGCCAAACTCAGTGGAATCCCAAGTTTTCATTTGTTTCCAGTACTAGTCAATCACTTTGGTGAGGGTAAATACTACAATAGGCAAATTTTGCTAGTATTTCAAAAACTGATATATTGTGCCTCTATGCCTTCCATCCACCTCTAGCTCAACCTTTCAGACAGTCTGCATTGCTTTCTAGTCTTTTCCTAATATTCTGTCTCAGGTAGCAGAGATGAGAAAGATGCCCAGAGAATTTGGGTTTCCTATTTAATCTACCCTTCATTTCCCAAATTTGCTTCTGTTTCAATTCTGTCTGAACATGGACTTCAGAGAGACTCCTATTGATATTTCTTTGGATGCATGCCTGTATTGGAAGATCCTACTCCCCTTGAAACAATACATTTCTCTTAATAAGGTTGAACTCTTTCTCTATAATCCTGATCAATATTTCTCAGGCTACTGCTTCCTTTTACTGTGCTGAGAGTTTTTCACATAATTCCTCATATTTTGCTGTAGTGAAAGGTACAGTTTATCTAAAAAAGGAGTTTGCTAATACTTTTTGATTAATGAGTAACACAGTCACAAGTTTGAGGACACAAATCATGAGCTTAAAGCATTACACAGCCTTGGTGCATCCATTGACTTGGTAGCTGACTCTGGAAATATGAGATTCTTTTCACCCTTTTAGAAAGACATTTTCCAAAACAGACCTCTCTTTGAAGAATTTACTTGAGTGTCTGGAATCTAAAATTTGTAACATTATTATGCATTTGTATAAACTAAAAAATAGACATAAGGTTATGTATCTGTCATCTACTGGAGGGGAGGTAAGGTAATATTATAAATACATTTTCCTGAAATTATAAATCATAATGGTGTTACTAGCTCAGGGGCTGCCAAACTTTTTCTGTAAAGAGTCAGATAGCAAACATTTTAGCCTTTGCAGGACTACCATCTCTGTGACAACTACTTTAATATGAAAGCAGACACAGGCAAAGAAATACATAAACCAGTGGGTGTGGTTGTGTTCCAACAAAACCATTTTTTTATAAAAACAAGCAGCAGGCTGAATTTGGCCCACAGACCATAGTCTGCTGACTCTTTCTCTAGATCAGTGTTCTTCAGACTACATATTAGAACCCATTATTAGTGGTCAATTTTGTGAACTGTAACACATATTTTGAATAAGATAAAATCAAATAAAGTAAAATATCAGCATATATTCCATCGAATAAAAGGGCATATCATATGAAGTGTGTGTGTGTGTGTGTGTGTGTGTGTGTGTGTGTATTCGAGTCAATATTCAACTTTCTTTTCTTTTTTGTAGGCTCTAGTCATGGAAGTTTGAAGGCTGCTGGTCAAGAGCAATGAAGCTGAGTCCAACTTTTGATAGTGTGTAGTAATTAATTAACCTTGCCCAAAGAGAGATCTGGCCTTTGCCTTTAGCTGCTGGGGAGTAATCTCTAAGCCCTTTGAAAGTCCTGCCTGACAAGAATACCTTTGTTTACCTGGGGCTTTGGGCCATGCAGAAAGTCTAACATGCAGTACCAGTTTGATTTCTAGGGTCATGTGGTATCTGCTTCATCTGAGAGACTGGAGGCTGAGACCAGTTGACCAGGGAGCCCCAGTAAAGACTCTCGATACCAAGGCTCAGGTGCTCTTCCTTGGTTGGCCATAGTTCATGTACATTGTCACACAGTGTTTTCAAAAAAGTAGTGCCCTCCATGATTCCACTGAAAGAGGATAACTGGAACCTCCATGTTCAGAACTTTCTTGGACTCCACCCCATGCATCTCTTCCCTTGACCGACTTTAATCTGTATTATTTGGCTTTAATGAACTACAATTGTGATTATAAAAGCCTTCAGTGAGTTATGTGAGTCCTAGTGAATTAGTGACTCTAAGAATGGTCTTGGGGAATGCTGAACTTGAATGAGTATCAGAAGTGAAGTCAGTCTCATGGACTGTGTTCTGTTTACCTTCTAAGGTAGGTAGGAAACCATAAGTCAGATGCTTTCATAAAGGTTGTGGAGCAAATTAGCAGCAAAGCCACAATGAGAATGTTAGGTTTGTAGTTTCCATATTTAGAGGTTTCTTTCTTCTCCTGTGCAACTTAATGCTACTTGTCAACATTTGTGGAGTGTATCTGACTTTGTGTTGAAGGTTTTGTTCTCATTATCTCACTATATCCTCACAAAGACCTTATAAAATATGTACTAGGACTAGTGACAAAACTGGGGCTTGAAGAGCTTAGGTAATTTTCCCTGGATCATACAGGTTTTAAATGATGGAATAAGGATTCAAATCCGGGGAATCTGATTCAACTTGAATTATTTTTTTCACTGCTTGATATTGTCTCTTTTGGGTGTTGTACATTTCTTCTTTAAAGAAGTTGAATTTCTTTCATTTGAAACCACCAGGTTACCTGGTATATGTGTAAATAACAAATAATTGGATCACATATATAGTAAATATATTTTGTATTCCCCTTAGTACACAACGTAATGAATACTTAATGATGAAAGGTTGAAATAATGAACAAGATACAGGGTAAAGGTTTAAAGCCCCACATATCTTCTTGGTCTTCCACATTACTGTTGAAACCTTGGTTTTTTTTCTTTTCATCTTTGCCTCCATTATCCTCCTCTTCTTCTTTCTCTTCTTTCTTCTCTATTCTCTCTCCTCCTTTCTCTCACTTCTTCTCATTCTTATCCTTTATATCCATCATCATCATGATTATTATTGCCAAAACCTGATTAGGCTAATCTCAACCTCCTGTATTTCCTAAAAGCTAAGTTAAAACAAAATTTCCGCTGAATGAGGTAGTTGGTTGGGCTTTGCTTAAGTAGATGTTGCTATAACGCTGTCTCTGAGTGTTTTACTGCTATTTACACTATAATGCAACCCCAAATTTTCTCTTTTCCTTCCTTTACATACTTAGAATAAGGATACCCAGATGATGTCTGGAAGTAGAAAGAAATGGAAAAATAGGCACAGTATAATTTCTGTTAGTATTATTTATAATGGACTTAAATCTGAAATGAAATAACTGTTCTGACTATATAATTTACAGTTCAGGACAAAGTTTTTACAGGAAAACTCCCTTTTGATGAAACAGTTTTCTTATTTTTTCAACCTTGATTACAGAATATAGATAAGGAGATTCACCCTTTTGGTCACCAGTGGGAAGAAAAACAATGCTTTCCTGCTCCTCTTTTGTTTAATATTCTAGCAAAAGCTGGATACTTGGGAATGAATAAACCAACAAGTAATAGGTAAACATAACACTGATAGTGACTTCTATTTGTATGGTCTTTTGGATGTTTTCTATGCACAGTCACATTATTTCATTTGAACCTGAAAAGTAGGAAGAAGTACATGTTATAGCCCCTGACTTATTTTCATCCTGGAAATGAGCAAATTGAGTCCATTTGCCATGGGCATGCATCCAACCAGGACTTCTAACTTCAAATACAGTGCTTTTCCCACCACACCATGTTTTTACTCTGTTTAATAAATATTCTTAGTCGGCTTGCTATTTTCTCAAATACACATTTTCCTTGAACCAAGAGTTCTTAACCTGTAATATACATGGATCTACATGAATGAGTTTCAGGAGTCAGTTAACCTTCTAAAATAGAATTTTAAATGTTGTGTGTATGTGCCACTCTCTCCTGTGCTCCTCCTTGTGACAATCTACTTTTTTCATCTCAAAAGTGTCAACAAGGCAAACATGGTTAGGATCTCTTACCTTAGGAGGCAAATTGCTTACATCCTTTTCCCATATGAAAGGGATCACTTTGAGCCTTTAGTTTAGACCTTGTTGCTGTTTCACTGTGTTGGAGACTTGCGGGAGACTTGCAGAAGACTAGGAACACCCTCCACTGTGCCTTGTCTAGCTTCCATCCCACAGTAATCAAACTGACTCATCTTCTCAATCATTTTCTCCCATTAGCTTTCCCTGTCATCACAATCACTCAAAGAAGCTGCTCCTTCTTCTACCAAAAAAAAAATCGTTAATAGATAGAAGGGCTCCCCACTGCTATATTCTGATCACAACTTGTTGCCTTTACTTATTGACACTTGAACTCTGTGTCTTCCTCTCTCCTTGGTTGCAGTCACCTGCTCAACTGACTTTTAGTGACATCAACATACGGCTCAGAGACCTCAACTCCACTCTTCCTCCTTGTCTCCTGTCAACTTCAAGTTCTAAGAGGATGACTCTTTTAACACTAAACCTTAGAATGTATCAATCTCTCTAACCTGAGTGATCACAATACTAGTATTTTACTTTCTGCTGTTCTATTGTACTGTGCTACTTTAAAGTATTTTAGTATAATTGGTAATATCTACCAATTTTGGATATTAATGATCTCTATTTTGCACTCAGAAAGTATTAAAATTTTGAATAAAATGATTACACTTTTTAATGCAACACTAACCTGTGGTGTTAGAGGTAAAGTTTGAGTCTGCTCTTTGGGGTGTGGTATGAAAGGGAACATCAAAGGGGCTTCTGGGATGATGGTCATGTTTTGATGTTGAATGGCATCCCTCATAACACAGTTGTATTCACTTTGTGAACATTTCTTGCACTGTATATGTTTAGTTTATGTGCACATTCACTATCGCTTTGAAAGTATTCTGACTTCATTTCTTCCCTGTTAAATATCTAAAAGTATTTCTATTTTAAATCTGATTTCCCTGGTTAATAGCGAGCCAAGCAACCTTTCTTATGATTTAGTCATTTGTAGTTCCCCAAAACTAGTTTGGCCCACACTTCCTGAGGTTTATGATAGGATTTTCTTTAAAAATTGTTGGTGGAGGGAATCCGGAGAATAGGAAACTGTGTGACAGGGGTATTCCTGAATAAAAGCGAGTAATGAAGGGCGAGAGGTCGTCGCCTTGTCTAACTCCCATACCATCTCTGTAGGCTGATTAATGATGCGCTTTGCTCTCATTTCTTCTTATTCTAAGTCTGATAAATTGTCAGGGGCTTGACCCCTGGTGCTCTTAGATGATTTATTTAAACCAGGACTTATTTTTATCAATCATCTGAGCCAGAGGTCCAAGACACCTGAGGTCTGTACCCTGACCCTCTTTCAGGGGAAGCAGCACCTTGGGCAGAATGTAGAATATGAAGACAACCACCTTTTGCTCTGTAATAAATTATGAACTGAAATATTAAATACCAGTATTGTCTATGCCCTTCAGTGTTGGAGTTGCTGCTGAATTCCCTTATCTTTCCTTCCTCTTCATCTCTGCCAGCACTGGCTTATCTTAAAATCCTCCCATCTTCAATATCTCAAATGTGAGTTTTCCAGGACTCCATCTCTCCTTTTCCCTTACATAAATCCTGGTATTTGTCCACATCCTACTCTAGTGTGTTTCTCCTGATTTTCCCCCACCTTCTGATTTTCTTTGCCTCGACCAGCCTGCCCCAGGTGATCAGCCATTTTCACATCATACCGCATCACTTCAGTGTCCGGTTCTTTACGATTCCTGGGGTGTACTTTCTCAAGGTCACCTCTAGTTCTGAATTCTACCCAGCTCCTCCCTGTAGCCCACTCACCCCTCACCTCTTGCTGCTATTCTTTTCTGAGTCCGTCACTTTCCCATAACTCTTCTCCCAAGGCATTTTTGTCTGTAGATAATATTGTTCATGACTTGGGTGAAAGGAGTTTACAAGATAAGAGAAAACAAAGTCAAATTGAGCACCAGACATCTCTGTACATGGAGATCTTTCAGCTATTCAAGTCATGCTGTCCAGTCCTTCTCCAACATTTCTCTCTTCCTTTCCTTTATTTTCTATTCTAGTTCACCTCCAAATTTCAGTTAATTTCTAATGAAAATCAGTCAATTTAACTATTGTTTTGCTTCTCTTCTTTCAGTGACTCACCTTTCATTTCCACTCTTTCACCAAAACCGTTTTTAGGGTTTTTTTTTTTTTTTTAAATACAGCTCTTTTCCTAACATAAACTCATATGTTATTTTTCTCTCTTTGGTTATAGTTGCCACCATTGTAAAGCACCCACCTCCTTTTTCTTCTTTTAAAAAAATTTCTGTCAAGCCTGCATGTCTATTTTCTTAAGAAGTAGGGGTAGAACAAAGTACTTAGGAATCCAACACTAATATATTCATCTGTAAATAAATCTCTGCCTCACCATCTTAGTCAGTTCATTTTCCTTTTGCTTTCAAACTTCACCTCCAACTCCTCTCCTCCTGTCCTGTCTTAACCTGTTTTTGTTTGTAAACTGCCATTGCCCTCAGCCTTCATCTTGGCTTGCTTGCAGAGCTTCCCCTTGGATGACGTCTCTCCCTCAACAGCAAATCCCTGACACCAACTCATTTCTGATTATTGACCTTTGTTCCCAGACTTTTTTAGGGGTAACTGTATTTGACCCATGGCATGCTCTTGCTGCACGCTCTTGCTGGCCCAGCAGCCTTTGCTAAATTTTATCATCTTTAGCTTCCCTTCCTCCTAGTCAGCTCATAGATAAGAGATTGTTTAGGGTTCTATTTGAACCAGCTCCTCCATGGAGGCTGCTGTGTCCTTCCTCCTCTTCTCTCCATGCCTCCTCCACCTTCTTTCCCTCCTTCACTCTGTTGGTCAAAATATATTGAATGTGGACCAGCTGCCCTTAAGTACTAAAGAGACTAGGATGAATAAGTCCATGTCTGCTATCTTGGTGCTCATAGTCCAATGGGAAACAAAATTGACACAGGAGTCTTTACTGGTTCCCAGTAACAGTATGATGATATTTTCTATTTTCTCTTTAAATTATTGTTTTCTATATTATTAGAAGCAAGTATATATTTCCCACTTGAACCTTATCACCCCATTTTTCAAAACAACGTCAGCTTTTATTTTAGGTTGGGGGTACAGGTGCAGGTCTGTTATCTGAGTATATCACACGATGCTGAGGTTTGGGGAATGAATGATCCCGTCACCCGGGTACTGAGCATAGTATCCAATAGTTGTTTTTCAGCCCTTGCCCTCTCCTTTCCTCCCTCCTTCTCCCCTCCAGTAGTCCCCAATATCTATTATTAGCATCTTTATGTTCATGAGTACCCATTGTTTAGATCCCACTTATAAGGTTTGGTTTTCTGCTCTTATATTAATTAGCTTAGGATAATGGCCTCCAGCTGCATTCATGTTACTGTAAGTGACATGATTTTGTTCTTTTTTATGGCTGCATAGTATTCCCTGGTGTACAGGTACCACAATTTCTTTATTCAATCCACTGTTGATGGGCACCTAGGTTGATTCCATGTATTTGCTACTGTAAATAGTACTGTGATGAACATGTGAGTGTATGTGTATTTTTGGTAGGACAATTTTTTAAAAAAAATATATACCCAGTAATAAGATTGGGTGAAATGGTAGTTCTGTTTTAAGTTCTTTGGGCAATCTCCAAGCTGTTTTCCACAGTGGCTGAACTAATTTTCATTCCCTCCAACAGTGTATAAGCTTTCCTTTTTCCCCACAGCCTACTCAGCATCTGTTGTTTTTTGACTTTTTAACAATAGCCATTATGACTGGTGTGAGATGATCTAATATCTCATTGTGGTTTTGACTTGCATTTCTGTGGTTATTAGTAATGTTGAACATATTTTTGTACATTTGTTGACCACTAGTGTGTCTTCTTTTGAGAAGTGACTGCTTGTGTCTTTTGCTCACGTTTTAATGGTCACCCCAAATTTTTACAAGTTGAAAATGGGAACAGTTGAGCTATCAAATACCAGGAGAGTAGAGAAATGGAACACCTGATCAGTTTACATTTTCTGTTGCTTCTGAGCAGTCCAATCAAAGTTTCTTCATTTTTCAATAATGTGCTTGTTGAACTGAATCCCATTTATTTCAAGCTTAGGTCCACATTTGATGACTCCCTTGTTTGAGTTGCACATATGATCACTAACTATTTACCAAAGCACAAGCCTGAGATAACTGCTGTGCCAGCCACCCAACAATGGAGCACAAGTTGCCAGCACATAATGGGTTCTCCAGCACATACTGGGTCCTACCCAATGAGCGCATTTCTCTTTGAGACCTTTGGCATATTATCTTGCCTGCCAACTTTATGGTACATTGGTCCAATCCAACAGAATTTTTAACATCAAATCTTGGGGAGAAGGAGTCATTCCTTCCCATAAGGTTCTGAACTTCTTATGCAAATTGTTTACTTCCTCCTCTATGATCAGCTTTGGGCAGCAACATGTGATATGAGCAGCCTTCCTTAGGTCACATCAGTGGATCCTATTGGCACTCTAAAAGAGAGTGCAGGAGTGAGTGTTTCTGGACTAAAGTAGGCCTAGAGATCATTTACTTTTGTTTACTCAGGAAGAAAAGAGGTGGTCACTTCAAGTACAAGTCACTCAGTTACATATAAGATAGTGTGGTAAGAAAGTTATAACGATTGACATAAAATTCCATAGCCTTTTGCCAAGAAGGTGACCATCCTTGTCTTACCACGGCCTTGAGTTTCATCTGCACTTGAGATGTTGGTTAGGTATGAAGAAAACCTGACTAACCTTTGCTGCACACTGGGGTTCTTTTATTTCTCACTTGAATTCTTTACTATATCATTTACAAACCTTCTCTCTTTTCTTCAAGAGTCCAGCACTATTTCAGCCTGACATCTTGCTGGCAAATGTCCTGCACTTCTACTAGGTGGAAAAGTTTGAAAACATCAGATGTACATTCCCCTAATTTTTCTCCTACCTACATGAGAACGTGTTAATTGTTCATCTTTCTTTCCTGGTTCCTCTCTTTTTCAATGGAGAAGCAAGTATCTTGTGTTTGTTTGTTTGTTTGTTTGCTTGTTTTTCCTTTTACTAAGCCTATGTTTTTGAACTCTGGTGACTGTGGATCTCCTGGGACCTAAGTTACACCTTCTTGTCTTAGATTTTCTACCTCTTGCCCTCAATTGGTTATGTTTCTTTTTTTCTGCCTAAAAACATGATTTGTACAATCTACCTAAATCAATAATAACAACAATTGTAATAACAAAGCAAAAGAAGAAATTTTTCTTTGTTCCTGCTTCCTATAAGAGCAATACTCTCTATGGTTTTATTCAATTTCAGATTTTTTTAAATCATCAGGTGTTTCATTGATTATATTATTTGCCTGCCTCCATTCCTTACTAATTAATTATACTTAAGAATAATATTATTCTTAAATACCTGCATTTTTCTTTCTTATCCTTTAAATGAGTCTCCATTT
Organism: Macaca fascicularis; assembly: GCF_037993035.2. Classification (NCBI taxonomy): domain Eukaryota; kingdom Metazoa; phylum Chordata; class Mammalia; order Primates; family Cercopithecidae; genus Macaca; species Macaca fascicularis. The sequence goes on along the minus strand of NC_088377.1, from coordinate 127,387,550 downwards.
TTCAGAAGAGAAACATTAAATTACATTTCTTTTGAAATATTACAATCTTATTCTCACTACCAACTTTCTCCCTATGACTTTCCAACTGCCAAGTCCAGTGTATTTATAGTCTCATTTACTTGTGACCTTCTGTATAACTGGAATCTGGTTTCTACTCAAAGCCTTTTCCTCCTTTGACATCAAAACCTCACCTACTATGCTCCTCTGCCTGCCTCTGCCATTTGGAGCTTTTCCAACTTGTTTGATAGCAACACTTTCCAGGCTCTTATACACAGGCATACCGTGATCCCTGTCTTATACACTTCTTTCTTTATCCTTCTGCATGTGGAAACTCTCCACCAATCCAAAATACATTTCCCCCTAGAGAAACACTCAATTGTCTTATTTTGCCTTCTAATTTAAGTACAAACTATCTGGCTTCAAGGTTCCACAACACACATTTTGAATCTCTTATGCCAGCATATTTTCTCCTTTTGTTTGTCTCTGTATACGTATCCAGAAGCAGCTGGTTGATAGCTAAGTAAATCTTAAGCTTCTCTGTCTCCTAGTCATTGTGATACTATTTATTCTGTCTGAAAGTTTACGTGTCTCTTCCCTTCTCACCACCTGTCAAGGTGACCCTGAGGCTAGAAGTCAGACTGTTCAAGGGCATGACAACCACTTGTGAGTTACTTAAATAGAAACTTGCTTCACAACTAGCCTTTCTTGATATATTATTCTTAAACAAGTTCGTTTTGTTTTTCCTCATCTTTCAAAGAAGTCTCCATTTTTAAGGGAAAAAATGTAAATTCTATTCCATTTAGGGAAATGCCCCATGATATTAAAAAGCAAGTTCATTCCTTTGTGGATTGAGAATTTTAAAATGATTAATGTATATTTTATTTTTCGGTGAGAAAGGTAAAACTGCACTAGAATGACATTCCTCACTTATTTCTTTTGTTTTCTTTTTAAATTGCACATTTTGCTCTGTGCTAAAGCACTGGACTCTGTACTATAGAGAGGCTGTGGGTGGTATGCATTTTATATCCATGTTAGTTAAAGCATGATCATACTGTTGACTGGTTTGGCTTAGACAGTAGGAAACATCTGGTAGTTTCCTGATATTTATCAAGACAGAACTGTGTTTCCTTTAAAAACAGTTTCACATGAACAATGCACTACATAATAGCAGAGGAATTTTATAACAAGTATAAAAACAAGAATGTAACTATTAAATATAGACATTGATTTTGATAATGTAAATCAAAAAGTTAATTATACTCTAGAAATATATCAATGTTTATATTATAAATCCAGAACAGAGTATTTGTTCTTGCTGAAAAGAATATCAGAAAATTGATCTGGGATAGTAGTGTAAATTTTGATTTATAGTTCTTTGACTGTAATGTTCAAATATATTTACCTAGCCTGGCATGGTGACATATGTGCTTGTAGTCCCAGCTACTTGGGAGGCTGAAGTAGGTAGATCACTTTGAGCCCAGGAGTTCGAGGCTGCAGTGAGCTATGATCACACACTGCACTCCAGCCTGGGCAACAGAGCAAGACCTTGTCTCTAAAGTCAGTCCAAATGAATTTGGAAGGAATAAGAACAGATCAGATAAGCGAATGGGGTTTCATTTTTTTTCTGTTTGAACCCTGTAGATTTCAAAACCCAAGTTCCAAGGTCCATATCTTTCAGCCAAGGAATCCTAAAGTAGGGTGGCTTTTTATGACTTTTCTACTTTGGTATAAATCTGTGATGGATACCTAAATGTGGCCTTGCTTCCGATCTGTATGTCAGAAAATTGGACTAAATAACTTACAGTTATGGTTCCAGAGTTAGCAAATATATCAACCCTTTATGCTTGGCTCAAAGTAGACACTGCTAATCAGTCACTGAGTGCTCTCCCACTGAGCTAGAACAGCCCTCATAATCCTTTCCAATAGCACTGCAGGTTTACTAATCAATTGGAGTTGACATGACATATTAAACCTATTTGCTTTCCCAGGTTTAGACTTTCCAAAACATAGCAAATACAATCATTTGGCAAAACGTATCATTAATCGCTTTCCAAAAGAAATGCCGAAAAACCATTTTGGCAGCCCCTGCTCTGTCTAATACACGGCTATTTTAGGAGACAAATAACTTCATGTGATCTGATTCCTCCCTTATCTTTCTTTTCCAATAGTGTCTGCAAAGTTTATCTCATCCAGTTTGAATAGACTTCTGAGCACATCACTCTCAGGTCTTCACAACTAATCTATTTTCAACCATTATATAACTTCCTATTTCTAGGACAAGGTGTCCTTCCTCTTTTTTAATAATTTATCTTTCCCAGTTCCTTTAATTCCTTTAGTTTCTTCCATTCTCCTAAGTGTTCATCACTTAGTCACTTCTTTACTATATTATGTCTCTTCTCTCCAATAATTGCCCCTCCTCACTAAAAATATGCTGTCAGTTTTTCCTTGGCTTTAACCAAGCACGCAAAGCCACAGACTTTTCACCAATTCTACTCCCTACTTAAACTAGCACATTAGAACATGTTTCTCCTTTTAACCACAATGTCTGTTAAAGCACAAGGCTGTTTCATCAACCTCTTCTTAATTCCTTGCAAGGATTTTTAAACTCTTGGAATTTGCCAAATGCTTTCTTTTCCTTTTAGCCTCTCAGTAGCATTCCTGACCTGCTCCCTTTCTCTGGCTTATCTAGCCCTGCACAAATTGAATTTCTTCTTTGCTTGTTCTTTTTGTGTTTCCTTCGTTAACATTTTATATAACTCCTAAGCCCTTATTCTTAACTTTCTTCTCTTCCCCTTCTCTACGTCCTTCTCTTTGGAAAACTCAACTTTGAAATTTTCAGCTATCATCTCTTTACAGCTTTCAAATTAATGCGAGTACCGCAGGCTTCACTGTTAGTGGTGAGTTTCACATTTTCAACTCCCCTTCTGAACATAAATAGGGACTTTCTTTTTCCAATTACTTTTAACCTGAAAGAGGCTTTTTAACCTGTGTTTTCATCTGTTGCATATTAGGCATGCCAAATTTAGTTGCTGTCCTTCAGTATGTTTTCTGGGGCCCATTCTTCCTCCCAGTTCTCATTGTCTTCTTGATTAAAGCTTTTATCACATCAAAACAGAAAGCTTAAAATAGTTATATTGCAGCTTCATATTCCTGTCTCTATAGTCTTTTTTCTGAAAGCCACGTTGCAAAAGATCCTTAGGTCTGCCATCTTAAACCACTGTTTTAAAACCACATGTCTCTTGTTGAAAACCATCATGGGATTGCTATTATCTACTGAATGAAAGCTGGGTTCCTTATTCTGACAGTCAAATTCTCCATAAGCCAGGTTTAACTTACCTTTAAAGCTTGTGCTCATGTCAAGCAGACTACTTGCTGATGCCAAAATTTGCCTTGATCTTTTTTTTATGAGTTTGCACCTTTGTTTTGCCACTTTCAATTTCTGGAATTAATTCTTCTACTTCTACGTTCCATCTTTTAAAATTCTACTCAATCTTAAACAGCCAAATCAAAAAACTTCAGCATTAGCCTTGAGGTAGAGGTATGACCAGGTCCATCCAGATGGGGCACTGACCAAGAATAAAAAAGAAGGAGGCAGTCAAGGGACATCTCCAAAGGGGCATAAGATTTCGTTCCAACAAAGACATGGATGCTAGCTAATACCATGGGATTACTTAAGGAGAGTTGTAAAAGTGAGCAGCAGAGAGCCTAGGCATGGCCTGGCCTGAAGGCAGGCTAATAGTTACCTTGGGAGTAGGAAGAAGAAACAAGAAAAAGACACCAGCAAGTTGTGGTCAAATACAGGAGAAAAGCCAGGAGAATCTGATATGATACAAGTCAAGAGAAGAAAGTTTTTCAAAAGAAATGTAGTATTTGATATTTTCCAATGTTCCTAAAAAATCAAATGAGATAAAAATCAAAAACAAAAGTGGGTGGGGGGGAATAGAATTTAGTGTCATGGGCCACTGCAGACACTGATGAGAGCTCTTTTGGTGGAGTGGTAAAGGGTCAAGCCAGATTAGTGCTGGCTAGTGATCAAGAGACGAAGAAGTGGAGACGGCAAAAAATGTATATTTCTGGAGAGCTTGTTGTGACTGAAAGAGAATGAGGAACCAATCCTCTTTCTTGGGAGTGGCTGGAGGTAGCTTAAAAGCCATTAAAAATACTCAGGTTTAATGGGAAAGTTAGAAAATAATGCAAAGAGAAAAAACATTTGAGTAAAGTTCCTAAGAAAGGGGAAGAGGATAAGCTCAAAAGCCAGGAGATTTAGTGTGAGCAAGGAGCAGGCCCACCTCCTATCTTGCAAAAAGAGAAAAGGTAGACATGGGTGAGGAGAAAACATATGTGTGTTTGGTGGCTTAGAGCATGTGATTTAGAGATTGAAGAAATGTCCAACAGATGGCATCTATTTTTCCTTTGAGATAGTAAGTGAGATCAACCTCTGACACCACGGAGGAAGTGGGAAGTAGCAGGGATGGGAGTTTCAGGAGAATGTAAAGGATTTGAAACAGTCACTGCAGAGTAATGTCATTGCAAAGTAATTTGAAAAAAAATATTGGAATGCCAGAAACGAATGTAAATGAAGAAAGACTCAATATGTGGGTTTATTCAGGACTGGTTTGTTAAGAGCAGTGTGATCAAAATATACAGACATAAGTACATTTAGAATGTGCTCAAGAGTGTTTTTTGGGGATTTTTTGGTTTTGTTTTTGTTTCTGTTCTGGGATAGAGTCTCACTCTGTTGCTCAGGTTGGAGTACAGTGGCAAGATCATGGCACACTGCAGCATTGACCTGTCAAGTTTCAAGCAATTCTTCTGCCTCAGCTTCTTAAACATCTGGGACTACAGGTGTCCACCACCATGCCTAGCTAATTTTTTATTTTTTTTGTATAGATGGGGGTCTCATTGTGTTGCCTAGGCTGATCTTGAACTCCTGGGCTCAAGCAGTCCTCTTGCCTTCCAAAGTGCTGGGATTACAGGCATGAGCCACCATGCCTGTCTTCAAGATTGTTACTGGAATAGTGTAATATATACTGTGAAGAGGAAAATGAAGGAGAAAAAGACTAGTAGGTTTAACAGAATAAGAAAGAAAGAGAGGAAAAGGAAGAAGGAATGAAGGAAGGAAGGAAGCAAGGAAGGGAGATAGTGAAGAAGGAAGGGATGGAGGGAGGGAGGGAAATAGGGAGGGAAGGAAGAAGGGAGGGAAGGAGAGAGGGAGGGAGGGAGGGATGTAATTGGGTTGGCAGTCCTGATGAGATTCAAGAAGGGTCTCAGATGCCTTACCTGATTATTCCCAAATGGAAGCTGTTTTTTATCTAGCTTCACCAATCCTGGTTGTTTAAACTGCTTATTATTGAAATGTTATCCATCGCATACTGCCCTATTTCAATATGGTATGCTAGCTCACTTATGTGGGCTGGCTGTGCAGTACAAGTGTCTACATACTTAGCCTTGCTCATGATAGGTAATCAATAAATACTTGTTGAATGAATGAATAAGGGAAGGGAAGAAGAACAGAAGGAATGAAAGAAAGAACAATATACTTTAGTTTGGCCTTTTGTTTACAGATTGTTGTCAACACATATCTTACTGATTCTATTTCCTTTTCTTGCAATATTTAAGAATGAGTATATGGTATTTTAGTCACTTAGTGATCAAAAGATTGATCAAAAGATTAGATTGGGTTACTCAAACCAGCAAAACAAATGTTTTATTTGTCCATTAAACAAAAATTTGTGCTCTCTTTTTATTCACAACATCAGGCAGAAAATTGTGAAAGTTTCTAGTAATTACAATTCAATCCAGAGAGCAAGTCTGGGAGTGAGTCAGCCACTTGTCTGGACAGTAAGAGTCCATTTTTTACGTCAATATGCTCTGTGGTTGTGCCTGCAGCTAATCCTGAATGATAGCAAAGGTCTGCTTTTCCAATTATTTTTCAGTTTCCTTCTTTAAGAAGAAAACAATGGAATGTAACAGGATAGAACTACACTGAACCTCACTATTAAGATAATGGCCTATTGAGTTTGTTGTGCATGACATGAATGCCGTTCCTGTTACACTAATAATTAGCTATCTGCTAAAATGTAAATTTTTCCATTTTGAGCTATGAATCTGTAAAGAATATAAGCACATTGATTTACTTCCTTTGAATTTTTTTTTTATTACAACTGTATTGATATCTTTGAGTCCAGTCTTCTCTCCTTAACTTAAATGTGTCCCTTTCCTCTTTAAGGATATTTCATGCAGCGTCTATATACATAAAAAGTAAAAAGCTTAAAAATTTTTAAAAAACTGTCCATTAGATTGTGAAGTACTATTTTAGTGACAATACTAAATCAGTATTTGCTGTGGTATGGCTGAATTGAGTGATTTTTTCACTTGCCCAGTTAATTTTCTGGATGTGAAAAGAGTAGATCTCTTTTACTGGATACATCAAAGTTTACATGCATGATGCCTAATGGCCTAATTGAGGTAAGCAACATTACATTCCATGAGTGGAACTTCAGTCTCTTTTGTTTCTGGTACTAAAACTAATTCTTTATTTTAGGAATTATTATTATTATTATTATTTCCATCATTATCATCATCATCATCATCATCACCACCATAGTCATTATCATATCAGGGACCTCAAGGCCCTTGCCATCACCAGGAGGTGACACTGAGTACCTCTTTACATAAAGTACTCTTAAAGGCCTCATGATATATGTGATTTAATATACATCCTTCAAGGGGACAAATTTTCCCCAACTGCATTCCTCCTGTTTATCCATTTTTTGAAGATTTTCAGATTTCTAGAGAATAGTTATTGTGGTGTGGTATGAAAAAGAATGAGGAAAAGATTTGAACTCAGAGTAGTCCAGGTTCAAATTTTATACGTACTAGTTGTTTGATTCTGAACAGATTATTTTGGCTTTGTAAATGTCAGTTTCCTTGTCTGTAGATTAGGGATAATTGCTACCTGACATGATTCATCTATTCAACATCCGTTTCTTGTAAATCTATGTACTAGGTAGGTCCTGTGAACAAGGTAAATGGTTGATGACTTTGTGAAACCTACAACTTATGGAAGACATCAAGCACATGATTTTAATTTGAGTGGCAGTGTATCCAATGTTTAAGAACTGAAAGTCTGGCCCCAGTTTTCATGGTTTCAAAACTCAACTCTGGCACTTAACTGGCTGCAGCAGTTTAAATTGCCTAATCTTGACTCAGTCTCCTCCTCCTTTTATGGATAAAGGTGGGTTTTCCTTTTCTTCTGATGAGAGGATCCACGTTCAGAAAGCTTGAAATAAAGAGTTAGGGACAGCTTGTAACTCAAGCTGGCATTTTAAGGGAAAAATACCTTCGTCCTTCAAAAACCTGAACAGAAGTGGGGAAATACTGCAGTTCTTTAAATAAGCTTTTGAATTTGAAGGTCTGTATTGGAAACATGACTGGGACACAAAGGTTCAACTGGAACCACTGAGCCACCACCTAAATGTATGTGTTTTACTGACCTCTGATGCTGCATGGAAAGACCAGGCTTCATTCAGACATACACATGAAGTAGGACAAGATAAAAAGGAATCCTGATGTGAAAAACAGATCAGATACATGCAAACACATGATCACACAGTCGGGAACTTGTATTGCTGCTGCAAACATTTTCGGTCTATGAAAATAGCAAAACATTATCCATCCTTTAGAGAGAAGGAAAATAATACAAATGTTTAAAACTTTTTATGACTCAAAATCTCTCTTTTCCTGTCTTAAAGTATACAGAATGCCCTTAAATTAAGAAAAATATTTATTGAACATTTAATTTTGCCAGGATAAATTTAGTTACTTTGTATCATGTCATAAAGTTTTACAGCATGTAGTTACTTGTAGCATTTATGACAAGACGAATGAAAAATTTGAGTAATTACTTTTTATGCAATATTTTTCGTAGTACTTGTTTTGTGCCAAGAACTATTCTAAGAGTTCTAAGTATAACATTCCACAATTACGTAGGAAGTTAATTGTTGGTTTTTTTAATACACTTCTTTGATCAGATTTAGAATTCCTCTTCCAATCGTACTTTGATGGGAGATTTTCAACATTAACAGGTATTGAATTTTGTCAAATGCCTTGTCTGCACCTATAAAATGGATCATATAATATTTCTATTTATTTCATTAACATTACGAATTGCAGGGTTGATTGATTCCGTGTTGTCAATCTAACTTGGCATTTCTGGAATAAACTTCACTTGGTCATGATGTATTATTTTTTTCTCTGTTGTTATATTAAATTATCTAGTATTTTGCTTAAAATTTTCATATATAATTTTATGCAGAATATTGTTCTATGGCTTCCTTTTCTTACAGTAGTTTTATCAGGTGAGTAGTAAGGTTATGCAGGCCTCCTGAAATTAGTTCAAAACCATTTCCCTTTCCTTAATTTTGCAAAATGTTTTTGTATCATTTCTATTATTTCATTCTGCAAACTTAATAATATTCATGAGTGGAGGTGTTTGGGCCTAGTGTTATCTTTGTTTAAGATGATGAATTCAAATTATTTAATATAGGGGTTTTAGTGGTTCTTAAGTTTTAGTATGCATCACTACCATTGGGCAGGTTGTCAAAACACAAATTGTTGAGTCTTCCTCAAAGCTTCTGTAGGTCTAGAGTGGGGCCAAAAAATTTGCATTTCAAATAAGTTCCCAAAGATGCTGTTGCTATTGGTCTTCCAATCATACTTTGAGAACCACTGCTTGCATAGAGGGCCTTTGAGGTGATGATGCTCTTGGTAAATAATAACAATAAACAATTATGATTTCTTATTTTAATATATGTTCCATGTTGATATGATTTGTGTCCTCACCCAAATCTCATCTTGTAACTCCCACAATTGCCACATGTTGTGGGAGGGACCCAGTAAGAGATAACTGAATCATGAGGCCAGGTCTTTCCCATACTGCTCTCTTGATAGCAAGTGAGTCTCACAAGATCTGATAGTTTTAAAAAGGTGAGTTTCCTTACACAAACTCTCTCTTTTCTTGCCACCACCGTGTAAGAAGTACTTTTCACCTTTCTGCATGATTGTGAGGCCTCCCCAGCTATGTTGAACTGTGAGTTCAATAACCTCTTTCTTCTGTAAATTGCCCAGTCTTGGTCAGGTATGTCTTTATCAGCAGTGTGAAAATGGACTAATACACATGCCTAGTTTTCTTTTGATTGTTTTTTCTTAATGGTATATTTTCTTACTTTTTCATGTATTTTGTGATTTTTTATTGACTGCTTGTCATTGTGTACGAAAGATACACTTAGTGTAAGGTCTGGAGTGCTACAGAATTTTTGTCACTTCTGTTCCTCTACTCTCAGACTTCAACGGGCCTTATTTTCCTACACCTTACATTGAATCCTTTTAAGAATTGCATCTTTCCCTCTAGGGTAGACAGATCATCACTGCCTTGTACGTGGTGCAAGGTCCATACTTCAAGAAGTTCATCTCAATTCTGCTTTTCCCTCAGTCTTAGGTAAACCTTCCTGCATCCCAGTAAAATTCATCTCAATATTACTGATTGCTTGACACCTTATAATTTCCTTGAGACTTACATTTTTGGTTCTTAATTCAAATGAGTTTTGCCACTGCTCTCTACTTATCGATAAGATAATTACATATTCTGCATCTTTGTGTGCTCTCTGGTGATAAATTATAATATAATTGTCCCTGCCAGAGCTGCTTTAGTTAAGTGCCTGGTAGTACAGACATTTCTCAAAAGAAGACATGCATACAGCCAACAGGCACATGAAAAAAATGCTTGTCATCACTGGCCATCAGAGAAATGCAAATCAAAAGCACAATGAGATATCATCTCACACCAGTTAGAATGACAATCATTAAAAAGTCAGGAAACAACAGGTGCTGGAGAGGATGTGGAGAAATAGGAACACTTTTACACTGTTGGTGGGATTGTAAACTGGTTCGACCATTGTGGAAAACAGTATGGCGATTCCTCAAGGATCTAGAACCAGAAATACCATATGACCCAGCCATCCCATTACTGGGTATATATCCAAAGGATTATAAATCATGCTGCTATAAAGACACATGCACACGTATGTTTATTGCGGCACTATTCACAATAGCAAAGACTTGGAATCAACCCAAATGTCCATCAGTGACAGACTGGATTAAGAAAATGTGGCACATATACACCATGGAATACTATGCAGCCATAAAAAGGATGAGTTTGTGTCCTTTGTAGGGATATGGATGCAGCTGGAAACCATCATTCTCAGCAAACTATCGCAAGAACAGAAAACCAAACACCGCTTGTTCTACTCATAGGTGGGAACTGAACAATGAGATCACTTGGATTCTGGAAGGGGAACATCACACACCGGGGCCTATCATGGGGAGGGGGGAGGGAGGAGAGGGGAGGGATGGCATTGGGAGTTATGCCTGATGTAAATGATGAGTTGATGGGTGCTGACGATTTGATGGGTGCAGCACACCAACATGGCACAAGTATACATATGTAACAAACCTGCACGTTGTACACATGTACCCTAGAACTTAAAGTATAATAAAAAAAAAAAAAAGAAAATGTGGCACATATACACCATAGAATACTATGCAGCCATAAAAAAAGATGCATCCGTGTCCTTTGTATGGACATGGATGCAGCTGGAAACCATCATTCTCAGCAAACACCGCATGTTCTCACTCATAGGTGGGAATTGAACATGAGATCTCCTGGACATGGGAAGGGGAACATCACACAGCAGGGCCTATTATGGGGAGGGGGGAGGGAGGAGGGATGGCATTGGGAGTTATACCTGATGTAAATGACAAGTTGATGGGTGCTGACGAGTTGATGGGTGCAGCACACCAACATGGCACATGTATACATATATAACAAACCTGCACGTTGTGCACATGTACCCTAGAATTTAAAGTATAAAAAAAAAAGAAAGAAAGAAATCCCCCTCCTTTTGTTAAATTTAAAACAATGAAGGTTTAGTGGGCCACACCTGCTGTTAGTTTGAAAAACATGGTAAAGAGCAGAATTGACTCTATGCCTGAGTGTTCTCTCCCTTTTACACACATACAAATGTACACACACATTTTACACACATACAAATATATAATATGGAACCTTCCATTGGTTGTTTTCACAATAATTCAACAGACTTACATCAAGGATTAAGATAACTGGAAAGATGCCAAAGGATGGGCTATGCAATGTCTGGGGTCCAGTCTAGCTTTTTATTTTAAGCAAAAGAGTTGAGAGACTTGAAAAGTAATTGTGCCAAATGAATTGTTAGAAATTTTATTAATGTTTTGCCCATATGTAATTCAACAGCAGTGTATAAACAATTCATCATTACAAAGTTATTTATAAATTTATTCAACTTTGTTTTTATGAAACAACAATACCCTTTCTTTAACCCTCATCAAAACAAATGATGTTAGGGACCGTCAGCTTTGCACAGTGAGTGCATGACACAACTTCTGCTGAAAACAAAATTGAGTGCACTCAATGGAACACAGAGGAGTAGACGGGGTTCCTGGCATGATGTAAGGTAATAATGAAAAATGACCTAAGTATTTTTAGGAGTTTCTACTTATTTTATGTAACACATTGTAGCAAGAAGTGTTGCAGGTATTTACAGAAACGCACTATCTCTTCTTAAAGTTTCTCTATAACAGTTGTTATTGTTGTTACCTTGCAAGAATTCTCCAGCAAACATGTAATGTTTTCAATAGGTACTTCATGTTCCTAGTACTTGCTATCCTTGAGCTTAAGGGTCTAAGAGACAGAACCAAATATTTAAAAATTATAGCTTCCATTGGATGAAATAGAAAACTTCAAATTTCACAGGCAGAGCCACAGAGCAAAGGTTCTTGGGGGTAGGGTGGTCATAGGGACACCAGAGTGAATCCATGAGGAATGCAGCTCCTGCTAGATGAATTTAATTTCATTTTATGATGCAGTGCCCTGCTTTGTACACAAGATACATATAATCAAAGTTGTAATCTATCAACATGGTATCAAATATTTCAAAGCAGTTGATGTTATCCATTATATGAGTTTTATCTAAATAGGAAGTGGGAATCTCTGCTTTTGTCTGATTCTCAAATACTGATGTTGCAGACTTTTATCCTTGACCTTTTCTCACTTTGAATGCTTTCAATAGAGAAATAGACCTACTTGCAAAGCCCCAACTACAACATAAACTTATGTCTTTGTCACTCTTATGAGTCCATGCCAACGGTACACAGCTATATCTCATACAGCATGCTATAAAATGTAATTATTTTCATCTCTCGCTCCCCTAACTTGCTTCTTGTCAAAGGTCATCTGTTCAAGCTAGACACCTAGGAACCACAATTGACCCCTACTCCTTCCTTACTCTTCACATCTAAATGCTTCTCCCAGACCTGTTGGCTTTATGGCATTTTTTTCCCCAAAGTTTTGTTACCAAACGAGATGTAAGTTTTTCTAAGGCAATATTTAGAATACCTAAAATGATTAATTATAAAGGGAGGGATTACTGTTAATATAAGTAGAGGTTAATTCTATAATATAAGAGTTTTGTGCATGACAAGTCTGAAGTGAGATTTGAAATATGAGTGAACCTTTGGAAGACTGGTACAGGGAGGCAGAGGGAACATTTTCACCCAGGATGAGAGAACTAGGACACAGTATCAGGAAGTCGAGAAGGGCAGCACTGCCAAATAGCGCAGAAGAAATAGGGTGAACCAGGACTGAAATGAGTCACAGCATCTGAACCCTTGGGAGTCACGAGTGGTCTTGAGTGAACAGTGTCACTGCAGTTGGACATGAAGCCTCAATTGAAACATGAATTATGAAAACAATATATGAGAATGTAGGAAGAAGAAATTTAATGGTCAAGATGAAGAAGAAACAGAACTGATTCCCGCAGAGGAAGTAAAGGAAAGTTTTCCTTAATGAAAAGCAGTTTTTCAGCCAATGGTGGGAGAAAATAAAATGAGAAAGAATAGTAATAATAAAGCAAGTTTGAGGATGGTGGCATGGGTCATAGAATCAGGAGTAGATGTAGAGGTACTATCTTCCAAAAAAGATAGGATAATTTTCCCCCAAGATCACAGAGGAAAAAAAAGATAGCAACACCTAGAGAGATTTGAAGGAAAATAAATGTAATATTGAGAGAACTTTTACTATATAGTTCTGATCACTGGAAGCAAGAAGTGTGTTGAAACTCAGCTGGGTAGCTTTTAAAAAGTATTAATGCTGGGTCATACTCCTAAAGATTTTGATATAAGTGGTCTGATGGGGAGCCCAGATGTCATATTTTTCAATATTTCCCAGGAGACTCTAATATTCAGTCAGGGTTGAGGACTGTGGGCTAGAGAGAAGGAGTGGGGTGACCATATTCAGAAGCAGTAAAAAAGGTAAAGAAGGTGCAAACACCTACAAAGATAAAAGGGTGAGTAAGGAACAACACCTTTTCACTGATATGTTGGAGAAAAAGGGAAGCTCGAAGAGGAAGGTGTAATGAAAATGCAGTTTAATATCTTTCAAGTAGATGTGATTTTTGCATATTCTTTCATTTTATTTACTTTATTCACTTTTCTTATCAACTTCCTCCTATTTTCCTTCTTTATTTCTAACCCCACCCGTTCTGGTTGCTTTGGCATTCCTTCCCTCCTTATCATTTACTCTACTTACATCTTCCATTCTCCACACTTTTTAACTTTTCCTAATTTTTCTGCCCATTAGTTCCTTTCCCCCTTCCTCTAGGCAAAGTAGCAAAAATAACTTTGGCTAGGCAAGGACAGAAAGCCAGACAGTTTTAATAAATGAGCCAAGCCTTAGCCAACTGCAGAATATGGTAGGCCTAGGGGATCCTGGACTGGCACAGCAACTACTAAGAAAGTTAAATCAGAAGAAGGCAAAAGGCAGAGCCCTGCATTATGACCATTTCTCCCCAGAGGTATGATCTCAGGTGCTCTGGGGAAACCACAGTTATACCAGTGTCAGGGTATGAACAAAACACTGGCAATAGGTCCACACTTTCTTGTGTCAGTGGGTATGACTTGGAGATTATGCTAGTTAGGATTGTTTCAGTTACAACTGAGAGAAAGCAATTTGAAATAGCTTAAGCTAAACAGAAAATCACTAAAACAGATACACCGTCGGAACCAAAGGCGAGTAAAAATGAAAACCAGAAACTAAAATGCTCTGCAGACTGTCTCTTTCATATTTTAGTCCTATCTTCTGCCTGATTTTCTCCTCTCCACTTGCGTGCCAGTGTCTTCTCCTACTGTGGTGGAAATTGTTGCATGGATAATAGTTTTAGTCAAACAAAATGTGAAAGAGAGAGAGGAAGAGAGAGTTAGATTGTCCTAATTTTAGCACACAGAAGAAATCATCCACTGGGTTGAATTGGAATCACCTGTTGACTTTAGCCCTGGACAGTCAGTTTTCAGCTCTTTGATAGCAACATGGCTGCCACATTTGCACCCCTCTAAGTTAAGGAAGAAGAACTTGAAGAATCTGAGCCACCAAAAGATCATTGCTTCAGAGACTGTCTCTAAGTCTTGTTTGGTAACTTGTGTTAATTCCTCCAAAGTTTTTCAAAGATGAATAATTAGGAATAAATGATATGGTTTGACTGTATCCCCACCCAAATCTCAACTTAAATTGTACCTCCCATACTTCCCACATGTTGTGGAAGGGACCCACTGGGAGGTAATTGAATCATGGGGGCACTTTCCCTCATACTGTTCTCGTGGTAGTTAATTAGTCCCTGGAGATCTGATGGTTTTATAAATGGCAGTTTCCCTGCACAAGTTCTCTCTTGCCTGCCACCATGTAAGCCATGCCTTTGTTTCTCCTTTGCCTTCTGCGATGATTGTGAGGCCTCCCCAGCTATGTGGAACTGTGAGTCAATTAAACCTCTTTCCTTTATAAATTAACTAGTCTTTGGTATATCTTTATTAGCAACGTGAGAACAGACTAATACAGTAAATATATCTTAACATCCCTTTGGTAGTTCAATACATAAAATTTCTCTTTTTTGAAACAAAAGGAATAATGTATTTCATAAATCAAGTCAAGATTCACCCTAGAAGAATTCAGTAAGTATACTTAAATGTAAAGGAAACTCTGAAAAATTACAAATGTGATAAATTTAGACAGGTGCCTAATTGCATGTATGTTTTGAATGTGAAACAGAAGATGGGGCAGGGCCTCCATAAGTGTGCCGCACCCTTCACCTCACAGAAAAGTGAAATGGAGATCTATTAAGCAGACAATCATGTGCTTGAAGACAGGAGTGAGCATTTACTCTCAACCCTATTTCTTTCCATTCCATCTACTCTTAACTATAAACCATGTGGCTTCACTGGCATTTGAAAAATACATGCATAAGTATTATTAATAGTAATAATAGCAGTAGTGACAGCAAGAGCAGATTTTCCTGTTTGTGTATTTCAAAATTTGTTTTTTGTGTCATTGGTTGAAAAGTCTGAGAATCATAGCTTGCAAGCATTTTATTTACTATTTCATTTCATATTTTAGTCTAGTACTAATATAACTGATGGTAAGTACTTATTGGCAATGAGAAAATAGCAATTTGCATACAATAACAGCTAGAGTTGATGGAAAATTCCAGGAATTGTTTTAAGCACATGACACTGATAATATGAGACGCAGATTGGAGTATGATGCAGATCAGACACCTAAGCCAAATTATCTTACTCATTTCCCCTTTGACTCCAATTCTGATTTTACTGATTCTATGCTGGTCTAAACTACTGTAGTCTACCACCTGAACCACTGCAGCATCTTCCTAATTGGTTTAGCCATGGCTACTGGGTTCTCTTTCATTTATTCTCTGCAGGGTTGCCAGAGCAGTCATCTCATAATGCAGGTCTGGACCTCGAGGATGAATATGGCTATTTACGTCAGTGTTTTTCGCCTCTCTTCCTGGAATCATCCAAAAGCAACAAAG
The DNA here is from genome assembly GCF_037993035.2 of Macaca fascicularis. Taxonomy (NCBI): domain Eukaryota; kingdom Metazoa; phylum Chordata; class Mammalia; order Primates; family Cercopithecidae; genus Macaca; species Macaca fascicularis. The sequence goes on along the minus strand of NC_088377.1, from coordinate 127,371,579 downwards.
AGAGATTTAAAACTAATCAAAAAAATAATTAAACTTCATTTTCAGTGAATCTAAAAAAACAGATATGATCCATCAATGCTGAAATATGCGTAAAGGCAAATATGCGTAAGCTATAGCCCTGTTTGCTGCGGAGAGTACAGGAATGGAGTTATAGCTGGAGGGACTGGTTTGACTCAGAGAAATGGAGGAAGTGAGGCTGCACAAAGATTGACATGTGCAAGCAGCAATTTCCTTCTGGAAGCAGCAACAAGAGGGGCCATTATATTTATAAAGTAAATAGTATATTTTATATAGCAAAATATTTTTATATTATATATAAATATATAAAGTATGTTTATAGTAAAGTATATCTTATAAAGTAAGACTGTAATATTTTTCAGCAAACTGCAATAATGAGTGATTGCATTTGTTTTCTGCTGATGTGTAACAGTCTTACCACAAACTTAGTGACTTAAAACAACACATGTTTATTATCTCACAGTTTCTATGGATGAGGAGTCCAGGCACAGCTTATCTGGGTCTTTTGCCACTGGGTCTCACAAAGACTCAGTCATGGTGTTTCTAGGGCTGCAGGCTTGACTGGCAAACGATCTACTTCTAAACTCACGTGGTTGTTAGTAGAATTTAGTTCCTTGTGCCAGTGAGATTGAGGGCTTGTTTCTTGCTGGCTGTCAGTGGGAGGCTGCCCTCAGCTTATGGTCACATGGCCCTCCCCATATGATGCCTCACATCATGTTTCTACAAAGCCAGCAAAGGAGATGGGTTACAATCTTAAGAAATGTTACAGTCTTATGAAACATAATCATGTAATCACATATATTCCAATACTTTTGCCATAGTCTCTTGGTTAGAAACAAGTCAAGTTCCCACCTACACCCAAGGGAAGAAATCATATAAAAGCATGAATACCAGGAGGCCAGGATCACTGGGAGGGCCACCTTTAAGCCTGCCATCTATAGTTATTATTTTTTTAAGAGAATACATAGCATATACAAATATTTTAAAAGTCTATAGAAAAAGGAAGAAAAATAACAATAAAATTTTATAAGAGATTGAGTACTCACTAGAAAATTGTTGCCATAGAATGAATGAAAATTGTGACCAAAAGTTTATAATGAATTGAAAACCTCATTGACACAATCACCTGTATGAAGGAAGATCACAAAGTAGAAATACAAGAAATCAGGGAAGACATAGAAAAAAAAACTGAAATAGATGAAGAGTAAGTTATAGAATTAAAATAAAAGTAAAAAATATAATGAAAGAAAACTAGAATGAGTACAAGGAACACTAGACACTTGATGTAAACATAAGGCATGTGGATAAGGAAATAAAAATAAACACAAAATAAAAATATAGTTTAACAGGATTAAAACAATCTACAGACTCTTAGAACTAACAATTAAATTTAACAAAGTTGCTGGATAAACAGCCAATAGGTAAATTCAATTGTATTTCTATATACCATTAGCTTAAAAATAAAACTTTAAATTTTAAAAAAGGTATCTTAAGACATCAAATAGCTAGGAATACTTGCTACTGAAATGCAATTAATAACTCCACACCAAAAACTATGAAATAGTATAGCAAGTTATTAAAGATAATATAATAAAATGGGAGGTATTCTATCTTTATGGATTTTAAGATTCAATATTGTAAAGGGGTCAAGTTCCCTCAAAATAATTCATAGATTTAATGTTATTTCAATGAAAGCCTTTTGCAGATTATTTTATGGACATTGACATACCGACTCTAAAGTCTACGTGGAGAAGCAAAAGGCCACGAATAGCTAGGATAATTTATTTTTTATTTTTTATTTTTTATTTTTTTTCAGTTGAGTCTCCCTCTATTGCCCAGGCTGGAGTGCAGTGGTGTGATCTCAGCTCACTGCAACCTCTGCCTCCTGGGTTCAAGCGATTCTCATAACTCAGCCTCCTGAGTAGCTGGGATTACAGGCGCCTGCCACCACGCCTGGTTAAGTTTTGTATTTTTAGTACAGACGGGGTTTCACTATATTGGCCAGTCTGGTCTCAAACTCCTGAACTTAGGTGATCCCACCGCCTCAACCTCCCAAGGGATTACAGGCATGAGCCACAGCACCTGGCCTAGGGTAATCTTAAAGAAGAATAAGAAGCTGGAAGATTTGTGTGACCAGATAGGGGAAAAAATGTGTGAGTCAGGGCTTTTACATGCAGTTAAGCTATTCAAGTCTGAAGACTACAGGTATATGTTTTCAACATACGAGAGGAGAGTACAATATTATTAATATGATCTTTTTTAATCTTGTAATTTGATCTCTTTTGCACCAAAGAGTAATAAACTTTGAATATATTTGGCTGTATGACTATGCCTAAAACAAATGAAGAAAATAGTAGGACAGAACAAAATAGAAAAGTATGTGTATGTATAATATAAAGTACATTTGCAAACACAAGTATAGTATTTCTGTTTGTATGTATAATTTATATATGTATATATGCATGTGTGTGTTTATATATTATGTATATATATACACACACACACACACACGTACACACGTACCTATGTTCTGACAATGTAGGTACTACAGGTGCATGAGGGTATCTGTATTTCCATTTCTTCCACCAATGTCTTTCATTTAGTAGCTGTCTAATTTTGCCAGAAAAATAGGGTTTAAGACATTCTAAGTGATGTTCTAATTTGCATTGCTCTGATGTTAGCACCTCTCCTTAAGCTTGTAAACTTGTGAGATTTCATTTTCAAATACTCAATAGCTATATGGGTTTACTACCATATGGAGAGATTGGGGGACCATCTTGGAGGCTGTCTACCACACTAATAATACAAGAGGATAATACTCCTCTTCACTGAGAAAACACTATTTTTATATATCCATACATACATATATGTGTGTTACATGTGCATCTATATGTTTATAAAATTTCAACTCAATAGGTATCAAATGATGGACCAGTGTTATGAAAGTGTTTGATAAAGTTCTATAAAATTTCAAAGATTTCTGAGAAGTTGTATGCTTTTCATTGGCATGTATTTGTTTTTAGAAATTTGTTAACAATACCATAGTTCGTTAGTTGTGGTGAACGTCTTTTTTCACACCAAATATCACTCTTTAAAGTTAGTATGGTGTTCTATGGGAATGATTCTAGTTCTAGTGAGGGTACTAAGAATTACCTCAGTATTTCTAATCCTATTCAGAAATTGTTCCATACAAATGTAATTTTTCAATGATCAATCTCCTAGTCTTTTTATAGATCAGTTACATGCTACTGAGTTTAAATACAAGTTTTTATAATAAGCTTGACCTATGTACAAAATATGACTCATCATCTATATTCTGGATTTATCTTTACCTCAACAGTAGATTTCTAGTCTTGTCAAAAGATTGTCATTGAAAAGAAATCAGAGGGAAGATAAATGATGTCAAATGGAATATATGAAAATTCAACCATGTTACAAAAAAAAGTCTTTGTTTTAGTGTTTTTCTACATTTACCCATAGTCTGAAACTATATCTGAACCATGCAAACCAACTCTGATGAGCCTGGAAGTCCAGTTTCACAATAAACAAAAATGAAACTAAGTTGAATCTCTTGAAAGCTAATAGAAAACTCTCAAGTAATGTTTAATAATACAAATTGAAAATCACCAGTTACTAAGATAAATTCCTAAGACTTGAGCTTATTTCTTTACACACAGGGTTCAAAGCTTTCATAATTTAATGGTAAGATAAACCTTTATTTAAAAAAAAAAAAACACACAGGATACATTATCTGAAGTTCAAAATACTGAGCTAATAGATTCCCAACAGTTCACAGTACAGAACGTCTAATAAGATTATAAACATCTTGGCTACAATTAAAAGTGGACAGGTTAGACTCTAACTATTGGAAACGAAACTTACTTTCAATTCTGTGCATTTATGGAATGTTTGGAAAAAAATCCTCTGCAATTTATTTGATCTAGTATAAACAATAGTTTCAAACTTATTTAAAGTTAACATTGGCCATGACTTCCTCAAGTCCATGTCAAAAATGCTCATTCCCTAACAAGTCAAAAGGCATAGTTATTGCCAACAAAAGGACTAGAGGCAGTTATAGATGTATTTTTTTTTTCTTTTAAGACTAAAACTGAAACTCTGTCTTGTCTACTTTCATTTCGCATTCCACCATGGTTGTAAGTTTTCTGAGGCCTCCCTAGAGGCCTAAACCTGTATAGCCCCAAGAACCATGAGCTGGTTAAACCTCTTTTCTTTATAAATTACCCAGTCTCAGGTATGTCTTTATAGCAGTATGAGAAGAAAACTAATACAGTAGACATTTCCTAAAACTCCTAAAATTTAAAGAGCAGGTCAGGATCATGCATGCCGAATCTAGTAGTCATTTTTTCTTTCAAAGCACTTATCATTTGACATACTATGTATTTTATTTGTCTAATTTTTGTTCTCTCCACTCAAAGTCAAGTCCTCACTGAGGGAAGGAACTTAATTGACTACTATATCTGTAGAATTTAGAACAATGATAGCTATGTGGCAGCCAGTTAATAAACATTTGTTGAATGAATAAATAAACTGATCTTTAAGTTGCCTTCAATTTGTTAAAGGTATTTTTGTTAACTTAAGCTCCCGTGTGAATGGACAAGAAAAGGCACCTGAGCCTGGTTGGTTTTAGTAATGACAAATTTCCTTTTGGGTTTCTATTTTATTTGTTTCTGTTGCTCTGTCGAGAATTAGACTTTAAAAAATTTGAAAAAAGGCTTTATATCAAAACATACTTTTTTAAAACAACTTCAAACTCCTGACCGCAGGTAATCCGCCAGCCTCAGCCTCCAACCAACATGGTGAAACCCCGTCTCTACTAAAAATACAAAAATTAGCTGGGCATGATGGTGTGTGCCTGTAGTCACAGCTACTCAGGAATCTGAGCCAGGAGAATCGCTTAAACTCAGGAGGTGGAGGTTGCAGTGAGCCGAGATCGCGCCACTGCACTCCAGTCTGGGCGACAGAGCGAGACTCTATCTCAAAACATAAGTAAATAAAAATAAAAATAAATAAATAATACAAAAATACAAACAATTTCAACTTTTATTTTGGACTCAGGGGTTACATGCGCAGATTTGTTATGTGGTTATGTTGCGTGATGCTGAGGTTTGGGATATGAATTTCTCACCCAAGTAGTGAGCATAGTACTCAACAGCTAGTTTTTCGACCCATACCTTCCTTCCTCCCTTCCCCCTTCTACAGTGCCTGTTGTTCCAATTTTTTGGCTATGGGCACTCAATGTTAGGTCCCACTTAAAAGTAAGAACATGCAGTATTTGGTTTTCTGTTCCTGCATTAATTCAATTAGGAGTATGACCTCCAGCTGCATGCATGTTGCTGCAAAGGATATGACTTCATTCTTTTTTATGGTGTGTAATATTCCATGGCATATATGTACCACATTTTCTTTATCCAGTCCACCGTTGAAGGGCACCTCAGTTGATTCCATATCCTTGTTATTGTGAATAGCACTGCGATGAACATATGAGTGCATGTAACTTCCAGAATCTTTAAGGAACTTAAATCGATACACAAAAAACAAATAACCCCATTAAAAGGTGGGTAAAGGATGTAAACAGACACTTCTCCAACGAAGTCATTCAAGCAGCCAACAAACATATCAAAAAAATGCTCATCATCACTAATTACTAGACAAATGCAAAGCAAAACCACAATGAGACACCATGAGATTGCACACCAGTCAAAATGGCTATTATTAAAAAGTCAAAAAATAACAGATGCTGGCGAGGCTGTAGAGAAAAGAGAACACTTATATACTGTTGGTAGGGATGTAAATTAGTTCCGCCACTATGGAAATCAGTTTGGAGATTTCTCAACTAATTTAAAACAGAACTACCACTCAGCCCAGCAATCTCATTACTGAGTATCTATCCAAAATACATCATTCTACCAAAGAGAATGAGCTTTTTAAAGAGTTTCTCGGCCGGGCGCGGTGGCTCAAGCCTGTAATCCCAGCACTTTGGGAGGCCGAGACGGGTGGATCACGAGGTCAGGAGATCGAGACCATCCTGGCTAACACGGTGAAACCCCATCTCTACTAAAAAATACAAAAAACTAGCCGGGCGAGGTGGCGGGCGCCTGTAGTCCCAGCTACTCAGGAGGCTGAGGCAGGAGAATGGCGTAAACCCGGGAGGTGGAGCTTGCAGTGAGCTGAGATCCGGCCACTGCACCCCAGCCTGGGCGACAGAGCAAGACTCCGTCTCAAAAAAAAAAAAAAAAAAACAGTTTCTCATCTCTCAATCTAACTGGAAATCCTGTTAACATCCAGTGAATACAATAACACATGCCCGAAGCAACACATGTTGGCTGGTTGACTACGAATTATGGTCATTTTTGCTCTGCCTCGTTCATTTCTGGCCTCCAGAAGCCTAAATGTTGATCCATGTACTTTGAGGAATAACAGATTTGAAGATGAAGATTCTGGAAACTTCTGTAGTGTGTGAAGCATAGAAAGAGTGTAGTGCTAATAATTATACTGCTCATTCCAGACTAGTTTCTTGCAGCAAATCGGGATAAGAGTTAGTATTCACCATTTTGTGAATGCTAGTTCCCAAAGATAAAGATTCAAGTGACTTTAACAGTGGCAAAATTGAAAAAAGCTCAAGTCCTATTTCTTCATTTTTATAATGATGTATAATATCATATGTTAATATATAACCTATACAATTTTAATTAATCTATAACTTCATCCATAATAAGGACATGTTTGTATTTATAAGTACAATATCATTGACAGGAATATATAGTGCTAGAAGTGTTGGAAATACAATTTGTACCCAAAGCGAGCTTGAAAACTTCTGAGCCATCACCAACAGATTCTTGAATAGAGTGTGTGTCCTGGGATCTGTGGAGTCTGGAACTGATTGTCCAACTGGGAGTTCTCTGCATTAATTTCTGTGTAAAATACAGTGTTTATGAAAGTATAATAAAATATACTAATTTGAAGCTTAAAATAGATTATTGAAATTCAGCAGTAACCAAAGCAATTTAGAAATGAAATCAATAAATAACTTTTTCTAAGAGAAGTACTTTATTACCAACATCTAAAATATTTCTGGCGGATAGTGATGAGAAAACATCATAGACCTTTACTTAGTTTTCTTATTGCTTTTAAATTTTTTACAGATGGTGTGTACTCTTAAGTCTGCACCTGGAGTAGCCTGCTACCACTACTCTGACTTCCTAAGCCACCACTGACTAAGTACTCATCTTATGATTAGCAAAAATGAAGTCATTTTTCAAAAGTGAACAGGGTCAAAATAGCCAACAGGGGAATATTAATGGTGGTCACTGAGCTTAAGAAGTCACTTAAGCTACCTGGAATCACTAAAATCACTGATATGATTCTGATATTTACAAAGAATCCACATCTCTCCTATGGAGAATTGATTGATTGGTCCCAAGTAAAAGAAGCAGAGAGAAGGGAATGCTTCTCAACTCTTCATATCATCCCTCTTCTCTTCCAAGAAGTGCTTGCTTTGAGTTTTTATTTATGTTTAAAATTTAAAACAATAAAAGAATATAAACTGAGAGATGCATGTTTTTGTTCTGAAAATGCAAATTTTGGTTCATACATGAAATACATCTAATGAATTTGAACAATATTTAAATAGAATTAAAACCTGGTATGTATATATTGCTTCTATCATAGAGCCTCTCTTTACTTGCAGGGGGCAAATCTTAATTCTTTTCAACAAATGAAGGTCAGGCCATTTCCTTTTCTAGTGCTTGTTTTAGAAATAAGCACAAAATGCAATTCTAGCCAATGCCACTCAAGAATCTAATGGAGGTACCGGGAAAAATTCCTCTTTTTTTGGGGGGAGCTAGGGGAATAAACTATCTTTTAGTCCTTTAGTTCCTTTTAAGAATGTCATAATTAGTTTGTGCAGACTTCTCGAGGGCACATTAATATGACAGAGTTATCTGGATATCTACCCAAAGGATTGGCAGTTTCGCAATACAGAGGGAAAAAAAGAATTTTTGGTAGCATCCTTGGACCACTGAATCAACCTTTCCTGGGACTTTTCTACCTCTGGACTTTGGGTTATAGCTGGACCATCTGGAGTTGGTTCTTCTGTTTTAGTCTAAAGCATCCCAAATGAGATGTTTCTTATGCTTCTAAATATACTCTTTTTAACCATGTTCCATTTTGGGTGGGCATTGTAAGGGTAATATATACAGACTTACAAAGAATGTTCCTATGAATTAGGAAGCTTTAAGCAATGGAAACTATTTTTCATTCACTGCCATTCCACTATGGTAGCAATTCCTCCTATGGTAATTCTGTTTGTTACTTCTTAGTAATAGGAAGAACCATTCGTACAATTGTGTAAGGTACTTTTAACGAATACATATCTGTATTCTCAAACCATATGGCAACTTCTGGAATGCTTTAGATTTCTATCCCATCTTCATAATCTCTTAAAGAGTCTCTTGTGCCTTACTCAACATTACAGTAGATATTCATAGACTGGTAACACTTTCTTCTAATTGATCCAATGTGGTTTGGTGGTCACAGTTATTTATAATAGTGGTAGTCTTCATACTACAAGAGTATACCATATTGTATTTAAATACCTCACTATTGAGAAACTCTTAATATAGGGCCATCAACTTCAGCTGTGAAATTCTGGCATCATATGATATTACCGGGATCAATTCTCTTAGGAAGAGATCTAAGAATTAATAAGACTGAAAGGAAACTCTTAGAATATGTAAATGACAGGTTTTTTTGTCTTTATAATTGTTAAGAAACTAAAACTAGATTTTATATCTATTTTGAAAGGCTGAAATGAGTTTTATATTATGAAGTCTATTAACAATTCAAAGGGTCTATTTTAAAATCTTTAACAATTTCTTAAAAAATATCTTGTACTAGAGGACAAAAATGGCTCTGTTATTCATAGATGATTAAGTACTGCATTTCTCACTTCAGTAAAGTAATTCCATATAATTTATTACATAAACCATCAGAATAATAGAATCCAGTTCTATTTGTGACATCTCTGCAGTTATCACAGTGTATTTTGAAAACCCAAAGTAACAATGGGCATTTCCATTGAGTGTGTTTCTTTGCCCATAAAGGAAACAACCAAATTTACTTCTGGCAGAAACTCATTTGACACATTCTAACCAGAATATATTAAATCAATTATTTGTTTCATGTGGGATGTTAAAATGACATCACATTTTATCCTTCCATTTTCTTAACATAATAATGAGCACATTCAATTCACAAACATTTCAATTTGGTTATGAGCTCACTTCCTCCATACTACTCCTACCACCTCTACTTCAAATTTAGCATAATCATTCTCTTGATGATTTATGCAATTTCTAAACATTAGCAAACATAACTAACAAAATATAATTTATTAATAAGTCTTCAATTATTTTTAGAAGGAATTGCAAAAGCGTTGGCATTGTCTTACAGAAATATACCTAATTTTAAAAGTAGATTTTTTTTCTAATTTACCAGACAGGAATATCCAAACACCGAAACGTATAAATATTTCAAAATCACACATACAAAAGTAGTATCTAATTTGTAGTGACTTATCAAGGCAGGGAAGTAGGAACTTAATATTCATTAAGTCATTTGACATTCTTAACAATGTGCAGAAGGTCATGCTTTGTGCAGAGTTCAAAATAGATAACAAATGCCTTCTTCTGTGGGAAAAACATGAGCATCAATGTGTCTAAAGGGCTGTTCAATACATGTTTTGTGTGCACCATTATTCGTATGTTTTATGATAATCCTCAGCATTAGGCCCATTTTATAGATAAAAAGACCGAGCCTCAAATGTAACTTAGCCGAGGACTTATATACCTAGTAAGTTGCAGAACTAGTATGTGCACCCAATTATCTAAGAATCTAAAGCCCACATGCTTTTGTCACACTACACTATCTTTCTTTTGAAATTTATAATCTATTATCAAGGAGGGAGAACTTATATACATATAAAGTTCAGAGAAGCTACATACACTCATACTCATACACACACACACACATATATACATATATATAAAGTTCAAATAAGGTGGAGATGAGTACAACATAGACAAATGTAATTGAAGAAGTTTTTGATTCTTATGAGTATTATACATGTTTTAGGGGATCTGTGTTTTACAATATCTATGAATTTGACCGTCTTTTCTTCTCACATTCTTCCCCATCCTTTCACCAGTGACTTCACCCTTCTGTGAAGGATGAGAAACAGCTACTTTTCTCTAAGAGCATGATTTATCTAATTGGTGTGATAGCAAAAGAATGAAAACTATTGGCCTGCAATAGGCAGATTAAGATGTGGAATGCTTGTGTCACTGGTTGCCCAACGACTTTGCCCTTGACTGGGTGAAAAGTGAGGAGTGAGAGGGGGAAGAATGAGAGACACATTTTTGTTCTTAGGTCCAAGGAAATGCTCTAATCCACTTGTAATGAAATTTCTGTTTTTATCACCATCTGACTTTTGAGTTCATTTATCAATTTGTTAATAACACAGACAGGAGAAATATGTGATTTATTTGTAACAGGGTAGTCCAACAATGAACAGCTTTGGGAAGGATCTGGCTTCCCCGGGGAAAGTGTTGCTTCCTTAAAGAACGCTCCCTGTCTAGTGAGTAATTGTAACTTGGTAGTCACTCTCAAACTATCAATTTAACCAGTAAACTCACATTTTTCTACTGTATGCTGGTGGATATGAATGATCAAGAAGGAGACATAGACGCTGGACTTTTCCCCTAGGAGAGGAAGGTTCATTTATGACCTGCTTTATTTTTTAGAAAAGCAGAAGAAACCCAAATTATTATCCATAAGGCATTCACCTGAGCACATGTGGACTTCATGTAAGTGTTTTTGTACTTATTTCAGTTTACAACAGTTAGTGCAATCTCACAGGGCATATATTTCTATATTCTTTATTAGTGGCTATTTAAATTGTTCATATGTTTAATTTTTAGTCTCTTCATCCTTGATTCTTCAAGATTCTGGAAATGACAATTTGTTCTATTCTCACCTGGCTTATGATGATTTCAAATGCCCTACTTGGTCTCATTGAACTTAGTTATAAATTTCAAAATTGAATTGCAGAAAACAATGTGTATTATTTGAAATCAATATTGGATAAGTCATAATTACCCAAATATGTATTAATTTGATGAATTTCTATATGCCTTTTTTGGTCTTCACAGAGAGAGTATCAATTGCTAAATGTTTTCAGTCAGTGGCTCTTTGTAAATGAAATACCTAAATTCACAATACCTCATACAAAATGTATTACATTAGAGTATTTGCATTAAAGATATTTTACTCTGAAATAAAATTTTGTACAATCTAACATTCATGAAAGAGGGAAATAAGTGGATTTTGCAAAGAATATTCACCAAGACCTTTGTTTAATAGAGGGGAGAAAAAGAAATAATTAAATGCTAGCAGAAAACAGGGTTGCATCTTTGGGAAATGTACCCATTCAGGTAGCCCCTGGAACATTAGGTAAGTATCTCCTCTTGTCTGGGTAGGTGACAGTGTGTGGAGAAGCTAATGAATGCAGGGCCAAATTGCACCTCTCTGTTTGGTGGATTTTTCTCCATCTCTATTAGCTCTTGAGAAGAAAACACTTTTTTTGACCTTTTAAGTAGCTAGACTTCAAAATAATTTAAGAATTTGCATATTTTACACATTTTTTTCCTGAACCCTGAGCACGTATAATGTAAATATATAGTTGTAATTCTTACTCTGTTACCTTGTTCTAAATCATGAAAGTATTAAAGTCAACTCTTTGAGACCAGGCACATCTTACATTGACATCCCAAAAGTGGGAATAGTGTACAATAGTAAATAGTTTAAAAATATTATTTGGATTATAAAATGAATTAATTATATAAAGAGAAAATGTGTTTACAAATGTAATTGGGAATAAATGTGTTAAATATTACATAGAATCTGGTTTTAATCCAAAAACAACTCAAACTTATTCGATTTGTATTTTAATTCAACCATTTAGTTTTTTCTTTAAATATTTCAGAGTCTTAGTAATATACTAGCTGGAAGATGTAGCTAGATGGTGAATTGTCAGAATGAACGTAGACATCTTGGAAAAGACAGACACAGATGAAATAAATATATCTTGCCTGGTTCCTGAATAGGGGGACATGCTATTATCAAAAGTTTTAAGTAGCTGTGAATTACTTATAATAGCAAGTACTGAAGATTGTAATTTATGTTATTATGTTATTAAGCAAATTGCCGGACAGAAAATACTGCAGTATATTAAAACAACTTCTACTGCACCTAACATAAATTCAATAGATCAAAATATATACTGTAAATACTTAAGCAGAAATACCTATAGAATATAATATATAAATAGGCACCTTTGTTTCCCTTCATACTTCATTGAAAAGCCCAGACATACCTTTTAACAACATATCTTGCTAAAAGCAATATGCCCTTTTTGGTGAAACAGGTACCATACAATGAAGCTCAAATCAAATAGTCATAAGTTGACTTACTGTTGTTAATGCAATAGCAAGTGATAAATCCAAGTCCATGCAATCAACGCAGGAATTCTGTTCCTGCCTTAAAATTTGAGGACAATTTAAGTGTACAGAGTTTTTCTTGGAATAACAGTTAATGCTGAAATGAAAGTGGCATGCAAATCTCCCAATTCAGGAAGAAAAATAATCATACTATGCTTCTGCTGAATCTAAACAGCTCTACTTCCTTTCACAGAACCTTGTGATCATTCTTCTTAGGTATCAGTAGTAGGCCTAGTAAACATTTTCTGTCCAAGGCTGTCCCTATGTGGCCCCACTTATGTTCCATTATGACCTCAGGATAATAATTAATAAAGCCCACTTTCACTCTCCAAAGTGTCTCAGTCTACATAATAAATAACATAGTTATTATATTATAGGTTAAGGTAATACATATGAAATTGTATTATGATATGGATTCATTACTAATGAGATTTAACTAAGAAAGTTTAAATTATACGGTAACTTTCCATGAAGTAATCTGACTTTTAAAGGAGCAGATAAATGCTTTATTAAATGGAATGCTTTTTGATACTGTGCAGTTCTTTCCAGAAACTGCAAGTTAAAAAAAAAAAAAGCCATTGGATATGAAAAAAGAAGCATTCTTGAGAAAATTCCCTAAGGAGAATTTGTTTTTTTCTTAAAAAGGAGCTTTATTTTGAGGTGTCAAGCTAAGATTGTGCTCCTTCCCACCTGGAGAATAACATTCAACATCAAATATTTGGCCAGAATTTTGCTATAGACATTAGCAAGTCATTCCTTTCATTTGTGATTGTATATGAAGTATTAGCTCTACAGTGTGAGCAGCCATCCATCAGAGACAACGTTTGCTTCTCCTGTGTAACAATGTCACAACACTGTAAGTTCAGTAACATTGCCTAAGTAGTTAGGCAACGAAACCAATATGCACGAAATGCTATCATTGTCATTGGCTTAAAGGCAAAATATGTTGAACCACAGCTATTTTCTGATTCAATTAACATTTATGGAAAACCTATTATGTGCCACACATCTTGACACAATTTTTTTATTTGTTCTTAATAACAACTTGTGAGGTATGTGTTACTTTCCAGATGGGGAAATAGAAAGCCAGAGAGATTAAGTGACTTTTTAAAAGTCACTTAGCTGGTAATTGATGGAAGGTTGATTCAAATCAAGGCTGATTGATTCAACATGTGAGCTCTTTCTGCCCCATTTCTGCTTACATCTCTGGCTCCAGACTTTGATGTTCGGCCAATAAGAGACTTTTTCAGAGTGGTAGAAAGCCATTTTCTACTAATCTAAAATAAGGATTCCTGCATGGAGATAAAATTGAATATTATTTTTTCCTATTATTTTTGATAGAAAGTCATTTCCTACTAATCTAAAATAAGAATCCCTGCATGGAGATAAAATTTAATATTTTTTCCTATTATTTTTGAAACATCTTCGACACTTTCCTAAGGGAAAAATGTGGGTAGACAGCATCATTCTTATCTTTTTTTTTCTTCTACCATCTGCCCTTCACAATTCAATGAAGGAAACTGTACATTTCAGTGGGAAGATTCTATTTTTCTACTACTACAAGACAGCCTTATCTTCTGCATATCATTCATTTTTGAAGCTGTAAACTGGCTGAATTATTTAGTCTTTTCAATGTTAAAACTAGAAATTTTGCTCCCAAATTAAAGAATATCAGGAATACAAAGGAGAACAGGAAAATCTGAGATTCTTTTCATTTAAGATCAATGAATTATTTGGTTATACAGATATTTGAAATATAGTTAACAGATATCAAAAAGAAGTCCTGGGTTGCATTCAGTCATGGCTGCCACAGATGTCAAAACTTCACATGTGGGATTAAAGATTGTCCACAGTAGGGAACAAGAGAGTTTGGAGTTCTTTAAGGATTCTGCGGTCTTACTATTAAGCAAAAGTCTGGCATTTTAGATCTCTTATAGCTGTTGAGAAGAATTGAACCGTCATTCTTGAATCATATTTGCTACAGTACTACCTGATGACTAAAGTAAAGGCTCAAAACTTCAGCTGTATCTAGGAAGGTTTTGGGATCCTCGGTTCCTTGAACTTTTTGAACTACAAAGTGCATATTATTCCCATTCACCAGAATTTAGCTCTGGGGAAACAAACACGGGAGAAGGAGTTTTCATGAAATAGATTTTCCAGGTTAATTACTTGAACTGTTGTATAAAGAACTCAGAAAAAAAAAATGTGTATGCATACAAAGCATACATTTTAAAAACCTAGTGACTACTGATCATGGAGCAAGAACACAGAAAGAGAGAAGACAGTTCTATAGGCTTCCCACATATACCTCAACACCTGGCCTCTGGGCCCTGTGATGAGAACGCTGAAACACAAATGAATCTGAACAGGGACACTACATACAAATACTGAATTATATGCTACATAAAGGTTTTTAAATGCACCAGGCCTGGGAAGAACCCCAAATGAATAGAAACTGTAGCAAATGTATCTAACTGTATTAAAAATGAGTAACGGAACACTATAGGAGGTGTAAAAGAACTAACCTAAGTTATTTTGGAAAGCAATATTTTGACTGAATAGTATGAGGCTAAAGACAAAAAGAACTGCATACAAATAATGTACTTTCCTTAGTAAATTTGTTCCTAAATGGGTACAGATTCATATTTCAGAAGCTATTTTCTTTGTATGCTAGGGTTGAAAAAATACATGCATGTACTGAAGACCACGAGAGCCAGTTTTCTCTTAGTCTATGATAGAAGTTATATATAAGAAAAGGGATAGCTAGAATAAACCCTGTAGTATTGGATTGGAGTTGTAGATATCAATATGAATTCATAGTTGTTAAAAATAAATGCAGACATAAACAAACATATGTGTATACGTGAACCAGTGTAATATACGTATTCTGAAATCATGTTCACTGACAGGTACTAAAAGTAGTGACACTCTGTTAGTAGTAAGCACACCTACACCCAGATTTTTGTTTCTAATGCCATTATATAATAAAAGGAACCAGAACTCCTTGGAGATATAGTTGATTCCAGGACTGGTACAGAAAATATACAAGATAAGACTTTAGCCTCATGCAGCAGCAGGAAGTAAGACAGTACTCAAAAAAGAATAGGGCACGTTGAAAGGGCACGGAGCCAAATGGAAAAGATCCCAATGCCCAAAGCTAGAAAAATTTACAAAAGGAAAAAATATAATTGGATTATAATCCATAGAATAAAATAAATATCTGTGGTGTCATAGTGATAAAGATAAGTATTTGAGTAGATACATAAATACAGGAGAAGAGGCAGCTCTTCTTTAGAAAAATATTCCAATTAATAAGTAAAGAAGGAATGAGGGAAATAGAAAATCACCATTAGAACACCATTAATGAATACTGAAATTGTTGGCTAAAAGTATGAGGAGAAATAATATTTGCATTTGAAAGGAACTCTTACAAAATATTTATTAATTAAAAAAGAAATATAGTAACTTTAGAGTAGAGAAAACTGGGAGACGCCACTTTTAGAAAGTGATCCAGGTCAACACAACCAATAATTAGATATATTGACATCATACATGCTATACATATATTGACCTGATACTACACAGAGAGGGGCACATCACTTCTGTAGTATTCTTGCCAAAAATGCATAATCTCAATCTAATCATGAGAAACATCAAATAGAACCAAATTGATAGAAATTCTACACAATAGCTGACCTGGACTCTTCAGAAGTGTCTGTTGTATCTGATGTCACAGATCAGAGGAAACCATAAAGACATCACAAATAAATGAGACGTGATATCCTGATTAGGACCCTGGAACATAAACATAACATTAAAAGAAAAATTGATGAAATTTGAATAATGTCTGTAATTTAATTAATAGCAGTGTAACAATGTTAACTTTTTGGTTTTGACCATTAAAGCAACTGTATTTTTCTATTTTTATAACTTTTCTGTAAGTAATGTTGTTACAAAACAAAAAGCTTTTAAAAATTGAAATAAAATGTACCAGAATATTGAGAATAGGTATCTTTGGAAAGTGAAAGTGCAGATGATTCTTATTTTTTCCTTAATTTTGTTTTCCAAAATCTCTACAATAAGCATGTAATATTTAGAAAATGCATTACTATTTTTATTTTAGGCCAGGAAATCCCTTATATATGGCTTTAGTTGTAAAAAATTAACAAATTGTGTTTTAATTTTAAAAAATAATGCAAAAATGTTTATATGACATATTAGAAAGTGTCTTAAGCTTTAACAACAAAGGAGATTCCACTCCAGTTAATGCTATTTTTTGCATAGATACTTAAATTGTCGTTAAGTCTTCCTTTATGTTTTAATTTTTACAAGCATACTGCTTACCATTTTTGAAAACCAAGATGATCCCAGATATAATGGGTATAAATGGAAAATGCTACTTTCTCTTGAGTAATTGAAGAATGTCATGATGTTCTCTTTTAATATCATGCTCAATCACACCTACCAGATATGATTTTTAATTTTCAAAATATTATGAGACTATGAAATGTACTTGTTAAAAACTTACTTCTTTCTTGGAAGATTTGGAAGGCTTCAGAGTCATTATTTTGACATATCATTATATAATTCTGCAGCTGTGATAGATGGCACTGAAAGTAAGCCTGCTTTTTTTTTTAAAGCTTCTGGACAAATGCTGAGCAACAGTCAAAATTAACAGAAGAAGACTTTCATTGCTATTGGTGAAATCCCTGGAACCTGAAGCATTCACTGTAAAAACAGATGGAGATCTTAGTTTCTAAATAATTTGAAAAAAAATTAAACTTGAAGTAAATGTACTCTCAGAAGAGTTACAGAAAAACTGAGCAGGTATTGAGAGAATTAATGGAAGGTTTATGTGATAGAAAACTTTCTAAGTCATTATTTTATCCTTGCTTCCCTCCAACCCCTTCACATCCAGAACTACTTTTCACAGGATACATTTTAAAGATATCTATTTAAAGTGTGTGTCTGTGTGTGTGTGTGTGTGTGTGTGTAAACATACATTCAGCATCTGCAAAGCACAATAAAGCAAAACATAATAAAATGAAGTATACATGTACTCACTTAAAGTGGCACAGTGACCTTTTCAACATAAGCATGTTTGATACTGTCATTTTTATTTAAACTAGTAAAGCTTGAAAGCCGGCAGGTTCTCCGAACAATAGTTTTCAGGTAAATAAAAAATGTAATTTTATCGTTCTTTAAAAATAGCAATGAACATAGCATTACAGTGCTGCTTTTTTGCCTCATATTGCATCTCACCTCGTCCACATGTGTTTAACAAAACATTGCCACATCAGAATCATAGTTTTATTATTTCTAATGAGGACAGCTAAACAAAAATGTTAAGTGTGACCCTAACTCTTGCTGTGAGATTTTTGGTTGTTGCTTTGTTTGTTTGTTTTTTGGGTTTCATCATGTTAGGAGTTCAATATTATAGTTAAATGAATTACATCTTCTGTAGTAATGAGTAGATAATATTTCATTATTGTATATTGACACAAATTTATTCAATCATCTCATCGAATATTTAATTTTTCATGTCATAGGACTATATATTTCTTCTGCATTTTACAGTGGTTAGAAAAACCTGACTTTAACAATTATTCACATAAATATATTTTCTAAGGAACTGTGGTATTTTCTACTGTTTTTAAATTTTTAGGTAAAAGAGGTGATAAGATTTTACTATTTGCGTCCAATTATGGCTCCAGAAATTTCTGTATGGAAGGAACTAAGGGGAACCCATCTGACTGGAAAGAGGGATTGAGTGAGAACCTGAAACTATGTTTGCATAACACTTTAAATAAAACTGGAGAAATACCAAGTGCCAAATTTAAAAATTGGCTTCTGATATTTGGAAAGCTTCCATAACTTGTATAAGGTTAAATTCCTATCTGGGCTCCATCCTTATAACTGTAAAACCTATGAGCTTATGTTCCTAGTAGGATGTTAAGGGAATGTTGGAAACCTCCTATTATTGCTGGAGGAACCCGTTTCCCACCCTATGACTACAGGAGGGCTCAAAGGAGAGCTTCTCGGAATCTGTTTAGAGCTGTGACCCCTAAGGAAAGGCCCCATGAGGCCAACATCATCCTGATACCAAAGACTGGCAGAGACACAACAAAAAAACAGAATTTTAGACCAATATCCCTGATGAACAGCGATGCAAAAATCCTCAACAAAATACTGGCAAACCGAATCCAGCAGCACATCAAAAAGCTTATCCACCATGATCAAGTGGGCTTCATCCCTGGGATGCAAGGCTGGTTCAACATATGCAAATCAATAAATGTAATCCAGCATATAAACAGAACCAAAGACCAAAACCACATGATTGCATTCCCTTTGAAAACTGGCACAAGACAGGGATGCCCTCTCTCACCACTCCTATTCAACATAGTGTTGGAAGTTCTGGCTGGGGCAATCAGGCAAGAGAAAGAAATAAAGGGTATTCAGTTAGGAAAAGAAGAAGTCAAATTGGCCCTGTTTGCAGATGACATGATTGTATATTTAGAAAACCCCATCGTCTCAGCCCAAAATCTCCTTAAGCTGATAAGCAACTTCAACAAAGTCTCAGGATACAAAATCAATGTGCAAAAATCACAAGCATTCTTACACACCAGTAACAGAGAGCCAAATCATGAATGAACTCCCATTCATAATTGCTTCAAAGAGAATAAAATACCTAGGAATCCAACTTACAAGGGATGTCAAGGACCTCTTCAAGGAGAAGTACAAACCACTGCTCAGTGAAATAAAAGAGGAAACAAACAAGTGGAAGAACATACCATGCTCATGGATAGGAAGAATCAATATCGTGAAAATGGCCATACTGCCCAAGGTAATTTATAGATTCAATGCCATCCCCATTAAGCTACCAATTACTTTCTTCACGGAATTGGAAAAAACTGTTCTAAAGTTCATATGGAACCAAAAAAGACCCTGCACAACCAATACAATCCTAAGTCAAAACAACAAAGCTAGAGGCATCACACTACCTGACTTCAAACTATACTACAAGATTACAGTAATCAAAACAGCATGGTACTGGTACCAAAACAGAGATATAGAACAATGGAACAGAACAGAGCCCTCAGAAATAATACCACACATCTACAACCATTTGATCTTTGACAAACCTGACAAACACAAGAAATGGGAAAAGGATTCCCTATTCAATAAATGATGGTGGAAAAATTGGCTAGCCATAAGTAGAAAGCTGAAACTGGATCCTTTACTTACTCCTTATACGAAAATTAATTCAAGATGGATTAGAGACTTAAATGTTAGACCTAAAACCATAAAAACCCTAGAAGAAAACCTAGGTAATACCATTCAGGACATAGGCATGGGCAAGGACTTCATGTCTAAAACACCAAAAGCAACAGCAACAAAAGCCAAAATTGACAAATGGGATCTAATTAAACTGAAGAGCTTGTGCACAGCAAAAGAAACTACCATCAGAGTGAACAGGCAACCTACAGAATGGGAGAAAATTTTTGCAATCTACTCATCTGACAAAGGGCTAATATCCAGAACCTACAAAGAACTCAAACAAATTTACAAGAAAAAAACAAACAACCCCATCAAAAAGTGGGCAAAGGATATGAACAGACACTTCTCAAAAGAAGATATTCATACAGCCAACAGACACATGAAAAAATGCTCATCATCACTAGCCCTCACAGAAATGCAAATCAAAACCACAATGAGATACCATCTCATACCAGTTAGAATGGCAATCATTAAAAAGTCAGAAAACAACAGGTGCTTCAAAGAGAATAAAATACCTAGGAGAGGATGTGGAGAAATAGGAACACTTTTACACTGTTGGTGGAACTCTAAACTAGTTCAAGCATTGTGGAAAACAGTGTAGCAATTCCTCAAGGATCTAGAACTAGAAATACCATTTGACCCAGCCATCCGATTACTGGGTATATATCCAAAGGATTATAAATCATGCTGCTATAAAGACACATGCACACGTATGTTTATTGCAGCACTATTCACAATAGCAAAGACTTGGAATCAACCCAAATGTCCATCAGTGACAGACTGGTTAAGAAAATGTGGCATATATACACCATGGAATACTATGCAGCCATAAAAAAGGATGAGTTCGTGTCCTTTGTAGGGACATGGATGCAGCTGGAAACCATCATTCTCAGCAAACTATCGCAAGAACAGAAAACCAAACACTGCATGTTCTCACTCGTAGGTGGGAATTGAACAATGAGAACACTTGGACACAGGAGGGGGAACATCACACACCGGGGCCTACTTTGGGGGGGTGATAACAATAGGAGATATACCTAATGTAAATGACAAGTTAATTAGTGCAGCACACCAACATGGCACATGTATACATATATAACAAACCTGCACGTTGTGCACATGTACCCTGGAACTTAAAGTATAATAAAAATAAATAAATAAATAAAACAGATAAATCAAAAAAGGAAAGGCCCCATGCCTTGAACCAGGATAGAATCTCTCTTCACAAAGCCCACAATGCTGGTGGTGCATAGTAGAATTGTGCTGGGCAACTCTGCTGCCTAAATGTTGCCTAAATGGTAAACTCTAGGGTGCATGCTTCTTCTCTCTCTTCTCTCTCATCTCTTTCTTTTCATACTGAATTTGAAAGCATATATTTGCTGAGTTTTTTGCCTGCCAGTCTAAGTCATTGTTTAGCCTTCATTGACTTTGTTACAGAATGCATTCTAATTAGATAAACCCCAAACAGATGTTACAGATCACGAGTAATAGCTCTGTATAAGTGTAACTAATTCGAGAAAGAATTAAAAATTGGTTAATAAATGAATCCTCATATTTTAAATTACTTACTTAATAGGATTTAAAGGTTAGAATAAAAACCCTATGTTTTGGTCATTTACTCACTTCTGTCTGGCACAAGATTCAGACCTCAGCTCTCCATTCCTCTCTCTCTAGCTCTTATTCTTGGCCATGAGACCAATCCTCACAGGTCCTTCCACAATTTAGGAAGGATGCAGAAGCTTCCTTCCTAAATTGGAACTCCCACTTTGACCACTCTCCTTTGTAAACAGAAATAAAACTGAATTCTGCATGTTGTCCCAGAGGCCAGATGCTTGTGTCAGTCTTCCATTCTTCCAGCTGGAAAACATCTCTGAAACTTTCTTTACTGAACACCCCATCAAATTTATTGACCAGGACCTGTGGAGTCTTTCTTTGTGATGGTTTCATTGACTCCTTTACATGATTATATGCCACTTGCCCACTTAGGAACCTTCAATTCCCCATGTGTACAGGCTCAAATTCCAGCTGCTTACTAGTATGGGAGGCCATAATCGAATGTTTCTTTTACTCAAACTCTCTGTCCTAGACTCTTTGTTATTGTCTCAAAATGTAGCATCTGCAACTTTGTCTCTTTCTTTCTTCCCCGCCCCCAGGACAGGGTGTCACTCTGTTGCCCAGGGTGGAGTGCAGTGGCATGATTGGCTTACTGCAGCTGTGACCTCTGAGGCTAAATGATCCTCCCATCTCTCAGCCTCTCCATAGCTGGGGCTAAAGGCGTGTACCATGATGCCTTGCTAATTTTGTATTTTTTTGTTGAGA
This sequence comes from Macaca fascicularis, assembly GCF_037993035.2. Lineage (NCBI taxonomy): Eukaryota > Metazoa > Chordata > Mammalia > Primates > Cercopithecidae > Macaca > Macaca fascicularis. The sequence continues at coordinate 127,349,389 of NC_088377.1, read as the reverse complement.
GAGGTTTTGCAATGTGGCCCAGGCTGGTCTGGAGCTCCTGGGCTCAAGTAATCTGCCCACCTTGGCCTCCCAAAGTGTTGGGATTACAGGCGTGAGCCACTGTGCCTGGCCTGCAATCTCATTTCTAAATCTTTGCTCAGACCAGCACTTCCACTTGGAAAGATCTCTCTGGTTCTCTTCATCTATCTCATTCCTGCATTTCCTATACAATACTGCCCACGTTTCATTTCCCTCTTGATGCATTTCTCGTTACATTATCATACATTGTTAGAGTTTCTGAACTCTCTAAGAATTTGCCTTTACTAGTCTGCTGGCTTGTTTGACTGTATTCATATGCTTCCTTTTTCTATTTAATATCTTGTTTAAATTTTCAGTTTATAACTTATTTAAAGTAAAAAACCATGTGCCCATTTCTTGAGTTTTAGTAGTTTAAAAATTACTTTAATATGCGAACTTACATCATGAAAATTAAGGGATATCAGTCAGAGTTTGATGTTAGAAAAAATGGCTTTGACAAACTTTTACACAAAATGAATCTGTCTGAAGGGAGTCCACATATTCATTCTGGAAGCTTGCAGATCATGAATAAAAAATGGATAAGGACAAATGAAGGTTGGCCAGAGAATAAGAAGCATAGATGGCCATGGCTCAAGGCCACCCAATCACTGGAGCTTCCACTAGTGGAAACTTAGGATACTGTCTTCTCATGTCTGCCAGACTGTTCAGCACTAAATGCTCAAGGCCTCTGCCACTGGATGCCACACCTATCCCTGCAAAATAATTGATGCTGCTCCTTCTGCCATTGATAGTTTTTCAGATTCCTGAATCTTTGGAAGTACAGTTGGTGGTATCCAACTGATCAGGTCTGCATTCTGAGCCTACATCTGGCTTTCAGGAAGACAGGAAGGGAGGATCTTCAATCCCTTTGGCTTCTGGAGTGGGAAGGGACACACACACAACCAGGAAATGTCTCATAATAGGAAGGATTGTCTGGATGCTGGGTACCTAAAAATAGCCAATGTCTAACACACAGGCCTAGCTGTGCCACTGTTCAGTGCAATGACAGGGACTTACCACCAACTTTAAAATGTTTTATACATACTTTTCTATAAAAGTATATTTTTATTTACTGAAAGCAGTGACATTTTCCCATAAGTGTCATATAATAAATTAGTGAACTTTAACATTCTATCCTAATCTTCATAACCTTGTCTGCCTTTAAACATGACTGATAGATGGGAATGGTAATGTCAGCAAGAACCTTCCTTCTCCCCATGGCACATCAGCAACCACATATGAACCAATTCTTTTTGTGAGAACTTCAGAAACTAATTGAAGGGCTCCTGCACTCCAGGCAAGGATGAGACCAGCACATTGAAGCCAGTAAGAAAATTTGACTCTCCTTCTCACCATAATCCCTACCCCCAGCATACTGCCATATGATTGGGAGGAAGTTTCCATCTCCCAGCTTCTCCCTGGGGAGTTAAGGAAAGGACTGGATCATATATTCAATGTTCTAATTCTTCTGAGGGTTGCTCAAGGAACTGGCTTCTGTATCATTGGTCTTAAGGTTCTGACCAGACCCAATGTACTCTAGATGCCTGGGAACCACTGAGAAAGAACAAAGACTGTGATTCAGTGCAGCCCACATGCACTTGCCATAGCCCCTCCACCTGGTTCAGTGCAAAGCAAGTGATAATAATAAAAAAAAATTAAAAAAACAAACAAACAAACAAACCCAGATTCCACCTTCTGCCTGAGGAGGGAAAGAGTTGGACCATGTGAGCAATATTCCAAATTTTCCTACCTATAAGAAATAGATAAATTCCTAGAAACCTACAACCTACCAATACTGAATCATGAAGAAATGGAAAACCTAAACAGATCTATAACTTGTATGGAGATTGAATCAAGAATCAGAAACCTCCCAACAAAGAAAAGCCCAGAATCAGATGACTTCACTGGTGAACTCTACCAATATATAAAGAATTAATGTCAATCCTTCTCAAACTCCCTCAGAAAATTGAATAGAAGGGAAGACTTCCAAATCCGTTTTGCAGGACCAGCATTATCCTGACACCAAAGCCAAAGACACTACTTTTTAACAACAGCAAGGAAAAACAACTATAGGCCAACAATCTTGATGATCACAGATGCAAAATTTCTCACCAAAAAACTAGCAAATTAAATTGAACAGCATATTAAAAGAATGAATCATACACCAGGATCAAGTGAAATTTATCCTTGGGATACAAGGATGGTTCAACATACAAAAATCAATTAACATGATACACAATATTACCAAGATGAAGGATAAAAATCACATGAGAAAAGCATTTGATAACATTTAACACACTTCCATAATAACTCTCAAAGAACTAGCAGTAGAAATAAATTACTTCAACTAATAAAGGCCATACACGGAAAGCCCACAGCCAGCATTATATTCAATGGGAAAAATTGAAATATTTTCCTTTAGGATCCAGAACAAGGCCAGAATACCCACCATTGCCACTTCTACTCAATATGATACTGGAAGTCCTAGTGAGAGCAATCAGTCAAGGAAAACTTTTTAAACGCATCCGTATCAGAAAGGAAGAAGTAAAACTGTCTGTGTTTGCTGATAATGTGATCTTATATATGTTGGAGTTCTCGTTTTACCATTTTTTTTTCTTTGAAGTGAAAGGCAAAGAAGTTTTTACTGCAATGCAAAAGTACACACTCAAGAGTTCAAGTGTAATTGAGAAAGTCGCCATTTACCTATCTTAGTATCACTTTTAGTTTTCTGTTTTTTGTCTCTGGGTTTCATTTTAGATAGTTTCTTCAATTCTGCCACCTGGAGATGTCCCCTTCTTTCATTTATTCCTATATGAATGTTTTGTTAATATTTGTAGTATTTTATCTGTCATTTCTGTGTGTTTGCTGTTGGGGGTGTAGACACAAATTCAGCCTACCTTTGTAAATTTCTCCTAACTGCTTTTCATAGTGACCAACTCTTCCTGGTCTGTGCAGGATTTTCTCAGTTTCAGCACTAGAAGTCACATGCCCTGGGAAATCTCTCAGTCCTCTGCAAACTGGGATGATTGGTCATTGAATTGCTTCTATCATTCCACATTGTGAGAGAAGCAAAAGGTCATTAATTGTTTGCATTACTTCAGTAGTGGATTGTCTATGAATTCTTATAAATAGCAAAAAGCTATCATGTTCTCTCAAGTAAAATATTTTCCAAGTACTGCTTTGGCCCACATTTCCTGAAAAACAAAGCCTGATTCAAAAGCTTATTGGGAAGTAAATCTCGGAAAACAGCAGCAAGGCAGAGAAGAAAGGGGACCAAAATGCAAAGAGAGCATACTACTAAGCTGTCCATAGCCTCAAAGGAAACACAGTAGGTTTCTGGTTCTCATATAAATTCTCCAGAAGGGCAATTCCTGGAATTCAAGTAATGTATCAACTGGCTGCTGCCTGTCTCTTTGTCTTTCATTGGTTGAAGTCCTCCTAGAAGTCATTAAATCCATCGTACTTCCAGGTAGCATTCCCAGGCAGCCACTGGAGAAGTAACACCTTCTCTTTCCCCAGTCTGGTGATAGAGCAGGTGTTGCCGTCAGTAGTGACAATGGGAACTGATCCAAGGGTGTGCATGGCAGTGGCAGAAGTCACAGCATTAAACTGTAAGACCAGTGGTCAGTGCCAGGGTCCTTCCAGCTGGGAAACAAAGGAAGTGGGGGATTGTGGGGAGAGTGGATAGGCGAAGCTGAGTGGCTGTGGTATGACTCAGAGTCTGGATCTGATACAGATATTAAATAAAAACTACTCCCTCTTTATCCCACCACACATCTATTCGCATCTGCTGTATTGCTTAATTGTAGTGATGAATGTAAACATCTTCAGCTATGTCACAACCTGCTAAAGGCAGGATTTTATATATATTTTTCTATGATATCTAGTAGACTATTGACAGAAGCTTAATAAATATTTTATGAAATCATGGCACACTGCTTGAAATATGACTCTATATAGATCAGTCTATAATTATGAAGCTCATTGTAATATGTGACTTTCTAGCAAATAGAAACATAGTATAAGATGATAGTTCCAATGGTCTTGGAAGCCAGGAATTCTCTCTCACTCTGGCATCCCATTATAATTGACAACTCTCAGTCATAAACAAATTTACTTACCTGGGTGTCTAGAACTCTGTAATTTGGTGATTCTGGTTCAGCTGCCCCTTACTTTATGAATTTATTTGTTCATTCAGTCCACTGGGTTTCTACTATGTGCCAGATACTATATTGGGCTTGGATAATAAAGATTAAATGTGTATACATCCTGTCCTTGCCCTCAAGAGACTGAAAGTATAGTTGGGAATTTATTCTCCACATGGAATGCTCCGTGTCTTTGTGCCCATCAAATGTCCTTCTTCTTGTAAAGATATTAGTCGTTGGATTAGGGCTCACCCTAATCCAGTGTGGCTTCATCTTAACTAGATTATATCTGCAAAGACACTATTTCCAAATAAGGTCATATTTTGAGGTTCTGAGGACATAAGAAATGAATAAATAATACAGAATTTTGTCCCTTGTCTCCAAGAGAGGGGATAGTTTTGCTTGTTTATTTAAATTGTGCTTAATACTGTAAACACCTCTACATATTTCAGTAAGAATATTTTTATTACTTCTGCTCGAGAAAAGAGTATATACATTTCTCATAATATGAAGGTTCTGATGTTCTTTAGCACTGACGTAATTGAGCCTACATTAGGGAAAGAACAGGGCAGATAAGGCATTCTTCAGACAATTCCCTCTTCTAGATCGAAAGTTGGTCCTGATGCCAAAAAATCAGTACCAGAAGGCCAGAGGTGGCCCAGGCCAGGAATTAAGAGAGTCATGGGGGATTCCCCATTTAGCATTCACTCAATGATTAAGGCATGACCCATGGCTTGATGATTATTTTTGACCTGTGATTTTCTGTTTTCCTATCACTAATAGAAAAAGTTATTTGGTGTCACGTTATTCTTCCCAATTCTAGTTGGAACACATCCTCCCTTTCACTTTTTCATGGAGTACATCTCTATTAATTATTTATTCATGCCATGGCAAGATTAACTCTTGTCTTTAAAACATTATTGCATTGGTAGTTCACCTCAATATATTGAATTCCCTAAAAAGACATGAACTGGTCTCTGATTCATGGGAAAAAAAATCGCCAAAACTTGCAATATTGTAGGGGACTAAAATTTATAATAGTTCCTCTACATTTAGGGATATATAATATGTTTTCTGAATCAGTGGCTAAGTTTGATATACATTCATGGACCTAAAAAAATTTAAGATGAAATTAAGATGAGCCATGACTCTGTACAAAATTGTAGTAGAAGAAAAATGCTTACAGAATTACACTATATCATTTGGAAAGGGTTAGTGTCTTCTTATTAGTGGGCCCTCATTTCAGAATATTTTCCTTGATTTTAGCCTCATTTCAGGTTCTTGCTTCTACTAATCTGGGTGCATTATTTACCCAATTCAATTCTTCAGTCACGCATTGCAAAAATGAAAAAAAAAGGAAAAGAAATAAAGTCTTTTGAGACAATATTCCCTAGAATATCCACAGAGCTGACTGCATTGGCTTTAGCTGGCACTCAGGAGAATGTGGTAGCCAGAGCCGTGTATTTTGCTGTCCAGAATCTCACTCTTGTGCATCTGGATTTTCATCCCAGGCACTCCTAGCCAACCCATGATGCTGCAATGACTGATGTCTTAGTTTCCTAGGGACTCTGACAAATTGGTGGCTGAAAACCACAGAAATTTATTATCCCACAGTTCAGGAGGTTAGAACTTCAAAATCAAGGTGTTGACAAGGCCATGCTCTTGCTGAGGGCTCATGGGTAGGACCCTTTCTTGCCTTCTCCTAGCTTCAGGTGGTTGCTGGCAATCCTTGGTGTTGCTTTGCTTGCAAGCATGTTGCTCAGTCTCTGCCTCTGTCTCCACATGGCATTCTCTGTGCCTCTGTGCCCATCAAATGTCCTTCTTCTTGTAAGTACATTAGTCATTGTATTACGGCTCACCCTAACCCAGTGTGGCTTGATCTTACCTAGATTATATCTGCAATGATGCTATTTCCAAATAAGGTCATATTTTGAGGTTCTGGGTGCACATGAATCTTTAGGAACCATTATTCAACTCAGTACATCTGAGAAGAGTTGGTGGACAACTATGTCAAACCTCTCAGTACTGTTAAAATGTCATTCTGCCAAATAGGTGAACATTAATTGTAACTTATTTGAGATGAAATTCCTTCTACTGAAAAAGGCCACTTCCTTTCCTGGAAATTGGATGAATCAGAAACAAAGATAAATGTCGTGGGTTAAAGAAAAATGTTGTAATTAGAGTAGCAAAACATAGCACTGATTAGCTTGTCATTCTTTCCTTTTGTGCTTCAATATGCCTATTTGTATAATGAACTACAAAATAGCTTCCAGATTGTGTTTGTAAATGCTTGATGGAAATTTAAATCAGAGCACTATAAAGCATTGCACGATTAAAAAAAAAAAGTTTTCAAAGAAAATCCAGATATAAATATGGCTAAATGAACAAATTTTTCTACCTAGAAAACTTAGTCATGTATTAGTACTATATTGCCTCACAGGACAAAAGAAAATACCAGGTATCATGGAGTTATACAGATTTTTTTGTGCCTAGTACAGTCTCTAGCCAAATTCAACTACTGATTTACACATCAAATTCAGAAGATAGGAGATTAAAATAGTTTGCTTTTTTCAGAAGCTATAAAGAATAGATATTCCCACTGTATATTTTGAAAATTCAAAATTTTTAATCAGGCTCAATTCCTAGCAAAATAGTCTTACTATCCCATTCTCTCACCTCTATAACTCTGCCCTTCCCCACACTGTCTCTGCCACCTTCCCCAACCATGCTCCCAACTCCAGAAAGTTAGAAATATGGCTACTGTTGCTGGTCCTCTTTCAACTTTATAATCTACCTTGAGTGTGGGAAGACTTTCTATAAAGTTTCATGCTGAGTTACAAAAACTGTGTGTGATTAAGAATGCAGGCTTTGGAAATAGACTGCCCGAATTCCAAACATTATGTGACTTTGAGTTGTTTAATGGCTCTGGGCCAGAATTTTATGCGCAAAATAAGGCTATTACTAATATTCACCTTAAGGATATTATGCAGGTTAAATGAACTAGATTACATAAAGTGTTCAGAACTGTCTCTCACCTAATAAATTGTTATTATTATTATTAACCTGTGTGATGCTGGTTTATAACAGAATAGTTCAAACTAAATAATGTATTCAAACTAAACTGTATTCAAGCTAAATAATGGAGAGTTTATATTCAAACTAAACTATATTATAATGTATTCAAACTATATTGTAATGTATTCAAACTGTTTTATAATGTATTCAAACTAAATTGTATTCAAACCAAAAAATGGAGAGTTTTAAGTACAAAACATCACCTCATATACTTAATATAAATGTGTTTTTAACAGAGCAATGATCCAGCTCTTATGAATGTTAGGTTGAGCTCAATGGAATAGGACTCAATGAATATGGACATGCCAACTAAATAAAAGACACAGTCATTCAAACAACACCCTCCAAACTGATAAGCAACTAAGGGATCAAGGCAGAAACACACAGCCAAGGACCTAGAGCATCTTAAGAGTTGGTGGTTGTAAAGTTAGCAATGGACCACAGTGGTCCTCCTGTGATATTGAGATTTAAATGTTTTATCTTTTTTCTTGCTCCCCTCACCCTATTATTCTGTCCTTACCATTTCTGTTGTTATCTTCTCAGCTAAAGTTAATGGTTAGAAATAATGAGAGTTGATGGTAGCCAGACAATAAAAACAAATCTGTTCGATTTTGTTATTCTACCTATGTGCATCCTCTTGATTCAGTTTGTCCTCAATTATCTCTCAATTATACCTGTGAACATGTGAAGGCCAGAAACTTGAATTTATAAAATAATGTTTGAATTAAATAGTGTCTCATTTTCAATTCAAAATTCTATAATCCATTGAATAGACTGGAAAGTTTTAGCTCTGAAAATCCATGGTAGACCTAAAGAGCTGAGTTTCTAAGTTGTTAATATTTGTTACTTGCCTTTCACAAACGAGAATGGATTGCCTGTTCTGAAAGTTGAAAACTGAAACTCTTTTCTCTGATTCCCTTTTATCAGCATAAGAAATGTGAAGAAAGGTGATGACTGCATCATCAATGGCAGCAAAATGTGAACTACTCACAGATGCTAAGCTAACTGGGTATGCCTAATTGCCAACACCAGGGATATGCCCCGCCTGTTGCTTGAATACATTCTTAATTTATGTGCCACTGAAATTCCCAGGTAAGATGTCACCACTTACATTGTGGGCTAAGTGGATTACACATCTTGCTGTAGGGCTTTGAGTAAAATGCAGACTTCTTGGCTAAGGTCCACAATGGACAACATATATGATGGTGGTCCCATAAGATTAATTGGAGCTGAAAAATTCCTTTCCCCTAGTAATGTTGTAGCCATTGTAACATTGCAAAAATTCCTGTAATCTAGTAATGTTGTACTCATTGTAACATTGCAAAAATTCCTATAATCTAGTGATGTAGCCATTGTAACATCACAGTGCAATGCATTACCTTTTCTATGATTAGATGTGTTCAGATACACAAACACTTCCCACTGTGTTACAATTGTCTACACTATTCGGTATAGTATATGCTGTACAGGTTTGTAGCCTGGAAGCAATGGGGTACACCTCATAGCCTAGGTGTACAGTAGAACATACCATGTAGGTTTGTGTATGCACACTCTAGGATGTTCTCATAAGGACGAAACCAATCACCTAACAATGCATTTCTCAGAATGTGTTTCTGAAACAAAATAGAAAAAAAAAATAGTTTTGTATCCTGAGACTTTGCTGAAGTTGCTTATCAGCTTAAGGAGATTTTGGGCTGAGACGATGGGGTTTTCTAAATATACAATCATGTCATCTGCAAACAGGGACAATTTGACTTCCTCTTTTCCTAATTGAATACACTTTATTTCTTTCTCTTTCCTGATTGCCCTGGCCAGAACTTCCAACACTATGTTGAATAGGAGTGGTGAGAGAGGGCAACCCTGTCTTATGCCAGTTTTCAAAGGGAAAGCTTCCAGTTTTTGGCCATTCAGTATGATACTGGCTGTGGGTTTGTCATAAATAGCTCTTATTATTTTGAGATATGTTCCATCAATACCAAATTTATTGAGAGTTTTTATCATGAAGGGCTGCTGAATTTTGTCAAAGGCCTTTTCTGCATCTATTGAGAGAATCATGTGGTTTTTGTCTTTGGTTCTGTTTATATGCTGGATTACATTTATTGATTTGCATATGTTGAACCAGCCTTGCATCCCGGGGATGAAGCCCACTTGATCATGGTGGATAAGCTTTTTGATGTGCTGCTGGATTCGGTTTGCCAGTATTTTATTGAGGATTTTTGCATCAATGTTCATCAGGGATAATGGTCTAAAATTCTTTTTTTGTTTTGTCTCTGCCAGGCTTTGGTATTAGGATGATGTTGGCCTCATAAAATGAGTTAGGGGGGATTCCCTCTTTTTATAATGATTGGAATAATTTCAGAAGGAATGGTACCAGCTCGTCTTTATACCTCTGGTAGAATTCGGCAGTGAATTCTTCTGGTTCTGGAGTTTTTTTGGTTGCTAGGCTATTAATTATTGCCTCAAAATCAATGTGCAAAAGTCACTATCATTCTTAAACACCAATAACAGACAAACAGAGAGCCAAATCATGAGTGAATTCCCATTCACAATAGCTTCAAAGAGAATAAAATACCTAGGAATCCAACTTACAAGGAATGTGAAGGACCTCTTCAAGGAGAACTACAAACCACTGCTCAATGAAATAAAAGAGGACACAAACAAATGGAAGAACATTCCATGCTCATGGATAGGAAGAATCGTGAAAATGGCCATATTGCCCAAGGTAATTTATAAATTCAATGCCATCCCCATTAAGCTACCAATTACTTTCTTCACAGAATTGGAAAAAGCTGCTTTAACGTCCATATGGAATCAAAAAAGAGCCTGCATTGCCAAGACAGTCCTAAACCAAAAGAACAAGGCTGGAGGCATCATGCTACCTGACTTCAAACTATACTACAAGGCTACAGTAACCAAAACAGCATGGAACTGATACCAAAACAGAGATATAGACCAATGAAACAGAGCAGAGCCCTCAGAAATAATACCACACATTTACAGTCATCTGATCTTTGACAAACCTGACAAAAACAAGTAATGGGAAAAGGATTCCCTATTTAATAAATGGTGGTGGGAAAACTGGCTAGCCATAAATAGAAAGCTGAAACTGGATCCCTTCCTTACACTTTATACAAAAATTAATTCAAGATGGATTAGAGACTTAAATATTAGACCTAAAACCATAAAAACCCTAGAAGAAAACCTAGGCAATACCATTCAGGACATAGGCATGGGCAAGGACTTCATGTCTAAAACACCAAAAGCAATGGCAACAAAAGTCAAAATTGAGAAATGGGATCTAATTAAACTAAAGAGCTTCTGCACAGCAAAAGAAGAGCTTCTGCACATCAGAGTGAACAGGCAACCTAAAGAATGGGAGAAAATTTTTGCAATCTACTCACCTGACAAAGGGCTAATATCCAGAACCTAGAAAGAACTCAATCAAATTTACAAGAAAAAAACAAACAACCCCATCAAAAAGTGCGCAAAGGATATGAACAGACACTTCTCAAAAGAAGACATTTATGCAGCCAACAGACACATGAAAAAATGCTCATCATCACTCGCCATCAGAGAAATGCAAATCAAAACCACAATGAGATACCATCTCACACCAGTTAGAATGACAATCATTAAAAAGTCAAGAAACAACAGGTGCTGGAGAGGATGTGGAGAAATAGGAACACTTTTACACTGTTGGTGGGACTGTAAACTAGTTCAACCATTGTGGAAGACAGTGTGGAGATTCCTCAAGGATATAGAACTAGAAATACCATTTGACCCAGCCATCCCATTACTGGGTATATATCCAAAGGATTATAAATCATGCTGCTATAAAGACTCATGCACACGTATGTTTATTGCAGCCCTATTCACAATAGCAAAGACTTGGAACCAACCCAAATGTCCATCAGTGACAGACTGGATTAAGAAAATGTGGCACATATACACCATGGAATACTATGCAGCCATAAAAAAGGATGAGTTCATGTCCTTTTTAGGGATATGGATGCAGCTGGAAACCATCATTCTCAGCAAACTATCACAAGAACAGAAAACCAAACACCACATGTTCTCACTCATAGGTGGGAATTGAACAATGAGATCACTTAGACACTGGAAGGGTAACATCTCACACCGGGGCCTGTTGTGGGGTGGGGGGAGGGGGGAGAGATAGCCTTAGGAGATAAACCTAATGTAAATGATGAGTTAATTAGTGCAACACACCAACATGGCACATGTATACGTATATAACAAACCTGCACGTTGTGCTCATGTACCCTAGAACTTAAAGTATAGCAAAAAATAAAAATTTTTAAAAAAGTTTTTTTTTTTTTTTTTTTTGTTTTTTTTTAATCTAGGCTTTCGGGAATGAAATGCCTGACTCACTGGATCAGCTTGGGTCAGAGATACTGATAAACCTCTTATGCCTTGAAATTGTAATGGAACGCAAGTTCAGCCATTTGCCACTTGAGAAGCCGAATACACAAGAGGTGAGGTATAGTGGAAGGAAAGCAGCTGTATTAATCAAATGCCGGCAGTTGAGGAAATGACTGGGTTTATGCCTCTACAAAACCATTTCAAATTTTTGGGCTGACTGTGGGGGTTTAAAAAAAGAAACTTGCAGGAGTTGTGCAAGGTGCAGGTCTGCACGTCTTGTTCCAATGACTATCTTGAATTATTGTCTACCTGAACAGAATCCAAGCTGGTATCATCTTCACTGTGGCTGGGTCATAGATTATCCCCTCTGAGTTAATTTCTAGATGTGGGAGAGTTCTACAGCTGGGTTTCCATATCTAGTTTGCTTCTAGAGTAGCCCCGGAAGTTTCTAAACAAGCATATCATTAAATAAGTGTGATGGTGCTAGGGAGCATCTGGTGGGAAAGGGAGAGAAACAGAGTTTTAAAGTCATTTCAAGGCTATGTTCTGAGTTTAGAGAAAAAAAGGTTTTTAAGTGCATTTTAAAACTAAGATACTTGATTACAAAATGTGAATTTTGATGGAAGAGGAAGAATATTAAACAGCTTTCCTCAATTGTTCTTCCACTTGTGCCTGAGTAAGTGGCATCCATACTTGACCCTATAGACATGGCATTCAATTTTAACCCATCTTCCCTCAGCTTTACAATAGGGAAAATCGTAAGAAGAATTTTAATTTAGCAATAATTTTTGGCCCCCAATTAATCGAATGGCTAAAATATTGTACCTCTAATACTCAAAGAAGCTCAGCTAGTAAGTAAACTTGGTATGTTATTAATCAAGCCATACATTTTTATTCAGGGCTTTTTATGGTCTCAGCACTGGAATTTTAATGAGAGGTGATTAAAAAGATATGTTCTCTAGTAGAAAAGATGAAAACCAAAGCATCAATTTATTCAACAAACACTTGTTGGGATCTACTACTGTGCCAAGTGCTTAATGGAAAACATGGGTGTTTAACATAAGGTCCTTTATGTTGGTACACACCAAATATGTCTTTCCTAAATGAATTAAACACAAACATTTTATTTTTTATAATAAAAATGTTCTTTTCTACATAATTGTTATGTTCTTTATTAGGAATTCATATCTCTAAAAGAATTGAAAAATTGTTTATGTGCATATGCCATCAAACACCGTATCTTCAAAAGAGGTATCTTTTGAAGACGTTAACAGTTTAAAATTCCTCACTGGTGAAGAAAAACATGAGTTTTACATAGCAGATGTTACATTTTAGGATGGATGTATGTGTATAACCTCTCTAGGGAAGTCCTAGAACAAAAATTTAACAGTCATGAGTAAATATGCATGCATATATATATATATATATATATATATATATGCATGCAAATATTATTAATATTTGCATGGCAAATGGATTATTAAATAATGTAAAAGCTTACTAAATTACCAGCTGGTTGGACTATTTATTAATTGAGATAAACTTGAGGAGAAAGCAATAATTATAAATATTCTTTTAAAATGTAAATTGATGAACTAACAAGGTTTTCCATTATATATTAATATCTGTGGTACATTTTTATGCTATGTATTTCATTTTTTCCTGCTCATTTCTAAATTAATTACAGGCATTAGAGAAGCCATAAATACTAAAAGTCAGATTCAGCTGTCTGCTTTCAAGTGTATCACACCACAATCATAGATCTTTGAGAAAGCATAGTAGGAACAATTCTTTACATAATTGTATAATTATAACCCATGTTGAAATTAGCAAAGTTAGTCAAAAGAAACGTTAAACAGGTTTTCTTTTCTAAGTGTCACAAAGACTTTGTAGAATACTTATATTTATAATGGATAATATGGTTACATTTTGCATTATACTTTAGCTACTAAAGTTATAAATGATCAAGCTTGAATGAATTTTGGAGTCTCACATCTAGTATATGCTTGTTTTTCTGGTCAGAAATATTTTATGTTTATTTCTTTCTCTTCATTTTGAAGATTAAGGAAAGATTACTTTAAGAGTCGAACTTGGCACTTTGCATATCTCTCTGGTTTATGTAAGAGTCTTCCCAAGTTTTGTGAAAAATTCTTCTAAAAGGACAAGGTGAATTACTTGGCTAAGATATAGATGCCAATATATGTACAAAGAGAACAAAGCTATATGAAATGCACAGAAGGATCCTGCTCTCCTGCTTGAACATTTAGCCGAAGGGAAAAGCACGGAGAGAGCCAGAGTAACAATAACCACGTGCCTTTTTCATATATGATTCTTAGACAAGATTTCAAACACCAGAAGATGGAAGGTCAATAAATGTAGGAAGATTTTATCCATACAAGTTGAGAAAAAGTTAACATATGCAAAATGTGTAAATGATCTTCTAAGTGTCTATTGCCTTTGAAAGGTATCATTCTCAAGTTAATTCACCAGTTAATTTCATGTCATCTGAAGTTTCTCTATTAAAATTTAAGTAAGAGGTTCTCATTTAGGAAACAAATAACTTCTAAATATTTCTGAAGAACATTTATCAACATAACCACAGTGTACTGAATTTAGCTTTTACCAACTCATGAGAGCCAATTGTGCATGTATTTTCACAACTCTTGTGTTTCAGTGCTGTCACAATAGTGCTTGGAATCAAGTGTGGTGGGAGATTTTACACCACAGAAATAAAAAATTACTATTTTTTAATATTTAATTTAATTATTCCTATCAGCCTATGTGTGTATTTTTATATTTTTATACACTTTTTATTCCTGTTTCACAAATAGAGTAACTGAGACGGAGAGGTCATCAGCCCAAAGTCATACTGTGAATGGTGGAGCTAGGATTTATGCTCAGGCAGTGTAACTGTACAGCCTTCGGACTTAGCCACGATGCTACTCTGCTTCCCAGTAAATATTTAGTCAAAGTTTATTCATCAGTATAGAATGATGACATTATTTACTGACTGCATAAACCCAAATTATCAAGCAGTTTTTCAACATTGTCTCAAAGAAGTAAATTCAATATATCTAACTTGAAATTTAGGAGCATTAAAAAATCAGGAAAGCTATTTTATAGAACCAGAGCTTTTCATGGGGACAGGTGCTAGTGTTCTCTGCTCCAGAATTCTGATGCTTAAAATGTTGCATATTTGTTTTAGATGGGAAAGGAGGGTGTTGGCAGAAGGATGCCTGGTGGGCAGGGACATGCCAGTTTGCCAGGAATCTCAGCAGACACAGTGATGTGAACGAGCAAGACAAAATGCCAGGTAGAGACCTACTTTACATAGTACTTAGAAATAAAAATCATAAGAAATGTTGAACCATGCGGTGATGAGAATCACTTTTATACCACCCCAAATCCCTTTTCCTGAAATCTCTGATGATACTATCCACATTTAAAGTTTTCAAATATTTTACAAAGTACTTCCATAAGATAGCCAAACAATCCTGAAATCCATCCTTCTCTTGCCATCATTGGTTTTCCTAAAGCTTTGATATCCTCTGCTTCCATTGTTGATTATCCTGTTTTCATCTTTAGGTCATTTTCTTTGGCCTTCTGCTCTTCCCGTTTTTCACAACTTTAATTATTGACAGTGATTTCTGAGTCTCCCCTGAGCTCTGGTGTCACATACTTGGCACAAAGTACAGTTAAAAACTTCTTGAATGAATGAGTCACTCTCCAATTGTCTGATGAAAATACCTACTTGGAGGAATTTCATCACCTCAAAGCCTGAAAACAACCTATTGTCTTGTCCTTAAAATAACTACCTTTTCTGAGAATTTCTGTTAGTGAGAACCAACATTTATTGTGATTATCACATGCCAGACACTTTACAATACATTATCTACTTCTCACAATTATCCTATGAAATAGATGGTGTAATGAAGAAATCAAGGACAAAAGCACTGAGCAAGTGAAGGAACAGAGATGTGAACCCAGGTCATGTAACTCAAACCAGTGCCTCTCCCATCACACCTCAGGCTTGTCTGTTTAAGTCACTTAACCACACTCAATTCCGTTGGTTTTAACCTGTCAGGTAGAGGCCCAAATAATGACAAATGCAGCCAGTAAAAACAGGACCCAAATTGACAGGTTATTGAGGATGAACAAAAAGAAATGAAAACTCAACAAAATCAAAGAAAATACATTCATAACCCAAAATATAAAGAATTAAAGAGATTTTTGAAATACAGTCAAGATTTGCTTATTTGTTTGAAGCAAATTCCAACAATACACATATTAGCTTTGCTTGATTTGGGTTGGAATCTGAGTTTTCAGGACCATTTCTCAGATCCTATTAAGAATGTAAAAGAGGCTTAAACAAGGAAGCAACACAGTCAACTAATATATTTTATTTAAAAATTTATTTTCAGAGCCTATAAATGGACAAATTCCAAAATAGTAATACAGAATATTAACAATATTTTAATTTTTTTTTTTACTCAACAGTCTGCCTTTATGTTTTTCTTTCCATTAACAAATACACTGGATTAAAGCAACAATATTCTTATCTTCAAGTTCAACGTCTGAGTTTCTTGCATACTATTTCCATTTAGAGTTCAGTAATTACTTAACTTCACATTATTCTGTCACAAATGATAATCAAATATCCTACCTACATAGTAAAAATCATAAAACTATTATAAGCCAAGAGAATTTATAAAGTTAATATGAAACAATAACTATATTGATACACATGTGCAATAGGCCCTACCAGAAATATGCCAAAATAACAAGCTTTATTTAAAGAATGAGGTCTTCGGGCAGAAAGAAATGAGGGGTCATTATCATCAAAAATTATTAGGAAGATTGTAAGTAAAAAGAAATCAGCCTACGATTTTAACTAAATAAAGGAGGAGAGGGAGTATATCATTAGAGTTGATGCAGTTAGGAAAATTCAATTACCATTCTACCACAAACTGGTTGACTACTTCATGAGCTCAGAGTTAGGCTCTCCAGGTATTCTGTTACTCTCCCACTAAGTTTCCTTACATGGAACATAAACCTGCATTTATGCTTACAACAAAATATTATAATGCTATTTAATCTGACAGTTGGCAAATAATAGAAAAACAAACTGGAAATCAGTGGAGCCATACCATCTCACTACCCCTGAAAATAGGGGCTAAAATGAGTCATTAAGAAACAGTATTCAGAGAGCCCTGTATTAACTAATGTGATTTATAAAATAAGCAAAATTCAGCAATTTTCAATGGAAAATGCCACAGTATTTGAACACAAGGAATGTTTTGATGCTGATTTTTATCAAAGTGGTACTCCAAGCCATTAAGTTGGAACAAATTCCAAATGCACAATTACATGCATCACCTCAGTTTAATAATCCAATAAATGATAAAAAAGACAAATAAAGAAAACAGCATCATATAGCACAGCAGCTTTGTTTGGCTCCCTCTGGATAAAATCTTCAGTTTGCCCATAGTTTTACCTAGAAATCCAGTTGTGGAATCAAATTGTGAATCCTATCAGAGATAAAGGCAAATAAAATATAATAGTTAGATTTTAAGTCTACATATGCACATCCAAGTAACTGAATAACTGTTACCATAGTACATTTGTAATGACAGTTTTGTGTTTAATTAATTCAGGAGCCTGTTGATAACCTTGGATAATCAGCCTGATTTCTCCATGCAAAATACAGTAATACTCTCAGTGAATAAAAAGCTCTTTCACTGTCCAATAAACACTTCCTTCAGCCCCACAGAGTAATTCAACAACTCAAAACTATTTAGGTGTTATTCCAATTATGTGGATAAAAAAGAATTAACAATAAATGTAAGTACTTTGTGCATTATCATACAGATTTTTCTTCCCATTTTTTGTTGTGTCATTGCTCCCCAAGGTCAAATGGTTGATTGCTACCCAAGTAGAAGAATTCATCCAAAATGTAATATGGTTAGCAGTTAAATGTACCTTTATTTATTTATTTATTTATTTATTTATTTAGAGATGCAGTCTCGCTCTGTTGCCCAACCTGGAGTGCAGTGGTGCAATCTCAGCTCACTGCAACCTCTGCCTCCCAGGTTCAAGTGATTCTCCTGCCTCAGCCTCCCAAGTAACTGGGACTACAGGCGTAGGCCACCACGCCCAGTTAATTTTTTTGTATTTTTAGTAGAGATGTGGTTTCACCATGTTGGCCAGGCTGGTCTTAAACTACTGACCTTGGGTAATCCGCCCACCTCATCCTAACAAAATGTTGGGATTACAGGCATGAGCTACCGCGCCCGGCCTTGGACCTTTACTTTTAATATCCTTTTGTTTAGACAGCTGACTTTGAAGTAGTCTATTAAAAGTTAAGAGAACATCATATAGAGGTAGTAAAATGTGATAAGGACTATAAATACGGATGGGGAAAAACTACCATATTAAAACATAGCTGGAAAATCCTAAAGATGAGACAGGCCTAGGTATGGACTAGAAATATTACACATACTTTCACAGAAATTTTAATATCCTGAGATGTAAAGGCCCTGGCATAATAATATCCTTTGTACAGCTCAGTGTCTGTGTGGCTCATACACTTTAGATCTATGGTTCTTCACCACAGTTATGCATCAGAATCACCGGAGATGCTTCTTTCAAAATATTTATGTCTAGATCCCTCCCCACAAAATTCTAAATCAGTGTATTTAAAGACAGAATACATTGTCTCTTCAATACATTTTTAAAGAGGTCCCTAGCTGATTACAGCGCACAAGCTTAGCAAGAACATTGTTTTTGATGCCAAATTCATTTTTGAATAGCACAATTTTAAAAGCACATGGAACCAGAGAAGGTTCAGAGAAGCGTGACATTCAAGATAAACATTAACAAATGGAAGAGGACTCTAACAAGAAAAGGTATATGTTGTTAGAGAGAAAAGGTTCCGGGCTGTTCAAATTTATGAGCACTTTTTTCAGACGTGATCCTTAGGAAATCAAGCAAAAGAGTAAGTTTCCATTAAGTGAACGACATTTGGTTGGTTGGATATAAAGCGCTTTTTGATTGCTTGGTTAATAAATTACTAGCAGTCTCTACTATTGAGATTTCTAAGACTACTCAAAATAGTCATTTGTCTTGAGTTTTTAACAATCTTTCTAAAAACAGGATTAAAGATATATTGGCTTCCACTTGTTCCTCCCACTTACATGTGTGAGACGAGATGAAAAATGCAAAAGCATGGCAAAAAATAAACCTTATAGTTATTCCAAACACATTATATACAAATGGATGGGAATCAAGGACTTAGGATCTCTGTATCTATTTCAAAATGAATAAAAGTTGAAATTTTATTATTCGCAAATATTAGATCAAATTTCTTAAAAACATAACCACTTACCATTTCAGATAATAATTTATTCTGGGTTTTAACTTCATGGCCTATTTCAATGGAAAGCTGTAAAGAAGAAGGTATACACATGATTACTCACATAAACGTATTCAAGATTATAAACTAAAAATAATGTCATTCTAAGCATACACATTTTCTGAAATGAAATGGTCTTCTAGACACAAACTCTCTTCTTCTGATACTCTTTCCATCAAGCTCAATAAAAAATAAATTTGGAATTTGGAATTTCTACTCCTCCCAAATTATGGACATTTCCTCTTTCTTCTTTATTTTAATTTCATCTTAATATTCAATTCCATCTTTTAATTTGGTATGTACTACTTCTCTCTGATTCTCTTACACTTGCATGCTTTTATATCTTTATTATATTCCTACAAAAGCTACAAATTCCTACAAATATCTGTATATTTCCTTCTTACATTTTATTTATTATTTATTATATTTTATAAATTACACATTTTTTATTTTTTTTAACTTTTATTTTAGGTTTGGGGTACAGGTGAAGGTTTGTTATACAGGTAAACTCATGTCACATGGATTTGTTGTACAGATTATTTCATCACCCAAGAATTAAGCCCAGTACCCAACCTTCTTACATTTCAAAAGACTGACAAATACCCATACAACCAATTCAAATCTAGACAAAATTATTTAATATTTTCCTAATGAAATGTTACATTACTTTAAATATGTCTAAATTGATTATTTCCTTAGATGTTAAAGGTTTTTGCTTTAAAATATATAATAAATTGAAAAAATATATATATTAGTGTTACTTTCTGAAGCTCCACAGAAAAGAGTCATAGCTTACAAAACACAATACTATAGGTAATTACGACAGCTATTCAAACTAAAATCTATCTAATACTTTATAGGACAGATTCATCAAAGGCTTTACTTCCAAGATATTTAAATAAACAGAATCATCTACTGAAAATCTTGGTAAAACACTGCAAATATTGTTCTTCATGTGTGTGAAAGCACATGGGATAATACTGACACAAAACCATACTAGAATTCTGTAGATCAGAACATGAGCTTTCCTGCCAGATTTAACAACTCAGAGATAATAAAGTAACTATAAAGTTAGATTGTCCACATTACTCAACTTCTATCACTGTCATTTATGCTAAAGAAAAATATTTCCAGGACATCACAACTTTTTTCTAACAAGTAATCTAAATTATCTACATTAGGGTTTTTTTTTTTAAGGCATTTAATTCTTAAGTCCTTCCAAGTGTTGTATTTTTAAAATTGGCATTATACAATATTACTCAGTTCCTAAATCAACTTATTTTAGTTTAATATGACTTTGAAAACAATCCTGTTTCAAAATCTAAAGGTCTCCAGCTGAATGTAATTCGATTTTCCAAAGATTATAATGAAATGCCAATTAAGTTTTATCAACATGGACTTCTACTGAATGCTTTACAAGTGAACGTCATGTTCATTATAATGCAGTATCAATCACATATATTATTAAAATCATCTTTGTGTAATTCCTTTGATCAATACAAATTTACTTAATTAACACCACTGATAAGGAATTATACTAGGTGCTATATAGAATATAAAGTAAGTACAATAGAAAACCTGCATTCTGGTAAATTCCTTTTACATACAAATAAGGCCAATGCAAATCAATATGAATAAGTGCTGCAGAAATGGCACAAATGGTCTTATGTTCATAAGAAGAAAAGTTACTTTTTTGTCTAGTAGAAAGCACACACAGATTCTGGAAGTGTTGAGAGATAAGCTAAGGCCAATTTTTGAAAGATCTATCTGATTTAATCAAGCTATGAAGCATGAACTTTATTAAATTGTGGAAGGACACTGAAGACTTCTGGGAGTGCAGGATGCAAGCTTTAAAATATTCTAAAAGAGGACTGTGGCAATGATTATATAACTCAGATCATAATGTGCAAAAAACCAGGAACAGATAGGTTAAGAGGTTCTTCCAATAGTTCAACTAAGAAAACCAGGGTATAGTCCGGGCACAGTGGCTCACACCTGTAATTCCAGCACTTTGGGAGGCCAAGGTGGGCGGATCACCTGAGTTAAGGAGTTCAAGACCAGCTGGCCAACATGGTAAAACCCTGTCCCTACTAAAAATACAAAAATTAGCCAGGTGTGGTGGCGGGTGCCTGTAATCGCAGCTACTTGGGAGGCTGAGACAGGGGGATTGCTTTAACCCAGGAGAGGCAGAGGTTTCAGGGAGCTAAAACCGCGCCATTGCACTCCAGCCTGGGCAACAAGAGCAAAACTCCATCTCAAAAAAAAAAAAAGAAAAGAAAACCAGGGGATAGTATTAGAAATAGAAAGGCAAAGATAGAAACATCAGAAAGACATTGTAATACTCAGTGACCGAAATGGAGTACAAAGGTAGAAATAAGAAAGACCAAGATTTATAGCTTAGAAGACTGGATTAAAAAAAGCAGAAGAGCTACTTGGGGGTGGAAGATGGACAGCTCTGTTTGAGACATTACAGCAGACAGCACACAGTATATAAAAAACAGCTGGAGATTCTTCTTAAGTATTAAAAAAAAAAACCTATCTTTTGATGTGTCACATTTTCTAACTTACTCAAAGCACAGTCTAAATTTTGAGTGTACTTTGACCTCACAAAACCACAGTATCTGAGTAACTGAATTCCTTAGGATGACGTCAATAAGAATATAGTTTATAATTATATATGTATAGAAATAGATGAATTAAAACACATATAAAATTTGTTATACACTTACAGATTTTATAGCAGTTACTTTGCTTCTCAGACTTTCAGTGAGCCTCTCATTTTCTTCTTCACAGGCACTATACCCACTATTAGCATAGCCATAGTTCCCATAGCTGCCAGGAGGTACTCCTTCACCTGCAAGGATCAGAGTCACAAAGGGGATTGTAGAGAAGCCACTTTTGAAACATAGATAGTTAGGAAAGAACTGAAAAAGACCCCTGGTGGGCGTTGCAAACCACATATGTCTCTAATATTCATACTCCAAATGAATTTAAAAAATAAATAACCAAACAGAGATCAGATCAATTCTTTCCATTACCCTCTGTTAACCAAAGAAGATTCAGTTCAGTTCATTTTAATACACATTTCTGGACTGCTTATTGATTGCCCAGAAGATACAAAAATAGGTACTAATACACAAGGATATTCAGGATACATTCCCTGCTCAAGAGAAACATATAGTTTAATAAAAGTTCTAAAAGCAGTAACATCATCTACTGTTAACATTGAAGAAGCATGGCTATGAAGAGGAAGGGAAAAGTGGTTAATACAGCAGGAGGGGAGCTCATAGCAGTGAGGGTCCTTTACTGGCATCTCTTTCTCTTAAACAGACAGTTGGACAGGAAAGAGCCAAAGCAGGGAGGGGGCAAATTGAAGCTCTAGGAAAGAGATGGAATAACTCATGCAGAATGTTAGCTGAGAGTCAAGAGGGAGATTCATTTATTCTTCAACATATATTTGAAGAAGTACCATGTATCAGATCCATTGTTCTTTCTAGGTGCTACTTTTATGGAACTCTAAGGGATAAGAATGTCCACCACCCTGCCTAATGTAGTACTTCACAGTCATCAGGCTATCAAACAACAGATGGAGTGGGCCTTAGACAGCGAATACATACATAAATATGTTGGGCGATTGAGAGGGAACGGCATAGTTCAGGGTGTTAGTTAACTACACTTTTTTTTTTTTAATATAATTGTTGCCATCAATTTTCTCAGTAAAGGGAGAAAACGGGCTAACTGCTGAAGAATGGATGATCATTCAGAATATACAGTAAGGAGAATGAATGGAAGAAAGGGACCGGGACTGCACAGGATTACTAAAGATAAAACAAACTTGTTTGAGGCAATATACTATGGTGGCTTCAATCCTCCCAGGTGTGTGGTTTTTTTCCTACAGAAGAGTCATCGGCCTGAGTTAGTCCAGGAGAAGATGGATGGTTGGACTAATCTGTAGTTGGAAGTTTATAGTATCGGGGTTGCAGAAAAACAGAGCCCCAAGAGGTTGGGACTGCCTGCCAAAAGAGTGGTAGAAGATCTGGATTATGGGGATTAGACTGGACAGATATTGAAGTAGATTCAACAGTGGCTCGAGAATGTGGGGAAAAGGATGATATCGAAACTAAAGGTCTCAGAGCCTGCTGGGCACAGCAGCTCACGCCTATAATCCCAGCTACTCCGGAAGCTGAGGGAGGCAGGATCACTTGAGGCCAGGAACTTGACACCAGCCTGGGCAACACAGCAAGGCTGCATCTATTAAAAACAAACAAAACTAGAGGACTCCATATGCTCAATGAGCGATGCAGCAGCAATGACAGGAGGTAACAGCACTGATCACTGAAGGACAGTCAAGGTGAGAATAGGAAGTTCTTTCAAGGCACAACACAAATTTCATTTTCCCTATAAAGCAAAACTCTCACTGATTTCTTACAGCTCTGATTGTATGTAACATTAATATTGCACTCTGTACAGTACTATAAGGTCAGAGACTAAGTTTGTTTGACTCAAGACTGTACGTCCCCCCATAAACCTACAAACACATACACACTGTAAGGTACACTCAATGAATACACGATGTGAACTAATTAATGAAAAGAATCTGAGTTCACTGTTATTGAACTTTGAATGTGCACACCTTTGTCCAGAATGGAGTCATATGCTTCTCTGAAGGCAAGGACAGTATCTCATGCTTCTATATCCTCCCTGTACCTAATGAGTACTTTATATGCAGCAGATACCTATGCAATCTCCACCACCACAAAAACCACAACAAAATATTGGAGAAGTATTTTCCAAACAGAAGAGAGTTGTACTATCTGAATTTTCCTGCTGACACACTATCCATAAAGCTCTCCACATGTGTTATTATAAAAGAACTCAAGGAGTGGGCATATTTTTTCCCCCAGTCAACAATTAAAGTTACCATTTAAAAACGCATTCCTACTCTATTAATCAATGATACTCTGTGCAAACTGTAGTTTAATAAGGGCCAAGATACTTAAAGAAAAGAATAATGTCTTCTTATTTTGTGTGGCTGAGGTTCTGAGTATACAACATTTACCCAGTAAGTAATTACTGACTGGTTGAATGGAAACATTTGACAACTTCACCAAGGAATTCATTCTAAATTTTTTCTTTCCTATTTTCTTTCCTTTGTTTAGTTGCTTTTGCCTATCTTAATTTTAATTTTAGAGTTCTTCCATGCTGTTCCATTTATTCAAAGTGATATTCTTGTTGTATTTATTGCCAAAAATATATCAATGCACATTTCTATTGAAGAGTTGATCTTCCCTCAAACTATGACCCATCCCAAATACAATGAAAAAAGTAAAAAACAAATAAAATGCTAGAATTGCTATTCCAAACAGAGCCACTTCCCTTCTGGTGGTGTACTGCTATGAAAAGTTGTAAAAAAGCTAGTGATTACTGAAGATCATCCTCAGCCTTTGTTTATTTAGATAAACGCTACTTCTTTTGGATGGGTTCTATCAGTAAGCTAACAAAACCAGTTATCATGTGAAGTGTGGCAACTTCTGCCTACAGATATCTATCAGATTCACTATGATCCCAAATTTAAAATTTCAGGTCAATATACATTCATACTTTAAAAATAAGAAAAGAAAAAATGTTTTGTTTTTTTTTTTTTTTTAAAGAGTAGGTAGTGGGTTCTAAATTAGTGAAATTCTAATTTAACTGGCTGAGCTGAGGTCCAGGAAACAATACTTTAAAAATTTCCCAGGGGATTCTAATGTACAGTCAGGGCTGAGAATCATTACTCAAGTCACTTTCCTGTAATTTAACATGGCACACTGCAGCAGAAAAATGCTCAAAAGGGCCTAGGGGCCTACTGATGAAATCCAAACTCTTTGGCCTCGCATGCGAAGATCTCCACAGTGTGATCCCGCATCACTTACTTCACCCAAACTGGTTTAATCATAATCCCTTATTTCTTTTTAGTTCCTCCTATCTGGAACCCACTTCCCCTACTCTCAATTATTCAAGGTCTACTTCAAATTCCTATGTCTCCACAAAATACACAAGGATCTTCTCCACAAAGTACACAGTAATCTGTCTCTGAAATCTCTGAGACCATCCCTTGTATGTAGAACCTATCTGGTATTTGGATGTATAGCGACTACTTTGTACTATAACTTATCTTTGCACATATTTCTACTCTCCAACTAGACTGGAAGCTTTGGGGATCGCAAACCGGGCAACAAACAACTGTATACCTAGAGCTTACTCAAGCACACAATAAATCTTTTTTTGTCATTAATGATGATGAACAAGAAAAACATTTACACATATAAAACCAAACTTACTCAAAATTCTTTCTTTTTTTTTTCTCATCAATTTACCTGGCCCCACTTTCTATGATCCAAGTATTCATAAAAACTTCATTAAAAAAAACAAAAAACTTTTTCATACTACAATTTATTAATAAATAAACAAGTCTATGGTTATTGGCAACTTTCATTATATCTGACACATTGGGGAATTTGTTTTTCTTTCTTCAATCTTATAATGACTGAGAAAGGTAACACTATCTTTTTTCAAAAGTTTCATTTATTTTCTGAAGTATACTGCACTCTTAATTTAGCAGGGTCTTCTTTAAAAAAAAAAAAAATAAAAAATAAATCGTGTCCTAAGAGAAAGCTTCAGAATCAGAAAATGCTGTTCTAGTAGCTGTGCGTTACTATAAGGGCCCATTAAAATTCCTTGGGTCTAACTTATTCTTGCTGATGAGCCACTTTACTAACCCCAAAGGTAAAGATCAAATGTTAAGTCGCCAAACCTTATCACGTTCTACTGCCTTAACCGTGGCACAAGGTTCAGATTAAGAAATCGCCTTTGACCCAGAAGTTACAGTTCCAGGACCTTTAACAATAATGACACGTACATTTATTTACCTTTGTAACTCACTGTTACCAGACTAACGACCACTACTACTAGTGTGTTTTGCGTGCAACCACCCACTCTTCAAATTCCACTTCTGAAGAAACTAAGATCCAGGGCCAGTAGAGGAAGAGAAACCGGAGTCGGGCTTTGGAAAACATAGCAGTGTCCATAACCACGCTCAGGCAATAACACTAAGACACTCGACCACTGAGATGCCACCTGTACACACCCACCCCCAGTCCACTACTTTCTCTAGCCTACCATCCAAACTTGAATCTGACTCAGACTTAAGGAAACTCCAAGGAACTGGGACAAATGGTATGTTTCCATTCGACTTGGCCCACAAAGATCCCCTCTAGACAGCCTGTTTTTTGGACCAAATGCCAGGAACAGAAGACAGGTTCGATTTCTTTCCGCGCCCAGCATGGCCGGTTCTAGGGCCCCGAACTTCGAACCTCAGCCCTCTTCTTACCCAGGCCTGCACGCCTCATCCTGCCAGAGGAGAGAGAGAAAAGGCGGGCGCGGGGGGTTGGGTGAGTAGGAAAGAGCTGTGACCCCGACCGCGTCTTCAGTACCAGGGCCGGGCGAAACACCAACTTCTTCCCCTAAAGCGCCACGACATCAGTGTAGTCTAAACACCGCGCCTGCTGATGGCGTCACCAGGGCGCTCATTGGAGCCCTGGGAAGAAGGTTGAATGGCATTCTGGGAAATGTAGTTCACCGACGCATAAAGTGTTGTTGAGGGCGTGGTGTGAGCCAGGTTCCAGGGGCGGCCGGGGCTTCCGGTAAAGGGGCCGGCTTCTACTGCTGCTCCGACAACGTTCCAGCTGCTCCGCTCGCAGCTTCAGGTAGCTGCTTTCAGTTTGTTAACCACCAAGATTAACCCAGCAGATCTGCTCCTCCCGACCCACAAGAGGGTGGTTGGGGTATCTTTCCTGATTCAGCCTCGTACTCCCTCTCACCTCCAGAGGCAGTTGAGGGAAAGTTAGACAAAACTTTGTTCAGGTTTCTCAGTTTACAAACAAGTAATCCGACACCCACAGAAGTAACCGATGTGTGCCTCGTAGTATCCGGTAAAGGAGAGAAAACCAGGTGCCTTTGAGTAGGACTCCTGCTCGGATAAGAGCCAACTAGGAAAGGCGCGGGGTCTCGTCGGAGGCACTGAATAATTTGTGAATAGTTAGTTCCCTGTTACTGCATCTGTTGTACTTCTAGAAGGAACCAAGACTTTTAGTTGTTATAGGGACCAAAGGACCCCTAAACTCCCTCCCACTTAACTTTTTACACAAAGCAGTGTGCCAGTTTAGGGGTTTAAAAGCTTGCTGGCGAGTTGGAGGTGTTACTGGTATCGGGGTTAATCCTAGAATTTCATTTTATCTCACAGGATTATTTATCGTGAGAATACGATGAAATCATGGTTTTTGAAGGAAAAAAAAAAACCTGATACACAGGAGGCCATCAAAATCCACTGGGTGTCTGCGGTTTTGTTGTTGCTGCTGTATATATGGCAGTGGAATCGTCTCCACACTAGAGTTTCCGAATATGTGATCTCTGATCACTTAGCGTTTCCTCATAGTTTCCCAGGACATTATTAACATTGACTATAACAGTGGCATAAGTCTCTGCGTTAAGTTGCTCTGGTAAAAAACACACGAAAACAATTTTTGATAAGAGTTATTAACCTGGGAAGGAAGCTTTATCCAATAGTGTTTTGATAGAAAAAAATCGCCATTTTCTAAAAGCAATGGAATTAACTGAGCATAATATCAGGGACAATTATTACAAATAAAAGATGAAGATTCAATAAAAGAAATGATAGCTAGGTATCCCTTTATGAGTTAAAATCTGTGACGTCCTCTGGTTAAAAAAATTGCATATTATATAATTAAAACATGTTTAAAAATTGTCTTACTGAAAGTTTGCTGATAGAAATGTAGAAACCGTTATTTTTGAAAATATGTTAATATTTACCAGAACTAACCATTTAGATACATAAAATATACTCTTTCCTTTAAATGATAGGAAGACATAAGAATGAAATGTAGTTACAAGGAAAACATATAATGTGCTAAGAATATAACTGAAGTAAGGCAAAGCTAGTTCATATTGAAGTTGTTACCTAAAAAATCCAAATTATTGTTTTCAGTTACCATTGCCAGTATCGAATTTGGATAATCTCATCTAAAAAAAAAATTTGCACTCAAAAGATGAGGCAGGAAAAATGAATTTAATGTGCAGAAAAAGAATTATTCAATGTGACCATAGTTGATATTAGTGATCAGGGGAATAATTTTCACTTTTCTCGTTGTGCTTTTTCCTTTTTAAATTAAAATACTTAACTTTTCTTACTGATTGAAGGCAAATAAAGTTCATAGAGATGAATAGCATTTAGAACCTCTTCTCTATTCTTGTAGGATAGTCTCACAGAAAATATCTAATGTTTGTAGGTCTCTAGGAGACAAAGGACTAAAAATTACCTAAAATAATATTACGTATTCCTTCTAGTAACTACAAAAGCAAGAATATAAGCAGGAAATGTCTGAATTGAGGTGCAAAATTGGAACTTTTCTTTCTCCTATCTGTCTGCTTCCTGCCTGCCCATTTGTCCTACCTTTTCCCCGTAGGACAAGTCCAATCCAAGGGGAAAAGAGCATACCAAGCTCTCAAAACTGGTTCAATAAACATGAACAAAATTTCCAATCATGAAGCAAATTCAGTATCTTGGGCATCATATTTGAACTGTCACAAAATGTAAACTAGAAACAAAAAGCTCTTGATTTACAAACAAGCTATGGAATAAAGTTGATTTCTAAGTTGGTTGCTTGGTATTTAAAGCACATTTTCCCTGAAGACTGAAATGATGGTCAGGTTCCTAACTCAGCCCAGAAAACACATGGCTATTAGAGTTACTATGCTGGCCAATCAAAATCTGTGTAACCCATAGGACAGCAGAAATACTGCGTATTTTCAAGACCAATAGAAGAAAAATAATGTTGTAATACTTGTGATAAAATAAAGCCATGCCATTGAAGAAGAAATAGAGTGTTAAAAAATTATTTTGGTTATTCATGTTTGAGAAAGAATGAGTTTTACTTAAAAGTTTTAAGAATGCAAAGAATATTTTCAAGGAGTTTCCAAAAAGTCACCAATTTGATCTTTCTTTTCCATAATTTGGGATTATTACTGGCACTGATGGCAGGCTTCTCAGTCATAGTAAGTAAAAATTAGGCACACAATTCCAACCTTAAAGTCTTCAGCAGAGCCAGACACATAATTTGTGGGGCTCAGGGCAAATGAAAATGTTGTGCCTCTAGTTCAGAAAACGGGAAAAGTTCAGTTAAAGGTATTAAGATAGAAAACTTTTCTTTCTTCTGTAATCTCCCTACCATCCTTCCTCTCCTCCCCACACCAACTTGTCATGGTGTTTTTATTTGCTATTTAATATTCTTCTGAGTAAAGAAAAACATAAATTATTAGCATTAATTTTACCCTTGATCTTTATATTGTGCAATGACAGTTTTAAATGCAAACATAAGAGCACGCTACTCGTGAAATCACTAAAATTACACATTTTGTATTTTGTACTTTGATATGGTTTGGATATTTGTCCCAACTAAACTTCATGTTGAAATGTAATCCCCAGTGTTGGAAGTAAGTCCTGATGGGAAATATTTGCATCACGGAGGCAGATCCCACATGAATAGCTTAGCACCATCCCCTTGAGTGAATTCACACGAGATCTGATGTCTAAAAGTATGTGGCACCACCTCCTGTCTCTCTTGGTCCCACTCTCACCATATAACCTGCCCTCTCCCACTTCACCTTCTGCTATGAGTAAGAGCTCCCTGAGGCATTACCAGAAGCTAAGCAGATGCTGGCACTATGCTTCCTGTACCGTCTGCAGAACCATGTGTCAATTAAACCTCTTTTCCTTATAAATTACCCAGTCTCAGGTATGTCTTTATAAAAATGCAAGAATGGCCTAAATAGATACCTCACACCTGAATCCGTATTTCATTCTTAACCATGACAGAGCAGTCAAAACACTGCATCAAAACTAAGTCAACTGTTTTTATTTCATGTCTTGATAGGCACATATTCTACAAACATTCTACCTTCAGCCTGCTGATGAGTTAGGAGGGACTTAAAAGAAAGAGAGCAAGGGGTTGCCTTATCTATTCTTTTCCTTCTATGCCATCATTTTTAATACAATTGGCTAATACAACAATGTAAGATAAAAAATCATGTGATAGGGTTCCTTGGTCATTTTCTTCTTTCTGTGGAAGAAGTTCTGGTTCAAGTAGAACACGTGGCCTTTTGGGACTGTCAGTGTCCATACTTATTCTGACACAAACTTAACACACCTTGTACTCTCTTCGAGTGTTTCCGAACTGCCATGCATCATTGGTCCACTGGCATTCTGTGTTCCTGGGTCACTGCAAATGTAATATTCAAATGAAGTGGCAAAGAACAATGAAAATGCCTATTGTACATATCTGCTGCAATCATGGGCATTCTCTCTTGTTCCGTAAGACTTTATGTACAAAACTTAAGGCCAAAGGTAAAATTATTAAGAATTTCAAGACAGTGACCACAGAGCATTAAACCAAGCTTGGGGGCCTTCTGATCAAGGAACCTTATGCAACTGCAAAAGTTGCATGCCCCTGAACCTTGCCCTGGTCTTCAGAAAGAAATTTTCAAAGGAAATAGGGCCATAACTGGTAGAGAAAAAGGAGTGAATGAGTGAATACAGAGGACATATATATCCACAGATAGAATTAAAGTAAAACATTTAAATTGGGCAGTGAAATTCACAGGGAAGCAAGAGAGTAGAGTATACAGGTACTGCCCTAAGAGAAAGGAAAGAAGAAAGGGAAGAGGTGGTAAGTTGCACACTTCTCTCAAACCACTGACCAAGCCACTTTCAGTCTAAAGTAAGTTATTATTGTGATTGATGAGCCATAGATGAGTAAAACTCTAGTGTGTATATGCAGTAAGAAAAACTGTCCTCAAGGTGGGCATGATGCCAGCAAAACTGAGTGATGGGGCATGACTTCAGGGATGAGGCTTTTTCTGTGTTTCATGGCAAGATGTTTCACTCTTCCAGCAATTCTAATGTATTACTAAGTTCTCATTCTGGGAAATGATTCCTTCCTCAATATCAGTTAATCAGTAGCTGTGATTTTTTTTTTTTGTCTGAATATCCGGCCCCACAGCAGAACAGTACTGTAAAGCTAAATTTTAAAATGAGTACTTTGCATAGGTTGCCCTTTTAATATTCCAATTTTGAAGACATCTTTGACATTTCTAAAACATTATTTTAGATTAAAGAAGATAGGTTTAATTTTGATTGCCTAGAATATGTCGGTGTTGTATGTTTTAAAATTCTCTGCATTATCTATCATTCGAGACTAATTTAGTCAAGTTGATAGTCATTTTATTTCAATAGCATTTATTATTCAGTAAGTATATCGAATTATAGTGATACATTTAAACTACAAAATGAAAAATGAAGTATACAACTTAGTTTTATTCCTACAGCACTGTTAGACACTTTGACAGACAAACATGTTATTTCTCCACTACTGACTTGTTTTTTTTTCCCACTGGTGATTAGTTGAGTTTATATCATAGACAAAACACTTCAATATGTTATTCAGATATTAAAATATGCTATCCATTTTTATGTAGTAGACATTCGCTTCACCTAATTTTCCTGTTTTACTAAAGGTAGTGGTCTCATGACTTTTGATTTCTAGAATCAGGCCAAGACACTGTCACAGATGTATGCAAGTCATCTCATTTCGATTTGCCTTGGCTGTTGACACAGAAGCACTCCTTGGAGCCCAAATGATCCAGTTTTCTCACCTTGTGTGTTAACCATAATCCCACACTCAGCTGAAAAGATCCAATTTTTATATCTTTAGTATTTTTGTTTTTTTTCTTATAGGTTGAATTTAACTGCTTCGGAATATCAGACAGCATTAAAATGATTTAATTATTGTATCAAGAATCGTTATTATTTTACATCCACATTCCAGGAGGATAGAATCTGGTATATCCTTTAAAATACATTTGTGCTTGAGTAAAGTTTTCCTGTAACTAATTTATACTGACTTCCTCTTCTTGATTTACTTTATGGGACATCTATATCAGGATATATAGATTGCATTACTTTGCTCACTCATGGGCAGGAATTCTGAAATCAGATATGTGCTTCAGATTTTAATGTACTAGAGCATTTTATTAATTTAAAATTCTTCTCTAGCAAGGTTTTGCTTTTTTCTTTTCCACAGGGAAACCATTTCTGATGGCACAAAACTTGAGTCATAATGTATAATCTTTGCAGTTATAAAATAAATGCTATCTTTCTTTTATGGTTTACTCACCTGTAAAAGCTGTTTATTGCCAAATAGAAGACACTATGGATCTAATTTATTCTCTTGCTGAAGTGCTTTCCTCACTAAAAATCTCTATTAATAGGCCCCCTCCTCCAAGATCAAAAAGGCAGTTTGATCACTGTTAGCAAGGAGTTATGTGGAAATAAGAATTGTTACAGGGAGAATTAGAAAACTGGTTTTATAGGAGCAGAGGGGAGAGAATTTGCCACCACTGCTCTGGCTGCTCAAACTTTATTAAAGTATTAATATGGCACTTTTGGACACTTAGCTTGGATGCCTCATTCTAGGCCAGTGCGAATTTTATGGCTCAGTTAGAAAACTTTGCAAAGAGAAAAAAAAGTTTTTAAATAATAATATGTGACATTAATATTCATGCTTATACAATCTTATGAAATCTGGGCTTGCTTGCTTGCCGGCCTGCCTTCCTTCTTTCTTTCCTTCCTTCCTTCCTTCCTTCCTTCCTTCCTTCCTTCCTTCCTTCCTTCCTTCCTTCCTTCCTTCTTTCCTTCCTTCCTTCCTTCCTTTCTTTTTTCTTCCAAGTGCCACCCACAGAATATTTATCTAGTGCCTTAACACTGTATTATAAAGAATTTTAAAAAACAAAGCAAAACAAAACAAAAAAACGAGTTGCAAAGAGGCTTTTCTTCCCTACCAGATCATGAATGTCCTCCCTTATCCCAAGTGAAAGAGTTAAGTAGATGGGTCATCAAGTATGTCATCATAGTACTCTAGTATTCTAATGGGTGAGGGTTAACTTTACTGATGAAAGAAACAGCCTGACAGACTCTAATGCTAGTGAAATAACGGAGTAGCTTGTCAGAGTATATTGAGACATCTCTTTATCTAGAAGTCCTTAAGACAAGGTTAGTTCAATTTTGCTCAATATTCTGTTTGACTTAAGAGTTACTCACACCCATGCCTCAGCAGAAGTTGTCAGTCTCTATTAATATCAACACTTGTTCCTTCTTCTTCATTCCAAAGCCAGCTTAGTGACCTGTTAAGAAGATGGCACCACGATTGTAATGCAATGAATGGATGTGGGAGAAATGAGACAGACAGTGAGTAGCCACATGTCATTTATCTGCAGATGCTACTGACATCCTGTTTATCACTCTAGGCCTGCCTCCTTTCTTCACTTCCAATAACTTATTTCTAACATTTCTTTGGACATTCCTGTTTAGATATGTCACCATAATCTCAAACTCAATAATTTTCACTCCTAAACCAGCTTGCCTTCATGGGTTTCTTTTTATTCATGTTAAAAATACCATTAAGGCCCAAAGCCTCTGGGTTTTTTTGGATTTTTTTTCTACTTTGCCTATTACAACAACCCATCTGCAAAGCCGTATTGACACTTCATTTGAAATATCATTTTTGTCCTCTTTCTTTCCATTCCAAAACTAACAATATTAATACAAATTTCAAATACCTTAAATCTTACCAGAGCTTCTTGACTTCCTTGTTCTCAGGTCCATTTTCCCCAAACACACCAGATTAAAATTTCAAGAACTCTAATCTCATCTGATTACTATTTAAAGGCATTTAATGAATTCTCCATGACCTGTGTGAGGAAGCGTGAAGAGGTATGTTTCAGTTTCCCTGAAGATACCACAGAAATGGTGGTTGTGTTGGGTACAGACTGTAGACTTGAAGTTGGCCAGGGAGTGCCTCCTATAGGGCATCCTGCAGATTCCCTGTTAGGGACCCCTAAGAGGCCAAAGGACGCACAGAAGGCAACAGCAATTGGCTTGGAAGCCCATGCCTATCACTTTCCCTTTGATCAGGATCCTCTGGATAGGATCACGGTTCTATAGGGTGCAGTCAACCACTCTTTTCCACAAGCTTTCTCCAGTTTCTATCTTATTAGGATCCTACACTCTTCAATTTAGACACATTAATCTACATCTTGTTTCTCCCACATTTCAGAGAGGGTACCAGTAGGTTAGCAGTGCAGAAGGACACAAAAGTTTCTTTCCTCTATTTTTTTTCAGCGATCATGATTCTTTCCCTTGCTGCAATTATATACTTCACTTCTTCCTTTTTTCTTCTCACTCTTCTTCTCACATCCCTGCATGTCTCATAATCTACAAAAACCCCTAAGTCTTTACTATGTGATCATTTCAATTAAAAAGTATAAAACCGTTGCACAGTGGTCTTAAATTTCTTTAGACTTTACCATAGATGTTGTCCATAGCAATGACCTGAAAAATACTAATATGTTATGAATGACTTCTCCTTTCTTCATTCTCAATATTTCTTAATTCACATATCCTTATTTGACTGTTTTAAGTAAGAAGTTTATCTTGCTCTTCCAATTATAGTCATTGAAGGCCTCTCTTCTTCTTTGACTTCTACAGAACAGATAAAGTATGCAATAAATATCTACTGATTGACTGTTCACAAATCAAGTCTCCTCATTGTGAGTTGTTGATATTGTCACTCCTCCTTGAGTAAACACATGGTTGTCTTTTAATATATTTTTAATGAGGTAAGTACATGGAATTTACTTAGGGCTTAGAGAGGCAAATCTAGGATCACTGAGCTTTCTTAGAGAGAGGGAGGTAGATTTGTAACAAAAAGGTAACTATAGGAATGGAAAGAGAGTGGAGTAGTTTAAGGATTAAAACAAAAGATAATGAATACAAGGGTACAGATAAAAGAAATAAAAGAAGGGAAACAAACATAGAAAGGCTTTATCTAGGAGAAAGTGAAAGAAAGTGTGGAAGAACGGTTGGCGGTATAAGAGTTGTTAAATAAATCAAAATATTTTGTTTCCTGTCACAGGACCATTGTGTTCGGTCTTCTAAAGGTTTATGGTGCATTATAGTTGTTTAGTATTCTTTGTTTCTGCCAGAATTTGAGAATGTCTGTGAGGCTAAGTTGTGGGAAAAGTAAATTTGAAACAGCAGAGTTACTGTAGACCTTGATTTGGACCCTTGTAATGGTCTTGCCTCCTCCACTCTTTCTGTATTGATACTGCTAGTCTCTAGACCTTAAGTGAACAGCCTAAACAGCCATTCCACCATTCCTGTTTTTCATACCTTCTCACATTGGAGCAAAGTGCTCCATTCTGAAATGTTCTAGAAGGACCATGCTCTAAGTTGTCTTTGTTCTACAACTTTTATTCATCAGCTAATTTCGAAATTATTCTTCCTTTTTTGTGTGTGTGACTTCAAAACCAAATTTCTTTCCTTCTTTTTTTGTTTTCTTTCTTTCTTTCTTTCTTTTTTAAGATGGAGTTTTGCTCTTGTCACCCAGGCTGGAGTGCAACGGTGCGATCTCGGCTCACTGCAACCTCTGCCTGCCGGGTTCAAGCGATTCTACTGTCTCAGCCTCCCCAGTAGCTGGGATTATGGGCACCCACCACCACACCCAGCTAATTTTGCGTTTTTAGTAGAGATGCAGTTTCACCATGTTGTCCAGGGTGGTCTTGAACTCCTAACATCAGGTTATCCACCCGCCTCTGCCTCCCAAAGCGCTGGGATTACAGGCATGAGCCACTGCACCTGGCCCGAAACCAAATTTCTATTAACCGATGAATAGGTAAATAAAATGTGGTATTTCCATACATTGTAAACCTGCTGATAATGGAGATCTAATGCCATTCTTATTTTATTATGCCAGAGAGATCATTGGGAATTTTCCCTTCGATTTTGGAAACATGAGTATGACCTTTACTTGTCACACTTTCAAGGAACCAAGGACTAGATATCTGAATTTCTTCAGCACTCTCTTTAATTTCAGAACTGTTCTCCTTATTTCATGTGCCCCTGATTGGATTGTCGATCAAGTCACTCCATTTGTGTCCTATCTATAGGAGATACCCATACACTTAGCACAGTGATTGCTCTAAAGCATGAGCACATAACACAAGCAAGTCCGGACATCTTCCATAAGAGTGCTGTATGGACACTTTGAAAGAGTCGATCTCTTCCTTTTATCTCAGAAGCTGTTAAGGTAAAATCTGAGGACTGCTGGAAGACATTTTTCCTAACTCAAGAAGAAAAGGTCTCCATAGTAGGATAGGATGAAGCCAACACAGAGAAGCCTTGACACATAGAACTGATTATGATGGAGATAAAAACAGAGGTGGAGATGGAGATGGAAATAGAGGAATGAGATAGAGGATTATAATGATATTGTTTGGACTCTGAATCCAGCCATGCCTAACCTCAGATTTATACTAAGTTATGTGTGAGTAAACTCCTATAGTTTTGTTTTGGCTTCAATTGCCATTAAATTGGATTTTTAACATTTAAAACCAAAAGAGTGCTCAATATTCAATCAGGCTGAGGAAATTTTGCTGATAGTACTTGTTTTTAGGAGTTTATCCACCCTAAGTTAAGTGTAATTTCCTGATTGTTGGCAAAAAAAAAAAAAAAAAAAAATTCACTTTTTTTTTGTAGTTCATGAATAAATAACCATGACATGGATGGATAAATGGTCATGGATAGTTTAATATAAAATAATGATGTAATAGGCTGAAATTTAAAGTGGTTCTTGAGAAGTAAAAGGCTGCTCCCATATCTAATGCATCAATTCTGACATTTAAAACAAAAACGCTTAAGTAATGCAATGCACTACTCATTAATTTGAAGAACATTTTTGCAGTCATAATTTGAAATATTTCTTTAGAACAAAGGATGAAAGATAAAATATGCTAGAAAAAATAATTTTTTGTGTGTACAATCCACCATTTTCCTTCTTACAGAAAATTATTTACTGTGGTTCTTTATTTCAAAAGAAATTATTATTTCCATTTCAAAAGGAATTATACATACAGAAAAATGTCACATGCCCCAAACCTAGTCAAATACATAATGCAAACAATCAGTATAACTTGGGAAAGAGATGTATTTATTTTTGGATTAACTACACGGAATAATATATTTCCTAATATTTTTATTCAATGTGCTCATTGATTACAATAATATTCTCCAGCTAGAAGTGCCTTTCTAGGCTTTTGCGTGCCCAGAGGATATTCTTGAACAATTAGGGGATTCTTCAAAAAGTGTCATATGTGGCAAGGAATCTAAATGTGTGCTCCTCAATCCACTTCTATCAGCAGTGTAGTATCCCGAACTTTCACCTGTGGTTTTCTCTTCTCTGTAGCATCCACTACTATTGATAGTTTTATCAAATCATTTTAGTCTCTATAGCTATTTTAAAATGTGAAATAGGACTTAATGCATATTTCATCTTCTAGTCATTTTAACTTTAAAGATTTTTGAATTCACTTTCATGGCTGTATTGAAAATTTGTTCAATCAGTCCCCATTGGAAGAGTTGAGAGAGAAAATGGAGATGGTTTCCCTAAGGTGGTCATTTGTATGCTTTTTAGAGGCAGATAATTCTTTGATTAAAGCATTGTCCCCCTTCCTCCCCAAAAAAAAGTGAGTATGGAATCAGGAGTTTCAGGCTACCTAGGAACACCTTCTCTAGCACAGAGAATTGTGTTTAGACTCAGAACAGTACTCCCTCATAGACACTTTCCAAGGGCAAAATAGATTATCTTATGTACTAATGATGCTCATGGGTGTCTCTCAGGACATTTAGATGTCAGAAAGAAAAAAATATTTCCATGTAACATTTGCTGATAATGATAAGTTATCCTTTAAGAATTATCACATCAAATAGATAAAACTAGTTTGCCTGGATAAGAAAAATAATGTGGAATCCTTTATGTTTCCTACTAAGAGCTTTCCATCTATTATTGTAGCCTTCAGGAGCACTGACCTTCCTTCTATTGACAGTTCTGGCAGAAAGCTAGGAAACCTGAATATAACTTTAAGCATCCCCAGAAATACATGAATTGTTATTACAAAGCAAAATAGTCACTTTAAAATTGAGGGTTGAATATGTCTGCACATTACTTGGATGAAAAGTTTTGAGTATATTTGCTTTGATGATTCCAGAATTTTTTATTTTAAGTTCTGGGATACATGTGCTGAATATGCAGGTTTGTTACATAGGTATACATATGCCATGGTGGTTTGCTGCACCTATCAACCCATCATCTGGGTTTTGGGCCCGCATGCATTACATATTTGTCCTAATGCTCTCCCTCCCATTTCTTCTGGAGACCCCATCTCCAAATCACCACCCTCATCTTTTCTCAGACCTCAGGGAATACTGGCCTCTGTAAGTCTTCTTAATTGCCTTGCTCTTGTCATTCCCTGGGTCTCTACATATGTTGTTCATGGAACAGCACATGCTTGGAATATTCTTTCCCTTCTTTATACTCTGTTAAATTCATAACCTCTGTAGTAGGCAGAATACTCCAATGATGTTCGCATCTTAGTCTCCAGAGCCTGTGAATGTGTACATGGTAAAGGATAATTACAATTGCAGATAGTATTACAGTTGTCAATCAACACATTAAAATAGGGAAAGTAGCCTGGATTATACAGCTGGGCCCAATTTAATCAGAAGGGTCCTTACAAATAGAAGAGGGAGGTAGAAGACGAGAGTCACAGGATAGTGTGACTATGGGAACAAGGCACAGAGAGAGATAATGTTGCTGGTGTTGAAGACGGAGGAAGGGGACCATGAGCCAAGGAATGAGGGCAGCTCCTGGAAGCTGGAAAAGACAGGGAAACAGATTCTCACCTAGAACCTCCAGGAAGGAATGCAGTCCTGCTGACACCTTGATTTTAGTCCAGGGACCCCAATGTTGGAATTCAATGCGTGATCTTGACCTCAGAATTTGATACTATGGAATTGTAAACTAAAACATTTGTGTTGTCACGACCACTAAGTTTGTGCTCTTCACACAGTCACAATAGAAAACGATTACATCATCCTTCAGATTGGAAGTTAAAAATCACTTATTAATTTCTCCAGATATCCATGTTTCTCTGTTAGACCTTTTATTAGCACAGTACTTATTTTAAAAAAACTTTGAAGTATGTAAAATAGCCATAACTAAAATT
This sequence comes from Macaca fascicularis, assembly GCF_037993035.2. NCBI lineage: Eukaryota > Metazoa > Chordata > Mammalia > Primates > Cercopithecidae > Macaca > Macaca fascicularis. Next base: position 127,310,092 of record NC_088377.1, on the reverse strand, counting down.
TACCTTAGGTGTTTATGGCTGTTTTTCCCTGCTAGTCTGTAAACCCCAAGAGTATAGTTCTTGTCTGAATGTGCTTTCCACAGTGTCAATAAATGTTTATTCAGGGATTGGCTCTCCCCTTTCTCTTCCTTACATACATATGCTTCCAAAGGAAATCAGAGAAAATCGCCCAAACAAAATCCTCACAGGGCAAAGATCATCAGATTCCATATAGTAACCCATTTAATTCTCATAGTGCTTAACTTTCCTAGGTCATTAATTCTCAGAGTGTAATCCCCTGACCAAAGCATTAGTATTACCTGGGAACTACTAAATTAGGGGTGGATCCTAGGATTTGTATTTTAATAAGCTGTTTCTGTGATCTGATGATGCACGCTGAAGTTTGAGAATTATTGCTTTAGTCCAGATTGTTGGGCCCCACACACAGCATTTCTGACTTAAGTGTGGAGTAGGGCCTAAGAATTTGCATTTCTAAAAATTCTAAGTGATTCTGATGCTGCTGTTCCTGGGACTTGACTTGGAGAATAACTGACCTAAACAACGTGTAGGCCAGGGGACTTCTAGTGGAATTTGGTCAACAAAATCTCACAGCTTATAGGTCTTTGTGGTTTATGTGTCATCCTAAACCAGAAGTCTGTATTTATTTTTAGAGCAAGATTATTATGGCCCTTTATGAAATCCAGCTTACGTCTATATTACAGCAAATGGCAGTTAGGTTGAGCAATCCAGTTAATATATCTAAGACTATTTAGTTTTTAATCGTACATATTTAAGATTGCATGATTTTCTGAAACAACAGTCTTTGCAAAAATGGATTAAAAGTGATTGTAAACCAGTTTGCTTTGCACTACAACCTACAACCTATTGTATGATTATTTTCCTAAAAATGAATGTAAAATTTCCCAATGTTATTATATTCTGACAAAGTGACAATTGCTCATAAAATATTTAATAATGTGCTTTAAAAACTAGGAAAAATAACTTGCAGAACATATATTACATTTTAAATAATGATTTGGTTTAATGCAAGATTGATGATGTATGGAGTTTATAAATCATTCTGTAACTAAGAATGATTATGTCACCACTCTTGTGGAGGGAGGGTTCTCATGGGAAGTTAAGTTATTGTCTTAAATCAATATGCCCGGTGCTTGTGACACTGGTAAGGCAACACACTTCAACACACACAGTGACAAATGGTGGCCTCTTAAGCTGATTTCAAGGTGCAAATAGAATCTGCTTTTTATCCATTTGCCTTCTGTAGAGAACAAATCCTTACATTTCACAGTTGAGGGATACAACACTTGAAGTATCAATGACCTGGGACAGGTATCACATTGCTTTCCATTCTCTTATAATAGATTCCATTATTAAAAGAAGATAAGGATGAGAGCCAAAGAGGGGAACACACCTCCAGGGGAAGCTGAAAGCCAGAAGACAGAAAGCAGATGGAGGGAGAATAAAAAAACATAATGAGGCATGAAAATTCTAGGGAGTGAGAGGACTTAGTTGACAAATTTGAGCATTTTGAAACAACAAGCAGTTGGTTTATGGTGACTGTAATGAGGTAATTAAGAAGGGAAATTAAGGATAGGTTTATTTAAAACTACGTAAGTTAAAATGAGGCAATTATTAACGTGAGAAAATATAAACATAATAAAACATCTGTCTCTAATGAACAATATTCACCAAGTTACATTAATGTATAATGTGATTTTCTATAACTGAAATAATGATATAATTAAACTGGGTAGGAAGAGACAGGGAAATGGTCATGTGCAATGAGGCTGCATCTACCATAACGGGAAGTACACAGTTAGTATCCAAAAATTACAAATTTAGAAATAGCAGCATAAATCATTTATTTAGAAATATGAAAATAAGTACAATGACATAACCAAGAATAACTACACAGCTAAAAGTGTTAAAAGTGATTTCTTTCCAAAGCAGAAATAGCGTGGGGGTGGGGCAGAGTTGAGATGCTTTTTATAATAACCCCTTTTAAATATGTTCATGTATTACTAATAAAATGAAACAGGTAACACCTAAAAAGAAAGACTATGGTGATTTTTTTCTGACAATTTAAAAATTGATTTACAAATTTATTCCATTTTCATTTTGAAGAAGTATTTCATCTGTAAATTAAAATACATATATATCATCAGCAAGACGACTCAATTGGATATCTTTAGCATTTGGGTGTTGAGTTCTAGTTCTGCCTCACAGTGTTGCATGAGCTTAGGCAGGTCATGTCATCTTCTGTGAACTTTAGTTTTGAGTTACTGTGAGAACTTAATATGATTATGTCTTAATTTAGGAGGTGCTTGACACATTATTTCTTGCACAACTTCTCAGCAACATTAGCCCCAACTTTATTCTTTTCTTCATGTTCATAGTGTCTATTTTATCACAATCTTTGGCATTTGTTTGTATCACTATGACCACACCTTCTCAGTTGCTTTTGATGGTTTCTCCTACTGGAAGCACTTTCCTAGAGACCCATCATTCTACAGCCTCACACCAGATGACTACAATTATTTTCCTGGCGTGAACAGCCACATGCAAACAACTCCTACATTCATATTTCCAGCACAGATCATGCCTGTGACTTCCAGACCTGTATGTCTAACTGCCTTGTTGACATCCTTTTTGGGATTATTCAGGTGTGCTTCAAACTCAACCTATCTAAACCCAAACTCATAATCTATTTCCTCCAAATTTTTTCTTCCACTGTTCCTTAATTTCATGAATAGCACCTTCATCCTTCCAGTTGCACACCCAGAAATCTAGGAGTTCCTTGACATCTCCTGCATTGACAGTTAAATCCTGCTCACACCCAAAATGCAATCCATCAACATAGACTGTGGATTTTACATACTAAATATCTCTCAAATCGGCCTCTCCTCTCTTCTTCCACCACCACTATAAACACAGTCTAATTCATGCCATAATCCTTTCACACCTACGCCATAAAAGTTTTTCAACTATTCTTCCCCTATCCATTCTCACATCCTATAATCCATTTTCCATAGATAATCCTGAATTGTTGGCCTTTTATCACTGTCCCTTCCTCTGGCATATCACGAATTTTCAATGCATATTTTTTTAAAATAAATGCCTACTTGCCTGAGGTCTATTTAAGTAGTTTTGAATGTCAAATAAAATAATGTAAGCGCTGTAAATGAAATACTGTAAATGAAATATTGTGAAGCAGGATTTACAATGTTTGGGAATATTGACTTTGATACCTTAGAAGTAAATTCCATTAAGTGTAAAAAGCTCTACCACCTTTTAAGGGAAAATAAATTAGATTCAAATAGATAGAAAAGCAGGGAGAAAGATGAGATGTTTGAATAGAAGAAGGTCAACGTTTTGACCCTTGCTATTTGTATCAGTGTGTTTGTTTTTTTTTGCTTTTTGTGGCATCTATTTTTTCCTCTATTTCTTTGGATTTCTGGGATAGCTAGTGATTTAAGACATTTGATGTCAAGGTAAAAATTATCATCTGTGATAAAAGAGGGAATATGTTTATTAGTTTCACTTTGGAGGGGATTACAATTCAACCACACATTAATGAGTTAGCAAAATGGTCAGAATACATAGTGTAAGGACCAATTTGAAAGCATAAGAAAACAGAAAGAGAAGCCACATATGAAAGAGGTCAGGGGGTGAGAACTGGCCATGTGAGACAAGGGCAAGGAAGAATCTCAGAGCCTGGTTGTACGAGGCGACTGCAAACCACTGCTCCATGTGGGGGCAGAGTCTGGGGGACCCACTTGAAAGCAGAGTTGTGAGGACTGTGAAACAATTATTTTCTTATGCTTTACACTGAACAGACCTGGAATATTCTACTTTTCAAGGAAAGCAGGTTGTGGAAAATGTGTGTGGAAGTTTGAAGGAAAGCCACAAACATGAGTAAATGCTGAGAACATTAAATCTGTGTGGATTACTTTCACACAAAAATCCTGAGAAAGTGTAGAGAAAGGAAGACCAAGTCTTTTGTAGCTAAACCTCCCTTTTGGTGCAAATGTAGAATTTCGGTTAGATTTCACAAGGAATGTCTAAAATCACATCTAAAATCCCTAAAGAAGCATGGCTTCCAAGTCATAGTCTGGCAGATTGTATGGGTTGGTTTAGGCCTGTAGCTTTGCTGAGGGACTTCATGGAAGGATTGAACACTACAACCCCTCACTGTGAATGAAGAGCTTCTATTACAGGTATAAGGCAGGTGTTCAGCATGGCACCTGTATATGAAGCATCAGGAAGTTGATAATATAGAGTGTGAGATTCTCATTGTTCATTTTGCTGGTACCATTTGAAAGGCATGGCTAAGAAACTTAGTGTTTTGGTTAGTCATTCTGTGGATCCAGAGAATTCAAGAAAATATATTACTCACAGACAAAAGTTTTGGCCAGAATCTGACTTTTCATGATATCTCTCTTCATGCTAGTATATTATATTGACTAGGATTGGCTAAAGGGTAGAAAAGTTGTGACTTTCTTTGCAGGGCTACACAGGGAGCTTCTGAGCAGAGACATAGGATAACGTGAAAAAGATGAGAGAGTGTATGTGTAATGAGTGATGTGAAATGAGTGGTTGAGGTGAGGCTCCTCATTTCTTTTTTAATTTTTAATGTCTACTTCCATCGTACTTTTCAGTTTTTTACACTATGGCAGAATAAAATATGACTTCTTATTCAGATTTTGCAGCTATTCCTCTGTCTTATCAGTTTTCTTATTCTATTAAATTTCTGATAAGTAGAATCCAACACAACCCCCATCTGCAGGACATGGTGATCTGTGATGTTATAGTAGGCTTGGAGAAAGCTATGCTATAATGGAAGGCCACGGTGTCACATAGGGTATGTGGGGCAGAGAGCAAGAAGGATGATCCATCCCTGGGACCCAGATACTATTCTGTGCTTTTTGGACCCCCTGTTTTCTTTCGTGGGGTTACAAGTGGCCATCTTCTCTGGCCACATGGAAAAAGCTGCCAGCAGCAAGAAGTAAAGAGACCATCGTGCAGAGAAAAGAGACAGACAGACAACCTGGGGAGTAAGAGATACTGTTAAAGAGAGAATATGAATGCAGATTCAGTCATCCCTGAAGGCATCATTTCTGGCCTTTAGTTAGTAAAAGAAATGTTGTGACAGCTTTTCTTACTAAACACATACTCATGTAGTATCTGTGAAATTAAAAATTGACTAAGGTGTTAATTCATAGAGGACTTCACAGTGCCCTAGAGTTTGTTTGCTCCAGTTCGTATTTCACATTTTGCCTTTCATTATACTTTGCAGAGGTTCTGTGTTATTCTTTTAGACATCTTGTAAGGAAGAGACTTACTGGATCACTAGTTAGTATTTTGTGACCTAGAACTGCTACTTGAGAAGGAATGATCCTATGTCATTCCTCCTGTAGCTTAAATGTAGTTTTCATTGACTTATGGCTTTTAAAAGTCTGCAGTGCAGGCTGTGTTTGTTACAGACTTAACCTTTCTACCATCTTGTTGCCTGACTCTCAGATAGGTCATTTGGCTGTAGTATTGCCAACCTACGGTTCTCCAGGACTGGTTCAACTGGAAGGCCAAATATTCTAATCCTTTCTCATGGCTCTGTGTGATGATCCCCAAAGCTGTCCATTTGGCCAACAAGGAAAATCTACCTATACAACAGACATCCTTTAGTATGTAAGTAGAACCATCAATATATTATTTAACATAGACACACAGTCTGTATTAGTCAAGGTTCTCTTGGTTACAATTCAAATGAATTTAAGCAAAAAAAGTAATTTATTGGTTCACTTAACTATGAAGTCCAGAAATGATGCCTTCAGGCATGACTGAATCTGCATTCATATTCCCTCTTTAACAGTATCTCTTACTCCCCAGGTTGTTTGTCTGTCTCTTTTCTTTTTTTTTTCTTTTTCTTTTTTTTTTTTTTTTTTTTTTTTGAGACGGAGTCTCGCTGTGTCGCCCAGGCTGGAGTGCAGTGGCGCTATCTCGGCTCACTGCAAGCTCCGCCTCCCGGGTTCACGCCATTCTCCCGCCTCAGCCTCCGAGTAGCTGGGACTACAGGCTCCCGCCACCACGCCCGGCTAGTTTTTGTCTGTCTCTTTTCTCTGCACCATAGTCTCTTTACTTCTTGCTGCTGGCAACTTTTTCCATGTGGCCAGAGAAGATGGCCACTTGTAACCCCAACTATACAATGTCTCACCTTGACAACAGGCAGAAAGAAAGCAGCACTCTTCTCTGTAGCTCTGTATCAATCTGAGACAAGACTCTTATTGACATTACATGCAGCATGTGCTTATGTTTGTTCTACTCAGTATATTCAGGGGAATGGAGTACTGTGAGTGACTAGGCCTAGGCCATCTGCTCAGCCCAGTTACAGAGGTAAAGAAGCAAAACTGATACCCCATCAAAAGCATATAGAATGGAGGAAGTATTTTCTTTAAAAAATTCAGAGGATAGGAGAAGGGAAGTGTGCTACATAATAGAAATTATGATTGCTATAGTTTGGCACATAAGTTGTTTCCTGTTAGTAACTCTTCTGAGGTTGAATACTGCTATGGTCTAAATGTTTTTGTCCTTCCAAAATTCATATGTTGAAACCTAATCCCCAATATTATGTGTTAGAGTGCAGGGCTTTTGAGAGGTGATTACGTCATGAGAGAAGAACCCTCATGAACAAAATTAGCACTATTATAAAAGAGACTGCAGAGAGCTAGCTAGCTCCTTTCATTATGGGTTATAATGGTTATAATGGAAAGGTGTCCATCTATGAAGAAGCAAGTCCTCTCCAGACACTGAATCAGCTGGTGCCTTGATCTTGGATTTCCTAGCCTCCAGAACTGTGAGAAATAAATTGCTGTTATTTATAAGCCACCTAGCCTAAGGTATTTTGTAATAGCAGCCCAAATGAACCAAGGCAAATGCTAAAATTTCATAAGCTATCTGACAACCATTATCCTATTGTGTTTGATTAGGGAAATTTGGATGGCCGAGAAGAGAAAGGATATCTGGACTATAAAATCAAAGTTGATGTTTTATCATTTAGCTTCAGTTTTCTGTCACAGGATATTTTTTTCTGACCTTCGGATTTCAGAAGGTACTACACTGTTATACTGTTACCTGCTGTAAGATGATTATTAAATATCAAAGTCAGAGATTTTTGTTTTATAAATTCATGCCCTCCAAATGTAATTTTAGATATTTTACCAGGCAAAGGAATAAACATAAAATAACATAAAATCTCAAAAATTTTTCATACATTTTTTGTGTTGTGGTCTTATTAAAATTCATATTTCCTTTTATAAGAACTGAAGATAAACCCAGAGGAGAAAAATTCAGTACATTAATATTCCATGAATACTGGGGATCAGTAAATCTAGCAATTTTCTTTCAACTACGTGCTAGGATTGGAATAATATCATGTAGAAAAGACAATTACTTGGTTTATACTTGTAACTCATGAAAATACGTACATTACAAGCTTGGCAAACTACATTTTCCCATTTCTCAAAAATATGTTTAGAAATGAATTCAAAAGGGCATCAGTGGAAAAATAGAGGAAATACTCTTACCTTGTGAAAAACAGGAGATAAATGACAATTCTAAAATGTCATAGTGCCACATTACCAAAATCTTTTTCATGCCTCTTATTCACATGCCCCAGTGAATGCATCTATATAAAGTTTCTTGGAAGTTGGAGATCTGAGGATCAGATGTAATGTCGTTCTAAAATAATCTGGGAGCTGGCTGAGTCTGCTTAAATTTTGTTTTATTTTAGTTTGTTTTTCAGAGAGGATGACTTGAGTTTTTTTATTGCCTCCCTTTTAGGAGATAAAAACCAAGCATGCTTTTTGGAGCTGCAGTAACAAAATTAACCATATATCAGAAACATTACGGTCTTAGATTTTCTGTTGCAATTCTTAGAACATGGCTATGCAATGTAATAATTTTGATTTTAGTTCCTCACACTAATTACAATTTTTAGGTGTACATTACATTGCAGTTCTAATTAATTGAGAGAATACTGGGTAGAAGAGTTTTTACCATACTAACTTTGGTCGTCAGTTAGAATTAAAGAGAAAAGGAAACAGGCAAACAAACTTCCTGAATGATTACAGAAAGTGATATCTGAGTAATAAATGTCAGATCAGGCCCTATTAGACCAAACAAATCCATAAATTAGGGAATTATCTAAAAAATTCAAACTGGACTTTATATAAATGGAATTTGGGGTTTGAATTTCTCCAATCAAAGTTGCACTCTGATCTGTACTGCCTGACATCATCAGATTGAGTTCACTCCACCTTGTGCTCTGTGGCCCTGACAGAAAGGGCGCTCTGAGGACACATATTCTCATTCAGTATTTTACACTCCATGATGATGGTCTCATCACTGTAAAAAGCTTAATGGTGGCTGCAAGAAAAGCCATAAAATGCATGTCAGCCCCTTGGGTTGCTAAATTTACTGAATTTGGAATATAGAAAAAGGTTCTTCCCACTTCCATATACGGAAAAAAACAGAGAATGGGCAAAAAAAAAAAAAAAAAAAAGAAAAAGAAAAAGGAAAAGAAAAATAATAAGGTCAGGGAATATAAAAAGGGAAAAGTTCCTCCAGAACCATCTAGGACGAAAGCTGCCCTGACTGATTGAAGGATCCTGTGGCTGGGAAAGGGACAATAGCATTCCACATAGCATTCCACATGTTCAAGACCCAGCACAATAATGATTGGTCTTCCATCAGTTGATAGAGATCTTGAGCCCAAGACATCAAATCTATTAGACCAGGAACTCTATACTTCTCAAATGACTGTCTGCCCTTCTTTTCCCTCCTGCTACTTTACCAAATTTTGCAGTACTATGCCAAAGATTAAATTCCCTTGGATCAACATGGAATAATCAGCTAACATTTTTTCAAGCAATTACTAAGATCATCAACTTTTTTAAAAACATCAATTTTGCCAGAAAATTTTGGAAAAAGTTAAATAACTACATAATATACAACATAATATATTCTGTGAATCTGTAAGGTCCAACCTTGAGACTAGAAAGATGGTTTCCTTCTATAGATGTGTCACTTCTGGTAAACCTCAGCACGCTCTGGAGTGCACCTTAATTCTCTGACCATAAGAGATGTATTAATGAATAAATTGAGAAGCACTGTGAAAAAGACACCTACAATCCTTCAGCTCTACTTTTACAGATAGTTATACACTTTTGTCTCTAATTCTCATAACAAATGGGGCATTTCATGTTTGAAAGACCCACTGGAAATCTATACTTGCATATCCTCACTTAGAAATAAGTAAGTCCTAATAATGCCTTATATATCTAGTCAATTTCAGATGTTCTTACTTGAGATATTTCATATATATATACTAAGATAAGATAAAAGAAAAGCAGTTTTCAACAATAACTAGGGATGGTTTATTCTTCAGTAGTTTTGTTTTGAAAGGATTTTAAATTTACAGAAGAATTGCAAAAATAGAGCAGACAGTTCTCATATACTCTTTGTCTGATTTCCCTAATGGTATCATTTTCATATTCATGGTACATCTATCAAAACTAAGAAATTAGCATTGCTATAATACTATTAAACTACAGACTTCATTCAGATTTCCCAAGTTATTTCCACCTTTTTTCTGTTCCTGGATCTAACTGCATTCTTGCATTTTTACTTTCCTCTTATTCTTTTCAAATACTACAATAGATACAGCATTACTATTTTTAAGAGCTTTGCTCTTTCAGGATCATCAAAGGCAACTAATAGCTTCATAGTTTTTTAAAAATATATACTGTTAAACTTCTGCATTAAATCTGCTGGCTGCTTTAAAGCAATAAGAAATGTACTGTGTGGAATTTTAAGCTTAAGCATCAGGAAAATGGGTTAAAAACTACAACCATTTCTAGACACCTACAATCTCCTTCCTTCTAGCAAAATCCTTTTCAGCTAGGAACTGATTTTCTGATAGGCTAGATTTTATTGATTTCAGAAAAGCTCAGAACTTTTTGTTAGGAATTTTCTGGCTCACTTACAGCTCAAACTCCCACTCTCTTATGGCACAGATAAATTTTGAGTCACTTTGAGGCAAGGACCTGTTCTTACTCACTTTTGTATCCTGAACATTACCTTAAACTTGATAAATGTTTGTTGAATTAATGAACATATGAAATTTCCTAGAATCTTCAAGTTGGAGTGAATTTGAAAAAACTTGACACTTCCAGGTTAATTAGACTCCGGAGCCTTCACCTTTGACTGCCTTTGGGATGTTTTGTGTAGATAGTGTCAAAGAGCTTGATAGGTGATGTGTTATAGACAGCTTCATGGAAATGTCATGAACCTGTGTAGAATACTGCCAGAAAACTCGCCAACTTTTAAATATCTAATGTTTCTTTTCTAAGAGAACTAACAAGAGCCCTTTTCTTCTCATAAATGTGCAATCAACAGATTATAGAGAAATATGTCCATAGCACAATGATAAACATCAAATGAAGTATTAGTCATATCCTGCTTGGGTATAAGTAATTTTCTAATAATAAAGCTATCATTCAAAGAGAAATAATTCTAGGGTTCTAAATACTGACATGTGAAGCCGACCAGGGCAGGAATGTGCTCAGTGATTACCCTACTGGTCTCAACATGTTACTGTTTTGCCAAAATTCAAATTTAAATCTTGACGGCCTGGGTTTTTTGTCATCTGTCTGTCTGAGTTCTTGAACCCTTACTGATAGACTGGGATAAATGTATGTGTATGGCCGCTTAACATTACATGTCAAGTTGTTTATGTGTTTTGTGAGTTTTTGTTAATAATCTACATTACTAAAAGAATTTGGAATGCCTAAGGGACTTGAAAGTCTGAATAGGTTGTTAAGGCTAATTCTTAAATGTGGTGGGTGTTAGATTTTGTAAATCTATTTTATCCAGGCAGAATTTTAGCTGTGTCATTATATGGTATGGGACTCTGCTGTGATCTGAATGTGTCCCCCAAAATTCATATGTTGGAAACTTAATCCCCAGTGCAACAATGTTGGGAGGTGGGGCATTTGGGAGAGTGCTTAGGTAATAAGGACTCCACCTTGATGAATTAATGCTGCTATAAAAAGGGTTTGCTGTAGTGGGTTCTCTCTCTTCCACTTTTCTGCTATGTGAGAACATAGCAAGTAGGCCCACACAAGATGCCAGCACCTTGATCTTGGACTTCTCTGCCTCCAGAACTGTGAGAGAATAAATTTCTCTTTTTTATAAATTAGCCAATCTCAGATATTCTACTACAGCAGCACAAAATGGACTAAGATAGCTTCATATGTCCTACATTTCCCAGAACACTAAAAAGAGAGCCCTGAGAGAGGGACCATGAGTAAATATTTGCTACTTAAAAGATTGGAGTGATGGTTGTTATTGTAAAACTCTAGGATGTGCAAATAGCCAGTGCCATTACCTCTACCCTGTTAGATGATCTGAGGGAGATTCTACCTGAGATTAGTCAGTAAATGGTGAGTGATCTAGTTTATTCACAATAAGATGTTAACAAGCATTGTTTATTTGATTGGGTTTATGTCATAGGATTTGAAGGATAATTGGGCATAATTTAGATCATGGAGAACAAAGTTTTTCTGTAAAGAACTAGATAGTAAATTCTTTCAGCATTGTGGGTCTGTCTATCCTACTCAACTCTACCTTTGTATCTTGAAAACAGATATAGACACTATGTAAACAACTAGGTGTGATAGTGTCCCAATAAAAATTTTATTTATAAAAACTGGCGAATGGGGTTACATTTGGCCCCTGGGCCATAGTTTAACAACTTGGTTTAAAGTCACAAAATGTTCTGGGCCTTTCCTAAGGCAAACTCATATTTAGAACAAAATCATACAGATTTAGACTCCTTAGAATTACAATGATGCTAATCAGACCTTGCAGCATTGCTCTGTACTAACTGCCTTCAGGATCTTTTCCCTCAGAATGAGACACAAGTCAGGTATTTGTAGATGGTCTCCTGACGTACAACAAGCATACTGAATTTGAGAAAGGGGTCTATTTTGGCTCAGGACATAAGTAACTCCATAGCAATTATTGCCATTATAGACAGCTGATTTGTGGTAATGATTAACTCAAATAATCATTTTATTTAAAAATTCACTTGGAAACTGTGAAAAGTCAAACCAATTTCACAAAAAATTGGATGTGAGAAATTGGTTTCTACTATACAAAATTTTTGCTAAATATGGGGTTAATCAGATAGCCATTTATGTCTCATTTCTCACCTGTCTTAGCGAAATGCACCTTAGTTTGACTCAGAAAGCACAATCAAGTCAACCTGTTGCACCATCTTTGCCTACTTGCATTTCATTTCTTTCTTGCTTCGACATTTATTAGATGCCTATTTGAGAAGGAGGAAGAGGAGGTTAAAACTATGAAGCATATGCAAATCAGCCATCTTTAAGTGCAGTAATTAAAGATGATAGTTTATATATATTAATATAGTTACTGGCCCTGTTCTTGCTTTTCAAGTGCTGTGAAATGCGTGGGTTGGATAGAGTTGAGACTTCCTCACATAGGTTCCAGCACCTTTCAGGCAACTGCTATTAGTAGGCAATTACTTGATGGTTTCTGTTAATCAGTTGGGTCAGGTTTAACTTGAAGTCGCTTACTCTTATGCTGTGTCTCATAACAGTCGGCATTTGGTATCAATTGCTAAAACATCTTTTCTTCCTCTGGCAGCAATTGAAATTAATTTGGTGTTCTTCCTGCTGGCTTATCCTTGTGAAACATTATTTCTTCTTAGTTCTTGACATATTGGTTGCTTGATGCATAACTTGCACTTAAAGTCTTCCTCTAGCAGGGCAGCCAACCTAATTCCCATGAAGACAATGGCCCAGCAGGCAACCCAGGCTGTCACAGCAGCAGACACCGAACCCAAACCCAGGTCGGCTGCTCCTTTGCCCTCTTTCTCCTTCTCCATCTGCCTATTTAGAGTGAGACTCTAAAGAGGCTCTTGTGCAAACTTCAACTTATATTAAGAAGATATACAGTGTGGTAGGAAAACGAGAGGCTTTGGGTTTAGATAGCCCCTTTTTCACACTTTGATTGCACCCCTTACTTGTATGACCTGGGACAAGACACTTAATCTCTCGGTACCTAGTGACTTCATCTGTAAAACAAGAAACTCATTTCAACACCATATATACATACATATGTATTACCTATCATATGCCAGACACATAGTAAGTTAGTAAGTGCTTCAGAAATTCCTACTTGGAAGGAAATGTCCTTTCTACAGCCTCAACCGAAAATGAATGGTTGTGATTTTTTGGAGGTAAGTCTTTTTAAAGCTCCCCTGAGTCAAATAGCCTAGCTGAATGAAGGAACAGCCTTCTCAGGGCCCTGTAGGACTGTCATGAGCAATGATTTATGGCTGTGACAGCGAGCGCTCATGTCTGAAACTACAGCTTGCTGAGGCTAGAGTGGGTTTCTGAGGCTTTTGTGTAATGGACTTTGTTTCATGCTAATAAACACAAAAACCTCTTCTCCATAAACATGTTCCTTGTGGACCCCGGAGGCTATAGTGCTGATGAGGTTTTTTTTTTTTTTTTTTTTTTTTTTTAATGAAAAATAGGATGAACTGCAACCACCCAATTAGAGAGACTCAGTCAGATCACTAGAAGCTTTCAGTCCTGGACACAATAGAAGAGGTTTTAAGGGGCTCACGCAGGAGAAACCATAATGAGAAAAACACGGACTTTGCTTTTATTCTTAGAAGCAGCTTTGTCTTGTCTCTAGGCTCAGAGCTGTGCTGCTGGGACTGAACTCATTTCCCAACAAACTATTTTTGTTTCTCACTTGCTATGTGAATAACCTCAGAAATGCAGGCATCTTAGTCCCCACAAGTGCAAAGGGTTTGACAACACAATGAGTAGCTGTGGACAATTTCCAACTCTCACCCAGAATCCTGTACTTATTGGAAGAGACTCACCAAATCCTAGGATGGTTCTGATCCGGGAGCCTCCCCAGGGAAGTGTTAACAAAGAGGATGAAACTCAAGAAGTAATTCTCTAGGCTGTTTTTGCCTGTGGGCTATTTCCCAGAGACTATCATGTGTGCGTTTTTTAAGATTATTTGTGGATGATGGGATCATGGGCAGCTGATGAAGAAAAACATCAGAATAAAAGTTCTAAAGCATAGTAAGCCTCCCACCTGTGGAGCCTCCCTGATGTGCAGATATATTCTAAAGTTTGAGTCTAAGCTGTTCCGGATCAATGCCATTGAGATTAGGGCTGCATCTCTTCACTGACCTAGCCAGCTCTGAGACACGACAGCAGAGTTCTGATTACACACATCCCTTCCTTGTCTTCCTCTAATTTTTTTTTCCTCTGTTGATGCCCCCATTGTTGGCATATCTCATCAAGGTTTGTTTTTCTTTAGGTCTTATTAAAAATAAGAGATAAAAATGTATTTGCCTACTCTTAAAGTGGATCTTAAAGCAGATGTGTTTGTTCCATCAACTCATCCTCCGCTCATAGTAGCATATTCAATACAGATACATTTATTAAACACTAATACCAGCCATACCCTGTATCATGCACTAGGATTCAATAGTGAGCAAAACAAACAGAAACTTAAAACCATAACCAAAAAATCAAAGAAATATAACACTGTAAACTATCATCAATGGCACAGAGGAGAAGTACAAGCTACAACAATAACTTGTACTTGGGGAGCTGATAAAGGCTGATGAGTCACAGAAGCTTTCCTGAGGGATGATTTTTTTGGATCAAGACCTGATGAATAAGTAAAAGGAAAAGCAAGATAATTCTGGGCCACAGAAGCAGCAGGTGCAATGGTCCTGAACCAAAAGGAATTTGGCATATCGGTGTAACTGAAAGCAAGAGAGTGTGGCCAGAAAGTCAAACAAGAGTGAGAGATGACAAAGGCAGGGTTGGGAAGCAGTGGCCACATCAAACAGGACCAAAGATATTGGGTTTTTAATCTACAAGCCAATGAGATATATTCAAAGTTTAATAAAAAGAGATATATGATCAGATTTGTTTATAATAAATAAATTAAAATAACTGCAGCATGTAGAACTGATTAAAGAGAGAGTGTGGTGGTTTTAAAGTATGATCACAAATTCTTTGATATTCTTTGTTTCAATAGTTGGAGTATAATTCTTCTTGAGTGTGGATGGGTTCAGTGATTCACTCCTAATAAAAACAGACAATGGAGCCTCTACCACGTTCTCTTTAATCATTTGTTCTGGAGGAATCTAGCTGCCCTATGATGAGAAACTAAAAAGTTCTAACAAGAAGCTTGGAACTCCAACAGCCATGTGATCCAACTAGGCAGCAAATCCTCTAGCCACAGTCAAGCCTTCAGATGATGGTAGCCTCTGCCAACCTCTTGACAGACTCCAAGTTAGAACAAGCCAGCTTAATGGCTCCTGGCCTCCCAACTCTCAGAAACTGTGTGAGAATATAATTTTGTGTTATTTTAAGCAGCTAAATGTTGGAATGGTTTGTTGCGCAGCAATAGATAATAAATATAGAAGATAAACATGGAAATATTAGTAGGATGTTTCTACAGCAGCCCAAACAGATAATGATGCCTTAACTTAAAGTGATTGCTCCTCAAGTATATCTTCACTTCCTCTTTTTAAGGACACACCATGGGTATCAGATATGACTGCTGGAAAGTAGTAGATGTAGCTTTGAATCCAGGCTTTGCTATTTAATTATAGATGATCTTGTAATGCCTCTCTACAGCAAGGGTTGTTTTATTCAAATGATGGAGCCTTTAATATTACTTCCCTCTTAGATTACATGAGCAGATGCATGTAAAGTCCATAGTAAAGGTGTTAGAGCATAGTAACTGCCAGTTTTTGTTATTATTATTTAGTACCAGTTTTTATTATTATTATTATCATCATCCATATAGATGATAATTTCTCTCTCTGAATCCTGTTCTTTGCTATGAGAACAACTGCCATTAAGCACTACAGTATCACTTTCCTTATCAAATTACATTCATGGATTCCCATTACTTTCCAAATGCACTTGCAATTTTTGGGCCATACATTAGGGGTTTTCTGCCTTGAAGTGCCACCTTGCTACCTGTGTGAACCTCTGCTTCCTGCAAATTCTTCTTCTCCTTAATTAGTTTCTTTTTTCATGGCTTATGATGTTTGATTGAGTCACTTAATTTCTATTATCCTTAGTTTTTGCACCAATATATTGCACATGTTAATAAATACCTACTCCTTCCCACTGTGCAGGGAAAGGATAATAAAAGTTTAATTGTTCATTGTGACAAACTCATCCTATTTACAAGAAGCCTGAGCCATGTATGTTGCTCCTCCTACATACACATACATAAAATCAAAGAGCCACCAAACAGCGTCACTCTGGAGGTTTTACAAACTTTGAGGAGGCACTTCAGGTCTCAGGCCTCAGGTCTCAACTGGTTTTAACTCACTTTCAGCATATTGAACCCATCTTCCTCACCTCTAGTTTCCCAACAGAAGTTTGAGATGTTGATTAATCACTGTTGATCCATTCTCAGTCACGTTTTATTGCTTAATTTACTTCAAGCAGTCTCTTGCCATTCTCAGAACAATCCAAAGCCCTATTGCTCTACATTTAGATACAGAGGATGAAGAGGAAGATTCCTTCATAGGCCCAGGCAATAGCACGTCTACTGACAGCTACTGAGATGACCTCAAATCTCCAAACTAGTCTGACCTCACTAACCAGAGGAGCTTGAGAAATGCAGATGTTTGACCCACTTTAAATGCATCCTAGATCTGTCATTTTAAATAGTGCATATTTTTGGTGACTTCTCATTTGTATAGCCCACCCAGATTGACTCAAAAGTAGGAATGTATAATGTTTTACTCTCTGTGTTCCCGACTGAGATGATTACTCCTGATAGAATGCCCTTCAGGGACCAGTGGTAGTACCTGAAAATTGTTTATGGGTCTCTTCCTCCCCTCTTCAAGCCTCCTTTAAAACAGAGAGAAGCTGCCCAATAGAGAGACTCTTTAATTTGCCAAGGACCAGCCCAACCCAAAGTGTCTTGACCTTTTAAATTTTTTTCTTGTTTGAAGTAGAATCAAGACAAAGTCATTTTCATTAATCTAAAGTATGGCAGTGATTTTGCAATACAGTATATAATGAGGATTTTGTAGATATCTTTGCAACTTTTTTTAATGTTCATGTTTCCAATAGCCACACTCTGGATTTCTCAGCATGATTTTGCATGTAAAACAAACTACCAATAGCAAGAGAGTAATTTAATAATTTCATTGCTCTTTTGCATGATCTATAGCCTTCTTATATCTATCCAAATATGTGTCACAAGTTTCCTATATAATATTTTAGATATAGTTGATATTTAAGTGGCCCCTGAACAAAGATTTTATTTATCAACAAACTGAGATGCAGTCCTAGTTTCAACACTTAGAAATATTGTTAAGCTTTTTATTGAATGAGACAAACAGAAAAGTACACAAATCTTAAGTATACATCTCCTTTGAGTCATTATAAAATTAACATACCCACATCCAATTAATTGGTTATTTCTTTGTGAATCATCAAAAAAACACCCAATATTAGCTTTCCCTGAAAAGGGTAGCTATATAAATTTTAAAATGCTAAATGTGCCATTATGTATTACTTTTATTCTTAATTGGATTTTTAATTTTCTTATTAATAGAGTATAATCTAGTCATTATTATTACTGATATAAATGTTTTATTTTAGCATGCATATGTGCATTTTGGGGGGTGTTGTATGTGCACATTTGTGTTGGGGCCACGATGGGACTGATTTAATTTGGCCTGTAGAATCACGAACTCTATTAAATAAGACATTTTTAGATATTTATGATGAAAAAACTCAAAACATTAGGCCTTTGTTCTTAGTCCTTGACATAGTATCTGAAAAATTTAATTCCTTCAGAACTTATATATTGAATAGACAGATTCTAGTTTTGAATATAAAAAGTTACAGCTGCAAGGTACCTAAAAGACCTCATTTTACATGTGAAGAAACTAAGTCTATGTATTTGAGTGAGTGGCCTAAGGTCACACACTAATTAGAGGCTCACCCAGGACTTTCCCATGCCCTACTTGATTACTCTTAACAACTCATGCAACCCAAAGTGCTATTATGACTGCTGTTTCTGCAACAAACAGTAAGGATCAGCACTAGTGTGTTACAGAGAGAGCAGTCAAAAGAAAAAAAAGATAAAAGAAATAATGTCAACTAACAAGAGAACATCTCAGAAATTTCCCCTCTTCCAGCAAACCGATACTGACACCACTTATAGGAACCTGACTGGGCTGCCCTTTATGTGAGTATATGCCAGAAGAAATACTAAAAACAAGGTAAAGAACTGTTGTTTTGACTGTATTTTGAAAAATAGCCTGAAAACTATTTTGATGTGATATACAATATGATAATTTTGAATTCAGGTTGAAACAAAATTGGTTTTTTATCTTGGTTATCAGTAGGGGACAAAAAACTCTGATTATAGGTACTGTTTATGCACTGGACATAAGTGTAATGTGTGATCACAGGTTTTTTTTTGTTTCTAACCTCAGTTTAGAAACTCCAAGCCTTGGTCTCCACGAAGGAAATACATAACCGGGATATTCTGCCCCACTCCATATGAGGTTCTGCCCATCTGGTTATGATGTTTACATAGATATACACTTGTACACACACAGTTTCCTGGAAGGAACAGGAAAGTAATGGATTCTTTCAGATCAGTTCTCATGTGCACAAGCATACAACCAATTTGGGAGGATTTAGAGTTAGGCAATAACTAAAAGCTGAAGTAGGTGTCTCTGGAAGCATCTAACCAAGTCTGAGTCATCATCACCATGATGGAAGTGCCATGTGTTACCATATTCCAGAGCAATTTCCTCATTTAAGTGCTTTAACAGCATAAGTCAGGGTCATTTGCTAAAATGATATTTGCATTTCCTTACAAATACATTCTACCAGTGATGTTTCTAAAAACATCCTCTTATTCATATCTAAATGGCTATCTTAAATTTGTGCCTTTATTTTGAGATGCCTAAGATTGTTTTCAGAAGTAGGTGAGATAAAGAAGAGGGGAGAAAGATTTCTGTATAAATTGCTAAGGTGAAGGGGATAATCCCTTCTATTACTGGGTGGATAAGTGTGTACATGAGTTAGGCAGTGTGAAAATTTTGTCTCAGTGATTTAAATCTGGTTGGGGGAGAGGGTAGAGATCAATAATCTTTTATGTAAGTTCTTAATTTCCAGTTGGCACATTAGACATTATTTTCTCAAAGAAATTATGGTGACATATCCTAAAAGTAATCTATTAAATCTAAGTTAACATTTTGGTAAAATAAGCTAGTCAAGGTCAATGTTGTTTATATAGCACAACGGATTCTGAATTTCTAAAAACTCAATTACATGGAAGCTTTTGGAAATAATGATCACCTAGGCTTATTTTGGTCTGTTAGTTTTTCTTTTGTAATAATCATTCTCTGTGATGATTGAAGTCAGTTGACTGTTCTCAAGTAAGATTTTAATTAAATTGTAAATCCACAGGAAAATCTATGAAATGTTTATAAAGTTGCCCCTGAAAATTTTTTCTTTCAAAAATCTGGAAATTAATGGTAATTAAAAAAAAAAAACTATCAAAATTTGACTTGTGTTGCTGAAAGACCCAGTGAGCAAATTTATGGTTTCAGATATAATGATAGCTAGTATTGTACTTACTCTCCCACCTTAAACTTTAAAACCTGCAGAAAACATAAAATAAATATTTGCAGTTATGAGACTGGAGCCCAGGCAGAGCTACAATCCTTAAGAGAAAGGGTGCACACAAGGTGGCCCTCACATTCACTAAGGTTTTTTTTTTTTTTTCTCTGGAAACAATTTCTGGACTGTGGTGCAGGAAAATGGAACCCATGCAGACAGTGACAGATAAAAATGCCATGACCTTTTTGTAGTTTTGACACACATTTTTATAAAACGATATGCTCTTCATTAAATAAATAAAGTTCTACCTGGAAATTGAGGCCTGACAACTCACAAGCAAACTAAAACATTTGCTTTTTCTCTGTTGGAATAATATCTAACTACATGTTTTAGAAGAAAAAAAATCTTTTCCTCTTCCACATTTTTACCTTTGACTTCAGGAATTCTAATGCTAACTTCCAGGTGGATACATTGTAGTATATATCTTTTATTGTTTAATAAAATCAAATTTTTCCCAATTTCAGTCTTCAGGGAGAACATACTTCTTTGGGCTTCAAATCAAGTTAACTGAAGGGGCAGCATCTGAGAGCAACAGCAGACAAGATACATCCAAAGATAGCTGAATGAACTAACCAGTTGAATTGGATGCTGACCGTGTTGGCCAAAGTGAAGACTTTAGGTTGACGCCACTGAGTTGGCAGTTTTTCCCTTTACTCATTGGCTCAAAGTTTCAGCTCCAATTTGAGATCGCTTTTAGATTGGGATTGTGAATTTTCACTACGTTTTAAAATGTAGTCAATCGGCAGCACAAGATGCAAGCTTCACCCCTGAGTGACACACATCCCTAATCTACTAGAGGTAGATCAATGCCAAGGGGCAGCCATGGTTCATCTTCTGGACTGCCATCTTACTTGAAGTTTTGAAGAAATAATGATTCCTTTTAGCTTCCGTCCCACACAGACATATTGTGAAAATGCAAAAGTATACATGAACTTAAAGATAAAATGAGAAAAGAAAGGGAGCCCCTTTGGTGCATATTTCTGACATCCCATAGGGTCTGTGTTTATTCTTCCCTGCCACTGGAGAGAGAAAGTTTGAGAAGGAAGAGCACATGCTGTGACATCAGCCTGGGATTCAAACTCATCTCAACCTCTCATTGACAGTGTCACTTGGGGGAATTTGCCTAAACTCTCTGAGATTTACTCATATTTAAAAGGAGGAAACCAATATTTACCTGAAATGTTGCCATAAATTAAAAAGAGTGTGGTGGCAAAAACCTTCCTCTCCATGCCTGGCTAGATGGTACCCTCTCTTCATTGTTCCTATCACCTAAAATTCTGTCATAATCACTTAGATATAAGTTTAAAAAAGGAGGAGGAATAGGAGATATGCACTCAGGTTTGCTGCTCAAGAGCTAACTTTTCCTCTAGTTCTTTCACAATGATGCTGTCATAAAGGCTGGGAAGAAGTCTACACTGATAACGCAGAGTACATCTCATATGTGGCTCCTGTCTAATGTATCAGGCCCAGAAAGTGCCTTAGATTGCTTCTATTTTCTCAATTGGGTGAAGCTCTGTAAAAATTGTTAAATAAAAGTGCTATCCCAAAGTGCTAGCTTGAATAACTCTACAAAGAGTAGGGCAGGAGGGTGCATGAGAGGCCCAGTCAGGGGCTCCCAGGCATTGTGGTGGAGTAAAGCAGTAAGGGACAAATAGGATGACTGCAGAAGAATCTCTGGAAATACGTGGAGACAGTTGGGGCCAGGGACTTCGTTGCTATTCTGTCATCTGTGTCTATCTGGTATCTGAGGGTAACTGTAGTGTGGAAGTGAAATGGGACAAAATGGTGGTGACAGGGAAGTGATCTCAAGAGCAGTGATAATGGAAACTTCTTCCACTCAGGTGCTTCATAGATAAGGGCTCTTTGCAAGCTGGGAGTTTGTAATGTGGGGACTACTTAAAGAGCAGTTTGTTCGATGATATTTACATTATTTGCAATTAATTTAAATGATTTGTGCAAATATGAAATTCTTCTATTAATGATTTTGTCCTGAGTGCTAAGCAAACCAAGAACACCAAAACAAGGCAATACTCTAAAATTATCATTAACCTGTTCTTCATTCTTTCAGCAATACTTAACATGTCCCAGGCACTGGGAATATAAAATGAAAAGCCCAGTGTCTGCCCCCGGGAATATGTATTCTGCCTAAGACAGTATAAGACATAGTCATTCACTTTTTAAAAGTATATATGAATATGCAATGTTTGTCTTTCTGTGCCTGGCTTATTTCACTTAACATAATGAGGACATAGAGAGTTGAAGGATGGTGAGCAAAGGCTAGGAAGGGTAGTGGAGGGCTGGGGGAGAAGAGAGCATCAGTAATGGGTACAAAAAAGTAGAGAGCAGGAATGAATAAGACATACTATTTGATCTCACAACATGGTGACTATAGTTAATAATGATTGTACATTTTAAAATAAAAGAGTATAATTTGGATTGTTTGTAACACAAAGGCTAAATGTTTGAGGGGGTGGATACCCCATTCTTCATGATGTATTTCACCTCTAATGCCTGTATCAAAACATCTCATGTGCCCCAAAAATATATACACCTACTATGTACTCACAAAACATTTAAAAAAAAGAAATAAAGAACATGTGAAATTTATGTTCTAAGTATTCCTTCTCATTAATGTAAAAGCATATGTCACCCATTATTTTTCATCTTCTGATTTCTCAAAATCCAAGGACATCGCTGGCAGTATTTTTAAGAAATAAATAACAATAATAAATGTTTGGCTCAATTCTAAACTTATAGAACCAGAATTTCTACTGTTGAGGCCCAGAAAGTTGCTTTTTTATCAGACTCCCCAATGTGATCTTTCGTAATTAAAATTGAGAACTATAGCTGACTTTCTCTTTCTTAACATTGCCCCTTATCGTAAAATAGACACTGAGAACTTCAAAAGCAAAAACAGAAAAGATCACATCTGCCATGAAATTTCCAAATACAATCTTTTTTAAGTATGTGTTGATGCATAAACTCATTTGTTTTGACTGATTTTATCTGTGAGGCCAATCCACAAAACAGTCATGTCAATCAAAAAGTCATTTCCTTTTGTTTGCATTTTAGCTTTCATCAGCCTGGGGCTTGTCACAGACAAAGGTTACCTGATTACATTACCATGGCAGGCAGGTGGGTGACTTCTGTAGGAGCCACACCGGAAACATCCATCAAAGGAGAACTTTTCAGTGGGCAGCTCAGTATTTAATGAAAGTGTCAATGGCTTTCACAGAAAAGTTTATCTGAACTCCTCTTAATTATCTCAATAATAAACATCACACCTTCTCTCAAAAAATGGTCTTTCTTAATTTTTAAGTAGGCAAAGGTAATCAGGTCTAAGAGGACCAAATGCATTTTTTGAGGGATGGGAAGGGAGAGATACAGAAGCTTTGTTCCCTGTCATTTGAAAGGAGGCACAGGTAGGCTGGAGAGCACTGGGGTTTCCAGTGCGGCTCCCAGAACCATGCAGGTACAGATTCAACTCTCTTGCTTACCATGCCATCTGGGGCATTCAATGTAGCCAAGCCACAATTTCCTTATTCTGAAAGTGAGGAAGTAATAATAACTGACATTTATTGAGTGCCTGTCATGTGCCAGGTCCCCTCTCACTGAGTCCTCCCAATACCTCTGCAATGGAGAGGATAGTATGCCCATTTAACAGATGATGAAATTGGGGGACAGAGAACCACTTCAGAGAGATTTTGACAGTACTAACCATGATAATATTTGGAGTGCTTAACACAGACCTTAATACTTATAAATGCTGAAGACTAGTATTATGAATACATTAAATTAGCCTTAGTTTCCCTTTTTAAGCCCTTTCCAAAAATCATTTCAAAATTCACAACCTCTTTGGTGTAGGCCCTTGGGGCAGCTAATTCATTAAGATACATTGTCTGGGCACAATGGCTCATGCCTGTAATCCCAGCACTTTGGGAGGCCACGGCAGGTAGATCATTTGAGGCCAGGAGTTCAAGACCAGCCTGGGCAACATGATGAAACCCATCTCTACTACAAATGCAAAAATTAGCCAGACACAGTGGCACATGCCTGTAATCCCAGCTACTCGGGAGGCTGAGGCATGAGAATTGCTTGAACCCGGGAGGCTGAGGTAACAGTGAGCCAAGATCTTGCCACTGCCCTCCAGCCTGGACAACAGAGTGAGACTCTATGTCGAAAATAATAATAATAATAATAATTCATTGTCCAAATGCAGACTGGGCTCACTCTTCATACTTCAAAGGAAGAATGCATGGAGCTTCTAAAGTTAGTTCCAGAAGATAGAACCTATTATCTCCACAGTATATGACTGTCATTACCCTGAGCAGGACCAGAAAGCACCGCTACCAAGAAGAAGTTTTTTCTGGAAACATTACTAATCAGTCATTTTGATTACTTCCAAGGGACACATAGTGGGTGCTTTGGTTGGTTCTGAGGAGCTTTGGGTAACTGATCCAAATGTGAGTTCCTTTGGTTGGTTGCCTCCAGAGAGGTAGAGCAAGAAGCAGTGTGGCATAGGAAAAGAGCCAAAGCTCTGTTGGGTGCTTGGGAGAGGAAACAGAGCTGGAGCTGAATCCTGATCTCTTTCCCTCCACTTAGGAGTTGAATGATCTTGGAAAAGCTACTTCAAGTGTTGAAGCTAGAAGTACCTCATAGGGTTATTTTGAAAAAGAAAACAAGAGGACCTATAGAAAGGTTCCAGCACACTGTCTGCCACACAACAGTTGCTCAGTAAATAAAAATGAATTATGATGATTAGTTTTATTATTGAGACCAGCTACCAATGATAACATTGTAAACACCCTAGATAGGATAGTCTAATCCTATGACTCAGTGGCCAGCACGGAGAGAGGTTACAAAGGTATGAACTCTGGTCAGGCTACTGTGTAAGTGAGTAGCATACAGAGCCAACTGGTTTGAGTGACCATAATCATTTATTTTTTCTTTCATTGAACCAATAAGTGTTGAGGCTTTTGGAAAGTACAAAGCAGGGGCTGTGTCTAAAGACACCCTATTCCAGTTTTCTTTGAAAGTTTGGGCCCACAGATGTAGTTTCTATTAGGGGAGAGTGTTTCTCTGGGCACCTACACAGAGAAAGAAATTCCTTCAGAGTGAGAAAAAGGTGGAAACTGTGGTCCCAAAAATAATGGAACCTGTCCTCCTGAAATCTCCTAAGGGTATTGGCAAGACCTCAACCAGCATGCCTGCCTGGTATTTCTAGAGGAGGCAGACTGTAAGAACAAAGGACCCTAATCTCAGCAATGGTGTTGCATCCCACGCCTGCCATAAAATAGTAAAATTGCCAGACCTATATGAGCCCTGTTGACTTACACAGTGGATTTCTCAGTGGTAACCAGTGTGAACTGAAAACCTAAGATGACTTTCTGATACCCCCAAGCTTTGTAGACTTAACTTTCCCCTACAATCAAGGACCCACTTAAAACAGTGAGGAGAGGAGGCTCCACGATAGCCTATGATTGGATTCCCTGCCAACCTGATGGGATGTGGAATGAACAAAAGAGATATAATAATATTCTTTGCACACCGAAGTCTAGAGCAAGACTTATATTTGCAACATGTGTTAACCAGACAGTCATTGAAATTGCTTGTTGAAATCAGACATTTAAGATGAACCAAAAGCTGCACTATTTGGGATTCCCTCTACCTTCCTGAAAAGCCCCACTGGGTCTCATCTAATGGCAGGGAGTTATGTGCTTCAACCATAAATCTAGGAAATGGAACTCAGTTTGTATCTCTAGCACAGTGCTTCTCACACTTGAGCATGCATCAGAGTCACCTGGAGGCTTTGTTAAAGCACAGATTGCTGGGGTTTACTCCCAGCATTTCTGGTCTAGTGAGTCTAGTGTTGCCAGAAAATTTGCATTTCTAATTAGTTTCCAGGTGATGTTGGTGCTGTTCGTACAGGAATTCCACTTTGATAATGACAGCTGTAGAAGACAATTTTGCAGAGACTTGGTATGAATTTTCATTCAATCTAATTTTTAGTGAAAATTCCTTACCCATGTGGCATGAATTTACACTCCTGTTTCAGAACTTTTGTCCCCTACACCCACCCTTCACATTCTCCTCTAAGCACAATTGTGCAAGCGGGTTTCAATCAATTTCTATTTTTAACACCCAATATTCACAACAGAGGTTGTGACATCTCTAGATAAAAATTTGGCACTTTTGTTTCACTTTTTAATGCTAAATGTTTTTTATTTGTATTTTTCTATTTTTACTGTTAAAGAGAACACTGAACTTGTCTCTCTAGTAGCCATAAGTATTATACAGTGAACTTGAGAGTTCTGCGTTACTGTTCAGGTTAAGAAAGCAGAGATTGGAATCTCTGAGATACATATTCCAATCATTTTATTTTCTTCAAATACAACCTACCCAAGTGTCTTATCTGAGTTGATTTTAGAAAGCTATTCTGTGTGACAAATTGTATCCAATTTCTTTCTTGTGCCTTGTAGATATACTTTCATGGACTGATAAACAGAGTAAAAAATCTGTTACAGAAATTAAATAGTACAGTGGTTAAAAGCATGGTTTTTGCCGACAGAGATACCTCTGTTTAAATTTCAGCTCTGTCTCTTCATAAATTAAGGGTGACCTCAGACAAGTTAATTTTTCCTATATCAGTCTCAGTTTCTTCACCTGGATAACAGAGATAATGCCTTCCTTTAAGCTGTTGCAAGGGCTGATTTAGAAGACATGAGTAATAGTAAGCATTATAAAAGAAGTATTATTGTTTCTTAAAGATTATCTTTTTTCTAAAAGTTTTAGCACTCTCTGCAACCTCTTAATTTTTATAGTGGAAAATAAAAGGGTCCATGGAAAGTTAGAGAAAATTTACATACACTCAATATTAGGAGAAAGTGCTGTTATCAAAACACAGGATTTTCACTTTTTACAATAAAGTAGGTGTGTTTGCTTAGTGTTTACTCTTATTTCAATGGTGTTTGTTTGAACCAGCATTAGCTAACAGAATTCACACAGTTCAAATAAATACCAGTGGGCTGGAAAGGACTTTTCTCCAGTCAAGTAGGTCACGCTGGAATGCTAGATTAACATCAATACACAAAAACCAATTTGGATAACATCTCTTGCAACTAACACAAAATACTCATGGTATAAAAGTATTTGCCACTTAGATGAGGCAAACATGGAGATTATGCACGTATACACACGCATATACACACACATACAACCACCATATATATTCACTATATTATAGTGAAATTACATGTAACAATTTTTATCTGCTTTTATCTTTTAAATGCAGTTCATAATGTTATACATACCCTCAGATCTTAGTTTCATATTCACGTGAACCCAAATGAATTTGTTCCAATGGGGTATTGAAAACAAAAGAAAGTGATTCTGGTTAACTTAACATAAAACCAGGTGTGTGTATGTGTTTGGAGGAGCAAGAAACAAAAGAGAAGCTGATTGACAAGTTATGGGGAAGTCACCAAACTAAAGAAGGTAGATGACCAGAACAGGAGGGAACAAGAAGGAGAATTGCTCAGGCATCCTGACCAGCAGTTGGACAATTCCCAGAGCTCCAATTGCTTTTCCATCTGTGAATCATTCTGTTAAAGAACGAAGAGTCCAGCCATCTGGTCTAGAGTAGGTCAAGTGCTCACCTTCTGTTAAGGAGGTGAACTTTGATTGACAGCTCAACGTAAGCCACTGCATATAATGTCAGGTAGTAGGGGGAAGAGAGCAGGAAGGGAAAATGACTTCTTAAAATCCCAAAGAGAAAAAGCCTGCTGTTACCACACATAGAAAGAATGTATGCTAAAAAAAAAGAAAAAAAAACAAAAAACAAAAAACAGTGTAACCTACTGGTACAAACAGCATATACATGTATTTGAATTAGTTCATTTCACTTGGGAAAAAAGATGCCATTGTCTTAGAATAAGAGCAAAGAACGTCTTTAAAATACAACCCTAGTCCTCATATTATCCAAATTCACAGGCTACCATGCTATTCACATGGAGTTAGCTAAAAGTTAATATTTAATGCAAATATTCAAGGTGGCAAGATAAAACTCATTAAATGGAATAATATTCATTCAAAAGGTTAATTTATTCATACTCAATGCAATGGCTATTTTGGTGTCTACTTTTAATAGCTGCAGCAGCAATAAAAACTTTGGCAATACTGTTAATTTATTAAAGGCTATAGCTAGTAAATATTTAATACAGCCCCAAACATTTTAATATTCTCTCCATTAATATTTTACCTAATAGTTTTTTCTCATATAATCAATTTAATATTGTAATCCTTAATATTTTAATTGATCTTCAATTTGGAGAAACAGAATAGGAATTTAAGCTTAAATATGAAATTATCTCTACAAGCAAAAGAAAAAGTAAAAAATATGTAATCCCCTCAGGATATGGAAAATTACTCTATTCTAAAATGTATGCCATAAATTTTATATTAAATGAACACTGAATCACAGATGTTTCTTCTTTCAAATTTTTAATATTCAACAATTATGTTTCTCCTTAATATCCTTTGGCATTAAACTTAATTGACCTTGGTTCTGTCAATTAGAAGTACTTGTATTATTTATGGGTTTTATATGAATTGTCTTTATCAGGTCTTTAGAGCTTTGGGCCACTTGCTTATTCATCATCTTCTTTATCAAATCCCCAGTTTAAAATATTGGTATTTTTGAAATAATTTGTAATGTAATAAAACATTTATTCTTGGGGGATGTTAATAATGGGGGAGGCTATACATGTAGGGGGGCAGGGGACATATGAGACATCTTTGCACCTTTCTCAGTTTTGCTGTGTTTGTACTTATACATATGCATTTACATGTATTGTAAAGACCATCGACACTATGAAGAAACTGCATCAACTAGTGGGCAAAATAAGCAGCTAGCATCATGACAGGATCAAATTCACACATATCAATATTAACCTTAAATGTAAACAGGCTAAATGCCCCAGTTAAAAGACACAGACTGGCAAATTTGATAGAGTGAAGACCCATCGGTATGCTGTATTCAGGAGACCCATCTCATGTGCAAAGACACACATAAGCTCAAAATAAAGGGATGGAGGAAGATTTACCAAGCAAAAGGAAAGCAAAGAAAAGCAGCGATTCCAATCTTACTCTCTGATAAAAAAGACTTTAAACCAACAAAGATCAAAAAAAGACAAATAAGGGCATTACATAATGGTAAAGGGATCAATGCAACGAGAAGAGCTAACTATCCTAAATATATATGCACCCAATACAGGAGGGCCATTTATGGCCACAGAGCTGGATCAACTCTCCCAGGAAAAGAGGAGAAAAAAGTAGATGAAGAAAAGTTGAGGACTCAGAAGCAATCTCCCTGATGTAATTTAACAACTAGAAGCTTAACAGAAGAAGAAGGGTCACAGACAAATGGGCAAAACATGCTGAGTCATGTTACATAGAAACCCAGAGAGGTGTGGGATCTTGGCAACTCAGAGAAGAAAGGAAAGAGTAGTCGACTAAGGAGACCAGAAAGAAATAATCATCAACCAAGATTTTTTTTAAAAAAAAAAAAGAAAGAAAGAAAAGAAAACTCTGCAGAGTTTGAGCAAGCTGAACACATTGGCTTTGGCAAGTGCCCTTGATGACATTGATAGTAGCTACTGTGGTGAAATGGTAATGATAAAAGTCAAAAATCTGGTTGAAATAAGTGGAGAAAAATAGCAAATACACTCTTCAAAGGAGTTTTCAGTGAAGGAAGCAGAGAAATAAGGTGATAGCTAATAGAGATTTTCTTCAAAATCAGTAATATTCAATGAGCTCGAATATACTTCAGAAACAAAAAGACTCCTAGAAATGTCCTAGTGATATCACTCTAACTCTGTATCAGCTATCCAATGCTGCATAACAAATTACTCTAAAACTAACTTGTATAAAACAAGCATTTATTAGATTGCTGCATAACAAATTACTCTAAAACTAACTTGTATAAAACAAGCATTTATTATGCTATTAGATTTTCAGAAATTTAGATGGGCACAGTGAGGAGAATGTGTCTACACTCTACAACAGGTATTGACAAACTTGTACAGGCCCAGATAGCAAGTATTCTTAGGCTTTACAGGGCCAATGGTCACTGTCAAATTACTCAAATAGTCGATTACAGCCCACTGCCATAGACCATGCATACAAGAAAAGAGCATGGCTGTGTTCCAACAAAACTTTATTTACAAAAATAGGCAGTGAACTGGATTTGGCCTGCAGGCTGCAGTTTGCAAACTCCAGTTGGAGTTGCTAGAATGTCTGAGGCCTCATCTGGAAGACTTGAACACTGGGGAGACATGACAGCCAGAGGCTGGAATTCTGCAGCTCCTCAGGCATCTCTTTCTATTTCAATGGGATCTCTCCACATGATCACTCATGCGTAGCAGCTTCAAGTTAGTCACACTTTTAAAATGGCAGCTGAGGTCGTGAAAGTGAATTACCCAAGAGGAAATGACAAAATCTTCATGGCCTTTTGTAACCTACGTTTTGAAATCATTTGGCGTCACATGTACCATATTCTATTTGCTGAAATCATCACAAATGTCCACCCAGGTGCAGGGGGAGGGTCAGGAAGAAAAGTTTGCCTCTTTCTTGGGTGGAATGTTAAACAATTTATGGACATGTTCTAAAGCCACCATACTCTCTAAGAAATGAGAAAAAGTTAGGAGACGATTTGTTGCACTAAGGGATTTTTAAGTTTTATAAGAATTTGAGTGATTCCAAAAGTTTGGTTGAAAAAAGAAAATAGTAGTCACACTATAATTTTTAAAAGTGTTTTGGGATGGAGCTGAAGAGAGAAAATGACTCCTTGTACAACTCAATTATGACTGTGCTTAATTGCATTCAGACTGTCTTACTAAAAAGAGGAAACATATTTGATATTTTGTGTTTTTGGTTTGTCTGATGAACATAAAAATGATTATCTGATTCTTAGAATACTACATAAATAAATGTCTTTGAGCATCTAGCTATGCTGAAGAATGGCCCCCAAAAATGTTCATATCCTGGAACCCATGGATATGTGTTATATTAGTCTGGGTTCTCCAGAAAACAAGAACCAAGAGTAGATACAATCCCCGCCTCACATACACCACATGTAGAAAGAGATTTTTTAGAAGGAATTGGTTTATATGGTTATGGAGCCATGAAGCCCTGTAATCTATATTTGGCAAGCTAGAAAGCTAGGAATGCTGATGGTATTGTTCCAGTCCAAATGCAAAGGCCTGAGAAGAGTCAGTGGTGTAAATTCCAATCTGAGTCTGAAGGTAGGAGAAGACCAATGTCCCAGCTTGAAGACAGTCAGGCAAAGAGAGTGAATTCTCCCTTACTGCACCTTTTATTCTATTTAGACTCTCAAGGGATTGGTTGAGACCCACTCACGCTGGAGAGGGCAATCTGCTTTACTTGGTCTACCGATTCATATGTTATTCTCATCTTGAAAAACCCTCACAGACATACCCAGAGTAATGTTTAACCAGAGATCTGGGCAATCCATGGCCCAGTCAAGTTGACACAAAAACTAACCATTACAATTGCCTTATATGGCAAAAGAGACTTTGAAGTTGTACTTAAGTTAAGGATCTTGAGATTGGGGTGTTAGCCTGAATTAGCCAGGTGGGCCCTAAATGTAATCACAAGTGTCCTTAAAAGAGGAAGACAGAAGAAGATTTCACTGCAGAAGACAAAGGAGGGGATGTGACTATGAAAACAAGAGGTTGGAGTAATGTAAGAATAGGGTCATAAGCCAAGGATTGTGGGTAGCCCCAGAAGCTGGAAAAGCCAAGGAAAGGATTCACCCATCAGAGTCTCCAGACCTGCCTATACCTTAATTTTAGCCTAGTGTAACTGATTTCAGACTTCTGGCCTCTGGAAATGTAAGAAAATAATTCTGGGTTTGTTATGCCAAGTTGGATGTAATTTGCTACAGCAGCCACAGGAAACTGATGCAGCCTCCTACTGGGAGGTTCATGGGACACATGAAGGTCATGCAGTTGTTTGCACATGACAGAAGTTGCATTGACTTAAGAGTTTGCCACAATTTTATGATGGTTAAAATGAAACCATCAATAGAGAGCTTGCATGTAATAATTGCTCAATAAATATTAGTTAACTAAGGTATATATTAAACAATAAAAGAGTGGTGAAAACAGAAGATTTAACAAGAAGGAAAAGGCATAAAGAAGTAGGACTGAAATAGAAAAGTCCCAAGGGAACAAAGGAATCTCTTCAGGGAGACTAAGGAATGTATCTCAAGGTCCACTGAAGGCAGGAAGGAGAAAATGTCTTCTCTCAACACTTGAGTAAGCTCCCATCACGAGAAGGCAGGATAAGGTTTGGCATTCATTCATTCAACCTTGAAGGCCCACCATAGCCCAAGCATGTGCTACTCCTGGATACACATGAGTGAGCAATGGGCTCCTCCAGCCTCCAGTGCACAGTGAAGTAGAGTTGGCCCCAGCAAGTACACATGGAGGACCGAGTCCTCTAAGCCACCCTCACTAATTGAAAATTATTTCAATTTCTTTTTAAATAAGCATACGTTAGATGTCAAACTCCTAACTTTAATGCTTTAAAGATATTTTTACTTGGGAAGCTAATGAAAACTTAAAAACCAAAGGAAAAAATATTCAGCTTCATACTACTTAGTATTCACTTTACTGAATTTTTGTCTACATCATATCTACACCAACTGTCTTCTGGAAGCAGTATAGCAGAATGCTCAAGAGCATGGTGTTTAGAGCAGAAATACCTGGATTTGAATCCTAGATTTGCCATAAATCGTATTTGTGACTTTGGGCAAAAATTACTAAAGCTCTGTATGCCTCAACTCTCTCATCTGCAAAACAGAGATGATAATAGTATTTGCCCCATCAAGTTTTCATGACAATTGGATGAGTTCATAATTGTTAAGCACTAACACTGTCAGCCCATAGTAAGGGCTATATAAGTGTTGAGTAAAAGTGTTAAAAACTTCTTTAAGACCCAGGAGTTCTTAAGAAAGCACATTCATACTCTGTAAATTGTGTAACTTTTTCAGGTGACAACATTTTCCTGCATGATATTTTCCTTGCTCACTTTCCAAGGGTCCCCATGACGAATTTCCACTTACCAGGCAACAAAGGCAGCCAGAGCTCCATCTGTGAAAGCCCAGTGAACCCATATGTTGCAAATGAGTGTCAGTAATGACAACAGCAGTAAGGGTTTCACAATCTGTGAGACGAAAGTTCACGAATGCAATCGGAAATGAGGAACTCCTTCCACTTCTAAATCACTTCAAACCCTTTCAGACTAAAATAAGTGCTAGGGATGTGATTCACAACTATCACCTCAGGGTGCGGAAGTCAAAAACTTACTGGCTTTGCCAGTTTGACTGTCAGAGAGAGCTGCATTCAAATTCTGACCCCAATCCTTGCTATCTACATAACAGACAAATTAATTAAACTTTCTTAATCTGACAGGGAAAACCTTGCCACTTTGGCTGGGTTTAAGTATATAATTTAGCAAATCATACTTATCTTTGACTAAGTAGCAGACTGTAGGTTGGGTATTCAGAAATTAGAGCACCTACGGATCAGATACGCCCATTTATATTTTTAGTGGGGAAAGACATGCAGTGGGACCCCAAGCCTGTCTTTTGTGAGCCTTTATTGACTAAGCTTTCTGCTTTTTCCTTTCTAAAGCCTTTTAGAAATTAAGAACATCCAGGCACTTTGTTTGGCAAGTCTGACACATATACAAGGGAGAGGACATAGTTTCCATACTCTTCAGTGAAAGTGGATGTGTAACATATAAAAGAATGGGCGGGGCGCAGTGGTTCACGCCTGTAATCCCAGCACTTTGGAAAGCTGAAACGGGTGGATCACGAGGTCAGGAGTTTGAGACCAGTCTGGCCAGCATAGTGAAACCCCATCTCTACTAAAAATACAAAAATTAGTCGGGCACGATGGCGGGTGCCTGTAATCCCAGCAATTAGGGAGGCTAAGGCAGGAGAATTAATTGCTTGAACCTGGGAGGCGGAGGTTGCAGTGAGCTGGGACTGCGCCACTGCACTCCAGCCTGGGTGACAGAGCAAGACTCCATCTCGGGAGGGGGGCGGGGGGGAAAGAATGGTGGCTAGTCAAACAGTCCCTTCCAGTAACAAGGTCTCAGGCACCCATCTCAGAAGATTTATTACATGGTGCCTCCACCATTGACCCCAAAGGAGAGACTGACTCTGCAAACAGCTCAAATCATAGTCATCCTCTCCATTTCCTGTGTGTCCCTCCCACTCTTCTCACTAACATGTAATACCATAGTCACATCAGTCAGTGGTTAGGATGCTGGGTTAATTTTGCTCCCAAGGAAAGTGATGCCTGAGAGAAAGAGCCATTCATTTGTCTTTTTCATTTCAGCTTCTTCCTAAATAGGACAGCCTTTTAGAAAGACTGTAACAGTGTCAGGTTAGTTAACTAAATACTTTGTAACTTCATCCTGATATAAAAGAACAAGGAAGAGAGTTGGATTAGGATAACTCACTGTGGTACATCTTATTTTTTATTTAGTTTATATATTTTGTGCTTTTAGACTAATTTTGCAGGTAGAGTGGGGTATAACTCACCCATGTTTTTTACCTCACAAGCTGGATTAATTATCTTAGTAACATTAGCTGTATAAAAGTGGTTGTAGAAGTCAGGTTAGGGCAAGCACTATTATTTATGTTTTACAGATGGGGTAACAGATAGAAAAGGCACGGAGAGGTTAAGTGATTTGCTTATGGTCACAAAGCCTGTTAGCAGCAAACCCAGAACAAGAACCCAAGATTTATGACTGCTAGTTCCAGCTGTTTTTCTTTGTCATGCATCCTCAGCAATCAACACAATCAAAATCTGTTTGGAGGTAACTGGGTACAACAAAATAAATTATTGTTCCTTTTGCTGGGTGAATTCAGTTTGACCTGGATATTAAATTTGCGTAAGTCCCACTGTCTCATTTAGTTATGTCTGCTCTTTAACTTTTCAAACGATGCTTATGACTTTCAGACTATTGATTTGTATAAAGGAAGATAACATTGATCAACCAAACAGGAAGTAATCCGGTGATTCCGGGACAGCTGTGGAATTCAGAGGCAAGGTCAGGTAAACACTTCAAACATGCGAAAAGAAAATGAGAGAGCTGAAGGGAGATCAAGCAATTTGATTTGCTCTTGGTTTACTCTGGAGGAAAATGAATCCTTCTGAATTCTGAATTCTGAATTCCCAGAGCCAAGTGACTATATTCTTCCATTTCTTCTGAGTGTCTTCCAGGGAAAGTGTGTCCTCGTCAGCACCACAGTGACACTTTCTATCCCGTGACAGAAACTAAGTCTTGAAAGACAACATTGTTACACTGTTTGGGGAGATGATGCCTAGTGGTTGTTTTGTTTTGAAGTCAGTGGGGATAGTGAGGAGGG
Source organism: Macaca fascicularis (assembly GCF_037993035.2). Lineage (NCBI taxonomy): Eukaryota > Metazoa > Chordata > Mammalia > Primates > Cercopithecidae > Macaca > Macaca fascicularis. The sequence continues at coordinate 127,274,830 of NC_088377.1, read as the reverse complement.
GTTTAGTGAAGGAGTAAATGTGAATGATAATGTCATAAATTCCCCTATGATTCTGATTATGAGAACTCTCCTCAGAGAATCTCAGTTCCCTAGGGAACTTTGTCCAGGATCTCCCAATTCTTTTGAGATCCCATCCAAAAATGGTGACTTGGATAAGAGAATTCAGGAACTGCTTGCCACTCTGTATCTAACTCTGCATGCGGCTATGTTCACATTCTGCTAAAGCTGACTGATGTTCAAAAACTCAGCCCAATAAGGGTTTTAAAAGTGTATTATTTTCACTATTGATATAGATCTTGTGGAATAATCATTTCATAATGACCCAGATCTTAACTAGCAGCAGACTAGTGTCTGCTACTAGTCAGGCACACTCTAGTGTATGGTTGGTGAAGCCAGAGAGAGATGTCATTTCCTAAGAAACAGGCAAGGAGAGAGAAAGCAATTGAAGGGTGAAGAGCAGAGAACTATGAAGATGATTCAGGAAGAGGCACATGGAGACTAGAGGTATAACAGAAGTTCTGGGCAGTGAACGAAGCCATCTAATACAAGGAAAAGGGGGCCAGGGACTGAGGAGGAAGGCGTAGTTTAGATTTGATCTTATTTGTACCCACAGACCAGTTGCTAAGGGTCCAACTTTCCCACGGATTAGATTTAACAGATATAGAAAGTTAGTTTTCGAAAAGAAATCTTATGTATTAGCCAAAGTATGTCCAGTTTAATTATGTAATAAAAATAAATATTTGTAACTCATTTACTTGAGTATATATTTTATAGATAACAATGTACCAGAGTGTAATAGAAAGTACCTTACAGTATAAACTGTAGTGATTTGAATGGCTTGTCTGAGGAGGATGTGGAGAAAGGTCCTGTATCTCTCAATAGTAGTCCCCAAGTCAGCCTAAAAAGAAACAAAACATTGTAAATCTCTTGGTTCCTAGTAACAGGGGAGATTTTAAACACAGAGTCACCTAACTGAGTGGAATATTTTTAATTTAGTATTAGCACCCTTTCCTAAAGATCCTATAAATTAAGAACTCTCTGGTTTTTTTTAAGCCATAAGTGTTAAAGTGTAACCTGTTACAAATCAAGTTCAGTCCCACTCTTGATAACATTGTCTTTTCAGGCTAATTTTGCAGGTAGAGGGGGGCATAACTCACCATAGTTTTTTCCTCACAAGCTGGATTAATTATTTTAAAAATAGCAAAGATCATGAAAAATAGCCCAGCCAAATACTCATTTTTTTGCTTAATGTCTCATTGCTTGGCAATTTTCTTCACTGTCATTTTCAATGGAAAAATACCTGAAATTCATCTACTGAAATTCAACTGAACAGAGTGGTTTAAAAAGAATCAATAGACATGCGAATGATAAGGAAAGCATTCAAATGCAATATAGCATTTGTTTCTAATTACCACTTCATCAAGTCCCAGTTACAAATTAAGTCTCTTTTATTTCAATTAACAGTCTAATGGTGCTTCAGAGAGATGAAGAATGTTTTAAAAAGAAACCAAACCTCTGATTAAGAGCACCCAATTTTCTCTCCAGGGAAACATGATAAAGGTTTTAAGCTATGAGTGAAGTCTGGGGTAGGTGATGTGGGAACTGTACTGTCCATCACAGCTAAGAGATGTAGATGATGTTTTTGGTTTTTGGTTTTTGTGCTCTCCTTCCTGGGACCTTCTCAGCCATTCTACCGCCCACTTCTCTTCTGATATCCTATCATGGGAGAGAAGTCACCCAGCTGGCCATGCATCTGTACAACAAATATTTACTAAGCACTTACTTTGTACCAGCATTTAAGTACTTGGTCATGAGGATTCAGCGGTATATAAGATCTAGTCCCTTCTGTCACAAAGATTGTTGTTTAGTGGGATAGAAAGACATATAAGCTAATATTTCTAGTGTAATCTGTCTACAACAATAACAGAATGAAAACACCTATAATGAAGATTGATAAGTTAATTTACTCTAATATGTTATGTCATTTTACCCAGAAGTTTTTAAATGAACAGAATATATATATATTTCTCTCTCTCTCTCTCTCTCTCTCTCTCTCTCTCTCTCTCTCTCTCCCTCTCTCTGCTTTGAGTGAAATTCCTGGTATTTGTGATTAGGATGATGAGATGTCTGGTACCCACAGAGCTGACCACAAATTCTTTCCATAAAGCTGGGCTTGTTATAAATTTTAATTTCAACTCAGGGCTGGATGAATTCATAGAATGTTAAGGGTTCAAGGAATGTCAAAATGTATCTTATTGATTCATTTTACAGATGAGGACCCTAAGACCTAGAGAAACTAAGTCATTTGCTCAAGAAGACAATGGTAATCATTAGAAATCAACATTGAGATTTCAGCTCTCCTGATCCTTAGTACAACATGTGAAAGAAGATATGTTGTCTTTACTCACAATGGAGGCATTTTTCTGGCTGTGTTTAATTTGGCCTCCCTATGGATTCAGGACCCATAACTCCTGTTCTCACTCATCTGCTATGCTGCTGATAAGGACTTCCAGGTCAACAGCTGTAACTGCTAAATGAAGTTAATACTCTGCCTTTAAAAAAAAAAAAAAGAAAGAAAGAAAGAAAGAAAAGAACCAGAAGGAACAGAAAAACCAAAAGATTGAAAGTCATTTGGAAATTTCTTGAGTGGTGTCTGGCAGGTCTTTTATGAAGATTATCATCAACCAGGAAAACAAAAACAAAAACAAAAAAAAAAACCCAACGCCTGCTGACTGTGTTATCTATAGTGCATATTGCCTATTTTGGCTGATTCATTGATGGTGTAACAGATAACGGAATGAAAGGAAATGGTTTGGTTTCTATAAAGGAAAAAGAATGGTTTGTATGAGGAAACCATTAGTTTCCTGAGATTGCTATACCAAATTATCACAAACTTGGTATCTTAAAACAATAGAAATTTATCCTCCCACAGTTCTGGAGGCCAGAAGCTCAAAATCGATATTTGGCAACTGAAATCAAGGTGTTGACAGCACCCTCTGGAGGCTCTTAGACAGAATCTGTCCCTTGTATCTAACAGATTCTGGTGGCTGCTGGCATTCCTTGACTTGTGGTCATACCATTCCCATCTCTTCCTCCATAGTCACATCGCTTTCTCCTCTTCTCTGGTGTTTGCATTCGTTTTATAAGACACGTATGACTGCATTTAGGGCTCACCAGGATAATACAGGATAACCTTCCTATTTCAGGATTCTTTGCCACGTCTTCAAAGTCCTTTTTGGTCAATAAAGGAATATTCCCAGGCTCCAGGCTTTAGGATGTGGGTGTTAGTGTTGGGGTTGGGGGCAGAGTTGGGGGTGAATAACCAGCCTACTACTGGTGGGTGACTGGTTATCCATCATTCTTAAATCAGAAACGATGACCCAAAATCTCTTTTTGCTTTTGTTTCTTTCATTTTGCATATAATTACTAGGCTCTGCTTCTTCAGACACTTTTATTACATTTCAGTTTTTGCCACATCTCTCAAAAATGTCTTATTAGTTTTTTCACAGCCTGTCATTTAGTTATGTTTTCTTCTAAGTGTGACTGTCTTGGTCAGTGCTCTGAAGTAATTGGTCAGTGCTCTGAAGTAATTAAAATCACTGTGAAGCTGAATGAAAAATCAGAAGAAGAATCAAGAGACTTGTTTCGCTTGTTAGGAGTTATGTCTATTTTTGGAGTTGGTGGTAATTTCTGGTCAAGGAACCAAATGTTCTTATTTCTAACCATATAGTCAAATAAGATGGCTAAGGTGCTTTCGTAATCACCGTTGATTCACCGTCAGATGGGCCTGCGCTCTGTGACAACTTTTCAGTATTATAGACTTTACCAAATAGAAAGGTATCTCCTCAATGAGTATATTAGCCAGAACCCTGTGGCAGAAAAATAAGCATGAGGGCGCCCTTTCATGCCTCCCGAGAACTCCTGTGCTAGACAGAGCCTGTTCAAGATGTCTCTTCTGACTTTCCGATTCCAGTTGACATCTCGGCATACAAGGCAACTTTGTGATGGGGCCAGAGAGCACCACACATTGTTGTGTATGAAATACTCTGTTCAGCAAACAAGCCATGCAGCATCAAGACCTAGTGTGGTCGAGGATGGTGGACTCAAAACCACTGTGAGAACAGAGATGTAGCCACCTCTGAGAATGGTTTTCTAAGCAGGATGACTTGGTTCCATCCCTACAGGCATCGTCTGGTCCAGTTCAGAGAAAAGTCAGCGAGAACAGAGACCCAGCTCTTTGTTGACTGCCTTAATCCCTAGAGTTGTGTTCTTCAATTTGCTACTATTTGCTACAATTTTTCTGCGTAACAAGCAAGTTCTACCCTGCCTAGGAGAGAAACTTTTAGTAAATTCATCTTCATTCACTGCTATTCAGCTCATGCTTTAAAAACTTAGATAATGCTGTCTGAAATACTTAAGTCCTGGTCAAATGGGGCTGCTATTTCATTCAGTATAATCAAAAAATAGCCAAGGACTTAAGTTAATGTTTCTTCAGATGACAGAGAATAAACAAATTATTTTGGATATATCTACCATGCCCTCCAAACATGATTGTTGATATCTTTTCTATATAAATTCCTTTCCTACATAAATGGTACTTAGCTTTTTCTTGAAAGATATTCTTTTCTCTCCAGCTCAAAGATAACCCTCTTTCCCTCAAATTATAAGTAGTTTATACTTAATAATCTTCCATACGAATTTTTTAAATTACAGATGGTAAGGTACACTTTTTTTTAAATTTTGTAACACCACAAACCATCAAATCTGAAGAGAAGAAATGTTGAGTACGATTTCCGAAAAATGAATTCTCGTAGTGTATATAGCAAAAATCATCTTAGAATGAATAGAAGCCCTAAATAACTGGATGATCACCAGGCTTATCTGCATCCATGTTCTACTTGGTTAACTGTTAAACAATATCTAACTTGTTGCATTGTGAAAACAACACGTGTCTGTAAACTGAAAAAGAGACGTTATTATCCACCTGGCTTAGTTATAATGGAGAAATGTCCTTCAGTTGCATGATGCTCTTCCTATGAATAGGAAACCAGATCAACATTTCCGTTCAAGTTCTAGCTTGCCTATAACTTGTCTTAGCTCCTTTTGCAAACCAAACGTAGCAGCAGTTGTAACTGAATTAGTCTAACTGCTCAGACACATGCATTTCTGTTTGGTTGCTCTGGTATCTTCTTGAAGGTCAAGTGCTATGATCATTTATCATCATCAGAATTGGCTGCCATAACTCAGTGTTCCCCTGACCTGCAGCCGGCAGAGCACCAGTACAACTTGTAGAAAGCGGCTCCAAGGTCAGCACCCTCTCATAAACCTACCGAACCAGGAACATCTTCCAGGCCCTCCACTCTCAGGATTTTCAAGGAGAAAACAAGATGCCGAGGACTGGGAATGAGGGGCTTCAGCCCTGCACAATCTCTACATTTTGCTTTAGTCCCAAGAGGGACGAATGAAGAATGTTGTTATTGATGCTAGGACCACTTCTCTCCCATATTGTGCCCAGTAAACATGACCTTACTCGTTATTGAAGTACTAGCATTCTTCTATAATGGTTTGTACATAGCTGCTGCCCAGAGCACTGAATAACACATACTACCAGGTGTCAAACCCAGACTTCCCCAGTATCTCCTTAATTCCCAGCAATAAAAAGATTAGCCTGGCACAGTAGGTCTTCAGACCCTTTCTGCTTTTGAATAGTGATTTGAACACCTCTCCTAGCTGTGTCCCCTTTGGGTTTAAGAATAACATAGAAGATATATTGCTTTCCATTTTAAAATGTTTAACTTCTATTCAAGAATAAATATTGATCAAGGGCATCTAGGTACTAGTGATTTTTCCTGATGTCCACTTTGTGAACTTCACAGAAGACTTTGATTTCACCTTAAACCAAAGAAAATCTTCACAGATATCTTACAGATCTACTGTTTTTTCATGATTATAATAACCTCCTGTCATCATGACAACCCATGTTCATTAACAAAGGAAATCATAGGGGCAGCTTCTATTGGGCACTTAACTCCTTCATCCATGAAATTATACTTTATGTAAATTTATTTTTGGAAAGTTCAGGTAGTTTAAATTTTAAATATCATATAGACTAGAAAGAAATTGGGACCTTAAAAACTATTTTACAGAAAATATGTTTCTGCCTGTCCTCATATTTCCCTCTTTTTTAAAAAAACAGTGTTAGATTTCTGCAGAACTAATACTCTAGTACTCTTGTCACACTTCAGAGAACACTATGAATTCTCAGATGCCACACAATTTCCAGGTATACTGTGAGGCCTCTGATAAGATTTGTATACTGTTGACACCTACTTAGTATATGGATAAATAAATCTCCAGTAAAATACAAAATAAATAAGATTTCTATCCACAAACAACAAGGTAGCAAGCACAAAAGTGAAATCTGCACAGAGAGAAAAAGAGCTCTGTCATGTTGAGTGTTTGTTGACCTCACAGTGAGTCATAGATTTTCTTTTCGTTCTAAGATTGGAAAAATACCATGAAAAGAAACATTTTGGAAAACTGTAGAAAACAACTGGAACCAAGCTCAAGTCCTCAGAGATAACATCCTGTACTTAAAATCTTTAAGTTGTTATAGGGGTGTGTGTGTGTGTGTGTGTGTGTGTGAGAGAGACAGAGAGAGAGAGAGAGAAGGAGGAGGAGGAGGAGGAGGAGGAGGAGGAGATGGGAGTAGAAGGTAAACAGCAGCAGAAAGGAAACATGCACTCAATGATGCTTCTTCAGATGAGTCCATCAGGAGGAGGAGGAGGAGATGGAGATGATGATGGAAGGGGGAGTTAAACAGTGGCAGAAAGAAAATATGTGCACTCAATGATGCCTCTTCAGATGAGTCCATCTTCCTAAGTGTTGGTGGGAACACTGATCATAAATTTAAAACAAACAGTTTGTGTTTCCACTTGGACTTTCGTCAAGAAGTTACAAAACATCTTGGAATATTTGCATTTCTTTCTATTTGACTGCTCAGGATGTGTCTTCATGACATAAGTCATTTTCAGCCATGTTTACCGGATGTTCCTCTTCTCACAGAGAACACCATTCTTTTGATTTGCAGTTAACACAGTGTTTTCCCATCCCCTATTGCATATGCTCCCACCCCCTATTGCATACTGCTCATAGTAACCAGCAGATCTGTTTGGGCTGATGATGAAATCGCCAGGAGGCACAGGTGGCTTTTGGGCTCTGATCCTCATGGGACTGTGAGCTCATCCTGGAGCTCAAGGCTAGAGCAAGACATAGCGGAACAACTAACTTTCTGGGGTTTTGATAACCACAGCATCCTGGGTTGATTGGCCTGTTACTATAGTAGGAGCCTGCTGATTCAGACACATAACATCACTGTCCAAAGCCTCTCGAAGTGGGATATGGCATCAAGTTTTTGCTTGAGAGCTAGAGCATGGCTGTCATAGTAGAATTAAGGAATAGATACATTTATCACCTCAAAGTGCCATTCCAGAGGGACCCAGAAATGGTTATCGTAAAACTGAGTTATATCATAGACCATTCCTAAATACTCTATGCAACCAAGGCTTAGTTACCTCCATTATAAGCAGTGTGACTGCTCTCCTCACAAAGGACTATAAAAATTAAAGAATCATCAAGAATTTGCAAACACAAGCTCATGACAAATATCTAGCAGTTATGTTAGACATAAATCATCTTTTTCTGGTAGACAAATGGAAAAGAAGTATATTTTATTGGATTCTTATGACTACTAAGAACCCAACCAGGTTGTGATTGTCTGGCTTCCATTTACCAAATCACAAATTCTCACAACTGGCAGGAGGTGCCTCAGAGAGCATGTGGTTCAAATATCTTATATGGTGGATGAGAAAATGGAGGTTCCAATGTATTAACTTACTTGCCTGGGGTAATACAGCTTGTTTATGGCAGTGTCAGGACTAGATGCCAAGGTTTTATGATGCCATAACTAGTTTCTTTCCCAGAAGTCCAGATGAACCTATAACCTAAAATTGTTATCTAGGAGAAGGATGGTAAAGATGTCACTCTGAGTCCTGATTGATTGGTAGGAAATCCTGGCTGACTGGCAGAGAATCCCGGCGTATGTGTTAAGAAGGATTTTGGAGTCATACTCAGGCTTATCAGAAAAGGGGACTCAGGGTCAAATACAATTTCTATAAGGGGAAAAAGAAAAAAGGGAGTGGCCAGATATCACAGGTTCCTGATCTTAGAGCATCCAGTTATTTCATAATCATGATCAGATGTGTTTGAACAATAGATGATAGTAGTAGGAATTGATTTCCTAAGATTCATGAGACAGGACCAAAAAATAAATAAATTTACATATGGTTATCAAATATTGCCAAGTCAGTAAGCTCCTTCTATTTGCATATGCTGGGAACCAAGAGTAGAAGACAGACACTTATTTCTCAGTAACCCATATTGTAGCAATTGGAAAATCATTTAGCCATCCCTATGTGATCATGGTCATTTGATAGGAGCATACTGCTTTAGCTTTTTGAAGTGCTTTTGAAATGGGAAAGGTTCCCTTGTCCCCCTCACAGGGCATGTGATAGGAGGAGCGGCTCCCTTCTTCAGTTCCCCCCTGCTCAAACGTCTAGAGGGGCATACAGACACCAGCTTGTGGGGTTTTAACCCCAGGGCAGCATCTAGGGGTGGATGTTTACAGCTCCTGAAGTCCCACTGAGTGTGTGCTACTGTGTGCTCTTTTAGTTTTGCCATCTATAGGTGGCTTTTTGTTAACCAGCTCAATTAGACCCTCTACCTTGTCACAAAGACAGAGGGCTTTCTATATCCTGGGCTCTTGCCTTGGTGTACCAGAAGAATCAGATCACACCTAGGCTTGGAGAATGAGTACAAGGTTTTATTGAGTGGAGGTATCTCTGAGCAGATGGGGGAAGTCAGAAGGGGGATGGAGCAGGAAAGTTTTCCTCTGGAGTCAGGACACTGAGCAGCCCGGGTTTTCCTCCAATTGTTCCAGCCAAACTGCTTCCTTCTGCCAGGTCAAAGGCCTGAGGACCTGCTGGTGCCTGTCAGTGTATTCCTCTCTACATCTAGCCACCATGTGTTCCTCCCCTGTTGTGCTCCTCTCAAAGTGTGTCTGCCAGCTAGGGTCTCAGGATTTTTATAGGCACAGGATGGGGGCATGGCAGGCCAGGGTGGTCTTGGGAGATGCCACATTTGGGCAGGAAAATAAAAATGCCTGTTCTCACCTAGGTCAGTGGGCACAGGACCAGGGGTGGAGTCCTAGCCAGGGACCACACCCTTCTCCCCTTCCTTCTCACTTTCAATGCTTTTTCTTATTTGATATCTAGAGAGCAAAGAAATACACTACCAAGTGCTAAATTTCATGCCCCCACTGGAGGTAAAAAAAAAAAAAAAAAAAAAAAAAAAAAAAAAAAAAAAAAGCCCTTGAAGGAGAGAAACGGAGGAAGGGAATTTTGTTTAATTAAAAACTCTCCAGAAGTAAAGGCAATAAATACATAGTACTTCAAAAGATCTATTAATGAATGTTTCTTTCAGATATTCAGATGGAAACTTCTCTGTCAATAAAAAGTAACTAAATGGAATAGATAAGTTTTTGTTCACATTTCATTTTTCAAGAAACCCTGCTTTGAGATTCTCTTCATACTTCATGGTTAGTTGCTCGGCAGTCCAAGCTATGGAGTGGTACAATGGCTTTAGAGTTGACAGCGGACCTAAATGAGAAACCAAAGTTCAAATCAAGATGTCTAAGTATTATCTGAATCATTACAAACATCCACAATTAATTCTCTGCACTGCTTATGTCTGTCTTTCATCTAGTGAATAGAGAAAAAGGAAATTCAGTAGGATCTACTCTTTATGTCAATTGGATGAGAAAACTTCCCACTGCCTGAAAAGTATGCTGATACTAAAATATACTACAGGATATATTTCTTTAAGAGTTATGATCACTGTGATCACAATGACCAAGAACTCCACAAAGAATTAATGGTATTTGGCCAATACCTCCTTAAATGGGTCCACTGGATTCATGTTTCTCAAGGTTTTGTTCCCAAGCATCTCTAGCAGAATGACCTGAAGTGCTTTTCCTGCTGAAAATGACAAAATTAAATTCACTGAATCGGAACCTCTGAAGGTGGTTTCCGGGAATTTAATATACTCCTAGGTGATTCATATGTTCACTGAAGTCTGAGAACCATTATACTAATTTCTCCATGGATCAAACTGATATAGTTTGAGATACCAAAGATACAAGCCAGGATTCTTGTCTTTAATAATATGGTAAATCAGAAAAAAAAGGCCCAGTTTTCTGTGTGTTTCAAGCATAAGGACATGAGGACGGGCATCAGTTAACAGAACTAGAGGTGTTATTTTCTCTTTCCCAAGACCATCTCTTCAGGTGAGAAGTTTGTCTTTACCCTGCAGCAAGTCACAATTAACAAATCACAGTCTCTTACAACACCAGAAATCACAACTTTCTCTCTTTGCTTTGAACTCCTGGCTTCTAAACCCTTTACCTACCTATCTATCTATCTATCTATGTATCTATCTATCTATCTATCTATTTAGAGACAGAATCTTATTCTGTAGTGATCATATCTCACTGCAGCCTCAAACTCCTGGACTCAAGCAATCCTCCTGTCTTAGCCTCTTGAATAGCTGGGACTACAAGTGCACGTCATCGTGCTTGGATAATTTTTTAAAAAATTTTATGGGCCAGGTGGCATAGCTCATACCTGTAATTCCAGCACTTTGGGAGGCCAAGGTGGGCGGATCACTTGAGCCTAGATTAGTTTGAGACCAACACAGCAAAACCCTGTCTCTGCAAAAATTGAAGTAAAATTTTCAAAATTGCTTGAGCTTGGGAGGTGGAGGCTGCAGTAAGCCATGATCGCACTAATGTACTCCAGCCTGGGTGACAGAGCAAGACCTCCTCTCAAAAAAATAATTTTTTTTTTTATGGAGTCTTGCTCTGTCACCTAGGCTGGTAAACTTTCTATAGATAGATTAGATGATTGATAGATAGATAGATAGATACCGCATGAACACCAGCAATAATAAAACTTAGCAACCCAAAAGCTTTGTTTTATGGGGTTCATTTGAATTGCCCACAATGTTAAAAGGGAAGCAGCCACATCCTGAATACCCTGAATTATAGAGCGGCTGCTTTTCTCAATTCTTTCTTTGTTCTTCGTTTTCATTGCTTTACTTTCACTTTTTATGAACTCATATGCTCCTGAATACAGTGGATCTCTCTAAAATCTCTTGGTTTCTTAGAAAATATCTCCTTCCCCTCGCATAAAAAAAAAAAAAAATCAGAAGTCTTGATTTTGTCTTGCTGACAAAAAAATAAGCAATCTCTGTTCCTGATTCCACCAGCTACGGGTACAGAGTTGGCTACTGTCAGACCCACTAAATCATAACATCAAGCAAGCCCAGCAAACAATTGTAAGTTAGAAGTGGTACCTACTGAATTAGGCATAAGCTGGGCCAGAGGGCATAGCACGCTTGTATCTCACCGGGAGGTAGCCCAGATCCCCAAAGTTCACCAGTATTGCACCCACACTTTTTTCCCCTCAGCTTACGTAGAGCTTTAGCCACATAAAGGATTCTTTTCTTTTTTTTGAGACTGAGTCTCACTGTGGCACCCAGGCTGGAGTACAGTGGCACAATCTCTGCTCACTCTAACCTCCGCCTCCTGGGTTCAATTGAGTCTCCTGCCTCAGCCTCCCATGTAACTGGGATTACAAGCATGCAGCACCACACCCAGCTAATTTTTGTATTTTTACTAGAGATGGGGTTTCACTGTGTTGGCCAGGCAGATCTCGAACTCCTGACCTCAGGTGATCCTGAGTGCTGGGATTACAGGCGTAAGCCACCGCACCCAGTCCACACAAAGGATTCTTTATGACCATATAAAATAGGAGGATAAAGCTTCAGTTTGGTTCATAGATGGGTCAGCTCAATATCTCTGTGAAAGATGACAATAAACTGCTGTTACACTACAGCTTCACTCATAGGACCCTTAACATTACAGTGAAAGGAAATCCTACCTAGGGGCAGAACTTTGAGTGGTACACCTGGTCATCTACTTTATGTAGACAGAAAAATGACCCATGATAAGAATATGTGTGGACTGAGGAGCAGTGGCAAATGTCTTGGCTGATTGGTCAGGGCCCAGGAAAGAGATTAGAGGACTGTAGAGACAAGGCAGTCTGGAGAAGAGGCCAGTAGACAGACTTAAGGGATTAGGCACCAAGTGTGAAGGTCTGTGTGTTGAATGATACTGTCCACTACAGGGCATCCTACATGGAGGAAACACTAAAAACAACATAGACAGAGTACTTGGGCTGACAAAGCCAGGCTGCCACTGGCTTCCCAGGGCTGACACAAAGAGCACATGAACAGAATAGTTATGGTGGCAGACATAGAGGCTATGCATATGTCCAACAGCATGAATGCATATTCACCAAGGCGTGTGTAGCTACTGCTGAATGCCCAACCTTCCAATAACAGAGACTAACACTGAATTTCCAATATAGTATCATGCTTTGAAGAGAACTACTAGCTATTGATAGCAAATTGATTACACTGGACCCCTTTCATCTAGGAAAGAGAACTGGTTCATCTTACCTGAAACTGGTTAGTAGTATCAATATGAGATTGTCTTCTCTGCTTGTATGGCCTCAGGCAGAACTACCACCATAGAAGAGTCTGAATAACATGGTTTTGAGCCAAGAAACCCACTTTGTAGCAAGGAGGTGTACTTGTTAGGGTTCTCCAAAGAAACAATCAATAGGATGTGTGTGTGTGCATGCGTGTGTGTCTGTGTGTATGATTTATTATAAGGAATTTGTTCATGCAATTATGATGGCTGGCAAGTCCAAAATCTGCAGAGCCAGTATCTAGTTTGAGTCCAAAGGCCAAAAGCTTCTGTAGAACCAGGAAGAGCTGATGTTCCAGTCTGAAGACCACCAGGCAGGGGAATTATCTCTTACTCAGGGGAGGGACATCCTTTTGTTCTGTTCATGCTTTCAACTGATTGGAAAAGGCCCATCTACGTAAGGGAGGGCAATATGCTTTACTCAGTCTACCAATTTAAATATTAATCTCATCCAAAACACCTTCACAGAAACACCCAGAATAAAGTTTGACCAAACATCTAGGCACCCTGTGGCCCGTTTAAGTTGACATATAAAATTAACTATCACAGAGGGTGTAGCAGTCATAGCAGTGGGCATGTGGTTATGCAAGTCACCTGCACACAGAAGCTGCCAGTTGGATAGAGTAACAGATGGCCATTTTAACAGCACAGATGAGGCACTAGCTTGAAGGTGATACTCTGAGGTACACCTTGAATCAATGATGTTTATATGGTGCTGTGTTTCCAATAGGTAGACTATGTGGGTGCAGAGACAAGTGTAGAAGAGAGTGACTCTGCTTCCAGGTACCCACTTGAAGAAGTTGTGCTTCCCATAACTGCAATTCTGGACATTTTTGGTTTAAAGGTCCTGATTCCTATAGGGGTAATGTGTCCACCAGGGACAGAGAAATTTCTGATTCCTATTAACTTTGAGTTGTGGCTGCCATCTGGTCATTTCAGACTTTTTATGTATTTATTTATTTTCTTTTAAGATGGAGTCTCGCTCTGTCACCAGGCTGGAGTGCAGTGGCGAGATCTTGGCTCACTGCAACCTCCACCTCTCGGGTTCAAGCAATTCTCCTGCCTCGGCCTCCCGAGTGTCTGGGACTACAGGCACGTGCAACCATGCCCGGCTAATTTTCATATTTTTAGTAGAGACGGGGTTTCACCATGTTGGCCAGGATGGTCTCGATCTCTTGACCTCATAATCCGCCTGCCTCAGCCTCCCAAAGTGCTGGGATTACAGGCGTGAGCCACCGCGCCAGGCCCTATTTCAGACTTCTTATACCAAAAGATTGGCAAGCTACAGAAGGAATTACTATCCTGGCAGAAGTAACTGACCCTGGTGATCAGGCAGAGGCAAGTCTTCCACTGGGACAGGAAGCCTTACATGGAGGCAGGGAAGAATACATTTGACCAGCTGGCAATGCATTGGGACATCTCTTGGTACTACCCTGTCCAAATTGGCAGTAAATTGATAAGTGCAACAGCCATCATCTGAAAAGACACAGTGGTCAGGGAATCATACCTTTTATGGATAAGTGTCTGAGTTGCCTCAATAATTAAGCCATCTAAACCAGAAAAGATGGTAGCTAAGGATGAGTTGGTGGAGGCGAGAAGTGATGAATGTCAGTTGAGCTCCTTAGGCTAAGTACAGAAATGGGGCTAGAGCATATCACAGTAACACTCTTATTTTAATTTTTCCCAGGGAAAGTGACTAACTAGAATCCTGAAGGAGCTGTTTCTGATGGGGTAAACCTTTTTTATATGAGTAAGTGGATTTGAGCAGCCCGAGGGGTGGACTATAGTGGATGCTGTGGTTTTAAGGCCATATTCTCCCTTTAAGAATGGGACACCTATTTCCCTATGTCGGGACTGTAGCCTACTGTTAGCTCATAGCTGAATTGCTTTCCAGAAATTTCCCTTGCCCAAGAGTTCTGTCTCATTCAAATATATGTTCCCCTCTCCCCAAGAACAGCCCTCCTCCAATGACTGCTCAACTGAGGGGAAAGGGAGTGCAAAGGCCTGCGGCCCTTACGTTAATTCAGGACAAATCTGAAAGGCAATCACAGCTTCATAGCTGAGACCATAATTGTGACTATATCACAGTTTAGTTTCTCCCTCTGCTTAATTTTGATTCTTCCAGCAAACTTTCTGTTCACAAATAACTGTCCCAGAATCTGTTTCCAAAGAACTTAACCTAAGACAATAGGACCTATCGGTGACCATCCAAAGAGGCCTTAATTTACTTTCACATGAAGTCATTTAAAAGCAAAAAAAAAAAAAAAAAAAATCCACTTCCATTATGACACAAATTATTATGGTACATCTTTTCAGATACATGTGGGGCCTCTCCGGCAGCATAAGCTGCTGAAATAAATGAAACAGCTCTGTCAGTACCTGTAATTCACAGAGTTCTTGATGCAAATGTCATTTATTAAGTTCATTATGAAAATAACCAGCCTCTAAGTATATTCCACATGATTCAGATATTTGAATTTTCTCTCTAGGCCAATCTGAACTAAGAATTATCTTAGGTTCATCCACAAGATGGATTTGGGAACTGTTGCTGGGTTCATTTTATGGGTCCAAAGTAGAGCAAGTTCCGTTGTCAGAGCACTTAGAAATATGGATATGGTTTGCTTCTTTTCTACCTCATTACCAAAATATATAGGATTATTTGTAGCTTCAAACAGTGAGATAGGTAAATCCTGCTGTGTTCAAAGTTTAACAGGTATCTCAAACAGTTTTTCACATTGACTGGAAATATAAAGTCACAAAGCCTCAAGGCAAATGTAAGCTGAATATTACTGACTCTTTTTAAAATATCCAAATACTGTTATTTTTTTTTTTTTAATGTCTGGAACAACTGGTGATATTTCAAGAGGAAAAAAAGGGAAATTTTTTTTTCTTCCTTTAGGCAGAAGTGAATTATTTCAAGCTCCAAGTGGTTCCAAATTCCACTGAGCTCTAGAGGGTGGGTTTCCTGAGATTTCTAGTGGGCACAGTACTTGGCATAATAAACTTCTTCTCCTGCTCCATTCCCTCCACCTCAAAGAGCCACGTGCCCTCTAACCAGCCCCGGAGACAGACCTCAGTGTTGAATGATGGATAATAGTCATTTTCACCAATTCGCTTTAAGAACTATGTTTGGTTTCCAAATACTAAAGGAACAGGAACTGCTCCCTTAGGAGAACAGTAAAAATACAATCAAAGCAGTCTAAATTTCGAAGTTCAAATTCATAATTCTATGCTGCAGTCTAGTTTCCTCCCCATAGGAAATGTGGTATTACATACAGTACAAAGGGCTGCACTCACGTGGAAGGGTGAGTCCAAGGCTGTCAGAGCTGAGAAGGACCTTGGAGATTACCCATTTCTATGCCTTTCTTTTATAGATGAGACAAAAGGCTCCAGAGAAGTGATAGCAGAATGGAGAGGAAAAGAGACACGAAGTTAGATCCATAAAGTTCTTAAGTTTGTTCTTAGTTACTTTATGACCAGCCTAAATATTAGGAGCATTCCTTTATGCAGTGATTTCTTTAATTTCTTTCACTTGGGGTCTGCCTCTCAGCCACAATTCCATTCCACTCTGCCTGCCCTCAACCTTGTCACCTCTCGTAGCAAGCTGTCCTCATTGTTAAGGCTTCATATGTTAAAGAATATCTCTGAGAAGCTACCACATGTGTTATGGTCTTTTCTGTCAGCCTCTTTTAGGTAAAATGGATGAGAGTAAGGCCTGGCTGATGCTGATGGGGCACCATGCAGAAGCAGAAAGCTGTGTCTCCTCTTTGTTAATCTTGTATGCAGGCCCCAACAACCAATGCCCTCTTTCTCTTGAACAGGACAGAAAGGTCCTATCTTTGTTTTCTTACCTAAACCAGCCCTAGAGACAGACCTTAGTGTCTCAATCACTGTGACTCCTTGGTTTACTTACTCTAACATGTCATGAACTATTTCATGTTCTTCCAAAGGCTTCCTAAGATTTCAACCTCTATTTCAATCCCCATCCCCTCTCTTTCTCTACCTTTTCAACTGTACTCTTTTTTTCCATGACAAAGGTCATGCTTCTTTTCTTAATTCAGTAAAGTTTTATGCAAAAGTCTCTTGTAATCCTACATCTATCTATACATAATATATATGTTCTTTTATGTAAGGCCTGGTCTATGATAACATAAAGTCAATAAATGATAGCAATTATTTTTAATTATCAAAATAAATTTTTAGAGATTCAAGTTAGCATACACAATGGAAATACATTGACAATCTAAAAACTATACTAAAACATAAACTCAAGACTTCATTCCTCTTCCTGTTCTATCAAAATCTGTGCCAAGTAAAAAAAATAAAAATTGTTCTTTTCTTTATTTCCACATTTTCTGCTGAAATGCCTCTTATGGGTAAACAGTTTGGAAGAGAAGAGCTGAAGTCCAGAAAACTGACACATTAGATAATTAGGCAGTGAATAATTGAGAGGCAACTGAAATGAGTATGAATTTTTAAAATGGCATCACAGGCTAAGATCACATCTCTCAATCAGATTATATTGTTAATTAAGACATCTGATTTCCACTAAAGTTTGAAAAAACTGCAGGCAGATGTTCTCATTCATTTTATAGATGATAAACCTGAGGCTTAATGAGACTGTATGATTTTTCCAAAGTAAAACAAAACAAAACAAAACAAAAGCATGTTGATAACAGGGCAAGATAGTAACAGGGTATGAATTCACATTTTTTCAGTACTTTTTTTTGAGCTAAATTACATCTGTGAAGAAGTGTGCAGATTTTAAGTATACACCTCAATAGGCTTTCACAAACTGAACACATTAATGTATACACCACCTAGATCAAGATGTATAATATTAAGAGCACCCAGAAGTTCCCTAATAAGGCATATATAAAAGAAGCCAGATCTTTTGACTCTGGGATCAACCTCAATCTATAAAGGTCCTTAGCATGATTGGACTTTTTTTCCTGATATACACAGCAATGGAATGGCAAGATCAGAGTGCTGAGGGGTTAAAATAGACTGAAAATCTTTGTATGCTATTGGTGTGAAGCAGTACAATACTATAAGTGCTATGGAAGACCACTCAACGGAGGTCCTGGAAACCTGTTTATAATACTGGTCTGTTGTTTATTAGACGTGTCATCTTCCACAAGGCTTAGTGCCTTTGCAATTCTTACTCCCTCTTTCCAAATTGCTCCTCCCCTTTCTTTTTGTCCTGAGTAACTAACTCCTACCCATCTTTCAGGACTGAGCTTAATCCTCACTTCAGTGAAAGCCTTCCTAACATCCCCAATTCAGATTTCGTTTTGCCATTACTTGTGTCACAGAAACTAGCACTTCTCCCTAAAAAAAAAAAAAAAACTTATCTAAATTTTCCATTTATACGTGATTATTTTGTAAGTATTGTTTGTTGATAATAATATCTGCATCCTCAGCTGGTAAGTTCTGCAAGGGTAGAGTCATGTCTGTTTTGCTTGCTACACATGTTTGGGGTTGCTGAGACTATCCTCAAGTTTCATAATTTGCTAAGAGGACTCCCAGGACTCAGCAGATACTTGTGCTTACAGTTGTGATTGTTGGAGTGAAAGGATACCGTGCACAATCAGCAAAGGGAAATGGCACATGGGTGACACTCAGGAAAATAGAGCGCCAACTTCCAAGCATCCTTTCCCAGTGGAGTCACACAAGATGCACTTAATCTCTCCGGCAATGAGTTGTAACATGTAAAACGTTGCCAACCAGAGAAACTCAGAGACCCAGTGTCCAATGTTTATACCGGGGCTAACCACGTAGGGATCCTCTGCCAAGTATATACCTAAATTCCAGACTCCCAGAAGGAAAGCAGGTGTTGAGCACACACCACGTTGTCTATATAAATAGTTTCAGCACCATGAGTCACTCTTACCAGTTCTGGGAATGGAAGGAACTCTCCTAAAATTTCTGTTCCCAGATACGAGGACACCAATTCCATGAATGGTTCTCAAAATAAGGATTTAGTTTGGGAAACTATCAGGAGATGTTGGTTAACAGGCTTAAATAATTTGCTGGTCTTTCTTTAATTGCAGGAGTTTCAGACACTTCAGTTTATATAAATCTCCAAGGTGGTAAGGGAAGGTAGAATATGCAGTGTTTCCCAGAATACATTTTTACCCTCTCATTTTTTAAGAGATTAGTGTTCTGGGAGAACATGTTGACAAATGTTGCTCTAATTCCAGCCCCTTTTTTCAGACCAGTCACCTTCCCACCTCAGCATGTTGTGCTGTCAAGGTTTAGGATAGAACAGTTCAACGAACACCTTTCAGGCTGCATGAAATATGTTAGAGC
Source organism: Macaca fascicularis (assembly GCF_037993035.2). Lineage (NCBI taxonomy): Eukaryota > Metazoa > Chordata > Mammalia > Primates > Cercopithecidae > Macaca > Macaca fascicularis. The sequence goes on along the minus strand of NC_088377.1, from coordinate 127,255,851 downwards.
TACAATTGCTTAGCCTATTAATTGTTTTACTTCCTTCTAAGACACTTACACTCATGATCATAACCCCATAACACACAGCAGTGACCTGAATCACAGATAATGGGAGAGTAGAGGGGTTAAGCATATATTTTTACCAATAGCAAGACAATATTTATTCAACATCCCATCTTATATGACCCAATTTCTGTTTCTTGGCAGAATTTTGCAAAGGTAATTCAGTTTTGCAAAGGTAACTTAATTGAAACTCATTAGCATGTTACTGACCATACAGCACGAATAGTGTAGAACAGAAGTAATTAACCACCGTTCCAGCTGAAAACCTACATTCAGCTCCTTTTCTATTTTCTTCATGGCTTCTGGGGTTGAGACTATTGAGGTGAAAGCTGTGTCAAAGAAGTCATAAATAAAACCACTGCTTTGGATAATTAATATATAGTACTATGATTTTTTCAAGTCAAAACTATTAATTTTTGACAAAATACTATGTATATTAATACAGAAACTCATTTGGAATAATTGTTTCTATATAAACACTAGAGGAACACCTTATTTTTCTTCCTGGGTTTAATTGAACAATTTTAATACAAAGCAAATTAAGTAAAATAGGATCCAAGCTTCTCTGCAAAGTAATAGTTTACTAAGTTTAGCTAGATGTATGCTTAATGAAAAACCATAATTTTCTCCATGGTTGGAGGAACTGAGACAATGGTTGTTTGTCAAATAATTCAGACCATATATTTAGACTCCTCAGCCACCTCTGAAGGTATTGGTAAATTAGCTGGCATCAAGTCTCAACCATGGGCAATTAATGGAAACAATTACAGCCCCAAAGAGTGACAAATTTTCTTCTAATTCTAAAGACAGGGACCAAGGCTTTATATTTTCATAATGAGAATTTTTAAAACTATCTCAAAAATGATGCTTGGCTTCTGCAGTTGGATAGAGAATGTCCTATGATCATTAGGTCTGATCTGTTCTAGAGACAGAGTTGTTAGCAACTCCCAGCCAGGAAGTACAGATAGCTCAGTGGATGGCTCCCTCCACATCAGAGGAAAAACATCTCTGCTGCACTATATTTCTATGCCAAGGAAATACTGCTTGAGGGTTAATAATAAACTTCTATTCCTTGTAAAGATATAATAAAGTCAATGTAGTAATACAAATGAGATAAATCAAAATAAAGCCCTTGAATTCCAGTACTTTGTGTGTTTTCTCTCCTTTGTGCAGCATCACAGGGGTGTATCGATTTATTTCAAGGGTGTTAAATTCTATCATTCACTACCACCATCTCATAAGAAAAAGCGACACTTTTAAGGCAACAAAATTGAAAGGCATCACAATAAGCTATTTAGCAAAGGTCTGGAATGTCCTCAAGACAGTCAATGTCTAGGGTAGAGTGTTTCCTCAAGGAGTGGAGCTATTCCTCATGGCACTGTCTGCAGAGGGTTTATTGAAAAATCATACAGAGACCCAGCAGCTGCACCACACATCACATATCAGAGTCTTAGGAAAAGGAGATGCACTTTGGAATGGAGATGCTGGAATGAATGCATAGTTAAGAGGTATTTGGACTTTATCATTTTACTGACCAGTAGTAGCTCGTCATTTTTAAAAAATGGGGTATATTATAGAGGCAAATTTTTTAAGTTAAGATGTATATTTTAAAATATTGCCATTTATTATTACTATTTCATGTGGAAAATAAAAAGGCATTTAATAGCAACAGAAAGGAAAAACATAGTTCCCAAATAAAACATCATATTTAAATTTAAAAAGAAAAATAAGAGCTTTGTGAAAAATGTATCCTATTACCCTATTGCTTTTCTAGATAGAGTGATGAAAATTTTATCAAGGGTCAAGACCACTCAGTGGACATGGATAAGAACAACCGACGTGCGTGATATTACTTAATGTTGTCCTTTTCACCTAGTAGATATCTTTACAGTGGGATTTGAGAATCTTTGATTTTGAAAAGATTACTACTTCAGCTGCCTGCTGCTGTTCACAGAACAAATGATGGTTGAATTCCTGGCAGGCAAAATTTCACTTATTTGTTCTGAAAATATTTAATGATGTCATTTTATCTCAAGATCCAAATCAAATAGAAAATGCAAAACAATAAACACAAGGTGTCAGGTGTCTGGCTTATACAATCCTTTTAAGAAATTGTCCACAAACACTGCATCAGAATTAGTTGGTGATACTTTTAAAAACAATGAAGGTTATGGAGCCACACCCAAGATCTGCTTAAATCAGAAACATTAGGAGTAAAGCCTAGGAATCCACATTTGTAACATGCTCTGCAAGTGATTCTTATACACATCACATTTTGAAAATAACTTTTTTGGATGACCCCAGATGGACAAGATCATATCCTGTTCTGGGGGCCAAATTAAGTTATTTTTAGCTGCATTTTGAAGGATGGGTAGGACTTGAGGATTATAATTGGAAGGAAGGGGCATTCTTTTTGGAAATAACAACATCCATGGAAACATAGAGGCAGGAGAACAAATTGTATTCGGCAAATGGTGAGGAGACCAGTGTTGTTGGAGACAAGCTATAATGTAGGGGAATAGCAAAAGTAAAAATGAAGAAGCAATTAGGAGTGAGATCGTGACTGGCTATCCCACTAGAAAGCATCTGCTTCCTATATAACAAAGAAATAGAAGGTCCTCCAAGTATAGGTGACTTAAGCAAATATAGTAAATGTTACAGGTTCAAAGATGGTGGAGAAGTGGGAATGGGGAGTTCTGTAGAGCAGGCACTCCTCTATTTTCAATTATCTGTTTACTTATTAATATTCAACTTTGATCCAAAAATTTAGGAACAAGCTCTGACAATCTAATTTCATTAACAGAATTAATAAATGAGCTTTGTTGATGTGTCTGCATTGTAACATCCTCAGATAAAGCAGTGCTAATCAACTGCTGTGGTGGATAAAGATAAGCACACAAAGACTGTGATGTAGTTTCCCTCCCTTTTTATAATTAACTTTTGAATCTGTCATGCTTTTCAGGGTCTAAAATAAAATAGTAGGCAGTGAAAGTTTGATCATCAATTGCATTTAATAACATCAATGGATATTAGATCTTACTGTACTATTTAATATTTTACTTACTTTTTATTTAAACTACATATTCTATCAGACTTTATATTTTCATGCTGTTTCATTCTTAAACTGCTTTCATTCCCAATTCAGGGATATCTGTAGGTTCTTACTATTTGAGTGCATGAGTTAAACTTTCCATCTACTGGCTCAGTAGGAGGCCTGTCCACCATGAGACCAATCCAGTGCTGAGCCACAAGCTGTCATGGTGAAAGAACCCTATAGCCACATTTTGATGTTTTTTCCTTCTTGGCCACTTATTTCATCAGATATTATTCTATAGCTGCCAAACTCCATACTACCACCACTGTTCATGGCACACAACTCTAGACCAGTTTGAAATTAGGTGTTCATGTTCAAATTCTGACCTGATCACAGGTCATGGGCCTAGTGTGGAAGAATAATTCAATGTCATGTGGCACAGAATGTGGCCAGCTATATAAGCAATCACCTGTAAATAACTCTTGAACCCCTTTGGAAGGGAGTTGTAGTCATGAGATATTACATTACTGACCTTTCTACTACAGCATACTAGTCAGTACAGGGGGGATCTTTTGACACAGGCAACCTAGTTTATAAAACCAACATACAATGTGCTTAAAAAGAGAGTCAATTCAACCATCCTCAAATGATGAAGGCTTGATTCTGGAAGCTTGACCATGAGTGACCAAACTCTGTTGTAGAGAAGTGGCACCTTTCTGATCTGAGTCATAAATAGTGGCATAGGATATGATTTCAAGTCCAAATTTTGCAGCATCAAATTCAAATTTATCAATAAAATATTTAAACTCTTCAAGATGAAAAATCTGTGTGTTCAACCAGTAGACCATAGCGAACACGAATTGAATATCCAAGTCTGAATGCAAAAGTCATTTCATAGCTCCAGAGCTTTATCCTCCAAACCAATAATAATAATAATAATAACAATAAAAACTATGTAGCTGGAGCAGTCAGGTCCTCTTCATCACTGCCAGGGATTCCTAGCTGGTTTTATTGCAATGCTGGGTTCTCATAACCACTACCACTAAGAGTGGAACTGGAGGCGTAAGCAAAGGACATACCAGTGTCTCCAACTCTCCTATGCCTGGGCACTGGGCCTCCACAGCACGTGCACACAACCCAGTAGCCCCACGGGATAGGTCCAGTGTCACAGCCCACAGGCTATGTGCTTTTTATGTTTTCTGTTTGCAATCGCACTGCAAATTACAGAGCCTTTGTTGCTGTTAATGTTGTCATGACTGAAACACTGATGAACGATTTGAAGCCATTTCCCAAGTAGCATGAAGCAGCTTGTCATTCTGGCTTAACACCCAAACTGTTGTTTGCAAAAACTACTTTAACCTTCTAGTTTTCTCTAGATTTTCTCTGTCCAGAACCCAACAATCAACTGTAGCAATCTCTTTATGTCTCCCAACATATTTTTGTAATATTCCCCCCCACAAGGCATAGAACTTCTCCATTTCCACCCTCCCATTTTAGGAAGTGTGAGTTTAAAGAGTTGATAGAGGCCTCTCCAAAAGAGTGGTTTCTTCCTTGGTTCTGGTATATTTTCTTGTCCAAGAATGTCCTTGCCAGGCAGATCATTTCTCCCCCTCTTTCTCTATACAGAAGAAAGGCTAAACGGCTCAAGGGAAGGGTCATAGCATTTAAAGTCTGGCAGATGGTTGTGAGTGGTGTGACTGGGGAAATGTTGTCCAACTTCATTGCACTTCAGTTTTCTCTGTAAGACTAAAACTGGGGATGAGAAATAGCTAATTAGTGTTTGGCATGGAGCAGGTATTCCAGTGACGGATGTATATTGATTAATATATATATCAGTAATGAGGAGTTAATATATTGAAAATATATACATAGTCTAGTGATCAGTCTATCTGGTTAAAGCCATACCATTGGATACTTCTTCTTGGATTCCTATGATAAACTAGATAGATAGATAGATAGATAGATAGATAGATAGATAGATAGATAGATAGATAGATAGATGGATGGATAGATAGATGATAGAGTAGATAGACAGATGGGTTCAAGAAAGAAAGAGTTATTTTTAAAATGGATGGAAAACACCTGGAAGTCACTGAACCCCCACCTCCCATGGGTCTGTAAAATAAGCCGTCTTAAGCCAGCTGTGGGATGGATAGAGCCATTGATTTGATCTGGTCACTGAAGCTACCCAGAAATCAGAGTTGAGCTAGAAGAGATACTGAAGAGTTAGCAAACATTCTTTCTCCATCTTAAAATTTGACTGACTGTGGCCTGGCCAGTTAGAACCCAGCTGGAAAATGGAAATATCTCCTAGTATATGAGGGAAGTATTCTGCTTCTCCCTGAAGTGACATGTATTACAGATGATATATAGGCATCATATATATTATAGCCCCCCCACACACACACGTTTACACTTAGCAGAACAATAGTTGGAGTTTTTGTCATTTCTTTGCCAAACTATCTTCAAAGTACCTTACAAACTGAAAAATTACTGAAATGTACTATTGGGCATCTGAACAGCTAGATTCTAACAGTAGCATACTGGTAAACCTACTCTCTTGAAGAAAAGAAAAAAATGGTTTGTAGTGTTTGCTGATTTCTGTGGTGTAAATATTCTCACAGTGGCTGATTTCAAGCTATCAACCTGACATCATCAAACACAGAACTGGGAAGAGAAGAGTATAGCTGGCTCTCGTGAGCTGGTACGAGCCAATTCTAACACAGCAGTGGTTCTAAACCAACTTTGGAATTTATAAGACATGTGTTTTGTGAACCAAACCTTACTGTCTGGGTTTCTGTTTTCTCATACGTACATCAAAGAAATTAAACAAGACTAAAGTTTTTCAGTTTGGATGTTAATAATTATACACATATACACATATATAAAAATATATTACACATGTATATGTACACAAATGTGTGTATGTGTATGTGTATACACATATATACACATATGTTCTTTGCTCACAGACACTTGAGAAACTGTGGATGAAACAAAATTAAGGAAGTCTCTGTATAGCAGGACCTCTTAGAGACTTTCATATGGTGATTATGTAAGAGGAAGCTATAGTATTCAGCTTTTCCTAAACATTTTTTATGGCATAGCTATTAACAATAACCAGACCTCTGTGTTTGATATTTTTGCAGCTTTGAAATCCAATTTTTAAAAAGAAAAAGAAAGAGGTCTCAAAAAGTTACCACCCTCTTCCTCACGCACACTTTCCAACTCTATTCCTCACTTTTAAGTTAGGGGAGCTAACTTTTGTTGCGTACCTACCAAGTGCTGCTTCTGAAACTCAGCTATACCAAGGTTTTCTACCCTGAAAGACAGAAATTATCTCCCACTGGCCGGGCGCAGTGACTCACGCCCGTAATCCCAGCACTTTGGGAGGCCGAGGCGGGAGGATCACAAGGTCAGGAGATCGACACCTTCCTGGCTAACACGGTGAAACCCCGCCTCTACTGAAAATACAAAAATGAGCCAGGCGTGGTGGCGGGCACCTGTAGTCCCAGCTACTCGGGAGGCTGAGGCAGGAGAATGGTGGGAACCCGGGAGGCAGAGCTTGCAGTGAGCCGAGATGGCGCCACTGCACTCTAGCCTGGGCAACAGTGCGAGACTCCGTGTCAAAAAAAAAAAAAAAAGGAAATTATCTCCTACCCAATTTCTATATTAGAAATCTGAGCTTCACTAGATAATTTGGCCAAAGCCATAGTTTCTTTGGAGTGAAGGAGGCAGCAACACTGCCAGTCAAGAAGTACCTCTCCCAGGGAGCATACTTAGAAACAAAAGTGAAATCTAATTCACATTCACATAACCACAATCGATTCTGTAGGTGGAGAGCGATTTTAGCAATAGTGACACCTTGTGGCTTTATCTGCCGTGGCTTAGTAGCCAGGAAGGCTAAAAGAGATTCCTTTCCACACAAGTCGCCCACTGAGAGCAGTTGAACCAAAGTGGAAAGAGTGCTGATAATTTTGCAGGGTTATCATTTTGTTTTTTGTGAAATAACCTGAGATAAAGGCATCAGAGCTGTCTTTTGTTCCTCCTTTTCTCTTATTCTTAGTTCTTTTCTTGCGTTCCTATGATAAACTAAGAAGCAAGTAAGTGTACATTTATATCCTACTCCACCTATATCTAAAACAAAATAGTCCATTTTAAATGCAAAGGTGACTCCTCATTATACAAAACACTACTGGCCTTAATTTCCATGGGACTTGCAGTTTCCGAGAGGCTCTCTTTATATTCTTTTCTTGTGTTTTCAGAGAGACTTCAGATGCTGCCTAATAAGATGAAAAAACAAACACATCTTTCTAAAGCAGCCAAAGTGCTTTTAGGTTCTTCGAAGATGACAGGGCTGCTGTCATTTGAAGAGACATCTGGAAGGCCATCTTACAAAGATGAGGGAAAATAGGAATCCAAAACTGGACAATAGAGTAGAGAAAGAGCAAGTTTAAAAAAAAAAAAAAAAAAAAGGACTTTTACCAGCCCTTTATTATAAGACCAAGGACATACACTGGATTCTCAGACTTCACAAGAAGCCAAAACATTGTTTATAACTTCCATTTGGAATTCTAGAGTGGAGAATTAAGGATGCATGTGAACTTGTTGCAGATTTTCAGGGGTTAAGGCAGTGGGGAGAGAAAAGGTTTAAATTATGCAGAGGCACCATGACTCAGAAAGCAAAATAAAGAAGTGGAAAATGAATATTTGTGACTTCCATTTATGTCATGCTGCAGGCACATCAACTCTCTGAGCTTCTGTTATGCTACCCACAGGAAAGAGATAAATACCTAGAGGGAGGCAGGACGGTCACACACAAGACCAACTCTAAGGCGCTGTGTTTAGCTTGGTGACCTGGTAACTGCACCTGTGCCCTCTCTCCTTGGTTGACAGGGGAAAAAGATGGTGATGGGAGCTCAGAACAAGGGAAAAAGAAAATAGGACTTAAGGAAGATGTAGAAAGGTTCAGAAGGAAAGAATGGGATTAAGGGAAGGAAGCAAACAAGCAAGCAGGGTTTGTGAGTACTGTCAGAGACAAGAGACCAACAAAACTATTTTCTCCAAGTAAGTCTTGCTTCCAATTACCTGTAGAGAAATCTGTCCTCAAAATCCCTGGATGAAGGGGCCGGGGGCAGTGAGCACAGGAAGTAGAGCAGGGATTCCATGTTTCTGAACTGTTTCTCATGTTCTTTTTTTCCACTAGAATATTCTTCCAACTCTCATCTCTGATTCAAAATGTTAACTTGTCTCTCTAGTAGCACCTCACATGACTAGTAAGCCCTTTCAAAGGGGTATGCACACCACTGGATACCCCTTCTCAATAATGGCTTAGCAAACACTGCAGAGCACCCACTGTGCACTAGACATGCCAGCAGCACCTGGATGCAGAGGATGAAGTCACAATCCCCTCAGCCCTCCAATTAGCAGCTCACTCAAGAATGCTCTGAATCTCCTTCCCATTCTACATCACTGCATCTCTCTTGCTGTTCTTACTATTGTTATTGTAAACAATTGCTTTCTTCCCAAGACGGGTCCTAAACTACATGGGGGTAGAGACAATGTTTCCATCTTTGCATCTCTCTCTGCACTGTCCCAAAGCCACTGAACACAGCAGATGCTTCCTGAATAAATGGTCATGTATTTGAGTTGAATGCCTGACTGTGAGGTTAAGACTTGCTGTTGCTTCCATTCCCAAAGTGCTATGCTTCAACCTAGTGAGATAGAGGTAGTGTTTTCCTGATTGGCTTTTGGCTAGGGAAGGCTAAGATTCAGCCAGCAAAGAGATTTAGCAGGAGGGCCAGCCAAAAGAGTGCACCAGGGAAATGGAGGTCTGTGGGTAGATAACATCAGATTGGTTAGGAGGTTAAACAGAAAGCGAAGTGGACCCAACTATCGCACCACAAGCATCCCGCCTGCCTTCGATCTAGATGTGAACATTCCTTTATTCTTCCTGTCTCCAAATCAGTTCCTCATGCCCCAGCCCCTCCGGGCAGCTCTTCTTGGTAGAGTTACAGCAGCTGCTATTCCAAGTACAGGAAGCTGTCTTGTAAACAGTAATTTGTTCATATCAAATGTGTAGGACTAGAAACAAGGTAATACATGATGACTTTAATTAACACATTCTCAGATAAGACAGCCCTATTTTGAAACAACAAAAAGGAAAAAAAAATCTTCATAATTCATCCTGAGGAAATAAAGCTCCTTATAACAAAACAACAAAGTTACCTGTCAGAAGCTGCCAGAGCACTGCCCCTTAATCAGCAGGAATGGGTGGCCAGATGCCCTGTGTGGATGGAGAGCGGCAGCCAGACCGGCTAATCAGTAGATCCCCGACGTCGCCTCACAGTGCCGCGTCTACCCACGGATGGTTCTCTGACCTCAATTGTCAATCTGGTCTCCTACTTCCCTTTTCTGTCATTAGAAAACTCCAAGCCAATAAAGATAGTTCATTTTATTTTGCTTTTTAAAGAAAGGCATTTCAGAGATTGAGAATGGAGAGACAGCAAACAGCAAAAGACACTGATCTCCTGCTACACTTTCTGCTGTGCCTCTCTGGGCTATGAAGGCCAAACTCATTTAGTCCCTTTCAGGCAGGCCATTTCCCTCAGGATAGCGAACCTGGTATAAAGGGGTCTGGAAGGCCAGTATTCAGTGATCTCCAGGTACCTGAAGAACTCCAAGTCTCCTCTACTGGTCACCACCTCCCTGTGCTGACTTGTCCAGCTGTTTCCTCCATGACTGAGTGCAGATGACATTGCTCCCTTTCCCCTTTCCAAGGTTCTCAGAGGCATTGCCTGTGGGTGACAGAACATTTTGTATCATTTTAATTGGTATTTAAGGATATTTTCAAGCTAGAGTTATATAGTTTTCCCTTTCTTTGCAGATGTTCTATAAGCCTATTTCTATGTCTCTTATTCATTTTTTGCTTATAAATTATTAATATGAATGATAAATGCCCACTTTAGAAAAATGTGAATCCTAAAAAATATAAACTGGTAATAAAAATCCCAAAATCTCACCATTAATTACTAAGCTACTAATGTTTCTGTAATCCTACTTTCAGGCATCCATTCTGTCTCCCTTTCTCTCTCTTACTGAATATACCAAAATGGACAGATCTATTCTATCCAATCTCTGTCTCATACAGATTTTCTCAACTGCATTGTATGGAGACAGAGGAATACAGAATTGAGCACCAGGAAAGTTTTAGGGTGCTTTTATTCCTAAGGTCTCCACCATGAACTGAGTTTATGGAGAAGCCACTCCTCAACACAAGTACCATTTAGGAACTTCTTTCCCTATTTAGGTCACCTTCCTATTGGCCTCTTGATATCAATAAACAAGTTGTCAGAAAACAAAACTACCATGGCAGAAGAAAGTGACAGGCACATAAAGTACCAAAATATCTCAAAGTTTATCAAAAATCCTGCCTCAAGTATGGAAAGTGCAATCCATTTTCCTTTCCAGTGAATATGTGGCAAAAGGATTTTCTTCTCAAATATTCATTTTAAGATAAGGAGCAGGGAGACAGAGATCTATATGCATTTGATTTGGGATGGTTTCTTTGAAGGTTACTTTGGTGGAATTGCAACTTTAAAGCTATGATGTCGCTTTATCAGAGCAAAATGAATGAATGTAAATGGCAGGTAGTCATTGGCAGAGAAAAATTTCCAGTTGTCAGAAAAGGAAAAAATGTGCAGAGATACACCAGAAGAGCAGGCTGGGTAATAGTGGAGATGCTTCTCTTCCAGTTATCTCTAAAAGGAAGTTTGGTATAGTGAGGATTTGAATTTGTTCAGCCCTTTTTTATCAGAGTTTTTCACATTATTAAGGAGGAAGAGTAATAGAATAAGTCCTCTGCTGGCAGCTTTCCTATCCTGTGGTTTATTAGTGTGTATGTTTCACTAGTAGGGCATAGAACAAAGATTCTAGGGAGGGGACACAAGAATAAAGTTAAGGGAATGAGCTTTCGGCATGTCTGCCTAGGGTTGAATCCAGTTTTCCCATATACTTTTTGAGTGACTTCACCAAGTTGACTGGTCTGGTCTCATCTATATAAGGATAATAAAATGAGTTCTTACCTGATAGGGACACTATAAAGATAAAGCAATGTAACTAAATATCTTGAACTTAGTATGTACTAAAAATTTAGTTATATTCTAGAAGCTCTGCCAAAAACTAAAGGCAGAAACTTAGGTGGTTTGACCTCTCCCTGATCCTCTTCAGCCCAAGGTATTGCTTTTAAGGCCAAGACTTTTCATGTATTTAGCAGGTACAAATTTTGGTCCACAAACTTGAGTGTGCATGAACTCTTTACCTTGTATCATCCTTCAGAGCAGTAGGAGTTTTGTATCAGTTATGACTGGCTCTTTTCCCTTGGTTATGGCAGAATCTCAAAGATTTCTGAGGTACCTGGAGGGGATGAGCTGCTGATGTCCAGTATATCCCGGCTGCTACTGACTTCCTGATGGTTGTTGCCTACTGTGGTCCTTTTGAAGTTCCCTGATTCACTGTGTCCCTACCCATGTAAGTAAGAGAGTCTTAAGCTAATACTTAACTAAGGTGCCAAGATCTCCCCCCTGAGATGCCCCTTGGCTCAGAGGAATGAGCCCTGTCTCATACCTGTTACCCCCTCAAAGGCTTTCTCCCCCATCACCCTCCTAGCAAAATCTCAACTGATACAACTTTTCCAACAATGTGCCTTGGGATTCTTCTGTCTTTCATCCTACTCAAATTCTGGCTGCAAGGACTACAAGAACCACAAAGCCTGGTAACTTTCTTTAAAAAAAATGGAGGCAGGAAAATCTTAGGGATAAGAAGGACAAAGTAATATTTCAATTATTTTGCCACAGACACAGGATACCATCAGTTTTCTTTAATGCCAGGGTAGTCAAATGGGAAATTTTTTCCTGCTACATTCAGCCTTGAAAAAGTATGTTGTAAGAAATATAGTATGAGAATTACTTGTGAGTGTAATTATTTAGCCACATTTTTGCCTTATGGGGCTCTTCTATCCATGAAATCCCCTCATACAGGGGCCATTCTTGGCCTCTGCTCACTCCTCCCTCAGCCTCAAGCGCATTTGCCTCCACCTTCTATCTAAGAGCTGTTTCTTAGCTCTCAACGCCTGGAACAAATGCTTTCTCCTCCACGAAGTCCTTTGTGATTCTTCACACCCTCCTCTTTAATTCTAATGAACCACTTCTTTCTCTCACAGCACCATATTCATACCACTACACAACAGTTACTTCTTCGGTATTTTGGACTAGTATTTTCTGTTTCTGCTTTCTCAGGATGATAAGCATCTTGAAAACAAGTTAGGGTAGTGACAAATAACTTACTCTTAAAAAGAATTTGAGTCAATTTTAATTAAAGTAATGATGTAAGAGAGAAACTAGGTTGCAATGAAAGTCTAGTAAGTTTCTTTATGTTTAAAGGAGAGAACACAAGGGATTTTTTGTTTGTTTACTTTGTTTATCTTTTCAGGGTTTTTTTTTATAAGACAATAATTCTTTATTTTTACATTTATTAATTACTGGAATTTCTTCTTTTAAATTATTATTATATTTTAAGTTCTAGGGTACATGTGCACAACGTGCAGGTTTGTTACATATGTATACATGTGCCATGTTGGTGTGCTGCACCCATTAACTCATCATTTACATTAGGTGTATCTCCTAATGCTATCCCTCCCCCCTCACCCCTCCCCACAATAGGCCCCTGTGTGTGATGTTCCCTTTCCTGTGTCCAAGTGTTCTCATTGTTCATTTCCCACCTATGAGTGAAAACATGTGGTGTTTGGTTTTCTGTTCTTGCCATAGTTTGCTGAGAATGATGGTTTCCAGCTGCATCCATGTCCCTACAAAGGACATGAACTCATCCTTTTTTATGGCTGCATAGTATTCCATAGTGTATATGTGCCACATTTTCTTAATCCAGTCTGTCACTGATGGACATTTGGGTTGATTCCAAGTCTTTGCTATTGTGAATAGTGCCACAATAAACATACATGTGCATGTGTTTTTATAGCAGCATGATTTATAATCCTTTGGGTATATACCCAGTAATGGGATGGCTGGGTCAAATGGTATTTCTAGTTCTAGATCCTTGAGGAATCGCCACACTGTTTTCCACAAAGGTTGAACTAGTTTAGAGTCCCACCAACAGTGTAAAAGTGTTCCCATTTCTCCACATCCTCTCCAGCACCTGTTGTTTCCTGATTTTTTAATGATTGCCATTCTAACTGGTGTGAGATGGTATCTCATCGTGGTTTTGATTTGCATTTCTCTGATGGCGAGTGATGATGAGCATTTTTTCATGTGTCTGTTGGCTGCATAATTGTCTTCTTTTGAGAAGTGTCTGTTAATATCCTTTGCCCACTCTTTGATGGGGTTGTTTGTTTTTTTTCTTGTAAATTTGATTGAGTTCTTTCTAGGTTCTGGATAGTAGCCCTTTGTCAGATGAGTAGATTGCAAAAATTTTCATCCATTCTGTAGGTTGCCTGTTCACTCTGATGGTAGTTTCTTTTGCTGTGCACAAGCTCTTCAGTTTAATTAGATCCCATTTGTCAATTTTGGCTTTTGTTGCTGTTGCTTTTGGTGTTTTAGACATGAAGTCCTTGCCCATGCCTATGTCCTGAATGGTATTACCTAGGTTTTCTTCTAGGGTTTTTATGGTTTTAGGTCTAACATTTAAGTCTGTAATCCATCTTGAATTAATTTTCATATAAGGAGTAAGTAAAGGATCCAGTTTCAGCTTTCTACTTATGGCTAGCCAATTTTCCTAGCACCATTTATTAAATAGGGAATCCTTTCCCCATTTCTTGTGTTTGTCAGGTTTGTCAAAGATCAGATGGCTGTAGATGTGTGGTATTATTTCTGAGGGCTCTGTTCTGTTCCATTGGTCTATATCTCTGTTTTGGTACCAGTACTATGCTGTTTTTGGTTACTGTAGCCTTGTAGTATAGTTTGAAGTCAGGTAGAGTGATGCCTCCAGCTTTGTTCTTTTGGCTTAGGATTGTCTCGGCAATGTGGGGTCTTTTTTGGTTTCATATGAGCTTTAAAGCAGTTTTTTCCAATTCTGTGAAGAAAGTCATTGGTAGCTTAATGGGGATGGCATTGAATCTATAAATTACCTTGGGCAGTATGGCCATTTTCACGATATTGATTCTTCCTATCCATGAGCATGGTATGTTCTTCCATTTGCTTGTGTCCTCTTTTATTTCACTGAGCAGTGGTTTGTAGTTCTCATCCTTAATTCTTAGTTCTTGTTGCATATTAGTATAAGCTACATGATTTTTTTTAAGTAGCAGGGCCCAGGCCCCACTCTCAGAATTCTGATATAACTGCTGTGAGGTGGGGTTCAGGCATTGAAATTTTTTAAAAGCTTCCTATGTGATCCCAATGTACAGCCAAGGCTGAGAAACTTTAGTATGGAGATGAACTCCATTGTCCTTCAATTTATGAAGGGTTTTCAATTGATGTTTCTCATTCTCCTACCTCCTCAATTTCCTAATTTATTTATCATCCTTTTGTATTACACATATTTTTGTGAACCACCTCAGATTCTTTTGAGAATAGGCAGAGTTTAATAAGCCACTAAAATGGTGAGCTAGTAAGTCCCAACAATCTCTTCCCAGTATACTAAGATGTTTCCATCAAGTCTATAAAACTTATTTTTAAAGAACATTCATTGCATCCTCTCCCCACAACTCATACCTCAAAGACTTCCTTTAGCTGAAGAAAACAGCAAAGCAGATTTTATTGTTTTTTAAAAAAGACATATATCAAAACTTCAAAAATTTGGGTATCTTATAAAACTTGGTTAGATTTCCCAACATTCTATTAGTCTAAAATTCTGAATGTAGAGCTGACTAATAAAAAAAAGTTCTTTTTAAAAATGAGATTTTTACATCAGGATTGGATTATTGAAATAATAGAGCCACAATTCTTTTAGGACCTGAAATTGTAAGATTGAACCAAATAAAACTGAATCATGTGTTTTAAACTATATATTTGGTCAGAACTCTCTTTAGTGTAGCCAAGTCCTTTGTTCATAATTAAATATTACAATAGAATCTACTATAGTTTTATCTTAATTGAATATGAGCAGTTCTATTAAGCAATTAGGGCACTGAGTTTTTTCTAAAATAAGTAGAAAAATTACATAAAATCTTCCATAATTGATCTAATTTAATTCCATAGTACCAAAATTTACCACAATAATTGTATCAGGGCATGGATGAAGAGACTTCCTCTCAATCATTTCAAAACAATAGTAAATATCAAAGATCACTATCCTGACATAGCAAATGCAAAACTGCTTTCATTGAAACTTCGAAGGGCACAAATACTCCACTTATTCCAACTTATTTATAGAAATTTATTCTCTTCTCTACTTTGGTTTCACAGAACTTCTAATACCTGATTTTTTGACTTCCTTCTGGTTTCACCCTAAAAACCCACCAGAAAGTAAATCTTTTATAAATTTAACAAATTACGTTTTTCAGGACAAAAACATATAATGAGAAAAAAAGGGGACCATTTTCCCACCAAATAGCTCTGAGAGATGTAGGAGCCAGCTCGCTCATATTTCAGGCATGCTGGCAAATTATAAAGTTACATGAGCTGTTACAATATCTTTGTGTTATGGTCTTTCCATTAATAAAATAGAAATTAGAGCATCTCCTACTTTCCTCTAGCCAAGATGGAAGTCATGAGATATTAAACTCTATTCTTTCTGTGAAGAGAAAAGGAAGGGCTGACTATAACCATTAATCTACACAGTAGGAACTTCACAAATACCTAAATTATATATGTTAGGAATTAATAGAGATTTTTAAAGCTCATTAAAAGCTTCCTGAAGTATAGACCAATTTTTTACATATGTAAGACATTATTTTTTAAATTAAAGTAGCAAACTCAAAGATGAATTCATTTTCCCTCCTGCGCTCTATCTCATAACCTCTGGGATAAAGCACATTTTTATTTCCCTGAATTGCTTTTTTTTTTTTTTTTTTTTTTTTTTTCTTAATTGGCCTCTCTGGATAATTCCACAGGATAAAACAGAAAATAGTCTTTGGGATTAGTAACACTGAACAGGTGCGAAATGTACCACTGAAAAGCTAGTTAAACCTCAAAGGTGGACGCTCCAACTATAATTTAAATGAGAGACACACAGCCTCATCAGTGCCCATATGTTGGCCAACTGGGGATGCTCTTATCAGAGCAATCTTTATAAATGTAACAAGCCTGTTTCAATGCTACCCACAGCATGAGGCTGATTTCTATTTTGCATTGTAATAGATTATACAGCTTCAATTTTCAATGGACATGCCCTAACATATTGGGTCTCTCAGGAGACACAGCAGTGGCATTGACAAGGAGGGGCAGAGGGCTAAGCAATACCATGCAATATTTAAAATGTGTGTTTGTGTGTGTGTTTCTTTTTTTTGACAACTAGCAAACTGTGATTACCAAATAGGATGATTCACCACTTCCTGCTGTCAGATATAATAGCATCTTCTATTGTAGAAGCCTGTTACAGAATGACCGTCTAAATATCTTTTGAAAGATATGTGTGTTAACATATTGATCATAAGATACAATGTCTAGCTTGTTATATATGAAAAAATATTGCTGTATAGCTTTTCTTTTTAAAGACTGGAATAGGGTAAGGGAGAATGTGGCACCAAGGGAATAAGGCCAGCACTATACCACAGATCACACTAATACCTGCTGATGTTATGTCACCTTTGTCAGAATGGTCTCCAGGTGGTTACTGAACTAAGTGAGAAACTACAGAGATCAACAATTCGAGTTTGTCCTGGGACTCAGGACTTTCAGTGCTAAGACCGAGAAAGCCCTAGGCAAAGCAAGGCCAGTTAGCAGAACTCCTGGAAATTTGTCTTTCACTTACCATCAGTGCACACTTTGATCTGAAATAGCATAAAACCATATATTAACTACCCAAAAACTGACAACTTTGCTAGGGCACACATGTGATGGTATTTAAAAGAAGACAGAATACTATGATAGGTAGACTTTTCAAGATTACCTATACACACACACACACACACACACACACATATTTGTGTGTATAAATATCTATATATATCTATATATCTATATCTATATATATGTGTTTGGTTGATGGAGTCTGGCTCTGTTACCAAGGCTGGAGCATAGTGGTGCAATCTTGGCTCATTGCAACCTTCCGCCTCCCAGGTTTAAGCGATTCTCCTGCCTCAGCCTCCTGAGTAACAGGCGCTCACTGCTATGCCTGGCTAGTTTTTGTATTTTTAGTAGAGATGGAGATTTCACTGTGTTGGCCAGGCTGGTCTTGAACTCCTGACCTCAGGTGATCCACCCACCTCAGCCTCCCAAAGTGCTGGGATTACAGGCATGAGCCATCGCACCAAGCCCCTAACCATTATATCTAGGCAAATAATTTCTTGACCATTTTCTAAATGTTTGTATGAGAATTGGGCACTATGATCTTTGAGATGACTGGGAGGTCTTGCCAATATGATCTCATACCAGACGGAAGGGAAATCAAAACTGTATTGGGTTGGGTTTTACTAATCTCAATCTTGATGGAATTGTTGATGTTACAATCTTAGCAAAATGAAAGACCAGATATCACAGATTTGAAAATTGTACTGCATTGGACTAGGGTATTCCAATAGGATTTTCCTTTTGGAGGCCATGATGAAGGTTACCCATTGTGAGTGACCAGTATCCTAAGGAAGGGGGGATTCCCAGGGTCGATCACCCTGAAAAGCAGCAGCGCCAGACAGAAAAGGAAGCAGGCAGGGAAGCAGGTTGTGAGGCACCCTAAGGGCAGACATGATCTGAGTGAAACCACATTTAGCACTAATCCAGGATGCTCATCTTCTAAACCCCCAGAATCTTTAGTAAGATCTTGTAAAACACCTGCAGGTTAGTCTAAGCCAGACTACACAAAGTTAGAGGAAGGGGTTAGCATTGTTTCCACACTTGGAATCAAGGGTTAAAACAGTGTTTCTCAACTTTTTTGTTGTTGTTGTTACCAACCCTCTAAGAATCCTTGTTAGGCAATTTTCCCCTAATCACCTCCCTTTATGAAATTTTAATATTACAGATAGACTGTATATATCTTTTTACATACCCATATGCACTTCTGTGCCTTATACATAAAAAGAGTAAGGTATTATCACCCCCCCAAAACCAATTTTCACCCCTGTGGGTTTGCTATCACCCCTATTGAGAATGCATGGGTTGGGGAAAGCATAACTGCTCCAGAGACATTGCATTCTAAGAATATCAAGAGGTGACCTGCAGTGGAGCAAGTAGCAACTCACTGGGCAGAGTAGAAAACAGAAGACTGATAAAACCTGAGAAGACAACCTCGAGTTGTAGAGTACTTAAACATTTCCGGGTGGAACTTGGTGAGAGACTGGATTCCCTGTAGTCGAACTTGATGACAGTTCTAAGTTATCATAATATGGTTATTAAAGGAAATGTATTTTCATTTTGTCATTATAGGCTGGTAAGCCTAGGGAACATTTGGCTTACAAATGTAAGTGGGACATATATTTGACAAAAAATGATGAAACTGGGACTCAAAGCTCTCAGTAAAAATGAAACACATACACTCAACTGTACCAACAAAAAGGCATATATGTAGAAAGGAATGAAATAATGGCATTCACAGCAACCTGAGTGGAAATGGCATTATTCTAAGTAAAGTGCCTCAGGAGTAGAAAACCAAACATCATATGTTCATACTCACAAGTAGGAGCTAAGCTATGAGGATGCAAAGGCATAAGAGTCATACAATGAACTTTGGAAACTCAGGGAAAAGGGTGGGAGGGAAGTGAGGGATAAAAGACTACAAATTTGCTGCAGTGTATACTGCTCAAGTGATGGGTGCACCAAAATCTCAGAAATCACCACCAAAGAACTTACTCATATAACCAAACACCACCTGTTCCCCCAAAACCCTATGGAAATAAAAAACAAAACAAAACAAAAGGCATATATGATGAAATGTAAACAGAACATAGTGATTAAATGATTAGTACTTCTGAAAACAAAGCAAAAGTTGTCATAATTGATGAAGAGCAATCCTGTAGAGTGTTTCCAGTGCTAGGGCTTGACTAATGTCATGGTAAAGATTGTCAGAAATAATAATATAAGAGTCAAAATGCCATGGCTAAGATTTATGTATTACAAACTCTATCCACCTTCAGTCTTTTGCATCAGAAATTGTGTTGTCTGTTCCGTGGGAAATAGCATGTTGCATAGTGGGAAATGGATTGTGCTG
This sequence comes from Macaca fascicularis, assembly GCF_037993035.2. Lineage (NCBI taxonomy): Eukaryota > Metazoa > Chordata > Mammalia > Primates > Cercopithecidae > Macaca > Macaca fascicularis. Next base: position 127,236,455 of record NC_088377.1, on the reverse strand, counting down.
AGGAGATCTGAGTTCTCTTTCCAGCTGTGCTACCCTGGGCTCCTGGTTCTTCACTTGCTAGCTGTCAATTCGCTAATCTGTAAAGTGAGGGGACTAAAATAAATGGTCTCTAATATACTCTTCCACCTCTAACATGATTTAAAGATAGGAAATTACATACTTTGCTTTCCTTTCTTAAGCAGCTAATATTTGATGGGCCTTTAAGTAGTTACTAAGCATCTCCCACTTTCCACATTGTACTAAGTACTGAGACAGGGTTGGATTAACATCATTCATTCAATGTTGTCTCCTTTTTCTACTCAAAAATATCACAATTTATTGTATACAAAATAAAAGGTAAGACCTTAAAAGCCAGTAACCCAGAGAGAAGCATGCAGTAGTGTAAATTTATACCTAGATGTAAATATCGGATTTTTTCCTACTAGTAGAGTTGGCAAAGAGAAAGGGAAAAAAGACCAGGAGGCTTGGGACACCTAATTTGGAAGGAGGACATGTGAGTAAGAGAGCAACTACCTGGGAAGCCAAGGCTGTTACTGATGGTACCCTTGACTTAACACACTTGGATATATCCTAAGCACCCCAATAGGCTAGTGTGACTTAATGCTTGGGCATGGGTTTTATGATATCAAATTACCTAAAGATAGAGTCAAAACCTTAGCCACCGTCCTAGTATGAAAAAAAAAAATATGACAGGAATCGGCTTCAATTGTTTAAAATATGGAGCACCGAGTCTATGATTGACATGGCCTTCAGGAAATTAAAATACATCCACAAGTTTTGTCACTTCAAGCTTTGCTTGTTCTTAAATAACACTAGTGAAAAAGTTCTTATATAACACTAGTGAAAGTTGTGTAGTTAGAGGAAAAAAATTTTCTGTTGGAAACCAGAAGTTCCAAGTAATAGAGATATTATTTTTTTGATTTTGAGTATTCTTATTGGTAAATATACCACTGGTCAGATCTGAGTTAAAAACAAAAACAAAAACTTGATTTATTTTGTTACAGTAAAAGCAGCAAAAAAGTACTAAAACTACTATCCCGCTTTTGTATAACTCTAGCAAATGTAACTGAAGAAAATACTTTCACTTTATTTTATCTCTAGGGAATGAAGTCTGCAGCCCACCATTACAGCCCACGTTCTGAAACAACCTCCCACTGAGCTCTGTGATCTCCAGCCACACAGAGCTGCTTGCTGGTCCCTCCATCTAGGGCCTGTGTTCCCATGGTACAGTATGCACCTCTTTGCCCTTTATGCTACCACTAGTCACTTAACTGTCTGTTCCTCCCTTGGACTGTGAGTTCCCAAAGGCAGAAACCATAATTATTCATCTTAGTCTTTCCAGCATCTAGCACAAGATCTGCATAATGTATGTGCTTGATTAGTGTTAATTGAATGAAAGTAAACTACTTTTATTTTCAGTGGCCTTCTAATTATGTAAAGCAGTATAATTCTAATGCATACCAGAGTCCTAAATGTAACATAACAGTATATCTCTGTGTTTTAGACATTTTAAAAAGAGAAGTGAATTTTAGTGAAGTACATATTTTCTAATTATGTAAACATAAAATGTCCTCAAATTACCCCAATTTTCTCATGCGCCCTTTTATGTGAGTATGTAGGAAAATGGGGCCTCCTGTTATTATCTGTCCTGTTTGGTTTTAATTAGAGTTGTTAACATATAACAAAACATGCAAACATAGGAAACATCTAGATGACTATAGCTTTCATTTTTTATTCCCATATTTGGAGGCACATAGATATAGTCACTTGGTACTTAAATATTTCTTTTCAAAATATTAACAGACAGGAAAAAAATACAAATAGAAATGCTAGTAATTTTAATGAGAGCTAGCTCTAAAAATCCAAGATTAACTCCATCTCAAATACCATAAATAAATACTTATTTTTCTGGACCGATGATTATCTGGAGCCAGCATCAAACAGAGCTATGACAAATGTTTTAGGACATTTTCCTGAGCAATAAATAAAAAAACAAATATAATGAAGGACAAATACTAACCCTGTGATTCCTTTCTTCTGCCCTTCACTTGACCAGTTCTATGTAATATGTTATCTGCTGTAGTATCCATGCACAGATTACACCTGCTATCATGAACTAAAGAACTATGATGCATTTTTGAAGTATTGTTGATAATCCTAGCTAAATTTTTACACAAGAAAACAAGCTCAGGATGGCAAGCAATTTCACAGATCTCAAAAAGGTCGTATTGAAGTGAAAAACCTATTAAGTTATTTTGGAATCTGTTGATTATTATGTAAAGCTTCAATCCATTTCTGAATATTAATGAATTTTTTAATAAAGTTATAATTGTCTTTCTTCCAAATATGTTTATAATTTACAACTCTACTTATATGAATGCTCAAAGTAGTTTACAATTAAAATACTTATGTGAGACTGTTAACTATAAAGTGAGTGAGAAGAGATAATCATGTAATTCAATGGTTCTCAACTTGGAGCAATTTTGCTATCCAGGGGACATTTGGCAATGTATAAAGACATTTTTGGTTGTCACAGCTGGGGTTAAGGGAGCTGGATGGGTGGATTGTTACTGGTAGTGGGTAGAAGCCAGGGTTGCTTGTAAATGTCCTACAATGCACAGGACAGCCATTCCTCCTACTTCAACAAAGAATAATGGTGTAGAAAAAGGAACAATAATTCAACCTGAAACCAGGTGTAATTAACATTACTAAACATTAAAGTTATCTTTGGCTTATTGCCTGGCAAATCACAATCAATAGAAGATACCTAATAATAATTTTGCAAAGATTATTTAAGTGTTCTCTATATACCTGGGTTTTCTGTTTGTTTTGTTATTGTTTTTGGATCATCTACAAAACCAAAAACTCAAGAGTAGTTTGTCAGTTGTGATGATACTAGGCAGCCAAACTAAGGTATTTTAAGAGTAGAACTTAGAAGGGTATATTGATAGTTCTCAAACTTTAATGTAAACAAGATTCTCCCAGGAAGCTTGCTTAAGATACAGTTCTAGGAATTCTTGTTAAGAGATTACTATTTAATAGACATCAGCTCAATTGACCACATCTTGAGAAACATTAATTTAGTAGGACAAATGATTAAGTAAGCCTTGCATCAGCATTTCTCAAACCTGGACCATCAGAATTACCTGGGGAATGTCTCCAGATTGGAAATATATAAGTATTCCCAGACATTCCCAGAAATTCTGATTCAATGGGTCTTGAAATGGGGCCCACACAACTATGTATACTTTAAATCCCCCAGTTGATTATATTGATGAACCAGGGTTTAGATTAGCTACCTGGATTACTCGTATAAAATATTATTTGTCCTAAATTCATTTTTGGTGGAAGCTAAATGAAAGTCTTTTCAAAGGTGGATTTTCTGGACAGGTCTTGGGCTAAGTGTAGGGCAGGTTTTATGTTTAGGTTTTAGCCCCAATTACCCAGCTTACTAGCTATGTAATCCTGAGTGCTTGACAAATCAGCTCTCTGAGTTTCTTCTTTGGTAAAATGGGAATACGACCCACTATGCAAAGGAATTTTACAGGTTGGTTAGAAAAGTGCCTGGCATAGTGTAAGCACTCAATTAACAATTATAAACTTTAAAGAAAGATAGATATCTATACACATATAGATATAGCTTGTCAGCTATTCTAGAATCAATATTAATACTATGCATAAAAGTTAAAGAGCTTAGAATTATATTCTTGCCTAGAGAGTTATGACCCTCTATTAAATAAGCTGGCTATCAGAAGCACTCCACAGAAATACTCCAATATATTTACAAGTCAATTTGTATACTTCAACTTCAGCAGACACTGTGGAGAAATAAGCAACAGGTAGACTCTATAATGGCCTTTATCCCTACCTCTTGGTCATCACAACTTTTTTGTTATTTCCTCCCCTTGAGTGTTGGCTGAACTTATTGACTCACGTCATATGAATAGACTATGAAACAAGTGATAGGATGTCACCTCTGCAACTGGGTTACAAAAAGATTGTGGCTTCTGTCTCTAGTGCCCTATCTGCTCCCTCAATTACCTGCTCCAACAAAAGATAGCTGCCCTGTGGAGAGGCCCAGGTGGCAAGCAACTGATGCCCCTGACCAAAAGGCGAAGAAAATCTGAGGCCTGCCAATAGCCACATGAGTGAACGTGTAAGTGGATCATCCCCTAAGTTAGCCATTAGATGAAGGCAAACCACACTGACCATTTGATGGCAGCCTTATGACTCTGAGCTGGGGCACTTAGCTAAGCTGTGCTTAAGTCCTGGCCCACAGACATTGAGAAACAATGTTTGTTGTTTTAAGTTGCTAAGTATTAGGAACATTTGTTACACGACAATAAATAACCAGAACAAATGACGTCAACATTCTGCTTATAAATTCAAGGATGTGATAAACCTTTGAAAAAAGAAAGGTCACTGTGAAAGAGAATGTATTTCAAAATATATGCTTGGATAAAGTCAAAGAAACCATCACGGTAATTCATATCATTTGGCATATCAGCTTTATTATTCACAAGCAAAAGGGCCTGTACTGTATTCAGTAGGTCTAGGCACAGCTGCAGATATAGCTAATATGGAAGTTTTCTGCAACAATGCTTGTAAGTGGCCACAACACAAGAAAAGGGTTGGTTCTAAAAGTGGCATTTAATTGGTTAAGATCACAGTGATTTCTTAGGAAGTGAATGGCCAAGTTGACATTAATATGAATGTTTTGAGACCTTAGTGATCACAGAAATTCTGAGGTCACATAATCTCAACAAAAATCCTAAATCACAGAGGAATTGGCAATTTAAATAAGAAATTAGTTAGTTCACCACATTCAGAAATGGCTTCTGTGAAATTCTTGACTAGGAATTCCTTCCACTATCCTAGATTTGGTTTTGTTAAGACCATAAAGACATGTGTCACTTACCAGGCCACTTAGCATACTCTTTCAAATTGGGTTCTTTCCTTTGGAAAATCATAAATTTTCCAGAGGTAATTTGACCCATATGGGCTACCATCCCTGAAGGTAAATTTGCACTTGTTTACAAGAATTTTAACTAGGTTGTCATTGAGAATGCCTCATTACCTTTATAGCAATAATCAACTGAAAGGATGGCCAAGGCTGACCAAAAAGATCTGGCTGATTTGCTCCTGTGACTTTTTCTTCCACTGAGAGGCCAATGTCAAGTGCTCAACCATAATTTCAAAATTAGACAGTCTTAAAAGACAGCAGGCATATACTCTGAACACTGCATGGCCACACTGATCATTTTACCCAATTTTAAAATAAAATATCTTTTTTCTTTTTAATTTATGACATTAAACTACAGGTGGTTTCTTCCAGAAAGTGGGAGTAGAGGTTTAAAAAAAGTCAGACTAATCAAACTACCTTTATGTGTTTCCCAACTCTATTATATAATTTCTATTTCCATTTCAATATTACCTCACTTCTCTAAGTGTTTGTTTTTCACCTATAAAATTGGATAACTAACAATATCTACCTTGTGTCATTATAAATAATAAATGAAATAACCCAAATAATGTATTTATTATTATTTTCCTAACAGAGCAACTGCTCTGTAAATGCAAGTTATGATAATATAAGTAGTAATTATTCTATGTCATCTCAGATCAAATAATATGTGGAATTTAATGTCCTTTCCTTTTTGACCAATTGTGACATTGTCTAAACATTGATGGAAAATCATTTGAAACCTAGAACTTCATGAGCTAAAGGATCATTCAACTGAGAAGGTGATGAAAGGCTATTAGACATACAAAGACACTCAAAGTTAACATTGAAAGTCTCTTTCTGAAAGAAATACTAGGTGATATACTCCAATTACAGAAAAATGAATTCAGGAGAAGCAGAGGAAAGAAACAATGCCATGCAAAAGCTAGTAAAACTTAATTCTAAATAAGTATTAGTTTTTAATCAGTGTGTTTAACAAGTGGATTCTCTGTCTCCTTTATTGTAATTTGATTCTTTCATGCATGAAGATCAAAGATATGAGCCAATATATTTCATGAAGAAAAATTGAGTATTGATATTTTGGGGGATATTCGAAACACAAAAACATAAAAAGGAAAGTTAACCAGAACCCTTGCCAATGATAATCTTTAATATTTGTGACCATCTTTTTATGTTCTGTGTATAATTTTAAATAACTGGGATTTGTGTTATACATTCTATGTAAAAATAAGTTTCAGTAGCCACTTGGGAAAAAATAATCCAAAGAATATCAGGCATGAGAGGTAGGAGGAAGAAATGAGAGAAAGGAGAAGGAAATAAAAGCATATCAATCTCCTGTTGAGAAAGATGACTTAGGTGCTGGTTAAATATTGATATTGAATATAAAGTACAAATTAAATTTTGTGTTCTTAAAAGTTAGATTTTCTACTATAAGAAAGATAGTAATGGTCTAGGATATAACTGCACAAAAGATAGAGGTTTAAAAAGTAAAGATCATACATGTAACATTAAACCAATAAAGTTGAAATGCATGATATACTGAGAAAGTTTAAATGATAAAAACTATCACAACATAAGTAGAGTATCTGAGTAGAATATAATCAATCAAATATATTGAAATCACAACTTAAAAGTATGTCCTGGCCCTCAAAACTTACTAAGACCTAATTATTTTACAAATGACATGTACAAACCTTCAAGGAGCACGGAATTCCCAACTTACACAAATCATTACAGAGTATAGGAAAATATAGCAAGCTACTAAATTTATGTTATGATTCACATAAAACACTGGAGTCAAATATAGCTAATGATAGCAAATAATCATCTCAGATAGCAAATTATAAGACAAAATCATTTATGTACAAACATTGATAGCTTGTCTAGAGACTTGCATAATTAATTATAATATAATAAGAAAACCAATTATAATACAATAAGCATAATAAGAAAAAGTATGCCATTTCCAATAGACACAAAACTGACAAAATAGCTAGAAATATAACCAGTTAATTTTTTTAATCCATGGGAAAATACAGAATGTTACTGAAGAACCTTTAAAAGCCCTTTAATATATGAAAAGATATTCCGTATTTATAGATGCATAAACTCAGTATTTTGGCTGCCAATTCTTATCCTATTAAGATATCAATTCAATTAATCCCAAACAAAATCCCAATACAATTTTTCATGGGAGTTGAAAACCTAATTCCAAAATTCACGTATAGGAGTAAATGCATGATGATAGACAAGACAATATTTAAAAATAATATAAGATGGCTTTTCCCTGTTAGATATTAAAGTATATGATAAGGTATTGTGATTAAAACTGTGTAGAATTGGCTAAGGCATAAACAAATACATCAGAGGGATTAAAAAGATAATTCAGAAATTGACCCATGCATATTTGGGAAATTAGACCATGATAGATGTAGCATTTCATATTAATGGAGAAATGACAGATTATTCAACAAGTACTTCTCAGATGATTGCCTAGTTATTTAAAAAAAAACAGTTATATTATTCCATAGCAATTATAATATTAAGTTCTGAATGGATTAAAAATACCTAAATATAAAAGACAATACAAGAAAATAATAGAAGAAAGTATAAATGATTATGTTTCTGTTTTTGAAACAGGGAAGATCTTGGGATAAGACACTAAAAATTGATAAATTTGGCTGCATCAAGTGTTAGGATTTCTGATTGATAAAATGTGATACTAATCAAATAAATAGATGTAGACATTCTAGGAGAAAATAGTTGCAAGGTAATGACAAAAGATTTTCATTGATAATATATAAAGAATTCCTACAAACCAATAAGGAAAGGACAAGTAGTGCAATAAAAAATTAGCAAAAAAAGGAATGATCAATTCACAGAAGAGAAAATACATATGGCCAATGCAGGTACATAAATGTATTCAACTTCACTAATATTCGGGGAAATAAAAATTCAAACAACATATTCATCTATCAGATTGTCAAAATATTAAAACATTTAATGGTGTCAATTGTGAGGGTGTAAGGAATGTGATAGTCTCATACGGTTTAAAATTTAAAATGTGCATAATACATTTCTAGTAGCAATTGAGCATGTACCCTAAAAAGTACTGTGCCTGGGAATAAGGTGACTTGAGTAAAAATGTTTGCTACAAAAGACGGAAGCAACCTATTTCTTAGGATTACCAGTATTATATCACTATAAGTATAAAGCATCAACTATTAGTATATCAATATTAAGCATGCCGTATTAGGAAGCAGTTAAAAAGGAGGATTTGGACTAACAGTTAAATGTGTAAAAACCCTTTACTGAGTTATAAATGCATGTTTTAGACTGGTATATATATACAATATATATATAAATACAATTTATATTTTGCAAAATCACAGAGCAACAGTATTTATTTTTCATAGATACATGTGTCTATGAATACTTAAAATGGTCTGATACAAGGAGCAGCAAACGATAGCTTGCCTGGTTTTGTGAAGTCTGCGTCCTAAGAGTGGTTTTTACAATGACAAATGGTTGGCGGAATAATCAGAGGAAGAAAATATTTTGAAGCACATATATAAAATGCCAATTTTGTTGTGCACAAAGTTTTACTAGAATACATCTACAATCATTTGTTTACATTTTGCTGATGGCTGCTTTCAGTCTCCAATGGAGGAGTTGACTAGCAGGTAACAGAGACTATAAATATACTTGTAGATATTTAATTAATTAATTAAATTAGAATTTCATTAACACTACATACATGCATAAAATATTTACTCTCTAACCCTTTACAGAAAATGGTTGCTGAAACTGAGTGATAAGCACAAATTATAGTAGCCAAAGAGAGCTTTACCTTAGTAGTTGATTTTAAAATAGAATGAAGTCAGCCTGGGTGACAAAGCAAGACCCCATGTAGAAGAAGAGGAGGAAAGAAAAGGAAGAAAAGGAGAAGAAGAAGAAAAAGAATAAGAGGAAGAGGAGGAGAAGGAGGAAGAAAAAGAGGAGGAGGCATAAGAAGAAGGAGGAGGAGAAGCATGAGGAGGAGGAGGAAGAGGAAGAAGAGGAGGAGGAGGAGAAATGATGCTATCTCATTTATTGGTTGGATTTCTGAAACAAACCAGTCTTTAAAAAGAGGGAAATCACTCAGATAAGCTGAAAATGTATAGGCCCAATGCAAATTCATTTGTGTGGCTTGATTCATTTGTGGACTGTCAACAAATCCACATCTGGGCTCCACTTCCCTGGGCTGTCTGCACTAACAGGTCCAAATTTTTTCACAAGAGAACTGTCAACAATTCCTGGGGCCTTGGATTCTCTATTTGAATTCAGAAAAAGAAGCTAGCATCTTCATTCCAATAATCATACTCAACACATTCCAAATTGGGGAAAGAGACAGACAGATTGATAGGGAGGGGTATTTTCTCATTACCCTTGTTTAGAATTGCCAGCAGGTGGTGATTAAGAAAAAAAAAAAAAGGTGTAGTTTCAGTATAGCTTTTAAATTCTCCACAGAAACAAAGCACTTCTTTGTTGTCTGCACCAGGACTGACCTCTGCTGGCCTGTCTTTGGTGAGCCACTGATCCTAGAAGGAGCTTGAGAATCACTCTAGAGTACTGAGTAGTCAGAATCCCACAGGTGAACCAATAATTGAAGTGGGAAGATAGCAACACACCATCTTAGGCTTTGACCCCTGTAAGGCACCTGGACCATGAAGCTAAAGCATTCTTTTTGTTACCAGAAGAGGCAGTGAATACTGCAGATTTCTAATTATGTAATTAAACACTCATGTTAAACATAAAGAAAAGCATGTGGTTGAGTTTCAGATAACTCTGGATTTAAATTCTATTACTTATTAGGGGTGTTTTCTTTGATAAGTTCCCCCATGCCTTCATTTTTTCTCTTTTAATAAGTTTGACATCAGAGAGTCATTTTAAAGATTAAATGAGATTAGTAATACAGATAGTCTACTACTTAGTAAATAATAGGTGCTTAATAAATGTTACCTAGTGTTGTTTTTTACTGTGCTAGAAGTATGGCATAAAGCCAACAACATGGAAAGCTTCTTGTGATTATTAGATAATGCTAGTTAAAAGGAACGAGTAATGAAGGACAGACTGTTCTGTGGTTCAGTGTTCGCTTTTCGTTCTCTGCTGGGGTTTTTTTTTTTCTTTTTTCTTTTTTTCCCAGCACAAGTCATTTTGTGGGGCAATGGTTTTGATGTTGCTAGCCTATAATAATTTGTCTACAATAAAGTCTTGTTTCCCTTAAAGCTGCTTATCTCTTGTGTAGAGAAACTGACTACATTGGTAGCCCAAATAAACGTCTCTCGAATGGCCCTTTGCAAATGTGACTTTGAAACTCTCCCCATCAAGAGGTGGAGTCCATTTCCCCACCTCTTGAATCTGGGATGCCCTTCTGACCTGTGTGACCAACAGAATATGGGGGAAGCCACAGCACACCAGTTCCAAACCTAGGTTTTTAAGAGAGTACCTCCACTGTCTCAACCTACTGCATCTGTCATTAAGAACAAGCCTGGGCTAGTCTGCTGCACAACGAAGGACAATGTGGAGAAGAACTGAAGCACCCCAGTCTCCAAGTGGGCTGGTGCCTGATTTTGCTAGAAAGCCCTACCTACATAGGCAGAGCTGCTACTCGACCTACAGCTGACCAGAAATACAGAAGTCCATCTGAAACTAGAAGAATGCTCTCGATGCCATAGACATCTGAGTCATAAACAGTTTGCTATGCAAACCAGTTCACCTTATCTATATGCTTTTTCTTAAAATAACATGTTTAGTTTTCACATTTCTCTCTTATACGTCCTTAATTAAGAATAAGTATTTGATTTCAGTGAGTATAGAAAAATTCTAACAAAAAGCAGGTGAAAAAATGGTCATCTCCAATTTTTGATAAAACTAGGCTCACCACTTTGGACCTACTTTTGATTGGCCTTTTTGTATTCCTTAGAAAAGGTTTGTGCCTTTCTCTTCTATGTTTTTTTTGGGTTTTTTTGTCTATGTTTTGTATCACTCAGTTATTTTGTTGTTCAGGGAGAAAAGAAATGTACAAATAGCCAGACAAAATATGCACATTTTTTTCTAATGTCAGCCTTCAGAAAAACAAAAAGAAAGAAAATAAATAACGCTTTTACTTACTCTTGTTCCTTTAGGAATTATTTTGTTTTCAACCTGGGATGTTCTCGACAATTTCAATTGGAATTGGTTTTAGTTCTATTCTCACAACTGTTAACTCTTAGACCAGTATGTGACTGAGCATCTTCCACTTTAATTGATCTAATTTGCATGCATAATTTTGATGGAATTATTCATGGTAAAGTGCACCTTTGGGCTTTACAATAGTCCCCTTTTATTTTTTTTCTGTGAATCCATTGCACCATTGCATTAATTTACCTGCAAATTCCTCCTTTCTCTAGGCACTTCTCTTGGTTATGTAAATACTTTTATACAGATTTCCCATTACAAACTGTTTGGAAACACTGTGCTCTCTCATTTCTTTCCTGTTTAGATTGGGAATGGGTCTTGGAAACTTCAAAGTTGCAATTTTTAATGATTTTTTTCTGATAAATTGGAGGTTTTTGTCATATCTCTGATTCACTAATAACGTAAATGTAATAAACACTAAAATGATGATTACAGCATCCTAGTCCTGAAGATTCTAGTTTCACTTTCAACACAATTTAATCATAGTTTCCAAGGTGCATTAGTAATAAAATACAAGGTTTTAAATATCATTTGATGATGATTTATTCTACAATCCACTAGTTGGAGTAACAATTGAAGAGTGCAAGTATAGGAAATAGTTGTGATGGCAATAAATTTCTTTATTCTAATTCTGTATGGCATCAGTATCCTGAGGTCACTAGTAGTGTCTCTAAGATGCTTGAATTGAGACCTAACAGCCTCTCAAACAGGCTAAAGTTTGTGGAGATCATCAAACATATTCAATCAATCAGTCAATATAGCTCACTATACTATTGCATTATTCTTTAATTATTTGTTCCCATGCTTATGTTCCTCCTAGATTGTGTGCTCCCAGAAGTCATGGATCTGCCTGAAATACAATAGATATTTAATTAATGTTTGAGAGAGGGAAGGAGAAAGAGAGTGAGGGAGGGATGCAGGGAAGAAAGAAGGAAGGAAGGAAAGAAGGAAGAAAGGAAGGAAGGAAGGGAGGAAGGAAGGAAGGAAGGAAGGAAGGAAGGAAGGAAGGAAGGAAGGAAGGAAGGAAGGAAGGAAGGATTTAGCACATATGCACGTATGTAATTGTGACTATAAGATTTACAAAACAGAGTAATCACATTGCAGATATTGCAACTAGACTCAAGTACATAAGCATGTACACACACACACACATATATATTATATATATACACACACACAAATATATATATATATATATTTTCAGTGAGGACCAGTCTTTGCTTTAGCAAATCAAAGCAGCCAATCTGAGTTTTGTGCTGAGTCTTATAGGCTGACCCAGGCAAGAAGAAAGTAATGGGGTGGGAGAGAGGAGAGAAAACTTGTTGCTTTTAGCTGATACCAGCTGCCGAGTAATAGTAGTCTTAATCAGACTTCAGTCTACCTTTTTAACCCTTGAGGTTTAACTCCATTCTCCTTTTCTCCTGTGTGGTAGGGAAAGAAGGGTGAAGTTAATTCAATTGTTTCTTTCTTTCCTTCCTTCCTTCCTTCCTTCCTTCCTTCCTTCCTTCCTTCCTTCCTTCCTTCCTTCCTTCTTTTCTTCCTTCCTTTCTTTTTTCCTGTCTTCATTCCTATCTTCTTTCCTCTCTTCCTCATCTTTTTTCCTGTCTTCCTTCCTGCCTTTTTCTACAAAGACAAAAAAAGTCTTGAAAAAGGCTCAGGATATATACGTCTACCATGAATGTGAAATATATTACTACATGGTCAAAAACCTGGTAATTTGGTTCACATTACAGAATTACCCTGATTTTGTATACAACTAATCAGACTTAAAGATTTATAACTGATTGATTCCAACAATTTCTGATCTAAGAAAACAACATCATGAGGCATTAGTTACACTTAGTACAATGCACCTGTACTGAATAAATAGGAAACTGTAAATTGTTGAGTTGCCCTCATAGTGCCTTCTGATCTATATCAGATTATATCTTGAAATATTAATATTTTGGCTGACAATGTGGTATGACTCCCATAGGCTGAATTGAATATGGATGAGCTTTATTAAGGAGCTGGATGATTGATGCCAAATAAACAGCATCATAAGTGTTGGTGCTTATTCCTGAGATATATGTAATCTTCAGGAAGAGATTAAGCCAATGTATGTATTAGGAAGGTGGTAGATTGAGGTATTGCTGGGGAGTGGCTATATTTAACTTACTCAGCGCTATAACATCATACTCTAAAATAAGGACAAATATCTAAAAGAAAATCTTCATGACCCCAACCTTCACTGGTCTGAACATAACCTGCATGTTAAAATGTGTTATCTTACTGTCAGTCATAAAGAAAACTCAAGATAATTCTTCCCATATGGTGCTGTGCATTTAATTCTCTTTAACAGAGCCACCTGAGTATGTACAAAGTCAGTGATGGAAACAGAAGCTATTTACTTTGATGGCATTAGTCTTGAATCATTTATCACTGCCAATACTCAACAAAACTGCTGGGGCCAGATCCTGTTGATACATTATTACATTCTGAACCTGTCACCTTATTTCTTGCATGCAATAAAAATGAACTCAGCATCATGACTTTCATACCAACTTTCTTCTTTTTTGGTAAACGGTCATCTTTAATTTTGATTATGTAGAAGGATGATTGCAATGAGCTTGTTTTTCTTCTGCCCCATACTTTTTATCACCCATATACCTTTGCTGCCCTTCAGCCCTGCTCCTTCATCTGAGTACCTCAAAAATGCCAGAAGAGCATTTTCACTTTCTCAGATGTCAGCTTGCTTCCAACTTCATTCACACCCCAGACTGCCTCCACTACCTCCTCTGGTAATCTAGCCAGAGTCTGGGTCTACCTTGATCACTTTCATCTATAATGATTACAACATAGATCTGATGGGAATAAGGCCAGTGGTCATACTCCCATATTTTATTATTGGAATGAATGATTTACGTAGTGTTGTCTCAGATTACAATGCTAGTCCTAACCAAGCATGTCATGAAAACTTGGTTTTGTCAAGCTCTGTTTTTGGTTTTTTTGTTCCTGTACTCTCTTGTCCTCTCTTCTTTTCTTCTATTTTTGACAAATAAAACTGAGAAATATTCCAGAAAAAAAGAGTAATTTTTAATCCCCTTTCTTTAGCATCAAGTTGTTTCTCCAATTTAACATTCATAATTCTCTTAGCACTTAATTGTCCCTACAAGCCTGCCAACAGTGGAAAAGCAGGTAATTAAGAAGGGTGAAAATTTAAGCCACAGAAAATATGTAAAAGGATTCTATTTCTGATAACTAGGAATCAGTGGGGTAGTTACTGTTGCCTATAATTTAGTAATATAAGATGTCTATTTAAGTCATTAATTCTGATACAATATCCTGAATTTGAGGGAATGTTTTATTTTTGTTGAAGGTTAAAAATACTGCTTAGTGGCATGCCAGGGCCTATGAGCTGTATATTGGATTTAAGCTATAATTTATTCCTTTAGGAGCTGACAAAATTTTAAAAATAGGATTCTGCTGCAACTGTTACACATTTTAAACACATGCTAATGGAAGCTGATGGTTACTAACTATCACAGAAAAATTTACTGTGTTTACCTGTTTGTGAGAGTGCTAAGGGCAGCAAGCTGAGAATAAACTCTTAAGTCTGAGAGACAGAGAAATAATTACTTGTTTGCCTCAAAAGTGTATGGAATGAATATTCATGGAGTTATTATACTGTGTGTAAGTAATTTTGTTTTCTGATTGGCGGGTGTATGATGAAGAAAGAATTAAAATGCAAAAGGGGTCAGAAGACAAATATACAGAAAAATGCTATTTCCCCAGGCTCACTACAGTGTGTTGTAAGGAAAGATGGATCCAGCTGCCAGCAAAAACCATGAAAAAGAAAATCATCAAATAAGTAGGACTAAGGAAGTGGCCTTCTCTCATAGACGCAAGGTTCTTAGATAATATGGGATGACTCAGGTAATGATTATGATGAATGCTCACTCCACAAAAGACACTACTAACTCATGCCATCCTCACAATAATTCTATTGAATGAGTTCATACTCACATTTGTTTATTGTGCAGAAATTGAGGTATATAGAATTGATCTAGGCCCCTTGGAACTAGTATTTGAATCAGTCATTCTGTAGTCCAGGTCCATATTCTTCAATACTTTGATACATTGCATCTATGGAAAGTAGTAACAAAAGTAACACACACACACACACACACAGACATACACACACAACTTTACATAAACAGGTAAATGAAATGCATTTTCTCATCAAAATTAATATTCCTGACATTGATCAATCTCTTTATTTTGAGTGATTTTCAAAATCCAGATTCAATTTTTCACAATTAAGCATATTCTCAAAGAAGTTATGTAACCACTGAAGGAAATTCTGAAGGAGCAGTTCCAAAGGGGTTTTAAACATTTGTAGATATAACAGGGACCCTAACATGACAACTTTAGAGACAAATGTGTGAGTTGAGTGTTCACGCCTAATATACTGGTTTTTTAATTAGCCATATTATCTTAGAGTCATAATTTTTAGAGAAATTGTATTTACAAACACCAATGAAAAGTTATACAACATATTTAAAAGTAAACTCTAAATGTACTAAAATTGTAAGTATGAAAAGAGAAAGCTAAAAAAAAAAAGTTAAAAGCTAATAGAATAAAACCTTTGAAATCTTTGTTTAGAGAATCATTGCTTTTAAAAGATTAAATTTTAAAAAACACAAGCATATGAAGGCTGGGAATTGATAAGCTGAATTATATCAAAATTAATTAAATAGTCCACGGACACCCTTAGATAATGCTGACAGACAAGTGACAGACTAGCAAAAGATATCTGCAATGCCTAAAACTTTCAAGGATTTCATATGTAGAATATTTGGGGAAGTCCTGCAAATCTAATAAAACAAGCAATCTAAAGAAAAAAATATATACAAAGGACATAAATAGGCACTTGAAAGTAGGGGAAATCCATATGGTTAATACATATATGTATGAAGAGATATTTTTCTTCTTCTTTTTTTTTTTTTTGAGAGGGAGTCTCGTCCAGGCTGGAGTACAGTGGCACGATCTGAGCTCACCGCAACCTCCGACCCCCGGGTTCACGCCATTCTCCTGCCTCAGCCTCCCGAGTAGCTGGGACTACAGGTGCCCGCCACCACACCCGGCTAATTTTTGGTATTTTTAGCAGAGATGGGGTTTCACCGTGTTAGCCAGAATGGTCTCGATCTCCTGATCTCGTGATCCGCCCGCCTCGGCCTCCCAAAGTGCTGGGATTACAGGCGTGAGCCACTGCGCCCGGCATGAAGAGATTTTTTTCTAAGAAATTCAAAATGAAATAAGCTATGACATCATATTAAGAAAACTTAGAAAATGTGATAATATGACCAATGCTGTAGACAAGGATAACAGGAAGCAAGAGCCCTTGTCCAGACCTGTTGGAAGGATAAACTGGCACAGCCATTCTGGAAAGCAGTCCAGGTGTGCTTATCTCTATCAATCAGCCATGGCTGCATTGTAATTCACTACAGAACACCAGGAGCCTACAACAGTAGACACTTATTCTTTATGCCACTGTGTGTCTGCGGAAGCAGTTCGCTGATCTACACCAGGCTCTTTTTAATCTGCTGCTGCCAGTCAGCTCATTAAGGCTGGACAAGGCTTGGGGACTGTATCAAGCTGCAGGTTTGTCTAGTCTGGGCGCCTCAGTATTGGTTGAGTTGATGTCTTCCCCAGATATTTCTCATCCTTCTTGACTAGCAGGCCAGCTGGAGCATGTTCTCATCATGGCAATGGCAGAGGCACAAAAGGGCAAGTGGAAACATGGGAAGGGTCTTCACACCTAGGCTTGGAACCGGCACACTGTTTCTTCTGCCCACACTCTATTGGCAAAGCAAGTTATGTGATGGGAAACACACCCCACTTCACATAAGCAGAACTGTCAAGGTGTGTGGACATGGAGGAGTAAATAATTGGAGTGATTATTCCATTTATTATTTCTTATGACTTAACCACCCCCATTTCTTCATATATATTTGAGAGAAACTCCCCCACATGTCTACAAGAAAATAAGTATAAAAATACTGATTACAGCATTGCTTGTGATAGTAAAGGTGGGGCAGCTCAGGAGAGCCTTACAAGAAAAATGAACATTGATACTAAATATGGTATCTAATAGGATACTAAAATATGGTATCTGCCAGCAATAGAAAACAATGTAGCAGTCAGAATTAATTCATTAGATATTCATATAGCATTACGGAAGATCTTAATAATGAAATGTTGATTTGGAAAAGCAATAAAGAGTATGAAAGCCATTGTACAATGTCAGGTATATATCCCCATCCACATCCTAACACTGTATATTTTTCAAAGGTACACATACCTGTCAAAGGCCCTTCATTAAATAAATAAGAATGGTTTCCAAAGAGCAAGCCAAAAATAGGATTGGGGATAGGAAATTAAAGCAGAAGAATAAAATAATAAAAACAGGAGCTTTGCAATACAGTGAGAATTTAATCATATGAATTTTTGCCCCTATGATTTCTAAACATAAATTTTTTTATAATAAACCCTAAGGAAAGAATTGACTAAAATGAACAGATTACATTCAGAACACTTTGTAAGGAAACAAATTTTAAGCACAGTTTTGGAGTCACAGAGACTGGTTTGAGAAAAGATGAACTAGGAAAGAACACATCATGGCCAAGACTTAGAGGTAGGGACAGGAGAAGGATGTGTGAGAATTATATAGGGCTTATTGTGACAGAAATTTAATGAAAGCCTGACAGGGTGTGACAATAGATGAAAGAATAAGGCAGAGTCTATTGTAATCTGTGATTAGGGCTTTTATTAGGATCTTTCTATAGTTTGGGAGGCCTTTAAGTCTTGCTGGACACATTTGAACAGAGTGTAAAATGAATCCTGTGGAAGAGGAGCTCTTGAATATCCATATGTTGATCCACTGTCCTTCAGAAATCACACTGATCAGAGTTTCTGTGACACTTTATTGGTCTGAGAAACCAATATAAGTTTTCGGAGGGTATTAGGAATTATTCTTCCTCTAAAATACAAAACAAACAAACAAAAACCAAAAACTAAAGAAAGAAAAGGAAAGAAAGAAAGAGAAGAAAGAAAGAAAGAGAAAGAACAAACGAATGAAAGAGAGAGAAGAAAGAAAAAAAGAAAGAGAAAGAAAGAAAGAAAGAAAGAAAGAAAGAAAGAAAGAAAGAAAGAAAGAAAGAAAGAAAGAAAGAAAAGCGAGCAAGCAATAAAAACAACTTTTATTGGTATTGCAGCTCATACTGACAGAAACTACTGAAGGGGCAGGAATTGGAAATAGACTATACATGGTTTTCTGTTTTATCATCTCACTGTCACCTATCACAGCCTCTGAAATTATTAACTCCTTTCTTTAACATCTTAAACACCTTTTATTTAAATCAAAAACTCTCTTTATTAGAAGAGCTGATTTATCCTGGTTAAAAAAAAAAACATATTTTAATCACTATTGAAGAAACTGTAAATTGCCAGGGCAAATTATGAAGGGCAATTTGACAGTGTATATCGTTTTAAAATGTTAATATTTTAATGCAATAATTTAACCCTCAGGAATTTTTCTTATTCGAATTTCTAAAGGAATAATCAAATATGCACAAAAACATTCACCATAATGTGATTGTAATAGCAAACAATGGGAAATAGCTAAATGAGTAATAACAAAGCATTAAAGAAATTATGGCAATTTTGTTTAATGGAAAGTCATTCAGTCACAAAAGCACATGTTTAAAAATATTTAGTAACATGGGAGAAACACTACAAATATGTGAGGAAGCAAGTTATAAAAACATACCAAGATTGGGAAAATATGTTTAAATACAAACAGTTTTTATTGCTGAGTGTGAAACTACATCAAAATAACTTTCATTTCTTTCTCTTCCAATTTATCCTAAGTGACCATGTGCTGCTATTATAAAACAAACTAAATGATATATGTACCATATATAGTACTATAGAACTATAATACTATATTGAATAAATAAGTTAAATGTTGTTGAAACTGTCAATTTAAATAATTCATAATCACTCCTTTTATCTGTTAAAATGTATGTTTCGATTCCTCTAAGCAATCTTCAAGAATGGAAAATTTTGATATACATTCAACCACATTTTGGAAATTATCCAGCAGTGTTTGAGGTATATATCCTACCTGGATACAGGGGATTTGAGTAACAGAAACTGGTCAAATTAATAGAGGATTTCACACCCTGAGAGAATTAAAGGATATTTAAAAGGCAACAAAAGCTATGTTTCTGCAAAACAAAGTCAAGTACCTTGTTCAAAAGGGCGTTTACACTAATTCATACTCCAAGCCTCAGGATGGATTCACATTCTCATTCACTGCTCCCAGTATCTAGGGCACTTCCCAATCACCAGCGGTGCCATGGTGGTGTGTTTAATAATAGATAGTGAAATGAAGATGCAGCTCACTCTGGAAATTATGAGAGAAATTCAGAAAAATAAATAAAGGCGATGAAGGCAATGACCATAACCTATTAAATGCTGGTCACCTTCTGTTTTCTCCTCTTATCTCTCCCCTGAGGTTCTTAACAAAGTACTCCCAACAACAGGTAATATTACATTCAGCCATGTAACCACCTGCAGAATTTCTGATTAGCAGGGATCACAGTATATTTTCATTTGCAGGAACCAATCCTTTAATCCTCAACATAGAAAATGAGCCACACACTATGACAGACCCAGAACACAGAGTGTCAACTTTTCTTGCTTATAAATAAATGGCGGGGAAATCTAGCTTGATTTCAAGAGATCGTGATTTGAGGCTCAACATTGCAGCCGGACCACGAAGGTGCTAAGAATGAACTCTGAATTCTTTCCGCTGCTTTCAAGAGTGTTTCCTGGGTGAAATGTGTAGATTCCTGGGTTGTTCAAAGAGTTTATGAAAGAAAGAGAAAGTATTCCTATTGTTTGCTCCATCAGAACCATGGGCTTGCCTCTCCCAGGACTGGGATTAATCACTGTGCCCCTTTATAAGAAGCGTGCTTCAGGAAATGAGCAGAGCATGAAATGGAGTAGCTGGAAAATGATCTCACATCAAGGTACCAACAGATCAAATAAATATTCTCTGTCCCCAAATGGAACAATATTTTCCCTCACTCTTTCTTGGCCATTACCAGTCAGAAATCATGGGACTGGAGTTGGATTGCTTCGTGATCTGTCAAAAGAAACTAAAAATAAAATCATTCTACATTATGGGAACACTTGAGTTGCATTTTCATACAACTTTTTCAAACTGCAAGACTTCTGCCATGAAAGAAACACTTACTAATTTGCCAAGGCCTCAGAGGCCTGGAATGCATAATGGCCCATTCAAACCAGAAGTCAACATTTAGATTGGTAGTTTAAGTAAGTGCCAACTCAGACGAGAAGGCACAATGTTTTCCATCATAAAGGCCATAAAAAGTCATATACATTGCTCATAAATATGAGATGGATCAAGACTGACTCTGAGGTCTAAAAGCTATGATCTCTTGCAATTTGTTTTTCACTTTTAGTAAATAAAAATACAATGTATACTAGGTTAATAGAGTATATACCTTCTAAAATGCCATTTTTTTTTCAGCATTATCTTGGCATACTTTTATAGTTCAGTTTGAACATCATCCAGTATAGAGAAACTGAAATGGATCAAGGTTTGACAAATAGGAAGCTAGAGGGGGAATAAAAGAATTGCCCTGAACAAGAAAAATAATCAAAGACACAGAGGGTGAGAAAAGGATCTGTTTTCTATCTCCAGTGGAATCAGATAAAGAGAAAAAGAGTTTAACTGGCAAAAGAATAGTTTAATTTAGACATCTTGAAGATCTTCCTGTTCTGTCATCTGCCGATAATATCCAACTTTTAATAAGAGCTAAATGCTTTAGATGCAACGCAGGTATGAATTTCACCATCACAAATTCGTGTCAGCAGAAAATGTGATTTTCTTTATTGCCATATTTGTCAGATCTCTGATCCGAGCCCCCAGCATACTTCAGGCAAGCAATTTAATCGTGTCATTTCTGATTATTTTTCATTCAAATGCAGTGATTTGTTGGTCAGTTCATGCCTAGAGGGTCAGAAATCCTATAGTTCGGTCTTCCTTTCGGGGTTTCTCTCTCTCCTGCCATCCAAAAGCCTACAGGAACAAGAGCAGATGAAGTATCTCACACACTCTGCATCTTTCCTTTGGTCCAGACAATCCCTCCACTCCTTCGTCCGGGGCCTGGCTTGGTCTTCAGTCTCCTAGAATTTCTCTCTATCCACCTACAGTCCTCCCCTGAGCTCCCCACCCCACAGCCCATCTGCAGTGTCCCCCGATCCAGAAAACAGCTGAAACACTGCTGAACTTTGAACATTCACTAACTTTTCTGAGTTCATGCCTTTTTTATTTCCAGCCATTTCCTACATCTAATATTTATTCAAACTCCATCCATTCCTCAAAGCCCCAAATACTTTCCTCTGATCCGTTTAATCAGAAGGAACTTTTCTGAGTTCACAGCCTGTCTCTCTCCCACAGCCTTTGTCACTTTCTGGGGGTGCAAACATCCAGCAGGCATATGCCTGTGCAGGTAGAATCCTTGTTGACTGCTGGCATCCATATCTTTAGTCCTATGTTTGTCCCAGTTGCCTCTTGGCTTTATCCCACTGGTTGTTTTACATTTTTAACACCACCTCTGCCTTCTGTCCTCGGTTATAAGTTACATTCATGCCTTCCTCTCCTACTGTAAACTTGAAGAAAGGCAAGTGCTTCCATTTGGTAGCTTATACAGTGCCCTGCACATAGTAGACAATCAAAATTAGTTATTAAATGAAGCTTCTGGTAAAACTAGGCAAAGGCCACAGCATTTCCAATGATATAAGAATGAAATAGGCAGGTTGTATCTTCATCATGGGCATAGAAATACAACTGACTTGCAAGTGTAACTGTTCTGTCTACTCCCTAATGCCCGCTCAAAGTCTCATAATTTTTAATTTGAAAAGAGAACCAGTGGGGTATTGTGGTTTTAATTTGTGGGGAAAAAGGAAAATAAAATTATTCAAATTTTGCTCTTCTGCCACTGACAGATAATAATATCACTGTCATCATGCAGTGCATATTTAAAAGGCAGTTGAGCGATTCTATCCATCTTTTCCCCAATTTAACAATCCATTTTAATTTCTGTTCCCTCTCAGGAGGATTCTAACTCAGCAGCCACTTTGTCACTTTTGTGCTCCTCTGCTACCCTGATATAAAAGCAGAAATAATACATACAGTATAAAAATAATGTAATTCACAAGCACCAAATCTGAAGAAATTCATAGAATCTGTTGCACAGCATGATTGTATAAAGAATTGACCTTTGTTTCAGAACCATTCCGTGAAAACAAAATAAATGAAAAAATGAGCCACTCCCACCTTATGGTAGATACTGAAAAACCAAATTTTTATCCGTGTATAAGACTGAGTTCATGAAAATAGAGAACAGCAAAAAGTTTTTGAGATGTGGAGGTTGGCCGGTGTGCTTTTCTCACCTCCTAGCTAAGAGACTGGTGCTTACACACTAGCTTCTCAGGTCATGGATTCAGTATCCTGTCTTCACAAAGTAACAAATAAATATTTGCAGTACTTGTGAGATCACTGGCGCACTGCTGAAACCATGAATGTTAAACTCACAAATGCCAAATGACTTCTGTTCAGTCAGTCACCAATTTAACACTTAGCTTTGGGGTTATCCATGTTTAAGTGGCTGTTCTGCTACTACCACTTGCATTCAAAGTTCCTGAAAGAGCTGCAACCCCCACCCCCCACCTCCCATGTCATCCTCAGTCTCCTGGATACTTCGGGCTCAGCGGAGTTTAGGGTTTGATAAGGTTCAGAAAGCTCAGTGTCTGGAAGAGACTGGATCCTGGATTCAAATCTGTAGCCATGATTCTCAGAGTATGGGCCACAATCCCTGTGCATTGGAATCTCCTGGGTGCCTAATGAAAATGCAGATTCTTGTTAACAACACCTGATCTACTGAACTAGCATCTCTAGTGGCTCAGCTCAGGAATCAGCATTTTTAATTCAGTACTCATGAATCATTTTAATTTTTTAAAAAATTACCACATTAGAGATACCATGTAAATTTCAGATTACCTGAGATGCTTTACAATCCCAGATAAATAAGCTTTCAGCATAAATAGTTCTACTGACAACTTCAGTCAAAAGACCAAGGCACTATTCCCAAGTAGTGCCTCAACCTGCATAAAAGCTCATGACATTTTAAATCTGCAGAAAAATATTGAAATGAATTAGATACATTAAAATTAAATTTCCAATGATCTCAATACAATTTGCTGATGGTTTTAAAGAATATTTGAGTGACTCATTTGTTTCTCAAAATTCCCAAGCAAAGAAGCCCATTCAACTATTGTTAAACTAGAAGCCCCCAAACCAGAATTACACAGGTGACAATTCAGTCATGATGAGGTCTGAGAAGGGGTTGGCTGTCTCTGACTCTGACAGAACAATATTATTAGAGTAACTTTTATACAATTCACACATCTGTAATGACCATTCCAGACTTATTTTCAGAAGCCACGCATGACAATTGCAATACAAAAATATACTCCTATCCAAAACTAAATAGAAGAAAGAGGCTACTGTTTTACTTAGAACTGAGGGTTCTATTTTAGAGAAGAATTGAATTTTTCATTTTTCAAATGGCACATTATAAACATCACTGAGAGCATTTCCTTATTCAGTTTTGTGCAACTAATAGTTTCTTCAAGTTAGTTAGTTCTTTGCTAGCAATTAATTAGTAGGGTTAACATTGTTTTTATTGATCAGCCTGGGAGTAGTGATTGACAACATTAATATAATTGCTTTACTTCTCAGAAATCCTTGGTGTAAGAACCTAATAGTACTGAGGAAACAGTTGTGAGATAAACAAAAATAGATTGTATGCTTTAGAGTGGACCAATTGTGTTAACATGCTGCCAGGGCTTTGATAACTGAATTAACAGCTAAGGCTCCCTTTCCTTAAGTAGCTAAGAGCTTATTTTTCTGTCCTTCCCCTATACCTAGCCTGACGATGAATCTTCACAGACACCAGAAGAGAAGTGGTTCTGTGATTTTAGGTATAACCCCCACCTCACTGTTTCAATTACACTCATGATCAGTACATAAGGAAATCGTTTATAACCAAATTTGAAAATCCAAAGTTCAGTGGATAAGTTTAATGTCTTTTGTGAGAAATCAGAGACCAAAAGGAGGGGGAGGACAGCCTACTCTGCTTTCTACCTCTCTAGAGTTCCAAGGAAATTGCGTCTGTTCTCCTCTATTTGTCAGATGTGGAACTAATACTGGTGATGTCCAGAACAATTCTGGGTCTGCCTACAGTATTATTCCCAAAGATATCCCAAAGAGCTCCTAGGAAATAAAGATAAAGCCTAAGGATCAGATACATCTTGAGACTGATAGAGAGTTCCAAAAGTTTCTCTCCTTCAGTACTTTATTGTAGTGGACCTATGCCTGCAAAATGATTTGTCCTTTGTCCCCAACCTACTCCTTCTAAATGACTAAGTTAACTCTAATAATTACCAAAGCT
Source organism: Macaca fascicularis (assembly GCF_037993035.2). NCBI lineage: Eukaryota > Metazoa > Chordata > Mammalia > Primates > Cercopithecidae > Macaca > Macaca fascicularis. The sequence goes on along the minus strand of NC_088377.1, from coordinate 127,211,684 downwards.
GGCGAAGTTTTTAAAAATAGCTTTTCTTCTAGCTCAAATAACGGGGGAAAAAGTACAAGCTTTGTTTGAATATTTGCTCAAGATGATTTGTAACTATTTTAATGTTCAAATAAATATTTCAAGCTACTTCTGGCAAACATATAATTGCAGATCCCTTTCCAGTAAGGATAAGCATCACCACTTACTGAGTTCCAGATAGTTTTCAAGGTAGATTGAATATATTATCATCAATTCTTACAACAACTTGGGAAATTGCAGCCCAGTTTAATGGATAAGGAAACTAACTGATAGGATAAATTATTACTACAAGATCAGGCTGGTAATAAGAGGCAAAACTCAAATCTCTCTTGTTCCAAATACCGTGTCTTTTGTGCTATAGCTGACTTCCTCTTTGCAGAACTCCCCAGATTCCATTTAATCTTCCTGCTCAAAGATGTCATTGTTCCCTTTACTATGATAACTGTTATGGATTTGGGGTTGCTGCTGGTGGTAGTGCTATCAAACAGAAAATAGTAAGGTGATGAAGATCACAGATACCATGTCAGCCTCTCTGGGTCTGAATCTTAGTTCCACCCTTTGCTATCTGAGTGTCCTTATGTATGTAACTCAACTTAGTGCCTTTATTTCCTCCTCTTTAAAATGGAGAATAATAATAGCACCACCTCACATGGCTGTTGCAAGAATTAAATGAATGAATTCAGTGCTTCTCAAACATCAATATTCATCCAAATGGCCTGGGAATCTGGTAAACCTGTGGATCCTGACTCCAAGAGCTAAAGTGGAGCCTGAGATTCTGCATGCAGGATACTTAGGACAGTGGCTGACATGGAATGAGTTTTCAATAAATGTCATCTGTGATCATTTAATGATCAGATAAAAGAAGATCTGTTGGAGAAAATATTAATTTCACACGTTTAAATAAATTTTTGAGATAATGATGATTTAAGAGATCCTGTACTGTGCAAGCCAGTCCACCATGCCAGACCTTCTATAGGGTTTCACCTTTGCATGACTGAGGAGTCAAGTACAGGTCACCTTTTTTTTTTTTTTTTTTTTTTTTTTTTTTTTTTTTTTTAACTGGAAATGGTATAATTTTCAAAATGCAGTTAGGAGGAATGTGACTCACAGTGATATAGCCCCCTAAAGAGCAATTTATTTATTGAACAAACATCTATGTAGTATATGTCAGGTATCAAACCAGGCACTGGGAATACTTGGCCATACCATCATTTTAAGCTTTTCCTCCATAGAAAATATAGCATATATCCCCTAAAACTAATTGGAAACTAACTGGTTGCAAAGTGGGTGTTATAGGGAATATCTGTCCTTCCCTAAATCTGTGTTCCTTTTCACTTATCTATCATTTTCTATTTATTTTCCCACTTTTAATCTGATTAAGTACAGCCCTCCTCTGGACAATTCCTGAGCATATCCACTGTCTCATCCACTGCACACGTTTTTACAGTATTGAGTTCATATATAATATATAGCTTTTAGCACTGTGTGGTGGAAAAAATAGTTAACAATTAACTTTAATTTATTTACATGTTCTACATTGTTTTCAAAAATCTCCTATACTGCCACAAAAGAAAATTTTTCTTGTTCATGTACCTTACATATTTGTGAGCAATAAAGGAGGACTTAAAGACCTAAATTCAACCTTTAAAAAAAGGACTAATTTATAACCATGTTTAATTCTATGATATAAAGGCATTAGAATCTTAGCTGAAAGCAAAATCCCAGGACACCTGGTTTGACAGATGCCTTTTCAATGAAACATATCTATATTAACCTAGTTTGCACACTTTTACAGGTCTATCTTATATCAGCTTAATCCTTATGGACATCACTCTCATATTATCCCTCAGGAGGTAGTAATAATGGTTTCACATGTTAGAAAACCCCACTTGCTAACAGCATTCCTACGATTTTCCCTTTTGCTGTAAAGCTACAGATTTTTGGCTTATGTTCTGCTAAATGCTCAAAAGAATAAAACAGAAAGCGGTTGTTCCTAATTAAACCTATTTGAGTCACAGATCCCTTTGAGCATCTGATGAGTTTATGGATCCTTTCTCCAGAAAAAATAACCACATGAACATACTTGGAGAGTCCAGGTATAATTTCAGTAGTTTTATAGACTTCCCAAAGTACATCCATGCAATGACCTTAGGTTGAGAGTGCCTATTGTAAGAGCTCTCCAGCCTGTCTACAACCATCAGTGTATATTACAGCAGAACCCTTTCCTCTGAGCCATTTACACTGAGAAGGTGGGAAGCAGTTAGGCACCCAAGTACTTTTGAATGAAGATGAAGTCTCATGTTACCTATCAAACACAAGCCCCAAAACTGTAATTGACACAAGAACCTAACTCATATGATCTGACATCATGGTGCTGTGACCTGTGGAACAGTTCTCAAGAAAAAAAAAAAAAACTTAAGAGTGAATAGTCGATGCTTATCAGGCTTCTTCAAGGAAAGGCTCTGGACATGTGAGGATGTATTTATGCATGCACCTAGGCTTATGGAGGTGACCGACACCTTGATGCCACTAGCACGTTCCTCTTTAGAGATGGAGATGTAGGTACAGCTGTGATGGTAGATGATAGAAAAACACCTGTTTGTTATTACAGAAAGGATTCTGACTCAGAGCCAGGAAAGTCAGTTGTTTAATCCCAATTGCCACTAAATACGTGATCTTAAGCAAGTCATTTTATTTCCCTTGGCTCAAGTTTATTAATCTGTTACAATTGTGTAATGGCATGTGACTTTCATACCTCAGAGTCTTCTCTGAGTATAAAATCAAATAACTTGGGGAAGGTATTTTGGAAAAAAACTTATATATAAATTCTCACAAAAGCACCATACGTTATGAACATTTTCAAAAATACCATCAAAGATGTTGGAAGACCCTTTTCAAGTCTTACTTTTCTTACTTAAAAGTCTTACTTAAAGTCAAGTCTTACTTGACTCGTTTTGCTATTACTACTCTTATCATTACTACCCCAATAGTATAGAGGCAGGAAATTTTCTTTATTTGCTTTGATGTTCCAATTTTTTTAAAAAACAACAGCAACTGAAGGGAACTCCTCTTATGTATATGTGGATCTGTAAAGTCATTGCAAGGAAGTCCCTGTGTTTTTAATCTCAATAATTCACTTTCTTACTAAAGCTCTGAAAGCCTTTCCAAATAGGTTAAACTAATTTAGAGAGAGTCTGAAGAAAATGTTGAATGTATAATTCATTCTGATTAATAAATAATCTTTAACCATAGTTAAGAAAATTTCCTCTTGGATGATAACCTTTGATTACTAAGAGTTTCAAACTTCAAATGCAAGTTTATCACTTTTTTTAGAAAAAGAAATATGGCAGAAACTCTTGCTTTTACTTCAAAGTAATACTACACTAATGGAAAAATAAATTCTACATTGTTCCATTCTCATGTGTTTTTATTAGACCTTAATGGATGTAGAAAATTCTGATTGTGTTACCTTAATCTAATAAAAGACTCTTAGAAGGTAATGAGCATCACAGACCCTGTTTCTCCAGTTGGGTCTTCTCTGATAATTCATCTAGTTGGAATTCTCTGTAATTATATAGCATTTAGATTCTCTTCTCAATGTACTCATTGCTTTTATGTCAATTGCCAGAATTCTTCAGGGCAGAATAAGCTGGGCCTTTATTTCCCTCTACTGCTTCATTGGTAATTGTTTGAAGAGTACTATGAAGATTCTTTTTTAATTCCTCTCACTTTGAGGTAAGCCTTTATAAAGGCAGTCATAATGTGGAAAGCGGAGACTTGTGCTGAGAATGACATTGTTTCATAAAAATGTCAGTGATTATTAATTCATAGAAGATTTGTGAGGCAAGTGGAAAGACCTGATATGCCTCATTTCCTTGACCATATTCATTTTTACCCTGGAATATACATTTTGCTAATTACTATTTAAAATTGCATTTGCCTTTTACCCAGTCACAATCATGTTCATTTTAATTAGTTTAAGTTTGTGGGATGTAAAAATGTTTTCCTATTCATCAAGATGTCACTAAAATAATACCATGCAGAGCCTTGGGCATTCCTGAGAAGGAAGAGTTCTGCATAACAGATTACAGGACACTATCCCAACGACATGTATCTAAGGAGTACAAAAATATACAGCCCAAGAAAAATAACTTATTTCCAAGCCACTTATCACTAAGAATTCAGCAATTCCAAGGAGTAATTACATTAACCTACACTGCTCTCTAAATTTGCTCAAGTAAACCTCCAGGAACACAGAGCGCTGTTTTAATACAGTACTGCATTAACCCCAAAGACTGTTCAACTGAAGTTATGTTTCTTTCCAGTACCAGATTTTTACAACTTGCTTTCAAATGCCTGGAATGTTCTCTGAGACTCCCATGTGCATCCAAAGGTCAGGGAATTGACATTTCAATATCAGCAACATGACTTCGGAAGCTAGCAGAAAGATAAACACAGTGAGTCACTTGTCCAATCTTGACAAGTAATATGGCTCATGCAATCTGAGGCATCCCAAGTGAAAACAACAGATGTTAGTATCTGCTTTGGGTAAGAGACCCTGGCAGGTCATAGCCAGTATAAAGAATGAGCATTTTAAACTCCCTAAAATAGAGCTATCAGGCTAAGAGGATCTAAATCCAGAAATTATAGCCACCCTCAGAATTCATATTGCAAATTCTGAAAACGAACAAAATTAAATGCCAGTCTTTGGAGACATTTTCTGAACGACAGATATTTTTGTGCCAATAAGTGCTGCAATTGAGTTTTAAGTAGATTTGGAGCAAGAACGGAGCTGAAGAATTTTTAATGAAGGCTTTAACAGGGTTTACATTTATAATAATGAAATTTTTTCCCAATCCTTCCTGAAATGTTCATTTAATACACATACATCCACTCAAATACATCTTTCTCAAACAAGACTTCTGAAATAAATTCTAATAAATTTTAAGCTTTCATAGAGTTGACTCATTTATCTGGTTTGATGGCTTACCCAGAGGAGGTGCTCAATTCCTATTTGTTGAATAAATTATGTTTTCAATGTCATTTTCTTTCAAAAAAAAAAAAAACAAAAGAGCCCCTGACCCCATGCCTATCCTATTCATGTCAAAACTCTCCTTCAGTCCTGTTTTCCACCACTCTCCCACACTGTTCTGGGACCTATTTCCCTATGGCATTCTTGCTACCAGGATTGCTCTCCCTCTGTCCCTCTGTCTTCTCTGTCCTATTCACCATCAAGTTCCAATTCAAGTCCCACCTTTTCAATAAATTCTTTTCCTACTGCTTAGCCCACAAAGCTGTTTGTATGGTTGTTTCACCCTCAGAGTCCAGCAGTTCTCCTGTAGCTCTTCTCTAGTTGTCAAACCTGTGTTCAATTTGTGATGCAAACAGAATGCGGCTCCTTCAGAGAGAGTAAGGATCATGTCTCTGCTCCTATTCCCTGCAAGTTCCAGTCTAAAGAATGAATATAGGGGCTGGGTCAGGCATGGTGGCTTATGCCTGTAATCCCAGCACTTTGGAAGGCCGAGATGGGTGGATCATCTGAGGTCAAGAGTTCGAGACCAGCCTGGCCAACATGGCGAAATCTTGTCTCTAGTAAAAAATATAAAAATTAGCCAGGCGTGGTGGTGTGTGCCAGTAGTCCCCAGCTACCTGGGAAGCTGAGACAGAAGGATCACTTGAACCTGGGAGGTGGAGGTTGCAGTGAGCTGAGATCGCGCCACTGCACTCCAACCTGGGTGACAGAGCAAGACCCTGCCTCAAAATAAATAAATAAATAAAAATTTTAAAATAATGAATATAGGATATGATGGGCTCCTAAAGCCTCAGCTAAGAGATTCTCATGGAGTCAGAACAGCCCAGTTAACCTAAGGATTTAGTTCACTGCTATTAATAAATATGGCTCAGTTTTAAGCTCAGATCATGAGAGCTATGCCAGACCCTTTCGAAATGGACTAGGTGTGTGATTTCCTTGTAGAATTCTTGCAAAATTTGAATAATACAGTTGGCTCTCCCTGTCCATGGGTTCTATATCTTTGGATTTAACCAACGGCAGATCAAACATATTCAGAAAACAAAATGGATGGTCGCATCTGTACTGAGCGTGTATAGACTTTTTAAACTTGTCATTATTCCCTAAACAATACAGTAAAACAACTGTTTAGTATTTACATTGTGTAAAGTTTTATAGGGAAGCTACAGATTATTTAAAGTATACAGGAGAATGTGCGTAGTTACATGAAAATGTTACACTATTTCATATAAACACTTGAGTATTTATGGATTTCGTATGGAAGAAGTGGTCCTGGAATCAATTCCCTACAGATACCAAGGGATGACTGTTTATGACCCCAGACCCACAAAACTCAGTTTTTTGAGTAATACAAGTTCTGCATTGATATCAGTCTCTCCTTTTCGTCTTAAATCAGATATGCCAATCTTTGTATTGAGAGAGTGAGTTCAGACTGATGTATAAATATATAATTTATAATTACTGGGAACTTTGTGCAATTCTTTTTAGAGAATGGGTTTTGCATTGTTGAGATCCCCACATTCTATTTCAAATTGTACTCTGGAGTACCTGTGACCACAATATCGTAGCATGAAGAAGCAAGAATTACCTTATTCCTAGTTCTATTTTCCCACAGACTCACTAAACCAAAATTTACAGAGTTTAAAAGTGAGCCAGTTTTCCTAAAACTCAGAAGTTTCTGATAGCAACATCTGTGAAAGAGAGTCAAGTAAGGAAAATAGATCACCATCCTTACAGCAGGGTAAGGATAATTGATAAACACTGGATCAAAAGTGAGCTGAGATCACACCACTGCACTCCAGCCTGGGTGACAGAGTGAGACTCTGTCTCAAAAAAAAAAAATAGAAAGAAACACAAAGGAGAACCAGAAAGAAAGAGTGAGAGAAAAAAGGAAAAGGGAATAAAAGTCAAGAATCACGTATGATCTGAAATAGAAACTAGCTCTAAGGTGACACTTATATAGAAGTCTACATGAAAGCTTTGCATCTCTTCAGCTAATATAGAATGGGATCCAGTCTTCACTACAAACCTGTTACAAAGCTCAAGTTTGCCCAAAATGTTTCAAATACTTATTCATTCAATACATTTTTCTGAGCTACTACTATGTGCCTGGCACTCTTTAAAATATCCATATATCAGTGAACAAGACAAAGTCTTTATTCTCAGGACATTTGTGGTTTCATAAATGGCCGGGATCTAATTTATCAGACAAAATAGTAGTATGCATTAATTGAACAACTACTAAGTTCCAGGCACTTTGTATGTCATATCTGATTTAATCTTCAAAATAACTCTAAGAGGTAGAAATAGTACTGTCCCTTTTTATAGTTGAAGAAACTGAAGTTAAGAAAGAGCTAAATAACTTCCATAGGGTCATACATCAAATAAGAATTTGAGCTTGGATTTGCACCCACATGTCCCTGACTGTTAAGCAGGACAGTCCAAACAGGCTTTAAATACCAGAGCACTAACAAAGTGGTCAAAAATATATTCCACCTCATAGATGTTCTGTGTTGTAGTAAACACTTGAAATTGGGAAAGGTTTGATTCTTGATATATTAAATTAATTTTACATTATGAGATTTATTTTGTGTAGAGCTATTAGGATAGCAAATTGCAGGATAATTTTTTTCATATTAAACCCTTTACCAGTTAAACTTAACGTACCTTATGCAGCCTCCTGCAGTATCCTCAATTGTCTGTAAGAATGACATTTTGCTTGCCTACAAAATATAATTTTAAAACATTTCCAAAAATCCTCAAATGAAAAGCATTTTACTGACTGACAAAGACAGCTCAGTATTTTCTTTCCTTTGAGTTCTCTGGCTTCTTTTTCTATTTGGTTCTCACCTTCCACCTTTCCAAAGCATCTGAACCTTGGTCCAGGGAACCCACTAGCTCTGGCAAGTGAGACTCTCGGCAGCGCTAGGGTTCACCACCAAGCCAGCAACTGTGGACGTCATCATTTCAGAAGCTTCCAGAAATGAGTGTGGTTCTGCAGAATGCTAGGATTCTTTTACATGGACAAGGGCTTTGCTGCCTCAGAAGTATTAATGAGAATTTCACAAGGGGGTGAGGGAGGCCAAACCGCAGCTCTTTTTAACTCTCAGCTCCCGGGACCTATTTAAAGTTCCTAGAACCCTGTGGGAAAATGCAAGACAGAGCAAGTCAGACAATAAGACCTGGTGTAGACTGCAGCATACAGAAAGTTGTACTCAGCATAAAGAAAACAATACACACTGTCTCTGCCCCTGAGGACTTTATATTCTAAAGTGGGAAGGGAAATAATTTTGAAATACTGAAGTCAGTCAATAAACCATACACCTAATTAGAGCTATGCAGCTACAGGAGAAATCTACAAAAACTGTGGCATTCTTGCTCTGCAAAGGGCGTTTTCTTGCCAGAAGTAGTACAACATGGTGGTTGGAAAACAACCTTTGGAAGCAGACTGCCTAGGTTAAAATTCTGACCCTGAAACTTTCCAGTCATACAACCTCAGCTGGGTCATATAAACTCTTGTGTCATGATTGTCTTACGTGCAAGATGAGAAAAATAACAGTATTTCCCTCATAGCACCGTTGTGAGAATTAAATGAGTTAACATATATAAAGTACTTGTAATAAGTATTAAGTTAGTTCATATATATAAAGTGCTAGTAACCTTGTTTGACTAATGGCAAATGCTATAGGAAGTGCTGCTTCTGTCTGGTAGTATATTCTGTTTGTCTTTAAGACAGTTCTGAAGATTGAGTGAGTCATTTCCCTAGTCTAGTATCAACAATAATAATTTTTTACCAACCTTATGAAGTAGCAACAATTTTAAACCTCATTTGAATATGAAGAAAATAAAACTTAGCAAGGTTTAAATAATTTCTCTATGACTTAATTGCAGATCTGTTCGACTCTTCTGGAATTCATTTTCTATATGATCTCTTGCTTTGTCCCCTCAACCACGAAAGAAGATTAGGAAGAATGTTCTAGCCTTTGAAATGGGACTCAAACTAAAAGAAAGTTGTTAAGTGAGCAGAGAAAGAAGTTAAGCAGATCTCTAAATTTCAAAATCAAAAGGAATTGAAGTACAGGTCTTAGTACAGGTCTTAGAATTCTGTTGCCTCTAAAATTTCTTCAAGCATCTGAAGAACCACACATTGGAAGTTCATGCAGAATATATTTTCCATTCCTAAAGTCCCCTTCACTGATATTTATGACAAGAGAAGGCAAGGTGAATTTGAAAGGCAGAGGTTCTGAGGCCAGAGTTACTAGGATCTGATGTGTTTATCACAAAAATCTAAAAGCTGAAGGAGTTATCAGAAATCAGTTGAGATAGGTAAGAGGGAGAAAAGAGACCTACGTCCTGGGACAGACACCTTGAGCTGCCTAAAAGCAGCAGACAGCTCTTAAAATTGGTGCCCACATCTTTCATCCTCAGTGCAATCTGGTCTTAAAATATCTAGATTTTGAAAAGAACTAGTGCTGCTCCAAGAAGCATCGAGAAAATGCTGAAGTTTTATTCAGTCCTTGGGGGCAGACTGAAAAACTAACAAGATTATTAAAATTGCCTGTGTATCATGCTATGAAAACTTCTACAAGGATGCACAGATGAGCTTCAATTTGGACAATTTTGTTGCTGCATATTAAAGGCCTTTGATTTTAATATCCAATAATGAATAAAACTACTGGTGGGTGTCCTCCTGAGTCATAATGTAATCAGAAGAGAATGACTGAGTCTGCCTCTCATTTCTTTTCACTATTGAATATTTGCTCTCAGCCAGATGTACCTGAGCTGAGAACACAACAATGAATCATCGTATATGTGGTAAAGGAGACCAAAGGGATTTTGTCAGAAGGAAAACAAGAACTAACTAGAGTCAAATAAAAGTGTGGCTTTGACGTTATTGAAATTATTGGACTTTCTAGAAGCAATCAACTCTAGTATCCACAGTCTTCCAAACAAGCCAAAACTTTTCTGCAATAAAATGTAGTTTACTGAGAACTGTCTTCTTTGTTCCCTACCGAATAGCCCAATCCCACCCTGATCTCAGATCACTGTAAAGGCAGAGCTTACCACTAGGTTTTAGCAACACCTACCTTCCCAGGTGCGTGAATGCTAACTACTGATTACCTATGCTAACTAAAGAATTAAAGCTTCTCTTCATCTGAAGACATTGTTACCCAAATGTTGAGTAGGGTTTATATGTGCCTTGTTGCCTGTACCTTTCTCACTTGGTAAACTTCATTGTCTTAGCTGAGTTATTTTGAAGTCAAATTCAGGTTACCTTATGTTCCTTCTTGTCCCGAAGTAAAACCATTGTGCGGCTACAATTTTTCACCTTTTCCTCTACCCACATTCTTTTCAGTGTGATTTTTCAGCTCCTTCCTTCAATTAGTAGAGTCTATTTCTCTACCCTATGACTTGATGTGACTACACTTTTGATCTCTTTTTGATATGTGGAAGAAATAAATGTGTAGAATGCCAGGCTAGTCCTGGCCATGGACACTTTGGCTTTCTACCTTAATCATGAGAAAAGAACAGACTATTATGCTGGAAGATGAGAGACCACATGGAGCAGAGCTGAGTGTGCTCGGTTGTCCCCTTCAAGGTCTCAGAGAAAGTCTGTCCCACATCAGCAAAGCTACCTAACTGATCTGAAGTTGGCATGCTAGAGTGCCACTGACTAGGAGAACCACTAGCCATCCCAATAACTCTTGGGAAAAAATGATTATTGTTTCAAGCAACTAGATTTGGGGATGATTTGTAACATGGTGCTATCTAATAAATACAACCACCATGTTTTCTACCCAGTTCTCTGTTCTGACATGCATTCTGACATTGCCCCTACCTGAATGTAAGCTGTAAATGTCAGCTCCTGGCATGGTCTGACACTTAGTATTTCTCATAACATAATTACTAAACAAATAATATAATCGAGTTCATATTAGTGAGCATTTGGATTGCTTTCTAATTTGAAATCAGATTTAAGTTTATTTTTCTTTTTCTTTTCTCGGTTGTGTCTCTTTTGTATTCTAAATTTGATGTCTTCTCTATTTCTTTTTCACTTTCATTTAGACAGAAATGAACAATAAATTTGAGATATTAATAAACTTTATACATTCCTTTGGCAGAATAATTTGGACAGTAGAAGGAACCATACAAAGAGAAAGGAAAATAATCCTAAAGCAAGTGAGAATGGAAAGTCTGCCTTGATCTTACGAATATAATGAAATTGTACATCAAATCACAAAAACATTCTTAGAGGTATTATTGCATAATTTTAACATTTTTATGTGATTTCCAGTAGTTGTTACCTGTCCTACATTTTATACATTGTCATATATATTTTTTTTATTTTTCTGGAAACTTCATTCAGAAGTCTAGGCACTAAAAGTAACTGTGAATCTTTTTGATTTGGTGATTTAGTTCTTCTGCTTAGTAGAATTCAGAATATCACTGTATTTTCTTCTGTCTTCTAGCACTTTGAGATTTTCAGCCAAAGGAACCGCTTTTTAAAATAATTAGCAGCAGCACTGATTTACAAAAGTGGATAGACATTGCTCACTGGGGCATAACGTTTTCAGGAGTAAGCATTCTACAAAGGTGAGGAACTTAGGGCAGATAATCACTGATTTTTTTTGCATAATTCTCTTTATGGGTAAAACTCATCAAATTTTATCAATGTTAGCTTTATGCAGCAAAGTAATGAGGACTTTTAGATTACTGTTTGCCCTTCTGTACATCTGAAGCAATAAGCACAATGTTGACATCAGAAAGCTGTTATATTCTATGGAGATGGTAGAGATGCTGTTTACTTGACATAATTGAGGACTCTCTGCTTATTTCCCCTTTCTATGGAGACAGGTGAATTTATCGTCATAACCAGCAGTTCGGAAAGGGCTGTATAAAAGGAAATAGTCTATGTTCTCCTAATTAGCACATTAGATAGCAGTCATTTAATGCTTGGCACTTGATTGTGTTCCTTGTCTCTTGCAGTAAGCAAACGTTTCCCATCATGGCCTGGCTGTTGATGTAAAGATGCTGTGAAAGCCTTGTTCTTGTCTCCTTCTTTCTCTGCCTCATTAACTGGTTTATTTAAATTGTGGCATCTTCATAAAGTCTAACATTTTAATGTCAAATGTTCCATTATTAAATTAGGCATTAAAAAATAGGAAAGGGAGGGTTGATCGCCACATAATATGTCTCATTTATTTCAATACTTACAGTGATTCCATTTCATTATTTGGTGGGATGCTGGGGCCCATGTACCCCTGCATCCTTACCATCTATTTAAAGAACTATACTTTTTAATTCATTCATGTATTCAACACACACTTATTGAGCTCTTTCAATGTTCAAGGCCCTGAAGAGAGACTTTGATGGAAAGAAAGAGAAGTTTTGATCCCTCCTTAAAAAGAGCATGTATCTCCTTCCCTAGGAGAGATCAACTTTAAGAAAATCTTAACAAAGAAAGGTAACACACTAACGCAAAGGATAAAAGACTTGAATAAATATCTGGAAGATTAGGAGTAGACACAGGAAAGGAAAAGTCTATTAGATTCACCATTTCTAGGCTTCAACAACTTGTTAAGTTCTGTATTTGTGTTTTGTGTAGTTTTCTCTAGATTTTTTATATTTGCAATTAAAATATCAATAAAGTAGAAGTATATTGACAATGCTGCAAAGGGGGAGACATAGAAGATAGTTACCAAAAATGACTGGATGTTCTTAGAAAGCTAAGGACAGTTAATTTTTAGAATGACAATTAAACTGGTATCTCATTTCAGTATAAATTAGAATCATACGAAAAGGAGAAGATATTCAAGTATGATTTTATTCTTATCCCCAAAGAATTAAAATCTGACCTCTGTCTAGTGTCATTAATTAGCTTTCTCTCATCTTCCTCTGTAAATGTAATCTATCTACACTAACTTCTTTACATCAATCAAGTTAACAGATATGAAATGTTTGATCAATTTGAATAAGCTAGTTTGTTTTACACGGGAATAAGTACATTCTTATTCTGTGTAATTGATTTTTGTTCATCTAAATCCAGGTCTTTATAATATCCATAAAACTTCTATCTGCATAATTTTAATCTATCAAGATTATTTTTAAACTCTTGATTCCATGTCAATTATTCACTCTATAAAGGTATTTTTATCACCATTTTTTAATTCATTCAATAAATATTAACTGATTCCTTACTATGTGTCAGATGGATATAGCAATAAATGAGACAAACTTTCCTGGCTTCATGAAACTTAATTTATAAGGGAGAAGACAGATAATAAAAAGTAGATAGAGAAGTAGATTGTATGTCAAATGGTGATAAGAACCATGTGGACAAATAAAGTAGGATATAGGGGATAGGAAATATAGAGACCTCTAGGCCCTGAGACCAGCCTCAGATTTTGGAAGGCAGGGCAATGAGGTCAGTAGATGTAGCAGAGTGACAGTGAGAGGTAGGAAATGAATATGAAGATATAGAGAGGAACCATGCCCTGTGGAGCCTTTTGGGCCTGGACTTTGGCTTTGACTCTGTAGATGGTGGGAAGTCATTAGGGAATATGAGTCAAATTGTGACATAACTTAGCCTACACTTTAAAAGATCACTCTGGTTGCTGTGTTGAAAATGGGTTGAAGAGGTATAAGAGTGGAAGTAATCAGATCGGTTGACTATTTCAACAATCCAGGCCAAAGCTGGTGTTGGCTTTGACCAGGTGGTAGCAGTGGAAGTGGTGAGAAGTAGTCAGATTCTGAATATATTTTGAAGGTAGAATCATATAACTTGCTAACTGATTGGGCATGAGATATGAAAGAAAGAGAATTCTAAGTTGACTCCATGGTTTGAGGCCTGGGCAACCAGAAGGATGGAGTTAGTGTTCACTGAGATGGGCAAGGCTGCAGGAAGTAACCTTCGGGATGGGAATCAGCAGTTGGGTAATGAACATGTTACCATTTGAGATGTCTAACAGACATACACGTGAGGATGTTGAGTAGACAGTGGAATAAATGAGTCAAAGGGGAGTTAGGAGACATTCAGGGTAGAAATAGAAATTGGAAAGTCATAAGCATATTGGTGGTTTTAAAACCAAGACACTAGAAAGAAGCACACAGGAACAAGTGTAGATAAAAAAGAGATGCTATCCCAGTTCAAAGCCCTGGAGAACACAAATGTTGAAAGATCCACAAGCTGAGAAAGAATCAATCAAAAAGACTAAAAAGGAGTAGCCAGTATAGTTGGAGGATATGAGTCACGCTCTCCTATACTTGAGCAGAGCAACTTCCTGTACAAGTTGTTTTAATAAAATATTGAATTAGATTTACTTAAAATATAGAGAATAAATAATGAAAATTCATATAACCCTTTGTGCTTTATTGAATCTTTACTTTGTTTTATGCATACAACCTTGCAGCTAAAGTAAGAACCTCTGTATATCCTTCTAATTCCATTTCTCTCCATCCTCCTTTCTCCCCGAGGTCATCACTCTTTCAAGTTTATGTTTATTATTCTCATGCACGTTTTTCATTTTTTTCAAACTTAAATATGTGTAAATACTTAATTGTTGTACTATATACGTAGGTAAACATTATATATTTTATATATATACATATATATGTGTATATATATATTTTTTTTTTAAGAAAAAGTCTCACTCTGTCACCAGGCTGGAGTGCAGTGGCGCAATCTCAGCTCACTGCAACCTCCGACTCCCAGCTTCAGGCAATTCTCCTGCCTCAGTCTCCCATGTAGCTGGGACTACAGGTGCATGCCACCATGCCCAGTTACTTTTTGTATTTTTAGTAGAGACAGGGTTTCACCATGTTGGCCAGGATGGTTTCGATCTCTTGAGCTCGTGATCTGCCTGCCTCAGCCTTCCAAAGTGCTGGAATTACAGGTGTGAGCCACCGTGACCAGCCCGTATTATTTTTAATGTGTTATTTTCCAGGTTTTTAAACTTTATGCACAAGCTGTATATTTCCTTTCATACTTTTGGGGTTTTATTTGCCTCGTAGTATATTTTTGATATATTGTGATGTCATTGTAGATCATTTTTATAATGCTGTACCACATTCCATTATAGGAATGTACCACAGAACAGTTTTCTGAACTTTTTATGCTGGACAATGTGACTGTCTCTAAGTTTTACTGCTTCCAACAATGATGCTACAAACATTCATGTCCTGTTTTTTATGTACCAATGTGTGTAGCTTTCTCTAGCATGCAATCCAGAAGTGGAATTGCTGGTCTTAGGACACATGCATCTTTCATCTTATTAAATATCCCTAAATTGCTCTAAAATATGGTTGTGCAAATTTACACTGCTACCAGCAGCGTTGGAGAATTCTTTTTGCTGGACTTGCAATTTTTAAATCTGATGGGACAAAAATTTTGGTCCTTTTTAAATCTAATGGTACCAAAATGAGCTCTCATTGTTCTTTTAATATTTATTTTCCTGATTACACATGAAGTTTAATTCAACTCCTCCGACATCTATTGGCATTTTGGGGTTCTTCTTCTGTGAAGGACCTTACCGTATCTTCACCCATTTTGTGATTTTGTTTGTGCTACTGTTTTGCAAATGGGAAAACTCACATTAAATCTTTCTTTTTTCTTGAAAAAGAAGATCTGGCAGTAGTCAGCAACATTTTCATAAGGCAAGAGTTGACAGAAACTCTTGAGCTAGAGCATACAATTTTCAGTTTGTCACAGTCCTGGCCACCGCTTATTGCATGACAACTAGCCTGATAACTTTTTTGTTTATCTACCTGACCCCTAAAGGAATTTGAATGCAGAATCGTTTTCTTAGCACCACCTGAATCAGGTTAGGAATCCAGAATTCATCTGGGTTTCTCTCGAGAGCATTGCTTAACAAAAGGTAAACATTTGCTTAAATTGTTTAAATGGCACACGCGGGGATGTTATCCTAAAATAAATAAATAAATAAACAAACAAAAAATTCAAAACTTAGTTTATTTTACAGACATATCTCTGCTTTAGGTAATTACGAGGCACAGAAATCCAAATTTCTTAACATAAGTGATTATCTACCTTTTGCCACTAACTACTTCTGCAAATACACTGCAAAATTTACCAAAACTCACTATGGAGTTTCTTTTACAAAGCAAGCTTTCCTAATGCACTTAAAAGACGTATTATTATTCAGCCAACATATATTTAACAACCTGCTGTTACAACCCACTTTCTAAAAACATCTACTGCATAAAGAAAATTACATGAATACTTTGTTTGTACAACATTTTCAGCTGATTTAAAAAATTAGTATGTTTATTAGTACCTGCCTCACTGGAAAATTAGAGTGATGGGAACCCTGGCAGAATAATAGAAAACTTAAAAACAAGATGGAGAGGGAAACTGTGAGAGGTTTTGAGTGAAGATATTCTGGGGGCATTTCTTCACTTATGAGGATCTGGGATGCAAGGCTGATCCAAAGGAAGTGAATTATTTCCCCAGGGTACTATGTCTGCTCTTCTGGTAGCTGCTACCACATAAATATTAATGTCTGTTTCGGATAGCATAGCCTCAACAACTATGCTCACTTCAGGCATGGATAATACAGAAAAATAAGAATATAATACATTATTAATTTCCTAATGTTCTTTAAACAAATAAACTTTAAAATGAAACTACCTAAACTGATTAATTCCTACTTGATTGATGTTATATTATTATTACACAAAGTATGAAAACAAATTAACCTCCTAAGTTCAAACTAAACATTCTTATTACTAATGCTTTTATTCCTTCCACAAATATTTATTGAGCACCTACTGTGTGCCAGGAACTAGAAGTAAGTCCACCAAAAATTTCTGCTTTATAGACTGTACTATGCTCAATCTAGCCCACGCTTTACATAGCTCCCCTCATGAAAGTGTACCCAGGCCTATTTTTAGCTTATCAATTTCCCAGCTCATCCCCATTCCTCTTGGAGCCTTAATGTTCTGTCTGACTTATGTGATCTCTCATCACATGGCCAGTTCCAAGATGTGGCGGAATTAGCAGGTGGGAAAAGGGTGGTGAGATGCCACTCACCACCTAAAAGTGATGCCATTTCACAAAGATACACAAATAAAAGTAGTATGTTGACATTGTACTTGCTAATAATATGATGAAAATACATTAGAGAAAGCAGTATGCAAAAAGAGATCGGTATATTCGATTAAAATGAGAATGACAGGCCCAAGCAGCAGGAAATAAATTTGGTCAAAAGGTGGTACCTTTTTCTTCGGTATATCATTTCTAATCCAGCCTGTCTCTGACCTAGAGACCCAGATCTAAGCAACTACACTTATTGATCAAAAGGAAAACCCTTATTAAATGTACTTGCACTTACATAGGATCAGCTATTGGATGGTCGGGTCCTAAGCATTCCGTCTACCTTTGAGAAACGTGATTTTACAGACATTTTCTCATTTCTACACATATCCTAGATTTATCTATTAACCCTAT
The DNA here is from genome assembly GCF_037993035.2 of Macaca fascicularis. Classification (NCBI taxonomy): domain Eukaryota; kingdom Metazoa; phylum Chordata; class Mammalia; order Primates; family Cercopithecidae; genus Macaca; species Macaca fascicularis. The sequence goes on along the minus strand of NC_088377.1, from coordinate 127,194,171 downwards.
AGCATTCCTGGAAATTGTAACAACCTATTATTTGTATCTCTACAGCAAAGTTTTTTGGTCACTATTCAAAACAAAACAAAGTTGAGTCATCTAACTTTGTTTAATGTTTAAACAACTTAGAAGATTTTCTTTCTGTTGGAAGACAAATATTTTTATGCACAACTATTTTGTACTGAGCACTATATTATGGTGCGTAGAATATTTGGTATTAATAGTACAACTCTGAAGCTTTGTCAATGACTATTCACCAAAGTAAGATTGTATAAAATATAAAAATGTCAAAACCGGCAAAAGAAATCAAGGCGTGTTTGAAGTTTCCAGAATCTTCCAAAATTCTGGAATTGAGAAATATTTACCATTATGTCTCAAATAAACAATAGACTAGGGTTAGTTCCCACAAGACAGACAAACTTCTTTTTTTCTAAATTTACATTTTATTATACTTTAAGTTCTAGGGTACATGTGCACAACTTGCAGGTTTGTTACATATGTATACATGGCCATGTTGGTGTGCTGCACCCATTAACTTACATTGGGTATGTCTCCTAATGCTATCCCTCACCCCTTCCCCCACCCCACAACAGGTCCAGGTGTGTGATGTTCCCCTTCCTTTGTCCAAGTGTTCTCATTGTTCAATTCCCACCTATGAGTGAGAACATGCGGTGTTTGGTTTTCTGTTCTTGTGATAGTTTGCTGAGAATGATGGTTTCCAGCTGCATCCATGTCCCTACAAAGGACACAAACTCATCCTTTTTATGGCTGCGTAGTATTCCATGGTGTATATGTGCTGCATTTTTTTAATCCAGTCTGTCATTGATGGACATTTGGGTTGGTTCCAATTACTTGCTATTGTGAATAGTGCTGCAATAAACATATGTGTGCATGTGTCTTTACAGCAGCATGATTTATAATCCTTTGGGTATATACCCAGTAATGGGATGGCTGGGTCAAATGGTATTTCTAGTTCTAGATCCTTGAGGAATCACCACACTGTTTTCCACAATGGTTGAACTAGTTTACAGTCTCACCAACGTGTAAAAGTGTTCCTATGTCTCCACATCCTCTCCAGCACTGTGGCTTCCTGACTTTTTAATGATCACCATTCTAACTGGTGTGAAATGGTATCTCATTGTGGTTTTGATTTGCATTTCTCTAATGGCAAGTGATGATGAGCATTTCTTCATGTGTCTGTTGGCTGCATAATTGTCTTATTTTGCGAAGTGTCTGTTCATATCCTTTGCCCACTTTTTGATAGGATTTTTTTCTTATACATTTGTTTGAATTCTTTGTAGGTTCTGGATAGTAGCCCTTTGTCAGATGAGTAGATTGCAAAAATTTTCTCCCATTCTGTAGGCTGCCTTTTCACTCTGATGGTAGTTTCTGTCACTGTGCAGAAGCTCTTTAGTTTAATTAGATCCCATTTGTCAATTTTGGGTTTTGTTGCCATTGCTTTTGGTGTTTTAGACATGAAGTCCTTGCCCATGCCTGTGTTCTGAATGGCATTGCCTAGGTTTTCTTCTAGGGTTTTTATGGTTTTAGGTCTAACATTTAAGTCTCTAATCCATCTTGAATTAATTTTTGCATAAGATGTAAGGAAGGGATCCAGTTTCAGCTTTCTACATATGGCTAGCCAGTTTTCCCAGCACGATTTATTAAATAGGGAATCCTTTCTCCATTTCTTGTTTTTGTCAGGTTTGTCAAAGATCAGATGGTTGTAGAGGCATGGTAATATTTCTGAGGGCTCTTTTCTGTTCCATTGGTCTATATCTCTGTTTTGGTACCAGTACCATGCTGTTTTTGGTTACTGTAGCCTTGTAGTATAGTTTGAAGTCAGGTAGCGTGATGCCTCCAGCTTTGTTCTTCTGGCTTAGGATTGTCTTGGCAATGTGGGCTCTTTTTTGGTTCCATATGAACTTTTAAGTAGTTTTTTCCAATTCTGTGAAGAAAGTCATTGGTAGCTTGATGGTGATGGCATTGAATCTGTAGATTACCTTGGACAGTATGGCCATTTTCACAATATTGATTCTTCCTATCCATGAGCATGGAATGTTTTTCCATTTGTTTGTGTCCTCTTTTATTTCATTGAGCAGTGGTTTGTAGTTCTCCTTGAAGAGGTCCTTCACATCCCTTGTAAGTTGGATTCCTAGGTATTTTATTCTCTTTGAAGCAATTGTGAATGGGAGTTCACTCATGATTTGGCTCTCTGTTTGTCTGTTATTGGTATATAAGAATGCTTATGATTTTTGCACATTGATTTTGTATCCTGAGACTTTGCTGAAGTTGCTTATCAACTTAAGGAGATCTTGGGCTGAGACAATGGGGTTTTCTAAATATACAATCATGTCATCTGCAAACAAGGACAATTTGACTTCCTCTTTTTCTAATTGAATACCCTTTATTTCTTTCTCCTGCCTGATTGCCCTAGCCAGCACTTCCAACACTATGTTGAATAGGAGTGGTGAGAGAGGGCATCCCTGTCTTGTGCAGTTTCCAAAGGGAATTTTTCCAGTTTTTGCCCATTCAGTATGACATTGGCTGTGGGTTTGTCATAAATAACTCTTATTATTTTGAGATATGTTCCATCAATACTGAATTTATTGAGAGTTTTTATCATTAAGGGCTGTAGAATTTTGTCAAATGCCTTTTCTGCATCTATTGAGATAATCATGTAGTTTTGTCTTTGGTTCTGTTTATATGCTGGATTACATTTATTGATTTGCATATGTTGAACCAGCCTTGCATCCCAGGGATGAAGCCCTCTTGATCATGGTGGATAAGCTTTTTGATGTGCTGCTGGATTTTGTTTGGCAATATTTTATTGAGGATTTTTGCATCGATGTTCATCAGCGATATTGGTCTAAAATTCTCTTTATTTGTTGTGTCTCTGCCAGGCTTTGGTATCAGGATGATGCTGGCCTCATAAAATGAGTTAGGGAGGATTCCCTCTATTTCTATTGACTGGAATAGTTTCAGAAGGAATGATACCAGCTCCTCCTTGTACCTCTGGTAGAATTCAGCTGTGAATCCATCTGGTCCTGGACTTTTTTTGGTTGGTAGGCTACTAATTATTGCCTCAATTTCAGAGCCTGTTATTGGTCTATTCAGGGATTCAACTTCTTCCTGGTTTAGTCTTGAAAGAGTATATGTGTCCAGGAATTTATCTATTTCTTCTAGGTTTTCTAGTTTATTTGCGTAGAGGTGTTTATAGTATTCTCTGATGGTAGTTTGTATTTCTGTGGGGTCGGTGATGATATCCCCTTTATCATTTTTTATTGCATCTATTTGATTCTTCTTTCTTTTCCTCTTTATTAGTCTTGTTAACGGTGTGATCTTTTCAAAAAACTAGCTCCTGGATTCATTGATTTTTTGAAGGGTTTTTTTCTGTCTCTATTTCCTTCAGTTCTGCTCTGATCTTAGTTATTTCTTGCCTTCTGCTAGCTTTTGAATGTGTTTGCTCTTGCTTCTCTAGTTCTTTTCATTGTGATGGTAGGGTATCAATTGTAGATCTTTCCCGCCTTCTCTTATGGGCATTTAGTGCTATAAATTTCCCTCTACACACTGCTTTAAATGTGTTCCAGAGATTCTGGTATGTTGTATCTTTGTTCTCATTGGTTTCAAAGAATATCTTTATTTCTGCCTTCATTTCGTTATGTACCCAGTAGTCATTCAGGAGCAAGTTGTTCAGTTTCCATGTGGTTGAGCAGTTTTTTTTGTGTGTGTGAGTTTCTTAATCCTGAGTTCTAGTTTGATTGCACTGTGGTCTGAGAGACAGTTTGTTATAATTTCGGTTCTTTTTTTGCTAAGGAGTGCTTTACTTCCAACTATGTGGTCAGTTTTGGAATAAGTGTGATGTGGTGCTGAGAAGAATGTATATTCTGTTGATTTGGGGTATAGAGTTCTGTAGATGTCTATTAGGTCCACTTGGTACAGAGCTGAGTTCAATTCCTGGATATCTTTGTTAACTTTCTGTCTCGTTGATCTGTCTAACGTTGACAGTGGGGTGTTAAAGTCTCCTATTATTATTGTGTGGGACAGACAAACTTCTTTATATCCTATTACTCCCCTAGATTATGGGATTTCATACCCTGGGTTGAGAGATTTCACTTTGGTGATTTTACACAAACTCTACTCTCCTCTAGAACCTGGATGTGGTCTATTCAAATGCCAGTAACCCCACAGAACCTGTCACAATACTCCCCTTAGAACCTCCGATACTGCTTCTTGGATCTAGCCTCCTACACCAGACTTTTTCTTTTCTTGGGGTAGATTCCTCTACATACAGGGTCTCCCCTCCCTACTCCCATCAACACCACCATTTTCGTTCAGCAGAAGATTCCTCAGCTTCGAGGTACTTTAGTCAATGTAAATAGCTACTGGTGAAGGGGACCGATTGGTTTCACACACCCAGTCTTTACTTGAGCCCTGCAGGAATATGCCATTGCGACAAGGACATTACCTTTCTTGGTTTTAGAGTGAAGATCTATATTTTGATTTTTAGTATCAGATTGGAGATTTTCCAGCATCTTTATTTGTCTTGACATTGGATTATTAATTCTTATATATTTTATCTCTTTATTCCAATATGTATCACTTTATGATTCTGATAGGGTTGTGATGGCCATGTCAAGGAGAATTAACTACCAGTCCATGGCAAATGGTTGTAGAGAACATAGAAAAGACAGAAAGTTAAAAAAAAGATCCCAAACCTCTTGCTACCTCCTCGAAAAATATTAGTTATGCACAAGTTAGAAGCTTTCATTTGAATATGGATGATTTCCTCGTCTGTGCCTCTATAATCCCTTTCACTCTTAAGATTTTCTTCTGTGGTCTGAAACCAAAATCACTTTGGTCTGCAACAATAAGTTAGTCTTGTTGCTTTTCCAATTTATAAAATGACATTTATCTTCTGAATGGCTCCCTTTGAACAGTAGTTTCCAGAATTTTCAGCTTACATCCCTATTTTTGGTTTGATGTAGTCTCATAGCTTTACAAAAAGTGCTGAATGCCACATAAATATTTAAAGAAAATAAAGAGAAGTTTTGAGAATTTGAGGTGTAATTGTTTTTGTGTGGCTAAAAAAGAAAACAAGGTTAAAGATCACTGGCAAAGTATACAGAAAAGCACAAGAATTGAATGCAGACGCCTCCCAATTAGGATGTCACTGTCTGAATATAGAATCTCCCAAAACAAACTGGGTTATGCCTAACATTATCTTCAGTTTGGAAACACAAAGCCTGTAGGCTTACACTGATATCTTCCGTTAAATAAGGAGTGATCATTCTTTAAATTGTTATATTATTAATGAGTATCATGCTCCTAATAACACATTTCAGTGATGAAAAAGAAACTCAGCTATGATTTTTTTTTTAAATGTCTCTACCTTCTGCTACATATTCTATGTTCTTCAAAAAATTTGGTATTTTTCAAAATAAAGAGGAGTATCGGTTGTAGAATCCTCATTAGGGAGATATATCTGTTTACACTAAGTTTTTTTCAAATATAGGAAGTATATTAAAAATGCAAAATATGATCTCAGTATTTGCCTCTCATAGAAACTGCTAAATAGCATCATCCATAATGCACAAGTGTTAGTAACTTTTTTCATATTTCCATTTTCTCATTACTTTCTTTCTCAAACTCAGGTAATTAGTTTGGCAAACTGAAATTTATCAAAGGTTTCAGGAGGTGATTTCTTGGTCTTTGAGCCATTGGTTTAATCAACATTAAATAAACTACAGAAAGGGAAAAAGAAGGGGTTGGTTAACATGAATGTAAACAACCATATCTGTAAGCTCAAATCCCCTCCTTTTTCCTTAATCTTTATCAAGCCTTAGATAGTCACAAAATTTCTTATTCCACTTAGCTTCATTTATTGGTTTGAATCACTTTTGTTTTATTTTTAATTACAGAATCATTCTTGATTTTTTTGAACATTTGGGAAATATTAATATGAGAACTTAAAGAAAAATATTGACATCTTCTGATTCTCTCACTTCCCAGAGATAAATAGATTTGGGGTTAATTCTTTATCTCACTCTCTCTCTCTTTCTCTTTCTCTCTTGGATTTTGTTTTGCTTTATTTTGTTTTCAAAACAAAATTTGGGCTCTTTAATAATGTATTACCACAAAATTACCTTGTAATGTATTAATAAAAAGTTGATTTTTGTGTGTGTTATCTGGCACATTGTTCTTCCTTTTGAATTTTAAAATTTGACTTTGCTGAGGGGAATTTCATTTTCTCTCATCTGAAATTACAAACATATCTTCTGTGCCTGAGTTAAGCATGAAATTAAGATAATTAAAGATGAGTAATGCTAAAAGTTCCCTGAGCAAAATCAAAGTAAAAAAAAATTAGGCTGTCGTGACTGAAGCAGCATTACTCATAAATCCTCTGGGATTTGTTCTTTTGTGTTTGTTTTATTTTATTTTTCTCCCTGTTTTCCTTTTCAGTGCAGGATTAAATCAGAACTTGAGACCAGAAACTGGTCAGAAAGAATTACAAACAGGAGAATTACTGCCCTGCAAATTTCTTCATTCCTGTAAATATTTGCTTGTTTATCTAACAGATATTTATTGCATACCATGGTGTGCCTTTTGATAATACTAAAATGACGGTGCATCATGTATAGGCAGATAGTTGCTAATTTATAAATTCCTAAGTTACTATCAATGCCCTCAGCCAAAAACCACCAGGAACACACATGTAATTGAGCAAGTTGGGTTTATTATTTTTTGCAGTAAGGGAGAACACTCAATATGGGAACCTGTGGGGTGTGTCAGAGAGAAGGTATTAGAAAGACGGTTTCACAGGATTTGAGCTTGGGCTGGGTGATTTGGGAGTGGGCCTAAGAAAGCAGAATTTGGTCTAGATTGGATGCTCTTAGAAAAGAAGGGCAATTCTACATTTGAGTATCTTTGTGGGTGGAACAATAACTATGTTTTTGTCTGTGCTTCGGCAGAAGTATAAAGCGGCCTTGCTTTGTTCGATTTTATCATTGTCTCAGTGTAAACTTGTCTGAGGTTAGAAATTGTTTATGTCCAAGGAAAATAAAATGGGCTGGCTCTGAATGTCAGGCCAGTTAATAATAACACTGAGGTTGACCTGTGAATATTAGAACAGTTTCAGATGTCAGGAGCTGCACGTGTGTGTGCGTGTACACACGCTACTCCCATCAGGGTCTTTCCTCCCTACTAGGCATGGGCCCCGCCCCCAGAGCTGATCTCCTCCACCTTGCTTTGCTTGGGGCTGCTACTTTCCATCCCTGCCTCTGCTGGGCCTGCCTTGACAGGGGCTCTTTTCCTCCACTAGTGCCTATACTCAAGAGGCAGCAAAACCAAGCCCCCTTCACTGTGCCTGGATCAGGTGGGGAGAGAGGTATACTATCGGCATTTGAGTATGGAAGTCCCCTGCTCCTCCCTCTCCCTCATCCTCCATAGCTTATCAATTTCCAGTCATCATTCATTCTACCCACTTGTTTCCATTCACTTCTCTCCATTTCTACTCCCATAAGGCCACACTGTCCACTTTCCCTGGCAGTGTTAGCCACCTAGTCTTCCTGCTGTCACCCCCGGCCCCTACAAACCCTCCTCTACACTGCTTCCAGAGGGATCTTTCACAAATGCAAATCTCAGAGTATCTCTGACCACTGTTAGCTTTTCATGGTGCTTATGATAAAGACCAATCCCATTATAAAACTTGCCATGATCGTCCCTGCACCTATCTCCCCAGCCCTTAGCTTTCTTTCATTTTATTCTCAACATTCCAGCCACAGGGTGAATGCACTCTATATGCATGTTTCCTCTCATGTCTTCCTTCTACTTGGAACCCATCCTTCTCCCTTCTGCCCTCCAAGCTTCAGTCTACATCAGTCCCTTAAAACCTCAGCCTAATCCTACCTTATATAAAAAGCTCCAGCCTGAGAAAACTCCCATAGCACATCATATATAGCACACTGTATTTCCTCTTCATAACACTTACCTCCATTTATTGTGGTCAATGTCTTGTGTTTCCAAAAGACTGTGTTCCATGAGGAGACAGGGCCTATCTGTGTGGTTCACAGCTATGCCCCAGTGCCTGGCATGTAGTGGATGCTCATCAAAATATTTACAGAGTATATGAATGTGTTAATTAATTCAATTTTACATATGAATAAAATGTCTCAATAAATACTATTAGCTTTTATATCACTGTTAGTACTACAGATTATTTTAAATTTGACAAATCAGATCAGATAGTGTTCTGTGGAAAGATGGAACCTGAATTCTGGAGCAAAAACTCTTACTTTTCTGTAACACACTCCACTTACAACAGGTAAGCTGTCCATGATTTCTCATGCACTCTTGTAATAAATGCTATTCTATATTGTACCACTTATTTTTTATATATTTTTTTGCTTCCTGTCTCTTCAAATAGATTACCAGGGCCTTAAAGGCTGGGAACCTAACTCTCATTTATTTGTAGTTTTCCACAATTCAAGCACTTTCTGACAATACCAGGACTGGGATAAATTTGGTCTATTAGATTTCTGCACTTAATAGATTGGGCATGTTTTAAATAGATAATCAGTTTCCATGAAAGGAATAAATGACATATGCCTCCTCTTTGTTTTTATGAATTATTGCTCTTTCATTATTCACTTGGTCACTCAATGTTTATAATACTATTGCTACCTGTCTGATTCTATATTAAGTATCCAGTATACAACGTGAATGAAATACAGCTGCCTACTTTTGAAGAGTTCATAAGGAAATAGATAATAGTAATGCGAGATAAATCCTACAGTATAACAACAGGAAAAGCATTACTTCTGAGTAAGGGAGTATATGGGGTACATCTTAAAGGGTGGGAAGTGAATGTGCTTGGGTTATTGTTTTCAACAGCACAGAGACATACAAGAGCAGGGCAGTTGACTGGTACTCAAGGTATAGGCAGGATAATAGCAGAGGATACATCTGGAAAGGTAGGTTGCATCTGCGCCAGGATTACAAGCTAGATTGAGTCAAGACTTTGTCCTGTTGTGTAGTATGTAGATGCCATAATACCCAATCCTCCTTCAAAGATAAATGACCTATATCCCCAGCCTCTAGGAGTGCTGCCAGCAGAAAGTCAGTAGCCTTCAGCCCTCAATCGTGAGCCACCTAAGAAGTTTGCCTCTGCTGGAGAGAGCTATCACGTCTAAGGTCACGCCTCCTCCTTCCCATGGTAGTCTACGTTCAATGACTGATTGAACTGGGTGCATAAGGTCTGATTCCTTGATCCCAGCTCAGGACAACTCAGAAGGGTTATCTCAACCTCAGAACTCACCTTAGGTTCAACTGAAGCCCCATAAGAAAGCTTCTCAGTTTTACTTCTCTCTCTCCTTTGTTCTGCCATTATTTTCTTCTCCCCTCTACTTCCCAACAAAATTCTTGCACAGTAACATCAGTTTCCAAGTCTGCTTACTGAGGACTCCTTACGGGGGAACCCATCCTGCAACAGGTGGTATTGGGGAATTACCAAGGGGACTTAAGCAGGAAGGTGACATAATCAAATAAATATTTCTTCAATATGAGCTTTCCTGAACATGTGAAAATAATTAGGCTTTAAACAAAAATGCACATCAATTAATTTATTTCATCAGTGATTATTCCTATAGGGCTGAAAAAGCTGGTATGGCAGCTGCAAAGACATGCAGTGTTTATATTTTTTGATAATGGATCATTTTTCTTCATTTTTGACAGCATATTCATCTTTTAGGATTTTTTTAAAACATTAATTCATTAAATTTTGTATCAGAGCCAAGGAATTACAAAGTAAAATCTTTATTTTCAAAACTTGATAATCAGAAACTTATCCTGATTAAGAAGTGAAATATATTCCTGGTTTTTAGAACATCATATAGGTATAAAATGGATAAACAAGAAATTTTCCAAAACATTTATATTAGTTTTTAATATCCTTTGACTCTACTATGGCAAAATTAATGTTTATTTTCTACAGGATGGGATACTTTCGTTCCACCATCAGATGACTGAAAAATGCACATTTTCAATTCTATCTTTCAAATGCTCAAATCCCAAAGACAGACTAGGTACACCAGTGGAGAATTGTATCAAATAAAGGTTGCAGTTGACGTTTTGTCAATTTTCAATTTTCTCTTCCACATCTATTGAGTGTTTTCAGATTGCCTTTACATCATTTATTCAATCTGCAGTTACTGAGAAACTATTACAAGGCATGCATCAAGAGTAGTCATAAACCCTCATATCATTAGAAGACATGAGCTGGCACATGAACCCCACACTGGATGCACACTTGCACTTCCCTTTAGTGACTAAGGCTTTGTCAACCTTTTCACATCTGACTCCTTCTTCCCTTCAAATGATATTCCTTCCTGGAGTCCTCTTGGTTCCTCATTCACACAGGCTTACATGGGTCTATTCCATAGTTTGCTCAAACCTGCTAATGAAAGCCCCTGGCTTTTCCTTTTCATGTATTACTGGGAGTGCCTCACATGAATTTCCACAATTCCAAATGCCATGAGGTTAGTCACCATGTTGGGGTTCTTGTTTCTTTCCTCTTTAGCTCTGGCATCCTAATGCTGAGCACCACCTCTTTTACTTCTATAGGATTTGTCTACACCCTGAGAGTACAACAGTTTCCTCCAGGTACCACGGCGCCCTATAGAGTATGCAGGGAATATTCTCTCCTGACAGTCTCTACAGACGCTCCTCAACCCCAAATGGAAGCACCGGAGCCCTGCAGTTGTCAAATCTCTACAATGTTTAGTTCAAGAAGAGGAAAAACTCTCAACGTTTTGTTAATTACGGGTGTTCCCATTTTTATTCCTTCGGACAGCTGTCCTCATATCATTAGAGGATATGAGTTGGGACAAAGATACCACACTGGTTGCAGACTGACTCTTCCCTTTAGTGACTAAGGCTTTGTCAACCTTTTCACATCTGACTCCTTCCCTTGGAATGATTTTTCTTCCTGGAGTCCTCATTCACACAGGCTTACTTGGGTCTATTCCATAGTTTGCTCAATATTTCTGAACCCAGTGGAGGTCACAATTTAGAACAGAGACACTGCAAACAATAAGTAAATGTGCAATGTCTGCCTTAAGAGATTCTGGAATTTCTGTAATTGCTAACACATCTCAAGATGACCTAAAGTCACCAAAAATTTGTAAATGGCAAAGAGAAGGGAATAAATTACTGTTATTTCCAATTATTTTACTCTTTTTTCTCTCAAAGGATAAAGAATTTTAGTTTTTCATAAAACTCCTGGAAGAAAATATAGGAATAAACCTCCGTGACATTGGGTTAGGCAATAGATTCTACAATATGACAAAAAAATGCATAAATGACAAAAGAGGAAACAGATAAATGGGACGTTATCAAATTAAAAGCTTTTGTGCTGCAGATGATACCATTAAGAAAGTGAAAGTTCAGCCCATAGAATGGGAGAAAGTATTTGTAAATCATATACCTGATATGGAGCTTATATCTAGAATATATAAAGACCTTTTACCCTGCAATTATTAAAAGATAACCAGATTAAAAATGAGCAAAGGATTTGAACTAACATTTCTCCAAAGAAAGTATACAAAAGGTTGATAAGCACATGAAAAAACTCAACATTATTGGTTATTAGGAAAATGAACATCAAAAGTACAATGACATACCACTTCATGTCTATAAGATGGCTATAATAAAAAAGACAATAATAAGTGCTGACAAGCATGTTGAGAAATTGGAACCCTCATATGCAGCTGGTAGGAATGTAAAACTGTGCAGTTGCTTTGTAAAGTAGTTTAGCAGTTTCCCAGAATGCTAAACATAGAGTTACTATATGACCCAGCAATTTCACTGCTAGGTATATATGCAATATAAATATGAATATATGTCTACATAAGAATGTGTACTTTAAAGTTCATAGCAGCACTATTCTTAATAGCTAAAAAGTGGAAACAACTCAAAAGTCAGTTAACTGATGAATGGGTAAGTATAATTTGGATTAGCCATATAGCAAATCAACATTTGATAATAAAAATAATTGAAATACTGATACATGCTACAATGTAGATAAACATGAAAACATTATGCTAAATGAAAGAACCCAGTCACAAAAGACCACATATTGTACGATTTCTTTCATATAAAATGTCTAGAATAGGCAAATCTATGAAGACTGAAAGTAGATTAGTGGTCACGTAGGACTTGGATAGAACTGGAGTGAGAGAATAGGGAGTGGCTGCTAATGAATATAGGGATTCTTTTTGGGGAAACAAAAATGTTCTCAAATTAGATTGCAGGGATGATTGTAAAAATGTACGAATATACCAAAAAACATTACATTTTAAAATTTAAATGGTTGAATTGTATGCTTTGTGAATATCTCAATAAATTTGTCAAACTTATTTTTACAATTCTAGCTTTTGTTAGTATAGTTTTTAAAAAGAATAACTAATTCAATACTGTTCAAATTTTGAGAATTATCTCATTACCTCACATAAACAAGACTTAAACATTTGTATGGAAAAGGGGGGCTTCCTGAGAAGCTATTTAGTACTTCAGAGTCTTTTTGACAATAGATTAAGGTGAATATTAAAATGGCTATTGCTTTAAAAGTGGAAAGAGAATCTGTGACACTTTAAGCCAGGCAGGAACATTTAAAAATTGTTATTGTCGAAAAAAATTGTAATTTTTTTGACAGAAAAAAATTCCCTATTCATCATTCAATATATCATCATTTAATATGAAGGACAACAAAATACACTCATTAACTGCCTGAACAAATTTGCATTTTAAAGTAATTTAATTTTCACTAATATAATTTGGATGACTCAAGTGAAACATAAAGGAATTAAATGAACAGATTGATTATTTCGGATATAAATTTTACAGAAATCAACATTTATTACTAAATATAACATACATTTTTATTTCTAAAACAAATTTTGAGTACTTTAAAATGAAAATCATGTTGCAAAAAATCACAAAGTTCCAACACATTGGAATGATTCAATTTCAATAAGACTTTCTTTCCTTTCTTTATAATCACGAGTTTAACTTGGGCCTGCCTCCAGAACTTCGTTTATAAAACCATTCTCTTTCATTCAGGATTGTTTCTTTATACACTGACGGTTTATTGAAGAGAATTAAGCAAGACACCTAGGATACATTAGAGAAAAAAAAAGGCAGAAAAAGTCTAAATTATATTTGAATAGTCTGCTCTCTGGATGTCCAATTCCAGACAATGAGGACCACTTGATTTTCAAAGACATATAAGGAAGATGTCTACACCCTCTCTTCATCACCACTTCCATCAACTAACAACCCATACTGCAGGAAGTTTGACATAAATGCTTGTGGTGACAGATGATTAACACCAGGTTTTACTTCCAAAAACAGAGTCTGATGTTATCACCTTGTCTTTTCTTGAAGGACTAAGAGTTAAAAGCTTACGAGAGAGAGAAGTCAAGGTCTAAAAGAAGTCAAGTTCTTTACAGAAAAGCAACAGAATGCAAAGAAACATTTTATTTGGCTTGAATTTGAAAGTGGTCTTAAAAGAGGTTAGAATGCCTAGAACACAACAATGCTTTAAAAACAAACGTGGAACAGCACAACCCTATTTGGAACAATTGGACTAATATTGCCATGAGCCGATTGGCATCTTATAACAAGTGGAGTTTGCAAAGCCTATGCTACTCATAGATTTCTAGACAAGTCTGTGTTACATTGTACCACTTGAATATATGGTCAAAAGACAGCTCACTTTTATTTTCAGCACATTCAGAAATAATGATAAATTCTAGACCAAAGTGACAAACAATTAAATTATATACCCAAGAATTGTATCTTCCAGTGACTGTTAAGCTTAAAATGTGTAGAACTATTAAGCTATTGTTTGGAAGATGGGGATAGGGTCTATAAAACATAAGCATATGTATGCAACATGTATGTCTTTTGTCCTCCACATTTGGAGAATAATTTTTGCAATATGAGATGTATTGTGTTTTCCTTTTGAGCTATATGATTTCAACATTAGGCTATGTATAAAAATTAATAGTGAGATAATTTATAAGGCTTCATGCTATTTTAATTCAGTCACAACAGCTGAACTTATGAATATCTAGAGGTAAACAAGGCTCCCTTTTTCTTTCTCTTTAATTTGCTATCAAAGCCAACAATTTAAAAAGTTAGCAAAATTTGTTAACATAATTAAAATATATAGCAAAAGTTATTGAAAAATACTTCTATTCCATCAGCTAAACATTTTATAAATACTAAAATTTAAAGTTAGCTGAAAACTTGCCAACATAGTTGAAACTTGTTAACATAGTTGAAATGTATTATAAGTATTACTGAAAAATACTTCTACTTTATCACGTAATTTTAAAAATATTTATGAACCTTTCTATGAATTAACCAAAACTTTTCAGAATGCAAAAAAATGCTAATAATCACCATCCTTTGATTTACAAAGTGCAGAAAATATGCAGGAATTGAGTGGATGAGGCATTTCAAAACTGATTGTAAAATGTTTATCTAATATTAGTAATATTCCAATGTATATCTGACTTCCAAGGCTACTTAACACATGCTGCAAAGATACCCTTTGACACAATAACATTTTTATTCATAACAAGTCCTGTATATATTTCAGACATAGCACATATACCATCTTTCTTATTCTAGTCATGTTGAACACATAGCATTACAAAAAATTAAAAATCACTTTACATTTTAAAATGTGACTAACATTGTTACGACAATGTTGACCAACAGATAAAGTGATAAAAAGTCTTTTCAAAGTGTTTGTGTTTGCATTTTAAATAAAATATACTAGTATTATTTGATGTGCCTGTACTTTTTGAAAGAATTTATGAGAAAATAATACTTCTTTCACATTTTTGCTAATTTATTAATGATTTTCTAAACTGATATTTATTATTCATTTAATATTAATATTTATAACATTTTATAATGTTTAGTATTAACATTAATTTATTAATAAATTCATTTAATGTATTATTGTAGCATTTTAATGACCATCATTTCTGTAGTCTCCAGTGGTACATAATTTATATCATTTTGAATTTTGTAAGGACACTTTGTAAGAAGCATGTGCTAAGTTTTGTTCATTGTGTGGCCAGATTTATTTCTGCGGCGCTCATATTTGCACACAATTCTCAGAGATCATTTTTAAAGTAGAAAATTTTCATACATTTTATGTTGATTTCTAGAAATCTAGGAAGTTTAACCAGATTTCAGCACTTACCTCTTAACAACAACAAAAAAAATACTAACACTTATTAGTAAGTTTACCAATTGCCACAAATTTAGTTTCTTAAAACAACACCTATGTATTATATTTCAGAGTATTCTAGGTCAGAATTCCAGAGCATGGATCAGCTGAGTCATCTGCTTAGAGTCTCACATGGGGAAAATCCAGGTGTCATCAAAGTTGTGTTCCTTTCTGCACATTCCTGGGATAAATCTACTTCTGAGCCCATATAGGTTGTTGGCCAGGTTCATTTATTTGCCATTATAGAATTGACTTTTCCATTTCCTTCATGACTGTCAGCCAGAGGTCAATCTTTGATCCTGCAGGCTGCTCTCATTTCTTCTCAAACTTTCCGTGTGTTACTCTCCAGCAATGGCAGGTTGAGTCCCCCTCACATTTTAAATTGTTCTCACTTCTGCTACTACATCTATCTGATCTCAGACAGAGAAAATCCTTTGCTTCTAAGGGCTCATGTGACAAGATTGGGCCCCTCCAGATAATCCAAAGTAATCTCTATATTTAAGGCCCATGACTTTAATTACATCTGCAAAGTATCTGTTGCCATATATGTAACACATTTATACATTCTGGGAATTGGAATGTGGATATCTTTGAGGGGCTATGATTCTGCCTACCAAAAAATTACATAAATTAATTCATATAAAGTGCTTAGAAAATGGTTGGTGAAAAATGGTTCTTTTTTTTTATTGTAGTAACAGTGAAACTTCATATATACAGTGCACCATGACATCATCTTATCCAACATTTTGTTCAAATCCATCATTAGCCTCAGTATGATTGATTGTGACTGTATTATTAGCCTATAACCTTTTAAAAAATACATTGTTCTGCCACACTGTCATTTTTGTGGTATCAAATTAAAGTGATATTTTAAAATATATTTAAAAGCTAAAGTCAATTTATGATATATCTTTCTATTGTGAACTATCACTTTAGAAGTAAAGTTTTGAATTTGAGTATTCAACAGAATTTGGCCCATTTTGATCACTTTGGCATTAGGAAATTAACAGCAACTAGGCAACCTTATCAATACATTCAAAGAAAAACTGTCACTTTAAGTACCAGCTTGATCAAAAACTTAAATACAGATATGCTTGTAAGTCTGCAGCAGTTTGGTTACAGGAAGGTCAGCTGGATGTTCTCAAGTAGGACTCTACTAATCTTTTCAAATGACTTTAAAATTACAGTATAAAATATCTCATGGGAAATTTGTATATCTTTGATAATACATGGAGAAATATTTAAGCTTGAGCAAAATTTTTTGTAGAAATGTAATATTACAATTGCTTTTGTGAAATCTTGTACTCTGGCTTAAGCTCTTTGAAGAAAAAAAACCCGCTTTTTCTACATTTTGCAATCTCTTCATTCTACAAGACATTTGCCGTATCAAGTTTGTTAAATGAAATTTAACATGTTGCTTAACACAGCAAAATAAAAGAAAAATTAGCTAAGCTTTAATATCCATAAATATGTTAGGATTTTCATTTTTGCTTACATATGAAGTATGATTACTTCTACAATTCCTCAGAGTAAAAATAAAAATGAAATAAACAAGTATTTTTCTGAGGTATTATTTGCCTGTCTCATCAAAAGATTAAAATCTGTATATCTAGAGTGTTACATACTTTCCACATGTTTTTCAAACATTTAATCTTCTGTTTATTGCTCTAGAAGAATCTGTCATTACTTGGATATGGCAGATGAAGAGACCAAAAAGCTACTTAGCATGCTAAAAGCTAGTGGCAGAGCAAGTTGACAAAACAAAACAAAAAATATACACACAAAAAAAGTCCTCGAGATCAATACGATCTTCACGAACTTTTAGATTGGCAGCTCTCAAATCCTTTAAGTAACAAGGTGGTTGATAAATAAATACATACCTTATTAAATACAATGGCAAATTGATTTGTTCTGAGAATAACTTCTAGGACTGAGAAGAACTAAGACTCCCCTGGTTCTGACTCAGAAATCTGTATTAAATTGCAAAGTTGAAATAGAAAAACAAAACTTCAATAAAGGCAGGGACAAAGGTGGGAGAAAACAAAAAGGAAACATTGAAAGAGAAAAACAAACAAAAAATAAATAAATAAAACTGCTCAGAACATTCCTCTGGAGCCATTTATAATTCCTGGGTATACTTCAGTATTTAAATTGCTTGTCTGTTAATTATCTGGGCTGCAACTTATCACCTGGTCACATGTTTTAAGCAGAACACAAACTAGACTAGAACAAAGTAGTGATCGATGGGAATTAGTTCCATGATGTACTATTGATTGCATATAAAAAAGAAGGATTTAGGGTTTATCACATTGCTGAAAAGTGTTTGTTTTCTCCCACAGATGTAGCCATTAGTTAGGAGCATAGCATATGGCTGGAGGGTAATTAAGAAGCTAATGCCTAGTAGAATGAGGATAAATAAACTAGAGGATGCAACCACATTACATCCCTCTGCCGCTACTTGTCTTTGTAATAGAACTTTGGCCCATGTTTAGTGATTCTATTTAATGACATGGAGCACTCTGAGAAAAAGCAAGTTTAGGAAAGAGAAAAGAAATCCAGAGTACAGTTTGCACATGTTAACTTTAAGGTGTCCACTAGACATTCATATGTAGGTATCAAATAAACAGATGTTCAAAAATATTTCAGTAAAGAAGGCTAGGGCAAGAGATAGAAATTTGGAGGTGAAGCATGAAACTGATAGCTAAAACTGTCACCAGAAAGGGGTCTCAATCCAGATTCCAAGAGAAGGTTCTTGGATTTCGTGCAAGAAAGAATTCAGGGTGAGTCCAAAGAGTAAAGTGAAAGCAAGTTTATTAAGAAAGTAAAGGAATTAAAGGGTGGCTTCCATAGGCAGGGTAGCGGGCTGCTGATTGACTATTTTTATGGTTATTTCTTGATCATATGCTAAACAAAAGGTGGACTATTCATTAGTTTTCTGGGAAAGGGACAGGCAATTCCCAGAACTAAGGGTTTCTCCCCTTTTTAGACTATATAGGATAACTTCCAGAAGTTGCCATTAAATCTGTAAACTGTCCTGGCACTGGGGGGAATGTCTTTTAGCATGCTAATGATTTATAATTAGCATAGAATGAGCAGTGAGGATGACCAGAGGTCACTTTCGTCACCATCTTGGTTTTGGTGGATTTTGGCCGGCTTCTTTACTGCATCCTGTTTTATCAGCAGTGTCTTTACAACCTGTATCTTGTGATACTAATCCTCCTGACCTCCTATCTCATCCTGTGACTAAGAATGCCTGACTTCCTGGGGATGCAGCCCAGTAGGTCTCAGCCTTATTTTACCCAACCTCTATTCAAGATGGAGTCACTCTGGTTTGAATGTCTCTGACAAAACCATTGCGAAAGACTAAGATCACCCTGGGAGTAAGCCTAGAAAATAAAAGATAATTGAACCCTGTGGTTCTCTAGCATTAATCACTGGGAAGAGGAGAAAAAACAAAATAGGAGACTGATAAGAAGCAGCAATTAAAGTAAGAATAAAAAAGACAGTGATGTCCTGCAGGATCAGTGCAAAGTTGTTTCAAAACGGAGGGAAGGATCAATACTGCCAAGTGACAGTGAAGGTCCAAGTTAAATGAGGACTGAAAATTGACCACAATGTTTGATAACACAGAGGTCATTGGTGACTTGAAAAGAGCAGTTTTAGTGGAATGATGGGGACCGTAGTAGAATAGAGAATGTCAAATATAAAAATGGATATAGGCAGAAACATTGCTCTTTAAAGTTTTTTTGTCATGAAGAGGATCAGAGAAATGTGGTGGCAGCTGAAGGCAAATCTACTGTCAAAAAACAGAAGTGCTTTTTGTTTTGGTTTTGGTTTTTTATTTTGTTTTTAAGTGGAGACATTACAGCATTTTATATGCTGCATTGGGAAAGAAAAGTTGATTGTGCAGAGAGAGGGATAGCCATTGTAAGGGCAGAGCTCTAAAGCATGGTCCACGTGGAGGAATTAGCTTTTTTTTTTTTTTTTTTGAGACGCAGTCTGGCTCTGTTGCCCAGGCCAGAGTGCGGTAGCCGGATCTCAGCTCACTGCAAGCTCCGCCTCCCGGGTTTAGGCCATTCTCCTGCCTCAGCCTCCCGAAGGAATTAGCTTTGAATAAAAGCCAGGGTTCACTGAGTATTACAGGAGAACAGTTATTGATAAGAACAAGAAAAAGGTCTTAATCATTAGCACTGGTGGCAACTGTAGTCCTCTTCAAGAGGAGAAAGGGAAACACTCCCAGCTTTACGTGTTGGCCCTGAAGATGTAGCTCCCACTTTAAAACCACAGCATGTTTTCTCCCTGAGGATATTACACTGTTGGAGGGGCTTGGTCCAGGTGCTTTGATTTCTTTCTTTTCCCCTCCAACTTTCAGAATCCAGCTATTATGTCAGGTTCCTTTTTCCCTTGTTATAAATTTTTTCTTTGGGGCCCAGTTATTGAAATCATTCACGTTTTTCTTGTCAAAATATTATTTGACCCATGTAAATTAGTCTTTGCAAATACATAATGTAAGATATTCCTAGTTTTACATAAATATCAATTACAGCCCTGTTTGGAAAACAAATATGCTCATTCTATGAGGAAATAAAAATAGTCAAAAACATGGAAGCCTTAGGATACAATAGGAGAGCCTCATGGTCAACAATGGAATGTGTCCTCCTTGTGTAACCTTGCAGAACACTGATTGATATGGCGATTACAGCTTTCGTATCTTTTTTTTTTTTTGAGACAGTCTCAGTCTGTCTCCCAGGCTAGAGTACAGTAACGCGGTCTCGGCTCACTGCAACCTCTGCCTCCCAAGTTCAAGCGATTCTCCTGCTTCAGCCTCCCGAGGAGCTGGGACTACAGGCACCCACCACCATGCCTGGCTAACTTTTTTATTTCTAGCATAGACGGGGTTTCACCATATTGGCCAGGCTTGTCTCGAAATCCTGACCTTGTGATCTACCCACCTTGGCCTCCCAAAGTGCTGGGATTACAGGCATGAGCCACCATACCGTTAATTTTTAAAGTCTGTTCTTGCATATAGCAATATTTTGCTGTTTGACCAAGGGCTCAGTTTTGATGGGAAGTATATGGAATGGTGAGAAAAATGGAAATAACTTAATTAGATAGATAATCTTCTGAATAATGAGTGACAGAAGCTAAAACTCAATTACTCTCACAAGCAGGAGGCTACATCCAATGGACAGCCAAAATGGGAAGGAAAGCAAAAGTTACAGAAAGGAAAGGTGTTTCAGCTCAAGTCTGCTAAAAGTTTTTTGTCTCAGTCAGGACTGGGTTACAGGGACAAAGGTTGATAATATATGATCTTGATTTATTGTTAGTACTGCTGGTAGACTCTTATAAGGCCACTGACTAAGGATGTCAACAAGATAAGCAAATGAGCAACTGATCCAAAGTTAGAAATAAATTTTGAATATTGAAATGTGTAATTGATATTAGGATGATTTTCAATATAATCCTCCATCATGAAATCAGTAATCAAATAAAATTGAAGTCACAGCTAAAAAGGTCAGAATTAACTAATTTTTTCTTTTTGAAGCAATAATGTTAGGGCTTTATAGTTCATAGAGACACCAGAATCTGGATATATACTTCAATTAATATCAGTTTTTGAGATATTTTGCCTAAGGGGAAAACAGGTACCTGATGAAAGCGTATCTTTTTTTCTTTTCCTTTCACCAGGAAATGTTCAGCTAGCTTGAGAAAGAGAAGACTCAGAAGTCCACACTGCTTCTATAATTCACATGGTGACATTTAACTGTCAGCTATTATTTCTGAACTATTAACTTTTATGAAAGCTATTTAGACGATGATGTCTATGGTTAATAATACTGGCTTCAAAAATGTCATTGGGTAAAGGACAGAATCCTCATGGCAGTTTCTGCAATCTTTTCATTTTTTTTTTAAGAAAAAATTGCAGCAACAGTTTGGTGGTGTCCCATTTTCTCTCACTCAGACGTATTCCTTTCTTTTTTCAAGATGAAACACCTTCAAGGATTGTCCCCTGAGGGTATTGTAAAAGCATTTTCAAGCTTCAAATTAGACTGGTCGCTACAGGTGGCTTCAGTACCAATGTCCTTGGTGACTTATACACAGTGTCCGGCACACAGTAGGTACTCAAGAAGCAGATGCTGAATGAGTTATAGTAGTTGGAGAAGGAGTTTTATCTCAATTGAGAGTTGATTGTTAGCAATGCTTCTATTAGGAAGGAAAAGTCAAAAGTAAAATCAAACAAAATATTCCTCTTATTGCATTAATTTTTTGGCTCTCCAGTTTCTTTCACAGTTTCTGCTTATAATGCTACTCTGAACAAGTTCCAAAATCCCTAAGCCACGCCAGTTTTTAATACCCTGGGAAAATTCAATTTTATTTTTTTAAAGCAAAAATTTCTATATAGCTCATTAATTAATGGTTTTTCACCTAACAAAGCTAACAATGTAAACTTAGGAATTTTTAAAGGTATTAACTAGAGATACCTTTAAGAATACTTATGGAGTTTATGAACCATAAAAAGGAGTTGTTACACTCTAACATTTTTTGCTCATTTTTCAAATATCAGTCCATTAAGACATTTTATTTCTCTGACCTGATTTTCCCTGAGGCAACATATACATATTTGCTTATGTAAAGGATCAATAGAAAAGTGATTCTCAGAAAGAAAATCATTAAATTATTCTAGAAATAGGCCTCTGCGCAATAATGAATGAAGTAATCTTATTTCTTATTAATAGTTCCAGAGAAATAATTTTAATTTTTGAATGTACCTGTATCTCCAGGTCTAAGTTAAAATGCTCACCTTTCTGTTGAAATGCTCACCTCACTGTCTCTCAAAGCACAAAACAGAGTCTGGGTTTCTGTGCACCTTCACAAAGGAGTCCAAGAATATTTATTCAGGAGAGCAAATTTCTCTGCCCCTGCAAGAATAACAAACCCAAACTTCTAGAGGGGGTCAAGTCCAGAGGGCTGCACAAAGGCAACAAAAACATCCTTAATACTTCCTGTGTGATACAGAGCCAACTTCAAGGCATTGCCAATCAGCAGTCAGAAGTCAGCCAGAAATACCCAACCTCCATCATAAAAATAAGGTCTGCCAGAGGCTGAGTGAACGGTATCTGTTTAACCAGGGCATCATTTTTCTTCTTTTTTTAATCAGTCTTTCACAGTAATTCAAAATTTGAAGAAATACTTCCTAGCACTCTTATAGCAACTTTAAATTTTTAAAAAATATTTTTATACTTATCATCTAAATGTTGTCTTAAAAACATCTGTAAGAGCTATTTTGTATATGAGGTTACTGATACAGAGAATAATGAAATGATGGTTCTAAAATCACATAGAAATTGAATGTCAGAGTCACATTCAAGTTTCCCAATTCTCTGTGTGTAGGTTAGTGCTGCCCTTTTGCAAGGAAAGAACTTAGAATTCTCATCTCTGCCCTCATGACAGAGACATTTAGAAAACACAGACTCACTAATTATCTACATCCTAAAGCAAAATTTTAGTTAATCTTCACCATTTATTTTCATGAAGAAATTTAGTCACGTTATTATGAAAATTATTTCAAAGAACAGAATCTGTTGGCAATGATGGACTCTAATGAGCAGATATTAAGCTGCTACATTAGTTTCCCAAAATTAGTGCCCTTTATATTGCTTCCTTAAATGTAACCATTTCTGCCAGAATAACTAGACATTATTAGTCCTTGAAATCAAAAGCGATGGGAAACTAATTACATAAAGTTGAATGAATATCTTAACTTTGTTGTGTGGCACGCCATGGCCAGCCTTGTTTGTAAAAAGCCCCTAAGTAAACGTAAGTGTAAGATACCTGGACCCTACAGACACGAAGAAGGAAGTGTATAATGTGGCTGAGAATGGCCAGCCATCACAGAGCTCATTTCCTCTGCCTTCTGTGTTACTCACTAATGCTGCAGGTGGCCACATGACTTAATTCTAATCAATAGAATATAGAAACAGAAACAATAGGCACCAATTTCAGGCCTGTTTCGTAAGAATTCCTCCAAGCCCTTTCCTCTTTGACCAGCTTGATACAACAGGCACAGTGGCCTTGGAACCCATGTGCTGAAGATGACAGAGGCATAGAATGGAACAAGCCCAGAAACTTGCTTGATTCACCACATGAGCGGAATTTGTCTACCAATTAGGAACAACAATTTTGGAAGCTGCAATAACTGAATTTCTGTCCATCTTGAGCTAGAAGGACAGAAAGAGTTAGAGTTTGTGAGTGCAGGTGGTATTAATTTAACCAATGTCTAAAGTATAATCCCAGCTTATGCACACAAAATAAAGAGGACTTTGCATTAGAATGGTTCCACACAATTTCAGGACTTGAAGGTATATGGACAGCTTGAGTCATGATCTTGCTGAGAAATAGAATGTCTTGCGTGGAATCATGATAAAATGGGTGTTAGTGTGGCCCTTTCAGGAGGTGTGAAGCTTAATGCCTGGCTCTGTCCCTGGTCCCTTAGACCAGGAATATTCCTCTCCCTGAGCAGAGCGTGAACCCTCTCCACCACCCTGGTTTTATCTTCACAGGAATGAAAGGAGGATATAGGGAGGCCATGATCACTAGATGTATCCATTATTGATGTTCTTCTCATATCCCTTTGATAATTGATAAAGCATGTGAGTAGGACTACTTGCCGTCTATCAGTGGAATCCCAGTCTTCTCTGATTATTTATGTGTGCAATCACTATAAACTTATTGGATGAAACATACAAAGATAGTAGGCAGAACTTATTGGATGATACGCAAAAGGAAACTTTACTTTTATTTTCACTGAACCTTTAAAAGCATGCCATGAGTTGTCTTTGTCCTCTGCCCCTGGATGAAATTTAGAGAATATCCTACCATTTTTCTGAGCACCTTCATGTAAAATATAGGCTCAATTCATAACTACTGTGATTAATCCACTGCTGTAATTAAAACTTTAAAATTCTTTCAAAGGTTCACCTTTGGTCCTCCCTAATTCTTTTGTAGGCAAGCCATATGCATGGGAGAATGGAGTATTTCTCTTTCCCTTACTTGTAAAACTGGTTAAAGTTATTTAGACTTGAAGGAATAACAGATCTGTAAATATTATTATGGGAATATAATATCTATTATCAATATCAAATTATTAGAATAATCCAAAATTATAAAATTAACATGACTTACAAGTGAAAGTGTCTACACATTTAAAATTAAATCTAATTTTTTCTCTGATAATGGTTATAATCATACCTTAAATATTGTTTATTAGAAAACATTGGACATCAGCCAGATAATAATTTTAAATTCTTAACCTTAAATCCTAATTCCTTCAACAATGCTGGTGCTTAATTTAGGAAACACATAATACATTTTTTTTTTTTTTTACTGAATTGTAATTCAGGATGAGAATGTATTACCTCAGGCAACCATAAGAGATGCTATTAAAAATGCAATTTATTCTACTACATAAAAAATAACTAAAAATGCTCTAAATCACAGAAGTGGTGTAAGCAATGGACTGAAATATATTTCAAATTTATTAAAGTCCAAAATATGTTCATTCTACTTCTATGCACAATATAGCACTCCAAAAAGCCAATGCCACTTTTTAAAATCTAAATTTGGTTATAAGAAAACATTTTCAAAAGCATTAATAATTGTTGAAGCTGGGTGAGGAACAAATGGGTATTCATTATATATTCTCTCAATGTTTATGTATACTTTAAAGTTTACATAATACACATTTTGTTATGGTAACTATTGTCTGAATACAAAGAAACTTATATTTGAGCCAATTAATTTTACTGCCCATAGGAAAACACAGTGGCTCTTTAAGTGGGACAGAAATACAGTTGTCAAGCAAAGGGGCACACCAGGTATTACTCCAATACCAGGTTCAGGTGTGGCAAAAGAACCAGAAATATCTGAAGTTAACATATCAGACAACCTTCAAGCAGACAATCTGCAGCAAAATAAAATACCCAAATACCACATATCCACTGTGCCAACCTGAATTTCAGTGGATATTTGTATTTCAACCACTATTCATAATGTGTGACCACATATATATTGTATATGTGTATAACCACCTACATAACCATGTATAACCACAATCCTGACTTTTGTAATAAGTGCCTTGTTTCTTAGTAGTGTTACCATATATAGATACATCACTAAATGACATATTACTTAGTTTTGTTTACTTCTGAACTTTATGTAAATGCAATAATATTATATGTACACTTTGTCGACCTGTTTCTTTTATTTAAACAAAAAATATTTGAGAGATTCATTCATGTTGATATACTTACCTGCACTTCATTTATTTTTGTTGGTATTCTTTGGCATAACAATATCAACAAGGTATTGTTGATTATTTATCAATAATCTACTTTTGATGAATTTTGGGGTCATGCTTACTTTCTAGTTATTACAAACAAAACAACCTTATTAATTTTATGAGTATGAGTTAATCTAGGGTAAATCTAAGATTGGAATTACTGAGTGATAGGATACCTGTTCTATATTTTTAGGTACTGCCAACCTTGTTCCCAAAGTTTTTTGTAGCAATTGTCATTAGCAATGTAGACAATTCCCATGGCTTTTCATCCTCACTAATACTTTTATTTCTTCATTTTTTGGCCAGTTATGCAGGCATATTTTTAGCTTTAAATGTAGCAATGCCTATGATGGTAAAGACTAGAAAAAGAGAAAAATGATATAATTCTCTAGCCTTAAGAGTTTCACCTATTTTTCAGATTCTTGCCAATAATAACCTTAAATAATAAAAACAAGGGATATTCCTTGAGAGTGCAAGGCAGTCACTTCTAAAGTAAAGCAGAAATAATTAGCTGCTTGGGAAGACTAAAATTAAGGGAGACAGATCTTTTAAATGAATAACAATTAACACTGACATTTAAGTTTTACTGTGTACACTGAGTATCTTTCATTTACCCATTTAGACCCACCTTATCCTTCCCTATCATTATTAACAAGACATCCACAGGACCCATTGCCTCTGGCTTCTGATTGTATTCAGCTACTGGAGAGCTCCAGCAGAAAATAGGAAGAAGAAAACTACCTCTTGCAGGAAACTAAGACCTGGCCTGTGTTCTAGAGGTGCCACTCCTCTCAAGGCATCTCTCTCCACAGGACCCTCTCAGTTTGGGTTCCAGTAACCCCTTACTCCCCTCATTCCTTCAGGCCTAGGGATTTTGTTATTTCAAACTCTAAGGTAATGGAGCTTCCCTTACACCCTTGATAACTTTATAGTTTATTAGGCTTTGTTGAGTTATTCTAATTTGCATATGGCATCTGTTTCCTGTTGGGACACTGACTGATATACGACTATAGTGATCCTCAAACTTTAGTGTGTATTAAAGTCACCTGGCAGACTTGTTAAAGCAGAGATTGCTGAATAACACCTCTGTAGTTTCTGATTCAATAGGTCTGGATTGGGACCTGAAAATTTATGCCTGTAACAATTTTCCAGTTGATTCTCAGAGACTACACTTTATGAATCACTCTACTACTACTCTATCATGTCTCAGACTCAACGGGACTTAGCCACCGTTGGTCTAGGAGAAGGACCAGAAGCTATGATAGTCCTGAGTTCGTTTGCGGAAAAAGTACTGGGTGAGTGTGAGAATACGCCAGAAGCCCTAGAACCTTAAGATCAAGGGAGAAGATTATAAAACATCTTAGGTGTTAACAGGAATACTCTATCTCTGGTTTCAGTAAGTAGAAGAACAAACAAAGGCTATTTCTTTCATTTAGCTTTTTTCTTCCTAAAAATACATTAAATCTAGTTTAGTTGGAAAATTTTTATATACAATTTTTCTTTGGAAGCAAACAGTAGCATGCTAAACTACATAGCTTGAGAAATATTATTAATTTTCTTCTCTAAATGGCAAGTAGAATAAGGAGAATGTAAAGAGAAGAATGTCCAGGTTTTTAAAAAGCCTATATAGATCTCTTTAATCGACTGTAAAATAGTGGGAGGGAGCCAATATTCCAATATTATTTGAGCACCTACTCTTTGCCAGTCTCTTATAAACATTAACTCCTTTTATCCTTTCATAGAAATCAAAGTAATAGATAGATAAGGACACAGAGAGAAACATGAGAAGTTAAATAGCTTGTCCAATTTTCACAGCTCATGATAAAGTTAGTATTGAAACTGAATGCCTATCTCCAATGTCTACAATTTCCCCACTAAGCCACACTGGTCCCAAAACAGAACACAAAGATTGTCATGGATGCTATACTGCCCTCAGGACTGAGCATGGCCCTCTGACAGCTCTCAGCCCTCAGTCGCTGCCCTTGGCTGGAAAGGACTGCTTTGGTAGGCTGCCTCTACTCACTGAGGAGTTTACTGAGGTTGCATAAAGTTCTCAACCCATTGGCAAACTACAGCCCAACTATTCCCTCTGCTTACTTCTGCTTCCCTCCCATGATGGCTAAGCCAGAGAACATTCCCTAATAAACTGTCTGTATGCTAATTTCCATCTCAGTGACTGTTTCTCAGAAAATCTAGCCTGTGGCAAAGATAACCTCTTTCGGTCATTTAAATTGATAAGAAAACAAGGAATGGCTCATAGAACCATAAGATGGTCAATAATTTGAATGCTCAGAGTTCCATTTAAAAATGTGAACAGTGATTTAACTGAAAAGGTCAATAGCTCGTATACTGACTTGAATATTGATGGATTTCTAACATAAAAAACAAACAGAAAAATTTGGGATAAAGTGGGATCCTTAAGAATACATGAATATGCATTTTTTTTGCCTTATCTCTCTTGTCCTCCCCTCTCACTTCCACCCTCCTCCTCCCTCTCTAATGCTATTCTCATGTTTTTTTTCTTTCTCTCTCCTTTTTTTTTTTCTTTTAATTATTATTATACTTTAAGTTCTAGGGTACATGTGCATAACGTGCAGGTTTGTTACATATGTATACTTGTGCCATGTTGGTGTGCTGTACCCATCAACTCGTCAGCACCCATCAACTCGTCATTTACATCAGGTATAACTCCCAATGCAATCCCTCCCCCCTCCCCACTCCCCATGATAGGCCCTGGTGTGTGATGTTCCCCTTCCCAAGTCCAAGTGATCTCATTGTTCAGTTCCCACCTATGAGTGTCTCTCTCCTTCTTGTATCTCTCCCTCTCTTTCTAATCCTCTCTCTTTTTCTGTAGTCATGTGCCTTGTGTTTCAGAGAAGATAGTTTATTCTCCCTTATATCAGCTTTTAAATGGAGTCTCAGCATTTACCACCGTCACTTTGATTGAGGTTCTCTTCTTGCTCCAGCTTATTAAATTCTGAAAACAATCATTCTCTTTGTGTTGGGGTGGCAGCAACATTATTAGCTTTTTTTCCCCTGAGATTCCTAATCGCTTTTCCTAACTCCCTTAGTCAACCTTACAAACCTGAGGAAGTGTTGTAAATTCTAAAGTTGCACTTAAGGAAAATTAATTTGAATCCTGTGGGTAGGTGCTTACTTCTCTAACATGATTGGGACCAGTAGTTGTTCAGTTAATCAAAAACCCAGTTTATAGTTAGGACATACATCTTAAACATTTTAACTTACAACTATGAATGCATGTTTATTTGCCACTACATATATTCATCTTTTGTCGGGGAGCTAAGGTCTTTCTATTAAGTGAAGATCAAATGATCAGAGTTCTACATCATCTTTCTTGAACAAAATCTGCAATGTGTCATCTTCAGTTTCCAGTTTCACTTACTTTAATGTGGAGCAAAAACGTAACGACACTTGTGAAGCAACCTGAACAAGAAAATTCTCCTGTGAACACACCATCTTTTACAGTGTTATCATCCAGAGCTAATATGGCAAGAACTATTTAAAATAACCCATTTCTTTTTGGTATTTCCAAAGTATGCCACTTAGAATCCATAGAAACAAGGCCTCTTTAAAACTTGTATTTCATTGGTTTGTTTATATCTAATTAAACATCATAATTTCAATATTAGTTGAAATTATGTGCAATTACATAATTATGTACATATTATATACAATTAGTACAGTTGGCACTAACACATTTGGCAGCAAGCACAACTAACTCTTTTTTAGTAAGCATACAACCCAACTGGAAGCCACAGAAGAACGTGGGCTGGCCAGAGAGTAGCCACTTAGCCATGGGCACCTAGTATGCCATGGACATCCATCAGTATGATTACTGAGAGAATGGAAAGTGAGAGTTAATCTAGCAAGGTGGCTAATTCAAAGTTGGTCAAAAGAGCTCCTACTCAGTTTCCAAACCCAAAAGGATGACTGAATTATTCTCAAGTTGTCAGAGTTCCCTGGCAATTAATTCATTTACTTTCTTAAAAAGTGATTTAATTTTTATATTTTCCATCCAATGCCCTTTCTCCAATCTACCTGCCAGTAGTACCTATTGCTTCTAAGATATTGTGGAAGAATCATGTTTTATGTGATCATCATCATATTATATATTTTCATAGAATGAATACTTAAATAATTAAGTAGTGACACAACCTTGGGGAGCAGGAGGAAGGCACAAGTTTTTGGAGTGGCTTTGAGTGTCTGGATTGAGACTTTTAAATATTTCTTTCTCCAACTCATCAGCACATTTTAAAAAGTCACTGGCTCAACAACAACAACAAAAATTAAGCCAGAGTATGTATGTGTATTTGTGTGGGAGTGAGGGGATATGTTATGCTTGTGGGGCCAAGTCCAGAAGAAAAACGCAATCATTATACATTAAAGACAATCTCTGAATCCTTTCAATAAATGCCAGTGCATCTGAGTGGCTTGTTGGGTTTTGATATATCTCTCTTCTCTTACCAGGAATTAGAGATGAACTCATAAACGAATTGTAGCTCATACAAGATTGCCCTATCACTAAATACAATTTTACTACAGTCAAGAATCATCATTTTAGAAAATATTTTTTCTCAAGAAATCAAGATAACCAGTTTCAAAACAATAAACACTAATCAAAATTTTTGATTTGGAATTAAGAATGAAAATATTTAAAGTAAATTTTTGAAGTATTAATATAATTCTTCT
This sequence comes from Macaca fascicularis, assembly GCF_037993035.2. Classification (NCBI taxonomy): domain Eukaryota; kingdom Metazoa; phylum Chordata; class Mammalia; order Primates; family Cercopithecidae; genus Macaca; species Macaca fascicularis. The sequence goes on along the minus strand of NC_088377.1, from coordinate 127,163,830 downwards.
CTCTGAAAGAACTGTATAGGAGCTATGAGAGATGAATGTTGTCTTCAATTTATTCTGTCTTTTTACAGTGAAATAATAATAGAATCTCAATGTAAAGGTGTATTTGATATTATTTATCATTTCTAAGTACAGGAAGAGGCTCCGAGAGGTGTAGTAACTCAGCAAAAGTTATTCACCTTTATAATGATAAACCAGAATTAAAACTCTAGTTTCTTGACATAGAATCCACATTTTACTAACAACTTGTATCCCTACTTATTATCACAACACAATATATCCATCAATACATTCTACTAAAAAGAAACCCTTAGAAGGTCTTGGGTTTAGATTTTTTTTAATTTACAGCTAAATTATATTGTATTTGACATCAATAAATGATTATAATGCTAAAAGAAGAAATAATTCTAACTTCTCAGAGCTGCAGAATGTAAAAAGAATTCTAATGTATGTATTAGTCAGTGCACTCTAGTTTTTTTTTTGTGCCAACAAACATCCTCATGATGTCAGTGGCTTAACATAACAAATATTAGCGCCAGTGTTACACATAGTGGAGGCTGGTGGAAGCTTCACCATCTTGTAGTTGCATAATCTGCATGAATATATGGGATCAGATGTTGTAAATAAAAATGTCTCACTCAGAGGATAAAAGACTGGAGATTGCACATAGGCTTTCAAAGCCTCACTTAGAAAGTGTCATGTTGTGAGAGAGTCAGGAAGCATAAAGGAACAAGTAAAATATTTGATAAGCATTAATGTCTCTATCTCATTTTTAACTTATTATGCATCTTCTACTTACAGAGTGTAAGATGGTATTACATGGAGTCTGTTTTAGCTAAGTCTTTAGCTAACCATATTCATGAATTCACGAATATGGTCTTTTGACCCTGGTTACATTGCCTGCATTTTCCTGTGGTTTATGTATAATACACACCAAATACGAGTTCATCCATTTCTCCATTATCTGAAGACAATCTTAGTATAAAAAATTTGAAATATCTGATTAATTTTTATATTGATTACATGTTGAAATGCTATTTTGGATATGCTGGGTTACATAAAGTACATTATTCTAATTAATTTTATCCCTTTACTTTTTTCAGTGTGACTCTTAAGAACTGTGAAGGTCTGAGTTTTTAATCCTACTTTCAGGCTAACAAGTGAACCTGCCACATTTTCATGGATGCTGACAGAAAGACATGATTCTCCTGGGTCAGAAATAAAGGAATGTATTACCCATGCTACCGCCAACAACATGAGCTTCGTATTTGGAAACAATCAGTTTCCATTTTTCCTCCAAGTCCTTTGGGAGCAATGCAGAGCAGCCCAAGTGGGCTGTGTGCGTGCAGTTTGCTCATTTAACAGTTGAGGGAATGAATATCTTTTATGATGAGCTAGAAGGAAACCTGCCTGACTTCTGCATTGGAGAGAGACATTATTATACCAGACAACAAACATCTACCCTTTCTTCCAGAGTGACATACTATCTCTATCTTCCAAAGTTCTTTTTTATACAAACATCCTTAAAAGACAGACAAGAGCAAAAGGGTAATTACTGCCTTGCCCGTAAGAAACATGAGATATCATGGATAATTATCTCCCAGGAGAGGCTACTAGAAAATTAAAAATCACATACGTGGCTTGCATTATGTTACTTTTGGACAGAACTGTTCTTAATCTTTCTTCTAATTTTATGAGCTGTTTAAACTAAAAATGTTCCTTTGCAGTTACGTAAATAGCAATCCCTCAGCCTGTCTTAAAGTCAGACCCTGCGGTATCCTTTTACCCGATTAAAGCAATTATGGTTTTAAAACGTTGTCTCCTATGTGATTTATTAAACTATAAATGTGATAGGTGAATTTGATAATGAACCACAGAAATATTAGTAAAAAATTGCTACTTTGGGGAATCTTGTCTCCTTATGTTATTCACTAGCACAGTAGTAGAGAGAGGTAAGAAACATCTTAATATTTAGCATATCTCCTCCCTTTCTCAGTTTCCAGATCATCCCAAAATGTAAAGTTAAGTCAGAGCTTACAAGAATCCAAGAGGGAGAGAGAGGAGTTGCAATCTCTCCAAATGCGTTACTTTCAAGTAAGGCAAACTGACAAAACATAGCAAAAATAATCTCTCCCCAAATACAACCCACAGGAAAGCTCTACAGAACATGCATGTATTGTCTTGTATTGTCTGAAATTATGCACTGTTAAAGGAAATAGATTAAACTTGATGAAAGCAAGGAAAAGCAGGCTGTACATACAGAATTGCTCTGGAGATTTCCTGTTTTTTGGGTACTATAGCAGTTCCACCATCCATCCCTGGAGAGAGCAAATTCACAGAGCCTAAAGGGGAGACTAAAAAGGACTCTCTTTGAACTTGGATAGTATTTCATCCCTTAAAGACTTCAGAAAGACTTGACATTTGGAAAAAAGTCGTCAACGGTGAGGGGGCACTCACATGCCTCTACCACAGATAAAAGAATGAGGTTAATAAGCTTGTCTCATGACTGTCAGGTTCTGTCACAATTATCCCTAGTCATGAAAATATAGCCATAGCAGATTGCAATAAGTACATTGATATGGTTTGGCTCTGTGTTCCCACCCAAATGTCATGTCAAATTATAATCACAGAATCCCCAGGTGCTGAGGGCAGGACCTTGTGGGAAGTGATTGGATCATGGGAGCAGTTTCCCCCATGCTGTTCTCTTGATAGTGAGTTCTCACGATATCTGATGGTTTTATAAGTGCTTGACAGTTTTTCCTATACACACTCTCTCTCACCTGCTGCCATGTAAGACGTGCCTGCTTCTCCTTCTGCCATGACTGTAAACTTCCTGAGGCCTCCCAGCCATGTGGAACTGTGAGTCAATTAAACCTCTTTCCTTTATAAATTGCCCAGTCTTGGGTATTTAAAGCAGTGCAACAACGAACTAATATGTACATTTATAAAATTCTACAACATACATTTAAGGAAACAATTGAAGTTAAATTTACTTACTCCTTTCGTAGCTTTGTGGATGTTGGAATTGTCTGAGGATTTCAGCAGGGCATTTGAACCCGTAGCCAGGACTCTGCTATTCGATCCCATGAGAAGGGACCTAGCACTGTGAGAAACACATTTCCCTTTTAATACTGTAGCTGATTTTTTAAAAGGGAAAACAAAAAGTATTATTTTTTTTTACATAGTTAGAAGAGGAAAAGAGACCTATTGGCAGGAAGTAAGCAATACAATGTAGTTTTTTAACACCTGTTGTGGTTATTTATATGATAACCAAATTTACCAAATACCAAATTATATGATGACTAATTTACTAAGGCTCAAATTACAGTGTCCAATATGATAGATATATTTGCAAATATGGAGATAACAAGACAGCCATATGAAATTTGGAACATGCCTGAGCAAATAATATTAACAAAGAACAAAACTTTATCATCCAAACTTAGAGCAAATAACTTTCAGATATTTTCTAGAAAATTTATTTAGCATGTCTGCAAATTTTACATTGATTTACAAAACTTTTCAGAATCAGAATCAGCATTCAAGAATTCTGTATTTTGGTACATAATTTCAGTCCTCTCAATAATTGACTCTTAGGCTCATATAATAGCAAGAGTTCTTTTATGACTGAACTGATTATAGTTCTGTTCATTACTAGCTTTTTGAAAAATCTCAAGCAAACCTCTTAACCACTCTGCCTCAGTTTCTTCCCTTTGTGAAATGAACAATAATAATTCCTATCCATAAAGTTAGGGTGAAGATACTGATTGCAACGGTAAAAATTGTTGACTCCATTTTACATAGGGCTTTTTTTGCCTGTCATATCTTCTCTTTCTTCCTGTGGTCACTGCCCTTGTTAAGGTTCTTATCATAAATCATTGTGGATGATTTATTAGAGGAGGGGAAAGCCAGATGTTTCCTAGATAAATAATTCAATAGTGATGTTGTCAACCATGTAGAGAATGCTCACCCCTCAGCATCTAAGCTAGTAAACCATGGCTGTCCTTCAGATACCATTCTCTCTCTAGAACCTCCATACATTTGTATTTGCTGGGCCCTTCCATAGTACATTTACTTTTCTCTCTCCTTTTCTCCTTAGAAATCTTTTTCATAGTGATGTCAAAAGTTTTCATCTCTTTTGGGAAAGTTTTTCGAACCATCCAGCAGCTACAGATTCCTTTCTCTTGCTTCTTGACCTGCTGCATCCCACATTCCTGTTGTAGTACCTGTACTTCGTATTACAATTGTTTACAAGTTCATCTCCTGGTCCTCAAGGACAGGGCTGTGCTTTTCACATCTTAATGCCCTCAGCACAGCAAACAATTCCAGGCATGTGATATAGATTCTATAGATTCTATAAATGCCTACCAAAAACATGAATGGTAGGATAATGAGTTAGATTTGTTTTCTTGAGTATGAATGAAGAGATGCTAATTATGCAGTTAAAAACATGAATCGGGAACACAAGGGGAAAGGATATTGAGACAAGCACATAGATATGAATGTGGGATTTATTTGGGTCACTGAGAAAGAATGGGTGTCAGAAAAAAATAAAGATGAATTCAGTCATCTTACAGAAACCAAGAGAAGCAAATGTGCCAGATGGAGGAAGTTGTTAATAGTGTCAAGTAAATCTGCTTCCTTCTTTATAAAATGTGAAATATAACACTTAACACACAGGAATATGTTGAGAACTAGATGGGATAATATATGGAAAATGCTTAAAGCAACGCCAGGAACAAAATGGTTACTAAATAATCATTTCAAAATAAAATACAATAATAATTGAAATGACAAAACTAGATTTGGCAATTAGGAAGTAAATATATGGTAATGACCACCATAGGAACAGCCTCATTAGAAAGGAAGGGGCAGAAGCTTAATTTCTGTGGGGTGAGCAATAAAAATGGAATGAAAAAATAAAACAGCAAGTGGATACTTTCCACTTAAAAACTACATTGATGACAGATAGGAGAGAGCTTAGGAGCATCTGAAGCAGACAATATTGTGTAAGAAATGTTAGGTGTAGAAAATGAGACTTTTGAGCATGTACATAGCTGAAGAGAAGGAGCCAATAGAGAGGAAGAAATATTAGATTAGGGGAGGACAGAAAAGAAGGAGCTATGGAGGGGTCCACACAGCATGGCATTCATGAAAAATTAAGGGAGGTTATGGGGGTTCTCTCTTTTCCACAGGATGGGAGATGAGGTTTCCTGACAAATGAAGGGCTTAGGAGTAGTTCAGGAGTTTAAGAGAAGTCATGAATGTGTTGAGTAGTCATGAGAATGAGAACAGAAGCTACTAAGTGAGAATAGAAGAAAAAGAGAGAAATTATTAAACTGCATTTGTGACTGTCAGTCCTTGCTTGCTCTGGTTTTACCGATCTGATCACAAAAACTGCCTTCTACCCACCAGGTTAGTCCCTCATCACTGGGAGTTCCTTTTTTCCTACCGGGAAATAGAAGTGAGTCCAGAGATGATCTGTTTTTGCCCAAAGCCAAAATCAGCAATGGGTAGAATGCTGGGCACTGAAAGAATTAATCCATTGCCGCCCACAGAAATGAGCCAAGTGGAAACATTTCCAGTGGGCCAAACAAAACCAAGGTTAACATTACCTGGATTCAAAGCATGGAATTAAAAAAAAATTAAGGTTATTTTAATTTAAATGTTATAACCTGGTATCTTGAATATGAAGTTCCAGGCCTCCGGAGGTGATACAAGAAATCAACCTGAAGGCGTCAAAAATAATTTCTAACCATAATTACAGGAAAGTAATTTTCATGTCTTTTGCTGCTTTCAAGTCATTTTAGTTTTCAGCAAAAGCTCTGCCACCAGAGTTAAGGTCCTCAGTTCTTCTGCCTCCTTTCCATAATAACTTTCTCATGCTCCCACTACACCCCATCCAACCAACTTCAACCAGGGAAGATTAAGGAAGATTCTTTCTCTAAGTCTGTCTCTTTTTTTTTGCTTGTTTTTTCAAGTTTCCAATGTCAATTGTACCCAACTAATTAAATTCAAGATAAGGTTTTCGAGAAATTCTTAAGAATGGATGAAATAATGTAGGTTTATAAGGAGACTGTGACCTGCACAAGGAGTAATCTCCCTATCCAGACATTCAAAGGGCCCAGGGTTCCTTCTTAGGTGCATCCAGACATTGGTTCACCACCACAGGCCCAGGAACTTAGCCTGCTTCCCTGTCCTTTCTGGGGGACCAGTACCCTCTCTATGACTTGGATTTCTGGGCCATTCCCCCATAACTGGATATAAAATAGGTCACATTATTTTCAACTCTTCCCATCTTCATCTCTTCTACCCACTTTCCTCATCCTTTCTTTGCTCCCATTAAAGACTCGCACCAGATATAATTACATTTAAGTGTAGTACTGCTTAACATTAACAGGCAAATAGACAGGAGGTGATCAACATAATGAATCAAGGGGTGACACATTTTAAGGTATCTCACAAAGTTCTTACAATGTATGTCCCTGCTCTGTAATTCATGACTCACGGGTTGAGGTAGTAACTGGAAGCATTTGGGCTAAAGCTCTGTGCTTTGGCTCTCTCAAGCCTACATAGATGCCAAAAATCAAAGCTATATGACCTTCATTTACCTGATAAGCATTGTCTAAATTTATCTGATAGTTTTTATTCTTGAGGATGGAATGTTATCATAACTTTCACATATTTTTCTTCTCCAGATTATTTGTTAAAATGGTTAATAGAGATCCAACTATATCCTGGTGTGGGTCTCCTAATAACCTTCATATTGAAGTGCCTCTGACCTTACATGTTGAAGGTTGACCTTCCAGTGTCAAGGCATCTTGGGGCTGTACTAGAAAACCATAGAACACTCCCATGAGCCCTCACTTTTCTTTGGTCCAACTAAGTGACCCATCTGTATGAAAATACACAAGTGGGCAGGGATAGGGAGAGACTGAAAGCTCTTCTATCTTTCCAATACTCAGAAGAACATTGGGCTGGTTTTATGCATTAGTTTAATATTTGTTGCTGTAATAAATTACACAAATGTGGACTCTTAAAAGAATACAAATCTGACTGTTCTCTAGGTTAGAAGTCCAACAAGAATCTCATTGGACTAAAATGAACATGGTGGCAGGGCCAGGTTCCTTTCTGGAGTCTCTGCCTCTTTCCTCCACTTCTAAGAACCCTTGTGATTACACTGGACCACCAGGACAATCCAGAATAATCTATTTTAAGGTCAGCTGATTAGCAACTTTAATTCCATCTGCAACCTTAATTCTCCTTTGCCATGCAAGCTAACATAGGTACAGGTTCTATGAATTAAGACACAAAAATCTTTGGAGGCTATTTTACTGCTTACCACACTCTTGTTTAGGACTCACACATAAAGAATAAGGCCCATGATTTGAGAAGGGGCAAAGGCAATATGAAGCTGTCCAAAAGGGAGAATTCTTGGAGCAGAAGCTTGAAGCCATCTCTCCTCTCCCCTTCCTATCTCTCTTCCTCTCTTATAAGACTATAAGGCAATATTTTAGCCAAGAGTATTCTTATAGAGGCAGAAACCCAGAGAAAAGAAAGGATGTCATTCAGTTGGAGGCAGGTAGAGTTGCCAGTAGCTACTTGAAACCAGGGCAGACCATTTAGACCGCTAATCTTTCTCACCAGTTAATAGTCGTTGCTATTTATCTTTCAGGGTTTTGTAGAGATCCAGTGAGATAGTGGATGCAAGGTGATTAGCATACTGCCCTATCCCTTTCTGGACTACACTATTTGTACAGTTTTGTTATTGGTTTCAGACCTGTCCAAGGACAATCAATCAATCAATAAAAGATGTTTCTCTAGTATTTGTTTCCCAGAATTTTAGTGATGGAAAAGAGAGAGCAGGATTTAAATACCTGGTTCACAGGCAATAAACTATAAAATTGTTAATTGATTACAATGACCCAGGACTTATTTATTTGGGCATCATTATTGATATTCAAGAGGATACCAAAAAGAAAAAAAGTTTTTCTATACACTTAAAGAAAGTGCCCTGACAAAAGAAATGTGCAGAATCTTTAGGAAAGGCTGCATGTCATGAAAACAGGTGTTTAATCATAATTCTTACTGGCAAGCATCTAAAATTAAATCATGCAGAGTTAGTAATGTTAAAAACCATAATATTCTTCAATTATTATAATAATACCTTACCTTAAGCAAATGTGCTACAAGTTCCAAAGCACTTCAATTTTCATTAGTTCACCTTAAATACAGCTATAGTTCTTACCCCAACATCATTTCCAGTTGGCTCCTAAATTGGTTTATTTATGCTACTTAGCCCTTGGAATTAATCAACCATTCTGTCTTCAATTTGCCTAAACAAATAGAGTATTCCTGATATAATTAGTCCAGATAGTATGGAGTAATATGGGATTTAACATGAAAAATACATATTGTCCTAAGAAATGTCAGACTTTTCAGAATACACCTTCCACCCCTCCTCATTTAACATTTTATAATATATGCTACAGGCCAGGCATGGTGGCTCATGCCTGTAATCCCAGCACTTTGGGAGGCTGAGGCAGGCAGATCACTTGACGCCAGATCAGCCTGGCCAATATGGTGAAACCCCATCTCTACTAAAAATAGAAAAATGAGCCAGGCATAGTGGCTTATGCCTGTACTCCCAGCTACTCAGGAGGCTGAGAAAAGAGAATCACTTGAATCCAGGAGGCAGAGGTTGCAGTAACCCGAGATCATGCAGCTCACTCCAGCCTGGGTAACAGAGTGAGACTCTGTCTCAAAAAAATATATAGTAATAAATGCTACAATTCCTAATTAGATAAAAGTTCTACACAACATCATCTGTGCTCACAGACTTAGAATTTTGAAGGCAGGGTAAGAACTTGCTGTGATATTGCTAACTCCACTTGCTAGAATAGGAATCCTCTAACAGGGACTTTATATACAATGAACCATAAGGGATATTGGCTCTGCTGAACCAGCTTACCACTGACTGTGACTGCCTCTTTCAGCATGGAGCTGATGGAACAGACTCCTCTCTGTGAGTTACAGTTGAGCTGAGCTGGACCCAGATCCTATGACCAACCTGTAACATGAGTTCAGTTTCTTTTTCCCTAACCCAAGAACAGTCAGTATTATGCTGCAGCTCTCTTACTCTCCATCATTAATGCTCTGTATATATTCACAGAATACACACATGGAATCTGTGTTGTACACATTTTTCCTGTGTGAGGAAAAATGGCTGGGTGTGAGGAAAACAGTTGGAGTGGGAATGAGGAACTAAGATTTCCTGCTTCGTGTTGAATCTGAGCTCTTCTTTGAGTTGTACCGGCGTAAGAAATATTTTAAATCCATTTTGTCTGAAAGTATTCACTCTGTACTCAGAAGGAATGTCTCAGAATGCCACTGTCTAACAGCATCATACCTAGTCTTACAAGGGTGAAGTCTAGACAATCACACATTACAATTTAAAGCATTTAAATAATCACTTAAAATAATGTTTCACAAATGGCCAACATGAATGTTAAGTGTACTAGCAAACGATACATCTTATTTTTTAATTACCTTAACATTTAAAATTCTGAATAGCTTATACAAAAGACATTTAGACTACTGGATAATGTTGTTAATTGTGTCTCTTGTCCTGTTGCAATAACTGAATTCTTACAAATACTACGTGTCTAAGCTTTGAGCATACTACAAACATGCATACACACATGTGAATGTGCACATAAACAGTTTTTCATAATGGCATTTCCCTCAGCCAGTTTGTCACATGGACCAAAGTATTCAATTTTACATGAAATGGGATCTATAGGTAACTATTCAGAAATTTTCTCATCAGTCCCTAGGATAATCTCTTTAAACAATGTAAAAGATTATGCCTAAAATACATTTATTTTTAGAATAACTATTTACCTCTAGACCGTTCAGATGTAGCCATTAACAATGTTTTTCTATTCTCTCTTATTTTAAACTTACCTGACAATGAAGTGTCTTACTATAGTGTTGTTTTTAATTTTTTTAATTAGAGAAAAGTGAGAACTCTATTGTAGAGAGTTTTCTAAAAACACTTAAAGTCAATAAGCTGATACAGCTTTTCCCAGGCTCTACTCTGAAAATGTATAACCAACAGGAAAGTCGGCCTGAGAGACATAAACGAGTCACCAGCCTCACCCAGTGACCCTTGACAGAGCCAAGAATGGACCTCCGACTCTCGGGTCCAGTCCTGCTCACCGCTTGGTGCTGCCGCCCTCTGCCCTTTTGTTTCTGATAAAGTTTAAGACACTTCCTGTCTAAACCACATGTGGTTATAGTTCCATGATCCCCATAGTAACACTGAAAAAGAAAAGAAAGTGAGTGGACTCTGTTAAAAGTCAACCAGGATGTTAGAAATTCCTCTCCACTGACTAATCATCTTTCTGCTATTGAACTTTCCTGTCTTTAAGAAATCCTATTTGCGTCACACCATAAGTGAAATTCCAGACAGTGATGCCTTTCATAATGAAACAAAAAAACTTAGCAGGGACAGAAGGCATTCATGTGAAAGTTTGCTGTTTATCAGTGTAATTCTGGAGTTGTGATTTTTTTGGTCACATTCCCTAGCACCTAAACAGGCAATTTGAGAATAGCGTTTGTTCTCACCAAAATACTATTTGCACACACAATCTTTGTACAAGTTGTTTTTTAAAACTGTCTAAATCTAAGTTTGTTGAGTAAAATATTGTTTGAAGTTGATAGAATTTCAGCTGAAGGCTGATTTTCATTTTGTTACATTGGAAACTTTTTTCGTAACAGCTTTATTGTGATAAAGTTCATATACCATAAAATGTACCCATTTAATGTGTATAATTCAATTGTTTTAGTATATTCACAGAATTGTGCAACCATTACCACAATCAGTTTCAGGAAATTCTAATTACCCAAAAAGAAAACCTTGTACCCTTTAGCTATCACTCCACAATTACCTCACAACAACCAACAATCTCCCCTGCCTCCGCTCTAAACAACTATTCATCTACCTTCTGTCTCTAAAAAGTTGCCATTCTGGACATTTCATATTAATAGACTAGTATAATACATGGTCTTTTCCGACTATATTATTTCCTTTTTCTAAATTTTTAACGCTTTCATTTTAGGTTCAGTGTCCATGTGCAGGTTTGTTACATGGGTAAAATTGTGCCATAGGAGTTTGTTGTACAGATTATTTCATTATCTAGGTACTAAGCCTAGTACCCAATAGTAATTTTTTTCTGTTCTTCTCTCTCCTCTGATCCTGCACCCTCTGGTATGTCCCCAGTGTCTCTTGTTCCATTCTTTGTGTCCATGGGTTCTCATCGTTTAGCTGCCACTTATAAGTGAGAACATGGTGATACTTCGTTTTTGTTCCCACATTAGTTTGCTAAGGATAACGGCCTCCAGCTCCATTTATGTCCCTGCAGAGGACGTGATCTCATTCTTTTTTATGGCTTCATAGTATTCCATGGTTTATATGTACCACATTTTCTTTATCCACTCTACTATTGACGGGCATTTGGGTTGATTCCATGTCTTTGCTATTGCAAATAGTGCTGCAATGAACATACTTATGCATGTAGATCTTTATGACAGAATGGTTTCTATTCCTTTGGATATATTCTCAGTAATGGGATAGCTGCGTCAATTGGTAGTTCTGTTTTCAGCTTTTCAAAGAATTGCCACACTGCTTTCCATAATGGTTGAACTAATTTACACTCCCACCAACAGTGTACAAGCATTCCCTTTTCTCAACAATCTCTCCAGCATCTGTTATTTTTTGTTTTTAATGATAGCCATTCTGACTGGTGTGAGATTCTATCTCATTGTTGTTTTGATTTGCATTTCTCTAATGATCAGTGATATCGAGCTTTTTTTTTTCATATTTCATAACAAGCATTCACAGAAGGCTTGTTAGCCTTCTGTGTCTTCTTTTGAAAAGAGTCTATTCATGTCCTTTGCCCGCTTTCTAATGAGTTGGGTTTTTTTGTATCAATTTGTTTAATTTCCTTATTGCTGCTGGACATTAGACTTGTCAGTTGCATAGTTTGCAGATATTTTCTTCTATTCTGTAGATTGACTGTTTACTCAGTTGATAGTTTCTTTTGCTGTGCAGAAGCTCTTTAGTTTAACTAGATCCCATTTATCAATTTTTGCTTTTGTTGCAATTGCTTTTAGTGTCTTCGTCATGAAATCTATGTCCAGTGCAGACTTATTTCTATGCTCTCTATTCTGTTCCATTGGTCTGTGTGTCTGTGTTTGTACCTGTACCATGCAGTTTTGGTTATTGTAGCCCTGTAGTATAGATTGAAGTCAGGTAGTGTGATGCCTCTGATTTGTTCTTTTCTATTAGTTGCCATTCTGGACATTTGCCTTGGCTATTCTAGCTCTTTTTTGGTTCTATATGAATTTTAAAATATTTTTTCTAGTTCTGTGAAGAATGCCATTGGTAGTTTGATAGGAGTGCCACTGAACCTGTAAGTTGCTTTGGATTGTATGGCCATTTTAATGATATTGATTCTTCTGATCCATGAGCATGAAATGTTTTCTATTCGTTTGTGTCATCTCTGACTTATTTAATCAGTGTTCTGTAATTCTTATTGTAGAGATCTTTCACTTTCCTGATTAACTGTATTCCTAGGTATTGGCAGTTGGGAATGGGATTGCATTCCTGATTTGGCTCTCTGCTTGACTGTTAGTGTGTAGGAATGCTAGTGATTTTTTTACATTGATTTTGCATCCCAAAACCTTGCTGAAGTTGTTTATAAACTCAAGGAGCTTTTGGGCAGAGATTATGGGGTTTTCTAGATACGGGCTCATGACATCTGCAAACAGGGATAGTTTGACTTCCTCTCTTCCTATAAGGATGGCCTTTCCTTGTCTTGCCTGATTGCTCTGTCCAGGCCTTCCAATACTATGTTGAATAGGAATGGTGAGGGAGGGCATCCTTGTCTTGTGCCAGTTTCAACAAGAATGCTTCCAGCTTTAGCCCATTCAGTGTTATGTTAGCTGTGGTTTTGTCATAGACAGCTCTTATTATTTTGAGGTATGTTCCTTCTGTACCTACTTTGTTGAGAGTTTTTAACCTGAAGAGATGTTGAATTTTATCAAAACCCTTTCCAGCATCTATTGAGATGATCATGTGGTTTTTGTCTTCAGTTTTGTTTAGAAGATGAATCATGTTTATTGATTTGTATATGTTGAACCAGTCTTGCATCCCAGAGGTAAAGCCTATTTGATCATGATAGATTCACTTTTTGATATGCTGCTGGATTTAGTTTGCTAGTATTTTGTTGATAATTTTTGCATCAGTGTTTACCAAGGATACTAGCCTAAAGTTTTCATTTTTTGTTGTGTCTCTGCCAGGTTTTGGTAACATGATGATGCTAGCCTCATACATTTAGTTGTGGAGGACTCCCTCCTCAATTTTTTGTAATAGTTTCGGTAGAAATGGTACCAGTTCCTTTTTGTACATCTGGTAGAATTTGATTGTGAATCCGTCTGGTCCTGGGCCTTTTTTGTTGGTAGACTATTTATTACTGATTCTATTTCACAACTCATTATTGGTCTGTTCAGGGATTCAATTTCTACCTGGTTCAGTCTTGGGAGAGTGTATGTTTCCATGAGTTTGTTCATTTCTTCTAGATTTTTCTGGTTTGTGTGCATAGAAGTGTTCATTATATTCTCTGATGGTTATTTGTATTTCTATGGGGTCAGTGGTAATATCCCCTTTGTCATTTCTAATTGTGTTTATTTTCATCCTTTCTCTTTTCTTTTTTTTTTGTCAAAAACCCAACTCTTGGATTTGTTGATCTTTTGAATGGGTTTTCATATCTCAGTCTCCTTCAGTTCAGCCGATTTTGGTTATTTCTTGTCTTCTGTTAGCTTTGGGGTTGATTTGTCTTGATTCTGTAGTTCTTTTAGTTGTGATGTTAGGTTGTTAAATGATATCTTTCTAACTTTTTGATGTGGGCATTTAGTGCTACAAATTTCCCTCGTAACATTGGCTTAGCTGTATCCCTGAGATTCTGGTATGTTGTATCTTTATTCTCATTCGTTTCAAAGAACTTTGTGATTTCTGCCTCAATTTCATTATTTATCCAAAAGCCATTCAGGAGCAGGCTGTTTAATTTCCATTTAATTGCATGGTTTGGGGCAATTTTCTTAATCTTGATTTCCAGTTTTATTGTGCTATCATCTGAGAGAGTGGTTGTAATGATTTTGGGTCTTTTACATTTGCTGAGATTATTTTATGTCCAATTGTATGGTTGATTTTGGAGTATGTGTCATGTGTCATATTCTGTTGTTTTTGGGTAGAAAGTTCTGTAGATGTCTATCAGATCCATTTGGTTCAGTGCTGAGTTCAAGTCTTCAATAACTTTGTTAATTTTCTGCTTCAGTGATCTGTCTAATATTGTCAGTAAGGTGTTAAAGTCTCCCACTGTTATTGTGTGGGAGTCTAAGTCTCTTTGAAGGTCTCTAAAAACTTGCTTTATGGATTCACGATAAATGGTTTGGATACTCTTGAGGAAAAGGACGAGAATTCATTTACTTTTCTGTCTCAAGATCTTATACAAAATTTGACACTTAGGTATTTAATGCTTCTTGAAGGATTTTTTCTAAATTAAGAGTCTGTGATTCAAAAGGATTCTCAAAGTTCTCAAAGAACTTTTATTTTCTTCGGGAAATTAGAATGTGCCTAGCTTTCCTTGTGAGGAATAGGGATAAGAGAATAAAATATCTGAAGGAAGTTTCTTATCCATTTCAGATCCAGTACTTCATGTGTGATGAACGTAGGGCCCAGAGTGACTGCTCTGTGCTCACACTCACAAACCTACCATTCTTTATAATTCCCCATTAGATTTTTTTCTATGGTATCACATTGAGTATAGGAGATAGCCATTAAGGTCTCATCCAATCCTGGTAATCTGGGGAGGCTATGTTATCAATGCCAGCTGCTGCTGTGAAAACCTACATGGAGGCCAGCACCCTGGCACCTACTAGCACCCTACCACAGCTGATGAGTGTGCACCTTCTCAAGCTACAGTTGCAGTTGCTCTTGGCATATGCAAACAAGGATGGACCCCACTATCACCACCCTACAATGTACTTTGGCTGGCGTCACCCTTCAGAGTGTTGTGACCAGCAGTCTGGGAGCACCT
Organism: Macaca fascicularis; assembly: GCF_037993035.2. Lineage (NCBI taxonomy): Eukaryota > Metazoa > Chordata > Mammalia > Primates > Cercopithecidae > Macaca > Macaca fascicularis. Next base: position 127,148,672 of record NC_088377.1, on the reverse strand, counting down.
CGGTCCTTTTAGCATAGCAGGTTCCTGACCTTGAGGAGTCAGAGAACAAAGCAGGGCCCCAATAGCAGTTCCCTAGAGTTAGATCATGCAATCCAGGAGTCCTGAGCTGAGTCTTGGCCCCCTAAAATCCTCGAGAAATGAAGGAGAAATGAAGCCAGTCAACTAAAACCAACTGGTACCACAATCAAACAGATGTCTATACAGAGGTAATAATGCTAAGAGGGGATCTCATTTATTGATCATTTACTATGTACCAGGAATTGTGCTAAGTGCCTTATACATTTATAATTTAAGTCTCATAACAGTATAAGGTAGACATTTATTATTATTATCAGGGATCAGGTAACTTGTCAAAGATCAAAGAGGTGGTCTAGTTCTAATTTCAGAGGAAACAAAATAGGGAAAAAACAATTATATTTGTGGGAGGGTGGGGGCAGCCTTTTGAAACATTTAGTCTTTTCCTCTCCTAAGCCCTTCTGGAGGAACTACAACGGAAGTATATAATAAGGATAGGTATATAATAATGGTATTCTACTATTGTGTAAAATTCCATGGCAGGGAACAGAAAACACTTAAGCGGCCTTCAGTAGAAAAGAGTTTAATACAGGCAACCTAATATAGAAAATTCAAAAACAATTTAGTACAGGAAATTAGGTATTTAGAAAATTGCTAGAAGAACTATAGGAGCAGGCTCTGGGCTGAGCCTCCAGGAATGAGTATAAAAACCACACAGCTGAACTGGCCTGCCAAGGGAATGTGACTTCTGGAAATTTAGCCAACTCCTGACTCAAGGATCACCCTTGCCTTTGCTGTGATTTTGGAACAGAAGCCCACCACTGCCACTATGGGCTGCAGAGTCATGCAAATTCTGCCAAATTTGCACGTGAAAAATGAATGTCTTACACCTTGGGGCTCAGCTTACTCCTCAGTTAACTCACTTCTGAATGCAAATGTCATTGGAGAATTTTTGATGGGCAAAACATAAATCACATCTAGAATCTTAGGATGAAACCCATCTGGAATTTTCTTTCATCCTCTGCCTTAGAAGGAGATTAAAACAGATGTTTAAAAAGTCAATCCAGCACAACCACTATAACCAAGAAGAATTCCTGGGCAAACTCCACAGCATTTCATTCCAAAGTTTTGAAAGTCTTGTGGTTTCTTCAACCCTTCCTGTAGGATGTTCCCACATTTCAAAAAGCATTTATTTTTAAACATGTGCCTCAACGTAATTTCAATTTTTTCTTCTTGCAGAAGGCAAAAAATAAGTAAAATCAGAGGAGAACTGAAGGAGATAGAGACACAAAATCCCTTCAAAAAATCAATGAATCCAGGAGATGGTTTTTTGAAAAGATCAACAAAATTGATAGACCACTAGCGAAACTAATAAGGAAGAAAAGAGAAGAATCAAATAGATGCAATTAAAAATGATGAAGGGGATATCACCACTGAGCCCAGAGAAATACAAACTACCATAAGAGAATACTATAAACACCTCTGCACAAATAGACTAGAAAATCTAGAAGAAATGGATAAATTCCTAGACACATACACCCTCCCAAGACTAGACCAGGAAGAAGTTGAATCCCTGAATAAACCAATAACAGGCTCTGAAATTGAGGCAATAATTAATTACCTACAAACCAAAAAATGACTAGGACCAGACGGATTCACAGCTGAATTCTGACAGAGGTACAAAGAGGAGCTGGTACTATTTCCTCTGAAACTATTCCAATCAATAGAAAAAGAGGGAATCCTCCCTAACTCATTTTATGAAGTCAGCATCATCCTAGTACCAAAGCCTGGAAGAGACACACACAAAAAAAGAGAATTTTAGACCAATATCCCTGATGAACATCGATACAAAAATCCTCAATAAAATACTGGCAAACCAAATCCAGCAGCACATCAAAAAGCTTATCCACCATGATCAAGTGGGCTTCATCCCTGGGATGCAAGGCTGGTTCAACATACACAAATCAATAAACACAATCCATCATATAAACAGAAACAAAGACAAAAACCACATGATTCTCTCAATAGATGCAGAAAAGGCCTTCAACAAAATTCTACAGCCCTTCATGCTGAAAACTATCAATAAACTAGGTATTGATGGGATGTATCTCAAAAATACTAAGAGCTATTTATGACAAACCCACAGCCAATATCATACTGAATGGGCAAAAACTGGAAGCATTCCCTTTGAAAACTGGCACAAGACAGGGATGCCCTCTCTCACCACTCCTATTCAACATAGTGTTGGAAGTGCTGGCCAGGGCAATCAGACAGGAGAAAGAAATAAAGGGTATTCAATTAGGAAAAGAGGAGGTCAAACTGTCCCTGTTTGCAGATGACATGATATCTCCTTAAGCAGATAAGTAACTTCAGCAAAGTCTCAGGATACAAAATCAATGTGCAGAAATCATAAGCATTCCTATATGCCAATAACAGACAGAGAGCCAAATCATAAGTCAACTCCCACTCACAATTGCTTCAAAGAGAATAAAATATCTAGGAATCCAACTTACAAGAGATGTGAAGGACCTCTTCAAGGAGAACTACAAACCACTGCTCAATGAAATAAAAAGAGGACACAAACAAATGGAAGAACATTCCATGCTCATGGATAGGAAGAATCAATATCATGAAAATGGCCATATTGCCCAAGGTAATTTATAGATTCAATGCCGTCCCCATCAAGCTACCAATGACTTTCTTCACAGAATTGGGAAAAACTGCTTTAAAGTTCATATGGAACCAAAAAAGAGCCTGCATTGCCAAGACAATCCTAAGCCAAAAGAACAAAGCTGGAGGCATCACGCTACCTGACTTCAAACCATACTACAAGGCTACAGTAACCAAAACAGCATGGTACTGTTACCAAAACAGAGATATAGACCAATGGAACAGAACAAAGCCCTCAGAAATAATATCACCCACCTACAATCTGATCTTTGACAAACCTGACAAAAACAAGAAATGCAGAAAGGATTCCCTATTTAATAAACGGTGCTGGGAAAACTGGCTAGCCATATGTAGAGGGCTGAAACTGGATCCTTTCCTTACACCTTATATAAAAATTAATTCAAGATGGATCAAAGACTTAAGTGTTAGACCTAAAACTATAAAAATCCTAAAAGAAAACCTAGGCAATACCATTCAGGACATAGGCATGGGCAAGGACTTCATGACTAAAACACCAAAAGCAATAGTAACAAAAGCCAAAATTGACAAGTGGGATCTAATTAAACTAAAGAACTTCTGCACAGCAAAAGAAACTATCATCAGAGTGAACAAGCAACCTACAGAATGGGAGAAAATTTTTACAATCTACCCATCTGACAAAGGGCTAATATCCAGAATCTGCAAAGAACTTAAACAAACTTACAAGAAAAAAATCAAACAAGCCCATCAAAAAGTGGGTAAAGGATATGAACAGACACTTCTCAAAAGAAGACATTTATACAACCAACAGACACATGAAAAAATGCTCATCATCACTGGCCATCAGAGAAATGCAAATCAAAACCACAATGAGATACCATCTCACACCAGTTAGAATGGCAATCATTAAAAAGTCAGGAAACAACAGGTGCTGGAGAGGATGTGGAGAAATAGGAACACTTATACTGTTGGTGGGACTTTAAACTAGTTCAACCATTGTGGAAGACAGTGTGGCAAATCCTCAAGGATCTAGAACTAGAAATACCATTTGACCCAGCCCTCCCATTACTGGGTATATACCCAAAGGATTATAAATCATGCTGCTATAAAGACACATTCACATGTATGTTTATTGTGGCACTATTCACAATAGCAGACTTGGAACCAACCCAAATGTCCACCAATGATAGACTGGATTAAGAAAATGTGGCACATATACACCATGGAATACTATGCAGCCATAAAAAAGGATGAGTTCATGTCCTTTGCAGGGACACAGCCTATTTCTTGTTTTCTAGCTTTATAGGGCAATTTAAGGTACTCATGGTTGGATCCAGAGTTACTATATGCTTCTGATCTTTCCTAAATGCCAGCTACAATCAATCAACCAACCACATAACTCGTGTGCCATTTTCACTGGCTTCTTTCTGCACTTATGAACCTCATCTGTCCTCATTGTAAATAGCATTAAGCTATAGCAATACAATTATGAAGATATGTATTAGTCAGTCTCTGTGTGTGTGTGTGTGTTTAATTTAGCCAATCGTATCTAGTAACAAGAAAGATTTGGAATCCTCATGATAGCAAGAAGACTGGTAAACATAATAGTTTTGTATCCCCTGGCTTACATGATCATGAGAAAGCTCCTTATGTCTGCATGATCCACACTTTTGTGTAACGAGAGTTAAATGCTTAGATTTAGATTCTATGTGTCCATAACTGAATGTGACAGGGGACTTTTAACTCGAATATAGCACTGCATGGTCTCTTAGAGGAATCTACCTGAGATAAAAATTTATCTTAGAGGAATCTACCTGAGATAAAAATTTATCTCTTACATGGCCCCTAAACTTAGTGTTGTGTATTCTCAGTCTTCCAATTCAATAGGCTACAGTTATTATCCAGAATTCTTGTGATTTGAAATCCACAAAAGAAAACATAATTTGGGGAACAGTGAAACTTGTAAAGTTGTTACTAAATTTCATTTCTTTGTTGCATTTTCTGAAATGTATAAAATAGACTTTAATAATTACAAAGGCTCCTCTCCTCATTAACACTCATTTGACTTTTTGAGAAACAAAGTACCACATTGAGTTACCACCTTTCCCAGTCATAATTTTCCTATATATCGTTTCGGTTTTTCTAACAGCTAGTTTTCAGAGTCTATTCCTATAAACTCTTTTACTTGAAAAACTTAGCAAATGTGTTTTATCATCTTAAAATCTCTTCCAAGTTATGTCATCTTTATAAAGTTAAGTGTTCCTGACATTAATTTAATCATTTCAGCTATTTCCTATTTGTAATTCTCCTAGAATGTAGTTCTTTTTTAGGATGAATCAATGCCTTTTTCTTTCACATAATCTTGGTTTTTAGTGGCAAACAACATACATGGTATACTAAACAGTATTGCTTATTTTAAGGAACATTTACATAATATTCACCATATGGATATTGAAAACTTGATGGGTACTGTAAGCCTGTTATATTGCTCAAAATATACTCTGAGCATATCTAAAGGAAACATTGAGCCAATTTCTCATAGTTGTTTATTCTAAAGTGAAGGAAGAAAAAAAGCCTTTGTTTTGTAATAAACAAATGCCCATTATCAGTCTTAGTATTTACATTATTTTGTATCTCCTTTTTCAGACAGCCTAATATATTTATTGTAACTTAATTAGATACATTTCCAAAGAGGTATTTTAATTTATAAATTCACTGAATGACCATTAAAATGTTCATAGTTATGGATGTGAACATAGTCCAATAACTTCCTATAGCACACTGTGCATTCCACAGTTCAGCAGGTTATTTCTCACAAGGGCTCTATATTTCCTTAATCTTCATGGCCTGCTTGAACCCTGAAGACATTTTGGGCACTGATTTAACACTAAGCATAATTTGCTGAGCATCTACTATGGGCCATACATTATTTGAGGCACTGGAGAATCAGTCAAGAAGGATGAAAATCCTTTTTTTCACGGAGCTATAATTCTAATGGAGGAATACAAATAATTCACAAGATAAATAAGTAAAACATACTGTATTTTAGAAAGTGACAAGTGTTAGGAATAAAACTAAGATGAGGAATATGAATTATCAGTGAAGATGGCTATTATGGACTAAATGTTTGTGTTTCCCCCAAATGTATATGCTAAAACACTGATCCCAAATGTGATGGTATTTGAAGGCGGGGCCTTTGGGAGGTAATTAGGTTTACATGAGGTCAGGAAAGTAGTGACCTCATGATGGAAATAGCACCTTTATAAGACGAGTAAGAGACATGCAGAAGCTCTCCCTTCATGTGCACATACGAAGAAAGGACCATGGGAACTCCCAGCAAGAAGGCAAGCCACGATGTGGACCTTCACCAGACACTGACGTCCAGGCACCTGAATGTTGGACTTCCAGTCTCTAGAATGGTGACAAGTGAATTCCTGTTGTTTAAGCCATTCAGTCTACAGTATTTTAATACGGTAACATGAGCTGACTAAGACAATGCCAAGTTAGAAGCTTTCAACAGGGTAAACAGAAAAGTAAGGATATGAAGGAAGTGAGGAAGGTAGCCATGCAGATACTGGAGAAAGAGCATTCCAGGCAAGAACAACAAGTGCAAAGGCATTGAGGAATAAGAGGAAAGAATGGACAAAATAATGAGAAAGACAATGGGACGTAAGGACAGAGAAGTAAACATGAATGGTCTTGTAACTCATAGCAGGTATTTTGACCATTATTTTAAGTGAGATGGGAAGCCATTTGAGGGCACTAAGCAGAGAAAGAACAGATATAACCTGGCTTCGATTCTAACTATATATCCTTCTTCTCTGTTGAGAATAGATTGCAGCGAGCCAAGGTCAGGAGCAGGGAAACAGTGTAGTGTCTACTACCATAATCTAGGTGTAAAACAGTGGCTTAAGTCAAGCTAATGGTATTTGGGATGGTAAAAAGTAGTGGCAGTATGAGTATGTTTTGAAGGTAGAAATGACAAGATTTGCTATCAGACTAGATCTGGGTTATGCAAAAGAAAGATAAATTAAGGATGACACCAAGGTTTTTGGCTTGGTTAACTGAAAGAGTAATCATTAACTAAGAAGGGGAAGAATTCAAATGGAGCTTGTTTTGTGGATGAAATATTGGAAATTAAATTTAGGGCATGTGCTCTAAAAAGGAAAAAGTGATTACATTCTTTTCTCAATTAAGATAAAAATTAAGAAATGATATAGTTTGGCGCTCTGTCCCCACCCAAATGTCACCTTGAATTGTAATAATCCTCACATGTCAAGGGCAGGACCAGGTGAAAATAATTAAATCGTGGGGGCAGCTTCCCCACACTGTTCTCATGATAGTGAGTTCTAACTATATTGGATGGTTTTATAAGGGGCTTCCTCCCTGCACTTATTCTTTCTCCTGCTGCCCTGTGAAGAGGTGCCTTCTGCCGTGATTGCAAGTTTCCTGAGGCTCTGCAGACTTGTTGAATTGCGAGTCAATTAAACCTCTTTTCTTTATAAATTACACAGTCTTGGGTATTTCTTCATAGGAGCATGAGAATAGAATAATACACTGTGATTTTCTAATTCTATTATTTCCTTTGTGTTTATTAGCTGAATTTTTAAAAGAACTTTCCCTCATCCCTGACTTAAATGGTTCAACTTAAGGTTTTTCAACTTTGCCATAGTCCAAAGTGATGTACATTCAGTAGAAACTGTAGTTTAAGTACCTATACACGTTCTGTTCTTTAACTTTCATTACAGGAGTCAATAAAGATATTTTCAATACTTTATTACAAAATAGTCTTTGTGTTAGATGACTTAGCCCAATTGTAGGCTAGCATGTTTCAAGCATGTTTAAGACAGGCTAGCTTAAACTATGATGCTTCTTTAGTACGTTAGGTGTACTAAATGCATTTTTGACTTATGACATTTTCAACTTACACGGGTTTATTGGGACATAATCCCATTCCAAGTAGAGAAGCATTTGATTGATTACACTGAAACAAATTTTGTAAAGGAAAGGCTGGCTTCATTATTTCCCTTTGTCACTTTTTGAGAATAATGAGTCAATTTTCAACAAGACTCTAATGGTGAACATTGAGGGTGTGTGTGGTGTCTCTATCATTCTGAACCTGTGGATTTCCATATTCTTAATGTGTTTCAATGTATTGTAGTCATTATTTTATGCAGAAATTACCTATCTTGGCCTAGTGGAAGCCTCTTCAAATCGAGTCTGTCTTTTTTATATAAACCCAATCGTTTTTAAGAAGTTTCTCACCTTGCTGCACATCTAAAGATCCTAGGCAAGTTCTGCACATTTCTTACCTCTAACCTAGATTCGCCCATTATTTTCAAGGAGCTTTGGGGGTGTGTGTGTGTGTGTGTGTGCGTGTGTGTGTGTAATATCATTTACAGATCAGAATCTGGCCACTGAAGATACTTAATCCTCCTGAATTGTCATTACTGTTAGGGCTTTTCAGGGGACACAGCTAAGGAGCTATGCATTTTTGGAAAGAATAAAGAAAATGTTGACATTTTCAATTCGAGCTAAGATTATAGGGCTTTACAACTTCTTTGATTTTAGACCTGTATTTCTTTTTCACTGAAAATAATGGTTCCTAGTGATATTAACACAATTACTTATTTGTTTGGTTCTATAATATGCTTCAATTAAAACACATTCAAAATAACAAAACTATTGTTATAACTGACAATGTAGTTTATTTTATTTTACAATTCATTTTGTCCTTAGGCTCTATCCTACTAAGGACTTGCTGTCAAAATACTATGTATTGAAGTTACTTGAAATAACTGTATGGTTATGCAAATACTTTGGCATAGAGTTACATTTATTTGTTAAATTTTTTCTGATTTTTAAAATTATAATTTTTTAAATACAAAACATTTACATGGTTAGAAAGCTAAACTATAAAGCCAGGTACATTGAGAAAAAAAAAGTCTAGATTCCATTCTGTCTTCTCAATGCTGTTTTTTCGTACATGTATCTATAGCTAATCATTTGTGTTAGGTTTTGGTTTGATCTATTAATTGCTTTACTTTGAAAATATCAATAATGTATGTGTGTGTGTGTGTGTGTGTGTATCCTCCATACAGAAGACAGCATACTCCATACACTATTTTGAATCATTCACTTTTCACTTAATGGTATATCCTAAATGTCATTTTATATAAATAACACTGTAATTTTCTCATTTATTTTTATGGCTGCATATTATATTTTTATATGAATGTCCCATATTTCATTTAACTGATCCCTTGTTGTTCAAAAAATAATGCTATGATAAATAGCCTTATCGATATGTCCTTTTGCATTTTTCTGGTGTATCTTTTAGATATATTTCTAAAAGTAGGAATCCTGAGATAAGGATAAAATGGATTTATAATTTTCATAGATATGCCAAATTCCTTTTCATAGGGGTCATATAATTATGCATCAACAGCAGCAATGTATGACTGTATCCATTTATTTTTAATAGTAAACATTTAAAAGGCAAAAAAGCAAAAGTTCACTAAATATTTTGTGTCTTCAATTTCAGATTGATTTTTAAAATCCATAATTTTTTGTATGTTGTGTTTTTATTTTTGTTTGTTTCAAGGTATTTTAAGATTTCCTTTTTGATTTCTTCTTTAACTTTAGTTTTTCAGGTATATGTTATTTAATTTTCATGTATTGGTGGATTTTCCAATTTTCCTTCTATTATTGTTTTCTAGTTTCATAGCACTGGGGTAGAAAGGATACTTGATATAATTCAATCTTTTTGAATTTGTTGAGATTTGTTTTGTAACTTAACACATCATGTATACTGGAGAATGTTCCACATGCACGTGGGAAGATTGTATATTCTGCTGCTGTTGGATGGAATGTTATGTCCATTTAGTCTATGATGTTATTCCAATATGCCTTTCCTCGTTGTTTTTCCTGTCTGTATGATCTATCCACTATTGAGAATAGGGTTACTTGAAATTTTAAATCCATTAAGATTTATTTGATGACTCAGAATATAGTATAAGTTGGTAATTCTTTTTTGTATCTTTGAAAATGTGTATTCTGTTATTATTGAATGATGAGTTCTATAAATGTCAATTAGGGCAAATTGGTGGATGGCGTTGTTTAAATTTTCTATATCCTTACTGATTTTCTGTCTACTTGTTCTATTGCTTGTTGATTAAAAAAAAAGTTAAATTATCCAACTATGATTGTAGATTTTTCTATTTCTCTTTGGAGATCTATCAGTTTCTGTTTCATAGATTTTTGAAGCTGTTACTAGGTGTGTGAATGTTTAGAATTACTATGTCCTCTTTTGAATGTATTGAGCATTCAAAGTATTGAAAGAGAATATAGAATTTTCTGTTTCATATAAAAATATACTGTCAACCGTTTTATATACAAAACAGTTTACTCTGATTCCACTTACATAAGTTTATGCCTCTGCTGTTTAGTAGCTATATAACTTTGTGTGAGGTTTTAAACATCTTTTAGCCTCGGTTTTCTTATTTTTAAAACAGGAATAGTATGTTCTTCAAGCTGCTATGAAGATTACGTGAAATTATGCAGTAAAATTATTAGACTCATAATACATACTCATAATACTCCATAGCAGCAACTGAATTGTACTCACATGTACTGAATTTGTTATTGTTGGCATCATTATATGCTTGGAAAACAGCAATGAATTAGAAGTTAGAAGAACTGTGTCCTGATTTTGCCTGAACTAGCAATTGAATATAAAATTTTGGAAGACTTACTGCATTCAAGACAAAGACGAAGAAGAAGAAGAAGAGGAGGAAACTAAATGACATAATGAACCAATGTAATATATTGAACTTAGATCTTGATTCAAACAGATCAACTCTATACAGACATTTTTGAGAAAATTGAGAAAATGTAAACAGTCTGGTTATTAAATAATATTAATAGCTTATTCTAGTTATGTTATATTTAAGTATCTGTTAAGGATACATAAATACCAAAGTATTTGTGAAGTGTCTGTATTTTTTTGGATTTGTTTCAACATACCCCACACCCAAATAAAAGTGCAAAGTCCCCCAAATAAAAGCACAGGGTGAGACAGATTAAACAAAATTAACAAAATGTTAGTTTGTTGAAACTGGGTGCTTCTGCTAATGGTTCATGAATTCTCTCTCTACTCTTGTATGTTTAAAATTTTTGTAATAAAATTTATTTTTGAAAGAAGAAACACAGCAACAGTAAACATTATTGTCCATAAATCATTGTGCTTGTGTATATTTACTCACTTAGGATAATTGCTTAGACATGTAATTGCATATTTCAAGTTTTGACATCTGTTTCTAATTTGCGTTCTGGAAAAACGTGTCAGTTTATACGCCCTCCAACAATACATTAGAAAGCCAATTTCCATTCTCTTGCCAGTCTGAGTTTGATGAGTTTTTAAATTTGCCAGTCAGAAAGGCAGCAATATCTTATTGCATGTTTGCTTGAATTTGTTAGATTATGAATAAGGCTGAAACGTAGATAGATGTATTTACTTAATGTACATACCCATATACTGTACATACCACAATAAATGGTTAGCAAATTATATATATAGTATGTATATAATTTGACATATATATCAATATATATTTTATATATATAATTTGATACATCAAATATACATATCAAATTATATATAATATATTATATTATGTATCAAATATATATCAAATTATAGATATACCATATCTATAATTTGCTGATCATTTCTTTTTCTTTAGTTAATTGACTGTTGATATCCTTTTGTCTATTTTTTCAGTAATAATCTATTTTTCTTTACAATTTTAATTCTTTATATACTACAAACACAAACTCTATCATTAATTGCAGGTATTTACTTTTTATTAGCCTTGTGTATGGTGTTTTTTGCAGTGTAAAGTTTCCAATTTTTATGTAGTCAACATTTAAAATGTTTACTTATTTACCATTCTGGTTTTTATTTCAGGCTAAGAAAGGTCTTTACCATGTAAAGATTATAAAAGTATCCCTTTATATATTTTTCTGATTCTGTAATAATTTTGACAATTATATACCTAGAAAATTACTAATCATTTCCATGTTTTGGTGTTTATTACCATAGAATGATAGAATTTATTTTTACTTTTATTTTGTTTTATAGATTGTCTTCCCGGTTGATACTAATGTTACATATGGTTCTTTTTTTATAAAATTAATTGTTTTAATTTGCTAGGGTATTATAACAAAATACTACAGACTGTAGTATTTTGCCTGTAGTTTAAGCCTACTACAGGCTTAAACAGAAATATATTTTCTCACAATTCTGGGGGTTAGAAATCTGAAATCAAGGTGTTGGCAGGGTTGGGTTTTTCTGAGACCTCTCCCTTTGCCTTATAGATGCCCATCTTCTCCTTGTGTATTCACATGGCCTTTCTTCTGGACATGTCTATGTCCTAAGTTCCTCTTAAAAAGACGCTAGTCATAGTGGCCCACCCTAATGACTTAATGTAATCAAATTACCTGTTTAAAGACCCTATCTCCAAAAACAGTCACATTTTGAGGTAGTGGGAGTTACGACTTCAGCCTATGAGTTTTAGGGAAATGCAATTAAGCCCATAACATTAAGTTAGCTTGATAGTTACATATTGTATTATACTGGAGTTTTCCCCTAAGTAGTAAGCTCTTGGTTTTTCGTAACCATTTTCGGTTTGATTTGGTTTTTTGTTTTTTTGAGATTTTTTCTATTAATCTTTAGTGTATCTAGAACTCTTCATTACAATAAAGTAATGCTTCTGGACACATGTCATGTTTCTGAAGCCTCAAATTCAATGTTTTTAGTATATTCGCACCTAAATTTTCTTTCTAGTATATTGAATTTGCATAGTATATATTTTCCAGTCTTTTTTACTTTTAGATTTTTAAGATCACTGTTTCAGGTGAGTTTCTTGCGGACTACATAGTTTGTTTTTTAAAATCCAAACTCCCAGTGTCCTTCTTTTTATTAAAGAGTAATCCCATTTATATTTGTTGTTGCGACAAATATGTTTGGTTATACTTTTGTCATCTCATAAATTTTTAGTTTTTTATTAGATTATTTTATTTATTTATTTATTTTGAGACGGAGTCTGGCTCTGTCGCCCAGGCTGGAGTGCAGTGGCGCGATTTCGGCTCACTGCAAGCTCCGCCCCCCGGGTTCACACCATCCTCCTGCCTCAGCCTCCCGAGTAACTGGGACAACAAGCGCCCGCCGCCACGCCCGACTAATTTTTTGTATTTTTAGTAGCGTCGGGGTTTCACCGTGTTAGCCAGGATGGTCTCGATCTTCAGACCTCATGATCCACCGCCTCGGCCTCCCAAAGTGCTGGGATTACAGGTGTGAGCCACCACGTCCGGCTTTATTTGTGTTCTTATCTTTTATCACATAATAGCTATGTTGTCATTGTTGTTTTTCATCCCTACCTAAGCAATTTTGGAAGTTATCTAAGTAGTTTTTAGCTCTATTTGTAGTTACTTTTTATTGAGGTAAAAACAATCTCTAAACTTTCTGTACTGGAAATATCACTCTTCACAGTAACCTTTTCATTGTTGTTTAACTCTCCCTGTTTTTGTCTTCCACTGACCATAATCAAAGGCCTGAATTATATGCTTATTCTATTATTATTATAGTTTTTTGAACCATGCACTGGAATTTTTCTTTTATATATGACAGCAAATGACCATTCAAGGACATTTGGACATCTTTTGCCATTGTATTTTTTTCCCCGTCTCTTAAAATAAAGACTTTTTTGCTCACAAGAAAGATTCAAGTTTCATATTATCCCAAGGTGGTTATGATTGTCTTGAAATGAGTAATAACCATCATGGGTCTGTCCCTACCTAGATATAAGGATTATATTAAAAAGGGATATATTCTGTGAGGTTGCCACACTGACAAATATTTTTATCAGGCATCTGCAATATGATGAATATGGCTCCTAATATCATTTATCTTAAGAAATTTCCTTCAGCAGATCCAGTTACTGTTTACTTACTGAGCAGAAGTGATGCTCTGGCTCAGTACTCATACAGTTTTTGATTTCTGTACACACCTCTCACTTTCTAATCAGACGACTAATTTCGTGGCACAATTCTCAGTCAGAATCTAACTTTCAAATAAGAATATGTGTTGTTGGACAGGAGGGTTATAATCCCTTAAGCAGCATCAGCAATTGTCCTCAAAGCTCCCAAAGGCAGAAGGAGAATGGAATATGGCAGAATTTGAGATTTAAATGTCAGCTTTTTAATCAAAACTAAGTTGACTAAGTAAGCAGTCTTTGAGAAAATCTTCATTTGACAAAGTAGACATATTCTATCTTCTCTCTCATTTACTCTATGACTTAGAGAAGACATTTCTAATACAAGTCATTCTTTAGGCTATGCATCCAGATAAATAGATATCAGAAAGGGTCCTGAGATAAATAGACATCAGAGCTGGCTCCCTTTTTGCTTTACCAAGCTTTTATTTCCCACAGGCACATCAACAATGTGAACTAAATGGTATCATTCCACAATTCACCTCTCAGTGCTGAAGTCAGGTGGCAACAGGGCTGAGCTTAGCAACCTTGAATGATAGGCTGGAAAGATACACAAAGAGGACTTGGGAGCTGATAAATAGACTTAACTCTTCTATTTTTTAGATGGATTAAGTCAAAACAAATCGGACTAATCTGAGACTTCACTTGAGAGCTGTATTAGTTTAGTTCTAAGTTAAAGTTGCTGCTGAATAATGCCTAAATATCTTGCAGTCAATCCTTTAGGGTATGTCTCATTCAAATGTGCTGCCTCCATGATTTTTGTGCTCTGTGATTAAATTGTGAATTTGTTCTCTTTGACCTCTAGAAACTTTGGGAATTGTCTAAAAAGATTTTTGTTCAAATCAAGATTACATTAATAATAATTTATTATTAAATAATTAATCATCAAGAGACATTACTCTATGTAGATTAATTCCATGGAAAGAAAAGTAATGAGGTGTAAATACACAGAGGAAAAACAAGATTACAGAAAGAAATATTAAATGTAGTAAATGCAAAAGCAAAAATGTGAGTATAGAAAAAGCTCTGGAAAGGAAAGCTTGCACTGCGAGGGAAGACAAAAGGCAAAGGACTGAAGCACTTCTCCAAACAAGGAATTACTGTAAACACTTTTAGAACGTAAATGGAAACATACTCCAATTCTTGACTGATATTTGAAAGCTCCTAATTCAGGAAGGCAATTTTTTTTTCTGAGAAATTTCTCCAGGGATTGAAATTGCTCAGTAAGAACATCTGTACATCCATTCTTGAAGCTTTGATTTCAAAAGTTAATATGTAGTCACCATATTGTGTAACTGTGAGGCAATGAAAGAATTAGCCTTTAATTTTCCTCTGATACTAGTACAACATTAATCTGGCATCTGGAATTCCCTTAAAACAGTCATTGGAAATCCCCCATATATTTCTTGCAATTAAAAATGTTTCATATCGGCCAGGCGCAGCGGCTCACACCTGTAATCCCAGCAATTTGGGAGGCCGAGGCTGGCTGATCATGAGATCAGGAGATCGAGACCATCCTGGCTAACACGATGAAACCCCATCTCTATTAAAAATACAAGAAATTAGCCGGGCGTGGTGGCGGGCACCTGTGGTTGCAGTGGGCTGAGATTGCGCCACTGCACTCCAGCCTGGGCAACAGAGCGAGACTCCATCTCAAAAAAAAAAAAAAAATTCATATCATTTTACTAATGTTATGGAGTTATCAAAGTGATATCATTATCAATATTGCTCATTCCAAAGTAGAGTTACCAAACCAAAATTTCTAGAATCCTGCTAATATATCTGTGTGAAAACAGCTTTCCAAAGTGGGATTCCACTGAGTAAGACATATATATAAAGAAGGAATTACGATGAATGAGATGGGAGAAAGGAATGCTTCAAATTTGATGAGTATGACGTAAAACACTTTGTGCCAAAGAAGAATTTGATACTAGAAAATTCAGAATACTGGGGATTGAGAGTACCTCTGCTGTTTGTTTCTATGGAAATGGGAAATTTATTGGACCTCTCCAAATATCAGCTTCTCTTTTTGTAAAATGGGTTAGCATGACTTACCTCACAGGGTTATTATGAAGATTAGGTAAAATAATGTAGTTTAAAATGTTTTACAAGCTGTGGAGCAGCTGTTGTTATTGTTGCCCCTGTGTTGTTATTTATATATGCTTTATCAATAGTCCTCATCCAGGGCTATACATAAACATCCATTGTGAAGTATCTTCATAAATGAACATGCCTGGATTCAGTTTAAGTGTTAAAGGTGGGCTCAGTTATACCTATTTTGAAATGCTATCCTGGCAATTATGATCCTTGCTGTGAACCATGGAGCTTATATTCTATTCTCAAGCCTCAGACTTTCTGGTCCCTAATGTTTACTGCTACTGAGAACCAGAAGACCACAGGAAGGCATTCCTTCTCCTTCACTCCCAGAACTCAATCAATGGTATTTTATATCTCCTAAGTTTCCAGTGAATTCCAGAAATATGGAATTTACTGTATGTAATGAGAATTTTAAATTGGGAGAATTTACAATTCAATAGCTTAAAGAATGTCAGGATTTTGCTCTCCTTCAAACCTCTAGCTTAACACCCATTTCAATTCTGTTACCTACCTAGGTTCTCAGAAAACTCAATCTCAGTTTCTTTCTTTGGCAATGGCCTGTCCTAGAATATTTGTCATCTTTTTCTCCATGTTTCTGTTGGACGCATGACAGCATCAGGTTATGGTGTTCTATTTGCTAGTTACTCCATGTGTCCACATTTCTCAAAAAGACAGAGTTGAAAGTTGCCCCTAAGCACCTCTAAACACACACACACACACACACACACACACACACACACACACACACACACAACTGCCAACAAATTCATTTACTTCCATGTATCTCTAGAGTCCACATACAATATACTAGGCACTAAGCTCCACTCAGGGAATACACATAATCCAAATTTTGCTGTTGAGGACACTGTTGAATAGAACCACCAGACAGAAAATATAAATGCCAGCAGTTGTAATTTTAGGTAGACATGCAATAAAAGGAAGATGAAAAGTATTTCTATATTAAGGCAGGGATTAAATAGTGTACCAACCATAAACAAAACCTCACACCAAAAGCTTTGGCAATTAGGATCAGTGGTATCAACTGAGCACTCTAACCCCTTTCAGGACTTATCTCTGTTTATTTTAACACCATTTATTATTCTTTCCAGAAAGTAAACTTCCCAATTGGTATGATACTTCCCTACCAACCCCATTGTGCCCTTTATTCATATAGTAATCTTTCGCCTGGCTAACTCCTATCAATCGAAGCTCACCTCAAGAGTCCCTTCTCCTCAATGTCTTCCATAATCCACCACTATTCCCTAAACTTAGGCAAAGCCACCTCTCCTTTGCTCCTCCTTGCTAAACACAAAGTATGCTAGTGAAAACTGCCTCCTAGATGAAGTTTTCAAGGTGCCTACTTAATAATTCATAAACACGGAAAAAATCTTAATTACTTTAACTTATATTTCCAGAACTCTTTCTGCTTTCCTTCTGAAGAATTATCAAAGTTTCATATTTCTCATTGTTTGTCCCAGTTTTTAAGCACTTCAGTCTTAAAATTTATCTTTCAAACTGGCTCAGAGTTTACAAGCTAATATGAGATATCATGTACTTTCACATGAAGAAACACGTGAATCAATATGTATTTCAGACCCAAAACATTGTTTTGCTGCAAAATGTCGAAGAAGAAGAGACTTGAAAGATACGGAAACATGAGTGTATGTGTGTGTATGTGTGTGTGCATATCACCTATAAAAGCACAACAAAAATTTGTCACTTTTTCAAAATTATAACACCAAATCATGAAGTCTGAATCAGTGATTCCAATCTCAAATATGGGCTCATCATTTTAAAACATGACAAAAATATAATAAGATTAATTTATTTTAACATAAATATGTATGTAAATATGTAATATTTGGAAATATATACAATTATTTGGTTGATGCAAAAAACAAAAAAGCAGAAAAGTAAATACCATATCCCCACTCTTTGTAATAATCACTATAAACACTTCAGCAAACATTTCTAGACTCCTCCTTCTAAGCCTATAACAGACACAGAGACACAAATCGCTAATGTTTTTACTTAAGTGGCATAATACATTAATTTGATAATCCACTTTTTTCATTTAACAAAATATCATAGATATATTTCCATCTGTATCATGGATATAATATTTACATATATAATAGTGGCATAATATTCTTTTGAATAGATGTAGATCTTCAGAAGAAATAACAATGATATAATACACTGAAATAAGAGGACATCGGAACTGCAGGGTAATCACAGACCTTTCCATGGCAAAAAATGTGTGCACTGAGCTATCTGGAAAGCCAAGCCAAGATTCTGTCAGGTCATAGTTGTTCATGCCTTGGCTGTGGAGGCCTCTAGAAAAGGAAAACAGATGCAGGATTGCCCTGCTCAACTCTAAACTCTGTTTTATTCAACTGCCTCTTCATCATTCCTGCTTTGATTTAATCACCCATGCCCAGCATTTATTTATGCATGTATTTAACAAGTGTCATTTTAAATTAACTTGTGATAATTGTATGGGTATTGTGATCTTTTGATACATATACACATCGTATAATAATCAAATTGGGGTAATCACCATATTTATCACCCCCAAACATTTGTCATTTCTTTGTGGAAAGAATATTCAAAATCCCCTCTTCTAGCTATTTTAAAGTATACATACATTACTGTTGACTATAGACAGTCTACTGTGCAATAGAACACCAGAACTTATTCTTCCTATCTAATGATAACTTTGTAGTCATTGACCAATCTCTCCTCATCCCCACTACCTGCTACTCTCCCCAGCCTCTGGTACCACTATTCTACTCTGTACTTCTATGAGATCAATAATTTTAGATTCCATATATGCATGAGATCATGCTGTATTTGTCTTTTTCTGTGCCTGGCTAATTTCACTTAACATAATGTCCTCCAGGTTCATCCACACTTTTGCAAATGACAGAATTTTTTTCTTTTTTATGGCTGAATAGTGTTCCATTGTATATAGGTACCATATTTTTTTAATCCATTCATTCACTGATGGACACCTATGTTGTAACTTCTATTGATACCACATGGTCTTTAACTTCGGTTTTGGTTTTGCACACACAACAGATATTCATAAATTCAGCTCAAATGAGTGGGTATCGTAATATATTTTAAAGTCCCCACCGATGAAGAGCTAATGAAAACATGACCAATGAACCCAGTCATACTAAATAGCCAATAAAGACAACAGTGGAGTCAGAGGAAAAAAGACATATACACACATACAAAATGAATAAGCTCAAATAAATATTACACCAAAATCAATAAAAATTAAAAGTTTTTATTTAACAACATCACATGTAAATATTCATCACAATTAATAGGAAGGGGTGTGTGTGTGTGTGTGTGTGTGTGTGTGTTGTTTTGATTTCAGAAGGAGTCTTGCTCTTGTCGTGCAGGCTGGGGTGCAATGGTATGATCTTGGCTCACTGCAACCTCTGCCTCCTGGGTTCAAGTGATTCTCCTCCCTCAGCCTCCTGAGTAGCTGGGACTACAGGCACTCACCACCACACCTGACTAATTTTTGTATTTTTGGTAGAGATGGTGTTTCACCATGTTGGCCAAACTCCTGACCTCAGGTGATCCACCCACCTCGGCCTCCCAAAGTGCTGGGAGTACAGGCATGAGCCACCGTGCCCGACCAATAGGAAGTATTTTTAAAAAGTAATGAAAGAGGCCTTTCAGATCCTGTGCTGCATTGGAAATCTGAAGTTCTGAGTCTGTCAACAGTCAGGAACAGCATGTAGAATTTGTAGTTTCTGGTCCCACATGACCTTTCCACTGTAAGAAAACTACCCCCATCACTGACCCCAGCCACTGGGCGTAGGGTTCGCCCTCATCACGAGTTCTTTTGAGACTAAAGCCTTTTAAACTTTCAAAATGTAAGATCTACAGTCTCAATCCTCCATATGCCATAATCTCCATAATACAGGCACTTTCTTGTCCCTGGTCCAGCCCTTCTTGCTCTATCCCATCCTTCATACCCTCTCATTAGACCTTCTCTAATTATTATTCCAGAATTACTTAATTCTTCTACATCTTTTTTTTTAAATTATACTTTAAGTTCTAGGGTACATGTGCATAACGTACGGGTTTGTTACATATGGATACTTGTGCCATGTTGGCGTGCTGCACCAATCAACTCGTCAGCACCCATCAACTCATCATTTACATCAAGTATAACTCCCAGTGCAATCCCTCCCCCCTCCCCATGATAGGCCCCGTTGTATGATGTTCCCCTTCCCGAGTCCAAGTGATCTCATTGTTCAGTTCCCACCTATGAGTGAGAACATGCGGTGTTTGGTTTTCTGTTCTTGCGATAGTTTGCTGGGAATGATGACATGGATGCAGCTGGAAACCATAATTCTTCTACATCTTTGACCTTCTCTCTGAATGCTGCATCTACCTTCTGCTGTATCTACAACCTGGCTCTCAGCTTAGAAGGTTCTCAAGTTCTCTAGAGATAACTAACTTCAAATGATCGTCTCATATCACACATACTCTTAATCTAGGAACTAGGATTGACATTCTCGTTCTCCAGGGTTGCTACTTTCAGATTGTTATTACCTTATTCTTTTATAAGGAAAGGGAAAGGAAAGAATAAAATGAGAAAAGAAAAAATAGTCCTTTGAGGCTTACACCATTCAATCACATCAAACTCTCCATCTCTTAAGTATCTCCATGTTCCAAAGTCAGGATCACTGTCTGTAGGTCACTAGAGGAATTCAGTCCTGGCTTGTAATCTTCTCCACCACTTCCAAGACACCATCCCTGTGTGTCATCCAAGTCCCCTCAAATTACCTGGCCCAATGTTTTGACCTCTTAGTTTCTCATTCTCTGCATCTCCAATGAGCACAATCTTGCTTCAGACTTCTCTATGTCCAAAGCAATAATTGAAATTCATAAACTTTTTATGAATAATTTATTCATAAACTTTGACCACTAACTCTCCTCCTTACAGCTTGGTATTTTTAATTGCTCCTTTTATAACAAGTGTTTGACTTTGTCATTGTCTCCAGGCTAATGTTCTCTGTATTTCCTCCTAATTTATCTTCCTCTTTCTTCTTTATTTTCCTCCTGAGATAATTTAGAGTACATGTTTCATTGTTTCAATAACATTCTTGACAATGCTATAAATTTCATTGCCTTTCTGATTCATCCATTACTGCCTGCTAGGGAAACCTCAAAACTGAATGTGTGTGACTATCTGCTTTTTTGATGCCTGCCTCTCAGCAGTTGAGTGCTGCTGAAATCACACAATAGGCCAGATTGGCTCCATTGTAAACCCATAATCACCAGCCTCAAATGGTGCCTTCAGCATTGCCTAATAATCTCATCAACTTTCTCTGGCTCATTCACTCTCACACTCACCTCAATAACTATGTTAAAAGTTTTCCCCTCTCTTCAAGCCACTCTCTTCATCTCTCAAACACAGCAAATCACCTTTTTGTAAAGATATAGGAATTTTACAAGGAAAATAGAAACCATCAGATGGAATTTACATCATGTCCTTGATATCAAACCAACAAACATCTACATTTTCAATTATCTTAGTTCCTCTCACCTCTGAGAAAAATAAAAATGCTGTTTCTTTTCCTAGCTAAATATACATTCTCCATTATTTGTGGTCTGGCTCGATGTTTTCCCAAATGGTTTAGAACCTTCTATTGCTGACTAGTTTTCCTCTCTTCCATATATACATCTCTCTCCCTCAGCTGGACTTTGTTTTTCATTTTACACAACCTAATTCTTGATATGAAAATCAAAAAATCCTCATCAATTATTTATTCTTCTCCAGCTACTGCCCCAGTCTCTGCTTTCCTTCATGTCCAGACTTCTCAAGTTGTCTGAACTTTGGTTTAGTTCTTCACTGCACATTCAGTGCTTCACAGCTTAATCCAATCTAACAGGCGGCCACATGACTACCCAGAAACAATTCTCAAGAAAGCACAGATGTCCATAATGCTTAACCCCACTACCATTTCCCAGTTCTCATCTCATTTGACTTGTCAACAAAACCTGACACTACTAACCACTGTTTCCTTCATGAAATACTATGATCTCTTGATCGATAAAAAGAGGAAAAGGCCTAAGAATAAAACTCAAGAAGCTTCATTATCTAATAAATCAGATGACAAAGATGGCCTTTTGAATATAGCTGATTAATCCTATACCTTATTGTCTTTTCACCCACTTAAACTCACATCCTGATAAATTCAGCTGCATCCACAGCCTCAATATCTAATACTTACATGACTCAAACTTGTACCTCAAGCCCATGTTTTCTCTGAGCTCAGTAACATATTCGACTACCTACACATCTCCTCCAGGATATTTCAAAGACCTTTCAATACATGTTCAAAACCAAACACAAAATATCCCCCAAACATGGTGATTTTCCATTATTTTTAAATTCAGGATATGGTACCACCGTCCATGCAGCTCCTTAAACCAGAGGCCTATGTGTTCTTATTGACATATCACTTTCCTTCCACCGTCATTCCAAATTCCTATCAAGTTCTGTTCATGTCATGTCCTAAACATCCCTCAGCATCGTCCTGTTTTCTTAGTCTACACTCTACCACTCTAGTCCAAGCTATCAAAAACTCTTTTGGATTGATACAGTGGTCTTCTACCTGATTGAACTCCATTTACCCCGACTCTAATCTGTTCTTCATCCTAAAACTAGAGTGATCTTTTCAAATTATGGAGTTGATAATATTACCCCCCTTCCATGCATTCTACTTGAGTTTCTCAGTGTCTCCCCATTTACTCTGAAAATCAAGATGAAAATATGTGACTTGACCCAGAAGGCCATGCATGGCCTGATTCCTACTTCTCTGGCTGTATTTCATACTCAGCTAAGCTTTAAAACACATGATTTCTCCATCTTCATTCTCATCTATCCTCTCCTTACCTAGTTAATGTTTACGGCTGTGGTCTGAATGTTACTGTCCCCCCAAAATTCACCTGTTTAAACCTACTACCCAATATGACAGAATTAAGAGATGGGGTCTTTGGAAAGTAACTAAATCATGAGGGTTCCATCATGATGAATGGGATTAGTATCTCTTATGAAGGAAGTTCCAGTGGGCACCTTGGCCCCCTTTCACCACAAGATGCAACAAGAAGGCACCATCTTGAAGCAAAGAGCAAGCCCATGCCAGACACTTAATCTGAATCTGAATCTGAATCTGTGGGTGCCTTGATCTAAGACTTTTCAGCCTCCAGAACCATAAGAAATAACTTTTTGTTGTTGTTTATAAGTCATTCAGTCTAAGGTATTTTGTTATAGCAGTCCAAGTGGACTGAGACACCTATATATCTTTCTTTCTGTTCTCAACTCGAGTGCCATGTTCTCAGGGAAGCTTTCCCTAATCTTCTCAGCAGTTTAAATCCCTTCATTATCTGTCTTGGCCCTCTCCGCAGTTGCATTAATACATTTGTTTGTGCAATGATGTGATGAATGTCACCCCTTCCATGCTAGATCATAAGGACATAAGGGGAAAGACAGATCTGTTTTCTGCTCAGTTTTATCACTGCGCCTAGAAGAGTTTTTACGTAAATAGCAATCAGCCAGTAAACATTGGTTGAATCTGTGAATTGCCTGAAGAGAACTGAAATTATCCTAACTCTAGTACAGCATTGTTTTATCACAGAGAATTATTGTAGATAGCTCCCAGAGTCAGTCCTTGGTTCTACGATTCTATGCCATATGAGCCTATTCCTCCTTGGAAGCGTGCATTTCCCCTCTCTACACTTGTGCATCTGAGACATATTATCAATAAGTTAGATAATAAGGAAGGAAAAGAGCAATGGAAGACATGCCCTTGACTATTCTGTTAAAAATAAAAAGTTAAATTTTATTGTGTACCTAACTCAATGCCATCTACTCAAACTGTATTCTGAGGCATAACAAGGGACACTAGAGGCTATGGATCTAAATTGGGCTATAGATGAGTTGTTCCTCAGTCCTAGGCAACAATTTCATGAATATCTATGCATGGCATAGCTTCACCTATTACTCTAGGAAACAATAACTTGAAACAACTTGAGTACTGTTTGTTCGTATGATATGGTGTGGGACTCTCAGCTTTAACTGTTTATCCAACATATTTGCAAACTCATATTGTGTGAATTTAAACTTCGCCAATCATTGCTCCTACTTCACTTGATTATTGACAGGTATGGTCTACTTTAGTCTATTAAACACATTATATTGGATGACATTTCAAAAGAGTAAATGTGTACTTTCTCTAAGCACACACAATAGATTACAGTCCCAGTAGCTTTCTAGGCACAGATGTTGACTATAGTAATTGAACCATGACCCTATCTGTGAATTTGATTATACAGCTTTTGTGCACTTTGGTAAAAAGACAAGCCCTAAACAGCCAAAAGAAAAAAAAAAAAAGACAAACTGTAAAAACGATAACACTCCAGTCTTGGAACCAGTGATTTCTAGAAAAACTTTCATAGGAGGCCAGGCACAGTGGGTCGCACCTGCAATTCCAGCACTTTCGGAGGCTGAGGTGACAGGCAGATCATCTGACCTCGGGAGATTGAGACTAACCTGGAAAACATGGAGAAACCCCTCTATACTAAAAAAAAAAAAAAAAAAAAAAAAAAAAAAAAAAAAAAAAAAATTAGCTAGGCATGGTGGCAGCCTCCTATAATCCCAACTACTCAGGAGGCTGAGGCAGTAGAATCACTTGAACCTAGGAGGCAGAGGTTGCAGTGAGCCAGGATCATGCCACTGCACTCCAGCCTGGGCAACAGAGTCATCATAAAATAAAATAAAATAAAATAAAATAAAATAAAACAAAACAAAATAAATAAAGCCAGGTGCAATGGCTCATGTCTGTAATCCCAGTACTTTGGGAGACCAAGGCATGAGGATCGCTTAAGTCTAAGAGTTTGAGCTCAGCCTGGACAACATACTGAGACCCCACCTTGTAAAAAAAATAACATAAATAAGCAGTTAAAGCCTAAGTAACAATGGGTATGAAATGATGAACTAGCCTAACCCCAGGCTGCTACAAATAGAGGTGGTGTGTGAGAAAGGGCTGCATATAGCAGTCTAGGTTTTATGCTTCTGTGCCATGAAGGTTCCTTTTTGATTTCGAATCCTAGCTACCAGCTAATCTTTACGTGAAAGGAAAGTGCCCAGTCAATGTAAATTGGTACAATCTTCCCGGGAATAAATTCAGCAGTTTGCATCTTCCTTAAAATATTCTTATTCGGTAACTCAGAATTTCCATTTCTAGGAATTTACTCCTAAGGAAGCATTGTAGGAGAAATATAGAGGTCTAAGTTCAGAAAGTCTGGTTAAAACATTATTTTCAACAGCCAAGAAAATAATTGGAACAAATAGAGAATGGTTAAAAAAAATTGAAAATTCCTGTGATATAGTAAATATAAAATACCAGAGCCACTTATTTAAAACCTAATGATCTGAAGAATAATTAACAACTTAGGAAAATATTCTATGATATTAAATCCAAAAATCAAGTTATAAAATTATAATTCTAATATTAGCTCAATTAAATACATCATATAGTCCATAAGCATATAAGATAACAGAAATGAAAATTCTCAAAACAGTAAGCATTTATTTGTGAGCAGTGAGATCATGGATCATGTTTGTTTTCTTCAATGTGCTTTGGGATATTTTCAAAATGCAATAAACAGTTATACTTCCTTCCACAAACAGTATTGCTGTCCAATAGTATTACTTTCTAAATAAGCAAAACAAATTAAATTTGCAAAAAAATCTTTCTGCCATTCCAACATCTCAGAATTAGCTGAGAAATAACGTGGTAGTCCAAGACAAAGCCCAAGCCTATAGCAATGAGGACACCATCAGAAAGACAATAAGGACCTTGAATCTAGTAAAGGACTGTGCTCACTCACTAGGCTTGTTTATTGAAAACTTCACAAGTGCCAACGATTGTGCTAGCTGCTCAAACAAAACAAACTGGTGCATATCCATGGAAGTACAATTCCACTGCCTGATAGAAGATGGTGAGGCAGATGAGTTAGGGAGAGAAACAGTAGATAAATTAGAAAGAAGACAGGAATGAGGACAATATGTTCTTTGGCCTTATCTGGTTATGTCTTCATGAATTCTTATTGAGAAATGACTGGAAGTTGCTATCAGAGTTTATTTGTTTTTTGTAGGCATGCTGTCTGCTAAATGTGTACCACTTGTATAGAGTCCATTGTTCAGTGCTAGTTCAGCCAATCTCATTTAGTTATCTTGATGAAGTTCATAATAGAAGAACTCTTGGATCTTATTATAGATGGAATTCAAGCACCTGATTTCAATCATCACTGTAGTTACGATTCTAGTGCCTAAAATGAGCAAACCAGATAAACTGCCCTTCTTTGTTACTGAATAGCAAGTCCCTGCTGGCTGTGCCAAATATAGCAGCAATTGCATCCTATAACAAAAGGGTTTTAAAATCTATCTACTGCTTTTTTTTTTTCTTTTTAAATCTGCTTACTGTTTAAAAGCTGGATGAAGTTATGGCAGTGTTCCCTAGAGGAAATTGAGCTTGACAACCTTTTCAATATCCCTAGAAAGTGCTCTTTCTAACTGAACTTTGGAAACTGAAAACATATTTATCTTTCCAAACATAAAGAACATTAAAGTTAATAACCACATTTTTCCTAGAAAAATTTTCTAAGCAGGTACATCTTAAGTATTCTCACACCACACACACACACACACACACACACACACACACACACACACACGGTAACTACGTGAGGTGATGGATATTTTAAATAGGTTGATTGTGGAAATCATTTTACAATATATACGTATATCAAATAATCACATTGTACACTTTAACTATATACAATTTTTGTCAATTATACATCAATAAAACTGGGGAATAAAAGAAAAATTAATCATTTTCTATAGAGCATGAAAAGTTATTAATGAAAATTGCCATCACCTGTTGAGTTTGCACTCCTAACAAAGTCTAAATACTTGTGTAACTGGCAGATTGATTACTTACTAAGCACACCACAGCAGTGCTGTCAGCTATCGGGAAAAGTAATTCCGCTGACTACAACCCAGTCCTAATAAGAGAGGAACTTCGCTATTTCAAATGAAATGTGTGCCATGGGCAGTCCATGGGCTCTAGTATTTTAGACACAAAGGAGAGTCAGAGATTTCAAGGAATTGAAGGAAATTCGGAGACAAAATTTGGGAAGAGGCGTCATTCTGAGTTCTTTATATTCTATAATCCTATCTCCAACTTTCAGTATTATCTATACTGAGTTATTAGTCCCTTCCTTGGAAAGTACAACACAAAACAGTGTGACTGTTCCAAAGCTTCAAGGTTGGATTGCCTTCTAAGTCTGGATGTATGGCCGCTGATCAGAAGATCATTTCGTCTTTTGATTCTTTCTACAGGCAATTGAGTATTTATTACCAGTCTGTAATGAAACTGCTCTCCCTCCCTATTTTTAAAATGAAAGTACTACCAGAATATAACAAGGACCATATTAGTTTCAGTGGATAGTCAAACTAACTTTTAAAAATTGTGGAGATATGTATACAGTAGGAGAAGGTATAATCTACATGCTGTGGGTGGGAAGAGTGATTATCATGATGGGGTGACGAGGGAAAGTGTTAAAGCCTTTCATAATCACTAGTTTCTCAAGATAATAAAAGCTTGAGTAGATCTTAACTCCCCTCCTTTTTTGATGGGGTTGGTTGTAGACACCGAATTTTACCTACCCCTACTGACTTCTTTAAGGGGTGGGGGTTGCCACCAAATTTTACAATCTTTCCTAGGTTAGAAATGAATTGTTCTGTTAACCTCAAAATCCTACTATCTTTTACAGGATGGATGCAATAATGAAATCCCTCTTTTCACTAAAAACATTAAACAGCTAGCCACAACTTAAAAGAACACTTTCTCACTGGAAATTTTTAATTAAATTGTTCATTGGTTATAAGATGTAAAATGTGTCTTCTGAGAAATATCATAATAAACTTCATATGACTCACTCTAGGGCCATGCCCAGAGATCGTATTTTTTAATTCTACTTGTGGTCAGGAGAGAAGAACATCATTCATGGGATGGCAAGTGTTAGAAACTTTAGCCCTATGAAGGAGCATTTTCTGCAAACACCTGGTTTAGATTGTCTTTGGCTGGTCCTCCACTAGGAAGTTGGGTGGAGTAAGCAATAGTTTATTTGATAGGAGACAAAGGGACTGAAAATGGCTTTTCCCATTAGGACAATAGGGTATCTAAAATTCCCATCACTAGTCATTCCTGTGAGTAAAATGTTTTGTATCTTACACCACATTTAGTTTTCAACTACTTGTTTCCCACTGCAAGGTTTTGTTTTCATTATACTTCAAATAATTTTTATCATGATTATTAAGCCATCAGAACATTCAAATTCATTACTGATGACATAGGTGACTTCTACTTCTGTGGTCTTCCTTTTAGTACAGGGCTCATTAAAAGCATGTATTTTGCAGCTCAGACTGGGTTTGAATCATAGCTTCACCCCTAACTGGGTGATCCTGGGCCTCACATTCCTCATCTGTAAAATAATAATAAAAAAAAAACTACATAGAAGATTGTTCGAAGATATTAAAAAAATCATTCACATAAAAATGTAACATGTTATAATAAGTATTAAATATGTCACATAGAGAAAAATATTTAAAAATTGATGCATTCTTGCTTCTCTACAATTTGCAGAAATATATTTTAAAAGTGCTTGTACAGCAAAAGAAACTATCATCAGAGTGAACAGGCAACCTACAGAATGGGAGAAAATCTTTGCAATCTACCCATCTGACAAAGGGCTAATATCCAGAATCAAGAACTTAAACAAACTTAAAAGAAAAAAAAAACCCATCAAAAAGTGGGCAAAGGATATGAACAGACACTTCTCAAAAGAAGACATTTAGGCAACCACAGACATATGAAAAATGCTCATCATCACTGGTCATCAGAGAAATGCGAATCAAAACCATAATGAGATACCATCTCATGCCAGTTAAAATGGCAATCATTAAAAAGTCAGGAGAAAACAGATGCTGGAGAGGATATGGAGAAATAGGAACGCTTTTATACTGTCGATGGGAGTGTAAATTCATTCAACCATTGTGGAAGACAGTGTGGCAATTCCTCAAGGATCTAGAGCTAGAAATACCATTTGACCCAGCCATCCCATTACTGGGTATATACCCAAAGGATTATAAATCATGCTGCTATAAAGACACATGCACATGTATATTTATTGTGGCACTATTCACAATAGCAAAGACTTGGAACCAACCCAAATGTCCATCAATGACAGACTGGATTAAGAAAATGTGGCACATATATACCACGGAATACTATGCAGCCATAAAAAAAGGATGAGTTCATATCCTTTGCAGGGACATGGATGAAGCTAGAAACCATCATTCTAAGCAAACTATCGCAAGGAGAGAAAACCAAACACTGCATGTTCTCACTTATAGGTGGGAGTTGAACAATGAGAACACATGGACACAGGTCAGGGAACATCACACACCTGGACCTGTTGTGGGGTGGGGGACTTGGGGAAGGATAGCATTAGGAGAAATACCTAATGTAAATGATGAGTTGATGAGTGCAGCACACCAACATGGCACATGTATACATCTGTAACAAACCTGCACGTTGTGCACATGTACCCTAGAACATAATTTTAAAAATCCTATACTCTGTAGGTACTCAATTGTTTAACAAACAGAAATTGTTTCATAATTTACATTTTTAACTTAACATATTGACTCCCCATATTTATGTTTTGTAGCTATCGAGTGTGCTATTGTAAAATAATAATAATAATAATAATAAAAGTGCTTGTAGCTTGGAATTTTTTACATGTTCAAGATAAAGAACAGAAAATACCTACAAATCGTTTTTAGTTGATTCTTTGTCCCATGCCTTCTAGTGAGGGCATATCCCATCCAGTCAACAAGTTATATCATTTCTCAGCTCCTCAGATTTCTCATAGATTAAATGAGATATGTGGACTAAATATGAAGTTTTCAAAATTTTTGATTGTTCTAGTTGATGAGATACCTTTCATTCTAATGCAAATTTCACAGGAGCTCAACTACTAAAAATGCATAAAATTGAAGCTACTCTATTTAAAGTGGGCTTGGGTAGGGAGTAAAACTTTACCTACTTCACTAGATCAGAATAAAATACAAGTTACTTGGTTAATATCTTATGATTCTACATAGAAACTTGTTTTTCAAAATCCATGTAAACAAAAATGGAAGCCATTGCTGATAATTAAAGTGATAAAAAGGAAATTTTAATAGCATTATTTGTTTACTGACTTCATTTCACTGGATATTTTAAAACTAGGTTTTTAAAAAATAGCCTCAAGTTTCCTATTGGAAAACTTTTCTACTAAGCCATATTTCATCAAAGAAAAAGGGTGGCATTGTGGAAGGAGAGTAAGAATTGTTAAGTTCTGAATTGAGGAGGAGAAAAAAAATAGCTAATGAATACTGAGGACCTAGTTATGTACCAATTCAATAGTTTTAAGCATTTTATATGGTTTAGCCCATTTAATTCCCATGGCAATCACATGAAATCAAATAGCCATTTATAATATACAATTTTAAAGATGAAAAATACCAAAAAAACTAAGCAATTTGATCAAGGTCATATAGTTTAGTAAGCAAAGCCTTTGGTATTTGAACTTGGAGAGTCTGGAGCTCTCTACTGATGTGGCCCTTAAATAGTTCAAGGATTATATGATATTTTAATAAATAAAAAGAAAACTCCGTAGAAGTATACATAAACTAATAATGTAAAATCATGTAGATACAAATAAAGTGCATTAAAATCTCTAGAGGCTACAGAACATATCAGCTGATGATTAGGAGGTTAAAAAATATTAGTTCTTCTTTCATGGTGACTAGTATTTACTTCTAATTTTCACCAGTTTATTAATTTTTTAAAAGAAAATATTTAACTGTACCTTTTTTTTACGAAGCAGACTATTGCAAATTAGAGAATATTTTGACCCTTTTGAAGAAAATCTGCATAGAATGCTAGATTTAATGTTAATAATGCTTTATTTTCTACAACAAGTCTGTAAATAAGTTCAAGATCATCCGCTGTGTGATCTCTTCTCTTGAAGAAAAGGAGAAAAAAATGATAGTAGTCGCTGCAAGGTAAAGGCTTATCAATGTCCCTTTAGGAGGGCTACTCTACTTTCCTTGGAGAATATCCCCATCTTGTGGAATCTCCTACGCCCTGAGGGCACGTTATGGGAAATTCTCATCTGCATTTCATCCAGGGGACTGGAGATTCCTCAGATAAGTGTAATCCCTGATGATCTGGGCAAAAATCCCAAATTCTGAAGAGGTGTCTGTCTACACATTTTGAGTGCATGTGCCCCAAAGCATGCCAATGAGAGAGTCCTAGAGTTATTCAAATGGCTCCAGATTCTTTTTGAAGTCTCATCTTCTGTGTGTTCTGATTACTTTGGTTTACCAGCAGGACGACTGTTTTGCTAAATTAATGCACAAGAGATGTGAAGGAGATGAATGCCCTTCCTGTTGAGAGGCAGCAGGAGGGCTGGCTGCTGAGGCAGATGCTGTCTGTTTAAACACCTCCCATTCACAGCCTAAGTGCCCAAACCCTGTAGAAGAGTGCCTGATTCAGGAATCAAGGTTGTCAAACGAGATCACATGAACCGCTTTGACAGCTTTTCTCTCTCTCCGACTCAATGCTATTTTGTGGTTTGCAGTGGGTGTTCTTTACCATGGCATTAAATTCACAACACAAGAGGCGTAATAGGCTCCTGCTTTGAAAGAGACGAGGTTTTCTATGGAATAATTAGCCCATATCTGAAAAGAGGAGAGATAAATCAAAAACTTCAGAGTGACGAGGAAGAATGTTTTCAATTGGCCAATTCACGTTGTTTATAATATGAAGACAACCCATCCATTAAGCATCCACCATTTTAACGCTTAAGAATAAGGACAATTGATATTCTTGTTTAGAATTTCTAATGCACATGGACGAACATTGCGCCAGGTCAATTTTTTTTAAAGTAGCTTAAGGCATGAGCCATGAAATCAATTTTGTGAGAAGAAAAATCATCTGTTTTTAAAAATGAAAAAGAATAAAGAATTAAAACATTCTCAATCTGTATTTTATTTTATGGTCCACAAGAGAGATTTATTTGATATAATAATACAGTTAGTGTTCCATCCAACAACTAGAACAAAAGGAATAAAAAATTTGAATATACACATAAAAACTCAAGATATTTAATGTGACAAGTATATATATATTTAAAATAATGTTCTTAAAATTCCTTATTGAAAACAATATAAAAACAAAAAGATGTTCATAGAAACAGAAGGCATGAAACCAAATATCAAAGTTTGAGCAAATTAATATGTGAGGCAACTTTGCTAACAATGCATGATTTTCTTGTTTACAATCTACTAAAATATCCTTATATCAACTGAGTGGCAAAACAGGTTTAATATCAGTTGTACTTTAGCATAAACTCAGAAACCTACCGATAGAGTATTACTTTCTTTTGAGCTGGTAGTGACCACAGAAATGTCAGATCATTTCTCTGAATGAAGAATTTTATTCAAGTAACACAAAACTTCTAGACACATTTTCATAATATATTTAATCATTTCTTCATGTGATATTTATAGATAATTTGAGTTTTCTGGTGTAGTTACATGGATATATTGTATAGTAGTGAAGTCTGAGCTTTTAGTGTAACCATCACTTGGATAATGTACATTGTACCCATTAGGTAATTTTTCATCCCTCAGAATCCTCCCTCCTCCCACCCTTGAGAGTCTCCAATGTCTATTACTCCACAACCTGTCCATGTGTACACATATTTAGCTCCCATCTATGAGAACATGCGATATTTCACTGTTTCTGAGTTATTTCACTTATGTATTATATAATATATAACACACTTCATACATGTAACATACATGGAAGGTATGAAACAAAGTAAAGTCATGACACCCTACCCCATTTACCTAAATATTACCTACCCTATATACCAAAGTACCTGTGCAGTCCTCTAGTATCTTCTCTTACCTCCTTGTTACCAATTATTCTGAACTATGTTTCTCTTTTTAAATTTATTTTTAATTCACAAATAAAAATTGTCTATAGTTATCATATACAAAACAATGTTTTGAAGTATATATACATTGTAGAATGGCTAAATCCAGCTAACATATACATAACAATGCATGTGTTTCTCATTCTTAACATTAATATTCAGGTCCACAATCCATTATTAAAAACTCTTAGGACCAGATGTATTTCACATTCAGATTGTTTTTATCAATTTCAGAAAGATTATATAGGGCATATCTTATATATTATGGTTATTCCCAACAGAGTCTAGAGAGAATTCAGTAGTCAAACTCATCAATATATCCCAGGGCACAATGGGTGAATATTTACATCTGCTATAAACAAACACTATGAGTAGCCTTACGTTGTCTATTTTTGCCACCAAACAAGGTTGCATATAAAAACAAACTTTCACACTTCATGGCTTTATGAATTTTGGAATTGCAGCTAAAGAGCTTAGATCTGCTGTTCAATTTATCAAACTTTTCTCATTTAGTTAATCCCTTTTGCATTTTGTTTAAGAAACCTTTCTACTCAGAAATAATAAAGATATTCTTTTAACTTTTTTTCTTACTTGTAAAGTTTTACCTTTCCTAACATATTTAATTTATCCAGAAATCATTTTTGTATTTGAGTGAATTCCATTTTCTTTTCTCCTCTATGGATAAATAACTATCACTGTAAAATTTATAAACTCCATCTCAGTTATATATCTTATTTCTGTATATGAAGAGGTCTATTTCTGGACTCACTGTTGCACTGATCAATTTTTACCTTTGCACTAAGACCACAGTATTTTAATTAGCTTAGCTTGATAGCAGGCCTGGTAGCTGGTAGGGTTATTCTCTTAATCTTATTCTTATTCATCAGGAGTATCCTGGCTCTTCTTGACCCCTTGATCTTCTATTCAAATATTATCATAAACTAGTCAGGTTCCTCAAAAACCCCTTTTGGGAGTATGATTGGATTTGCCCTGAAACTCTCATTTAATTTAAAGAAAATTGACATCTTAGCAATATTGATTTTTCTTAACTGTGAATATGGGCATCTCTCTGCACTTATTTTTTAATGTATTTCAATCAAATTTTATAATTTTCTCTATACTGGCATTGCACATATTTTGTTACACTTATTCCTGAGTACATTATCATTTTTGTTTATACTGAAAATGGTGGCTTTAAAGTTTCACCTTCTATATATTGCTCATGTTTAGAAATACAATTGACTTTTGTTTTTGATCTCATATCTAGTCACTTTCCTAATAAACCTATTTTTATTCTGAGAAACTATCTCTATATTCTTTGGATTTTCCATACAAACAGTACTATTTGTAGATAACAGTTTTGTTTCTTCTCTTCCCAAACATTCATTTTACTTATATTTCATTGACTAGAAATTTCAGTGTAATATTGAAAAGAGCAATAGAAGGAATTATTGTCTTGTTCTTAATTTTAAAAGGAATATTTCCAAAATTTATCATTAAGAATGGTGTTTGCTGTGAATTTTTAATAAATACTTATATTGCTAAGTTAGAAAGGGTAGTAATCATGAGTGAGTGTTTAATTATATGAAATGATTTTCTGCTTTCAGTGAGATGATCAAATGACATTTTTCCTTTGCAAATGTGGGGAAACATTAATTCATTTTATGATGTTAAAATACCTTTACATTTCTGGGATAAATCCAACTTCATCATAATATATTATCATTTTTATACACTGCTAGATTTGGTTTGTTAGTACTGTGTTTTTCATTTTGGCATTGACGTCTGTGAGTAAGATCAGACTATAATTTTTTTGTGTGTTTTGGTATTAGAATATAAGTTGTGTAGAATTTCCTCTTTATCCATTACCTGAAGAATTTGCGTGAGATTAGAATGATCTGTTTTATTTAAAAATTCAAAGAATTCATTGATAAAATTGAACTTACTATTTTTAATATGGGGAGGTTTAAAATTACTGATCTGAATTTCCATTTCTTATTGAGTCAGTTTTCATAGGTTTTAATTTTTCTACAAATCTATCCATTTTATCTGTTTCAAATTTTTTGTTTAAAAATTATGTGAAATATTTTTTCACTTGGGTTTTGTCTTTTTGAGTTAGTAAATTCTGCCACAAGATTATATATATTACTTGTCTATTCAAATAACTTTCTTCCTTCTTTCTTCTCTTCATTATATGTTTTCTATTTCATTAATTTCTCTTATTTATTATCTTTTATTCTATTTTCCTTGAATTTATTTTACTAATTCTTTGTGTAAAATCTTAAGTTGAATGACCAGCAAATTAATTTTCAGGCTGTTTGTACTCTGTCATAAGCATTAAAGGACACACACACATACTCCTTCAAAACATTTAATATTCTTGGTTTTATTTTATGTTAATTTTATTATTATTCAGCTCTAAGCATTTGTTATCCATTACCAAATGGAGAAGACTGAAATTTATTGCTTAATTTTTTATTTCTATCTTAATAATACTGAGATCTATATAACATTCTTTGAAATATATAAAGCCCTAGTCTTTAAAGCTTCAGATACAGTAGAAAACAATGTGTATTCTCTATTGGAAATACAGTTCTATGTGTGCCCATTAGATCAAACTTGTTGATAGGTTGTTCAAATTCTTCATATTATTATATTGTTTCTTCTGATGTTCTAAAAATAAAAATATAGGAGTTTGTGAATCTGTTAATTTTTCTAGTAGTCAGTTTCTCCTGTCGTTCTATCAATATTTTGCTTCATATATTTTGGTATTTAGCTAGACCCATACAGGTTTAATACCATTATTCTTCTGGTGAATTGAACCTCTCACTGTTTATAAACATTTGTTTTATCTTTAAAAATGCCCTGTGTTTTAAGTTTTATTTTATTCAATTTAATACAGCTACCACAGCTTGCTAGCTTGCTTTGCTTGCCTTGCTGCTTTTTCTATGTTTAAATTCACCAAACTGAGCAATGGTATCTTTCCAGCTCCTCAGGAACTCCCTGGTGTTCCCTACCAATCACTACCCCCTGTACCATTGCAGAAGGTAAACATTCACAACTTCTTTATTTTGTTTTGTGGGTTCCTGGTTATCTTTTTTTCCATTCTTTTATGATCAGTCTCCCCAAGTTTCTATATTTCCCTGCAATCCAGTCTGACAATTTATATCTTTAACTCTTAGCAGTTATAGTTAAATTGCTATAATTTGGGGATTTATTAAATTTATATATATTTATGGTATAAATAACTGGTGAATTTAGTTTAATAACATTTATTGTTCTTTGTCTAAGATTATTGT
The DNA here is from genome assembly GCF_037993035.2 of Macaca fascicularis. Lineage (NCBI taxonomy): Eukaryota > Metazoa > Chordata > Mammalia > Primates > Cercopithecidae > Macaca > Macaca fascicularis. Next base: position 127,112,404 of record NC_088377.1, on the reverse strand, counting down.
TTATAAATATTTTATGTCTTTAACCTCACATCACGGAAGCAGTCTTAGAACTGGGCATAGGACTTGCTTTAGAAAATAATATTTTAGCAGATACAACACAGCATAAGGACTGAATTATGCTGGTATGTGTCTCTGCTGTAGCCGTTAGAAAAATATCCCTAGGTTAGCCAGCTGGTCCTACAAGGAGGATGAAAGATAATGTGAAGCAGATCCAAAGTACCTAAGTTCAGCAGAGCCCTCAGCAAACCTAAAGATCCATAAACACAGATGCTTATTGTGTTAATCCACTGAGGTGTAGAATGATTTGTTACTAATTTGGTGGCAATAACTAAATGATACTTTCTTATTAATATATGTTTATTTGTTTTTACTCTTTTGACTTTTGTGCTTCTTATCTGTCTCACTATTGTTTCCTTTTCCCTTATGGAAAAAGAAATAATTGAATTTTCTGTCATCTTTTTCTCATTGCAATTCTTCCGTTTGTTTAGAAATTGTGTATTTTATGTCTATTTTTGAAAGACAACCTTAAAATTTTATCATGCATATTAAACAGAGCCTAAAGTCAATCTTTTTTCCTAAAAACATAAGAGCTTCATAATAATTTTATTTCAATCACTACTTCCCAGTATACATACTATTGTTTACTGGTAGGTTAGTTGCATATTTTTAACTCCCAAATTGGGTACTATTAAAATTAATATCTTATACAGGTTATTTTTGTATAGATTTCTTAAAATAGCTCTGCTTTCTTTGCTTGCCACTTTTTCTTGCAGATCTTCCATCTATAGATATATATGTATAGCCTTTATAAATGAAGGTCTTTTAATCATAAATTCTGCCAGTTTTTATTTACATTAAGTATCTTTATTTTATTCTTGTTCTTAAAATCTAATTCTGAAGCATATATAGTTTTTCCAAACATATTAAAAATATTATTCTACTGTATTTTGGCATCTATTATTGAGGTTGAAAAGTCTGCTATTAGACTATTTGTTACTCCTTTATGGGTAATATGTATTCCCGCTCTCTCTGGTTGTTATCCAGAACCTTTCTTTGTCACTAAAAGTTGGCTAAAACTTTGCACAACATGAATTTATTTTTTATTCTGCTTGGGATATATTCTGATTCCCATATGGGTGGACTTCCGTATTTTATCAAGTCTAAAATTTTTTTTGGCCATTGTGCCTTTAGGTATTTCCTAAAATAAATGCACATTAGTTATTTCATTCGGTAATGTCTCCCATGACTCTTAAACTTTCTTTCATATTTTTTATCTCCTACTTCTATGCTGCTTTTAGTGGAGTTTCTTTAGGTCTGTGTTTCAATTCAGTCATTCTCTCTTTACGGCATTAACTCTGTGGTTAACATATCCATTATGCTTTTAATTTTGACTTGTTTTATATTTAGAAATTCTATGTGGATGATTTTCAAATATGCCTAGCCATTTTGACATATTCTTGTTTCAGTATTTTATTTTAAATTTGCCTTTTAAAATTTTTATATAGGTATTCATATTCCACATATGCAAATTCTGATATTTGAAGTCCTTGTTGACAGTTACCTGTTGTTTACTATCCTTTTAACTTTCACTCATAGTGGCTAGTTTCCTTGGGCATTTTTACTACAAACTTGTTTTGTTGAACTTACTCTATAGAAATCCTAAGATTCTAAAATGGGAATATCGATCTCCAGGGATAGGTATGAGAGCCAGAAGACACCACTGACCTAGGATACTTTATCCCACTTTGAGCATCTTAAATTAATATGAGAATCTGAGAATCTCAAGTTCATCTCTTTCACCTTTCTGCTAACCCAGGGCTTATTCTCTACTCCAAAACCTGGTAAGAGATTTTTGACTGGAACAATCCTAACTTTTACCTATGGGTTTTTTTTTCTGTTTCATATTTTGTTTTAATGTTTAATTAATATTTTGAGTTTTTTGATTTGCCATAGAGATTTCCCTTACACCTTAAGAAGAGCAGCAATCCACTAAAAATTCTGTTTGTATAATTACTGCAGGATCAACACATTTAAATGGTTGAGAATTCAACTACCTAGTAAGCAATATTGCTCCAAATATTTTCATAAGATACTCTTTATAAGGATTCAAAACAATTTTATGGAGGATGGTGTAATATTATGAGTATCGAATAAGAAAGCTAAGTTTTAAGTGAGTTATTACTCTAAGGATACAGAATATCAAAAGTAAACATTTGTCAAAACTGAAACCTTGATGACAAAACAAAACAAATTTATCCTGGAGCTCTGACCCAAAGATTCTTTCAATGTAATGTGACATTCTTATTATATCAATATTTTGTTTATATGAAACAAACTTTATTAGAATAATATTTTATATATTTTTAAATTTGCATATCTATACCCTTAAAAATTAAAGGTTTCCTAACTTACCATTTATAATTTTCTCAAATGTTGCAAAGTTTGATCAAATGCATCAACAGGCATTAGGATTTAGTGAAAGTTTAACTTTAAAAATTATTTTTAACTATAACTTCACAGAGACTGAGATAACAAGAAGATAATTTTTTTCCCCGAGTAAGCCAATGCTCAAGAGTGAATAATTTTGAAGCCAAACAGGGATTTCAGTTTCTATATGGAACCTTAACCATAACTTCTCTGGGGAATTTTCCAAGTCTACAAAATAATACCTTAAAATAAATACTTGCAAATCCATAGCACTATTCATGTGAGCCTAAGCATCGTTAAGCCTTAGGTGACATATTCCATCTTGCAGACAGTGATATATAAACACAGAAGCATTAGTGACTTTGGCAATGCCACAGAAGGTCAACCAAAGCTGAGTCAGTAACAATATGTCTCAGAAGTATCTAAAAGGAGAATCAGTTCTAGGGGATTTTCAGGTTTAGAAGATTCTGAAATATCTTAGGAGTGTGGTTCTCCACAAAAACCATCACCAGCGAACTTGATAGAAATGCAAATTCTCAGGTTCCTCTCAGACCTACTGAAACAGAAACTCAAAATGGTACTGTGTTTTGACAAACCCTTCAGGTTACTCTAGTAAATCCAAAAGTTTGAAAGCTACCGCTATAGGAAAAGTAGAAAAGACATGATCTTCTTTCCACCTCCCTGGACCAGTTGCAAGCTGCAATAACTATCAGAGAGGAGATGAGAAGCAGGAATCACAGACTGCAATGTCCACAGATGCTACCAGTTATGTTTCACTATGGAGATTCTTTATAGAACTAGTCCTCGATCTTGAGGCCAGGCTAGGCCAGCCTGCCATTATTTATAAAATAAGTAATTTGCTACTAATAATAAAACAATGACTTTACTATTGATGTTTATGTAAACAGCAATGAGTTGAAGGAGTTCCTTACAATAATGTCACATTGGTCACATATATTATGGCATATTTCCCTAAATACTAAAGAAATACATTAACTTATAGCTGGAGGGCTAACCACTTAAAAACATTATCAGGTTGTCTTTTACATGCTATAGCCAACAGTGAGAAATCATTAACAAAGCATGTGCTAATAGTTTTGGAAATTAGAGATGGCTTCAATACCACCATACTTTCCCAAAATTCAGCATATATCTATAGAATTGTCTTATGTGAACACAATTGTATGCACTCAGCTAACAACCTCCCACAATCTTCCAATGCGAAGTAGTTTGAGTGGACAGTGCAAAACAACAAGAGGTAGGGAAGCAAGCAAGCAACTAATGAGCTGGAAGAAACCAAATTACGCTCTTTTAGCAAGAGGAATAGAGAGCGGGGACAGAGGGTGAAAAAAAAACTGACCTAGCCACACAGCCTGCCCCAGAAAATGCACGTGACATTAACAAGTTTAACTGCGTTTCAGAAATTGGGCAGTATCATCTTAGGTGGGACAACCTCACAGGCAAGTATAGTCAAGGAAGAGAAATGACATTGACAAACACTGGGAGGGTAAGTCAGGAATCAGCAGTATAGGGGAATATACATGAGCATAGAATCACTCCCAGCGCAACATTACTAGGGTCTGAAGGATGGTTTAAGCTTAATTACGCAAGAAAATTTGGGGTTTCTTGGCCAGAGATCAAGTGCCAAAATAGTAAAAATTCAAAGATGTCAATGTTCAAAAAAGAAAATTAGTCCAGGGGCCAGGCGTGGTGGCTCAAGCCTGTAATCCCAGCACTTTGGGAGGCCAAGACGGGCGGATCACGAGGTCAGAAGATCGAGACCATCCTGGCTAACACGGTGAAACCCCGTCTCTACTAAAAATACAAAAAAAAAATAAAAAAAAAAAAAAATAAGCCGGGCGAGGTGGCGGGCGCCTGTAGTCCCAGCTGCTCGGGAGGCTGAGGCAGGAGAATTGCGCGAACCCGGGAGGCGAAGCTTGCAGTGAGCAGAGATCTGGCCACTGCACTCCAGCCTGGGCGACAGAGCCAGACTCCGTCTGAAAAAAAAAAAAAAAAAGAAAATTAGTCCAAACCAGTATATGAACTAAGATTCTATAGAAGGTATTGTAGAAGAAAAGAGGTATTGGCAGAGGACCCAATTGAATGCTATTAAAAATAATTTTTTAGAGGGGAAAGGAGAGAAATGAGAGTGATTACAAGCAAAAGGAATTAAGTTTTTGTTATACACTCTCACAACTCTTTTTTGACTTCTCATTCCCACCTACAAAGATGGTTCTTGTAACCCTCAGCCTCTCCCAGATTGTACATTTTCTATAAAGTACACAGTCAAAATCTGAGAGGAGGCTCTCGATTCCTGAAATTTGCATGTTGAAGTAATAACTTTCAAATATAACAGGGAGATATCTGCTTTCGGCCCTGAATAATTGGTTTTGGACTTACCCTCCCATCACAAACAACTATAAAGCTAGTCACTTTTATCAGATATCAATTAACTGTCTATGTAAGGGATGATCTTGGGCCTTCCTGCTTGGGAGAAGTCCCCTGGACTCAGTAAAAAAGTACTAGAACCCAGCTAAAGAGCACTGGTCTCCATTGCTCAGGAGCTAAGGAGAAATAAATAAAAGTTCAGGGTTGCTGAGGTGACTTTAATTTGCAAGGCAAAGTATTGGAGAAGAGGAAGCTGCACAGAGAACAGAAACAGCAGAAGTTTCCATGAGTTTCTCCATAGGCTGATGGCTGAGAACTATGATGTCTTGCACAGTGAGAACTACTAAGAAGCAAAGCAGAAAATGGCTGCAGTGGGGCTGAAAGCTGAGCAAAAATATTGGAGGTTATCAGTTCTAGGAGCTGCTGGAATTCTGGCCCAGCAAGAGTAAATGGACCTCACTGAGCATTTCAGGCATTCACACAGCTCCCAGAAAGACTGTGCCCTATAGAAAGAGTCATATCCTCAGACACTAAGGGCGGAACAGAAATAGAGCCACCCTAACAAAGTTTTAAAAAGAAAAGCCTGAGAGTGTTAATGAGATATACCGTAATTTGACTATCTGCCACAACAAAATAATAATCTCTAAAGGAAAACAACATTATCCAGACTCTTTACTACATAAAATCTACAGTGTCCAACATATAATAAAAATTACTAGCTATGTAAAGAGCAGATAATTTAACACATAAGAGTTTACAGCTGTCAATAGAAATACCTAAAAATGATCCAAATGTTAGAAATAGCAAAGACTTTTAAAAAACAATTATAAATATGTTTAGAGAACTTGAGGGATGAACATGAGAATGCAGACAGAATCTCAGAAGAAAGAGAAAATTTTAGACCTGAAATGTACAATTTCTGAAATAAAAGGCTTACTGGATGTGCCGAATGGCAGATTATACACAACAAAAAAGACCAGTGAACTTGATGCTAGGTCAACAAAAATTCTCCAGACTGTAGAAAACATGGAAAAAAGGTGGAAAAAAATTAGCTGTGATTTGCAATACATATCAACTAATCTCACAAGGAGAGAATATAGAGTAGCGCAAAAAGTATTTGAAGAAATAATGCAAACGTTTTCCCAAATTTGAGAAATATGTCAGCTTCAGCGAGCTCAAAAAATCCTTACACAGGATAAATACAAAGAAAATCATTCCTAAGCATATCATAAACTGCTGAGGAACAAAGACAATGAATTTAACATACAGTCAAAGAATGATGAGAAAGAGTATCTTAGAGAGAAAAAGTGAAATTGACTGGGACTAAAGTGAAATGATGCATCAGAATTCCAGAAACCATCATTAGGCTTTACATACATTTCATATCCTCACTCATGAAAAAAATCATAAAATCCCCTGTGGTGATTGGGTTTGCAGACGGAGGTCACCCATTATTGCTTTCTGGTTTTATGAAATTTGGAACCAGAGTGTTACACATTTGAAACCAGTGTCTACATATTCCAGCCCAAAGAGCAAATCATGTTCTACAGCAATATTCCCAGATCATATCAAACTAGTTTAATAACCTCAATCTCTATCACCATGTCGCAATATAACTAAAAACTCTCAAGGACAGGAATTTGGGAATTGGTTTACAAAGGGCCACTCTTGTAGTTTTCCTCCTTGTGGCTGGAGATATGCAGCAGATTAACTGCCTTGAGCTGGAAGGAGATTCCCAAATAGTATGAAAAAAGGAGGCCAGAGATTCCTTGTGCTAATAAGGAACCCATTATAGCTGCTAGTGATGGAACTTGTCTTTGTGAATCAGGTCTTAGGGGTGGGATGATACTGCTGTAGTTAATGATACTGACACTGATACAGAGTCCTGCCAGTGTACGGCAGTTCTTCATGGTGCCCTCCATTTTTTTCTTTCTTTTTTTTCTTTTTTTCTTTTTTTCCTTTAAATACAGAGTCTTGCTCTGTTGCCCAGGCTGGAGTACACTGGCGTGATCTCGGCTCACTGCAACCTCCACCTCCAGGGTTCAAGAGATTCTCCTTCCTCGGCCTCCCGAGTAGCTGGGACTACAGGCACATGCCAACGTACCTGCCTAATGTTTGTATTTTTAGTAGAGATTTAGTTTCACTATGTTGGCCAGGCTGGTCTCAAACTCCTGACCTCATGATCCGTCTGCCGTGGCCTCCCAAAATGCTGGGACGGTGCCCTCTATTTTATCAAAGTGGATCTCACTTCACTGAACTGGGCTCCAATGTTTTCATCTTTTAATTTGATTCTACAGCTACCTCTCCACAGTGTAAGACTGGTAAAGCACAAATGCCAGTATTTGTAGCAGTGCCATATGAAGCCTTTTTGTACCCTGAGGCAAAAGGAAAACTCTACACCTATATAGACATGTATCAGCATATGTTTTCATATTTTGAACCAACGGGAACATAGTAATAAAATTTGTACAATCAAAAAAATATATAAGAATATCTAAAGCCCCACTTTTTTTTTTAAATTATGCTTTAAGTTCTAGGGTACATGTGCACAACGTGCAGGTTTGTTACATATGTATACGTGTGCCATGTTGGTATGCTGTACCCGTTAACTCCTCATTTACATTAGGTATCTCTCCTAATGCTATCCCTCCTCCCTCCCCCCACCCACGACAGGCTCCAGTGTGTGATGTTCCCCACCCTGTATCCAAGTGTCCTCATTGTTCAATTCCCACCTATGAGTGAGAACCTGTGGTGTTTGGTTTTCTGTCCTTGTGATAGTTTGCTCAGAATGATGGTTTCCAGCTTCATCCATGTCCCTACAAAGGACATGAGCGCATCCTTTTTTATGTCTGCATAGTATTCCATGGTGTATATGTGGCACATTATTGTTAACCCTCAGCTGTGGGCTGATGGAAGTGACTGGCCCCTTCACATATTAATGTAAGGCCATAAAGCAAGCAAATAACAGCTTGTCTTAAGTTAAAATTTTGATATGTTCACCATATATTTTCTACATATATTTTGATTTTAATATTGCTTTAAAATAATATTAAGTTTGATTACTGAGTTTTGGTGTCCCCTTAGATTTGCACTTGGGAAAAATACCTCACTTACCTCACCCTAATCCCATCCCTGGAGATCGTTGTCTCATAGACAAAGTGCTTGCATCCCTGCCTAATAACCCACTGTAGTCCTTGATTCCAATGGTAGGTAGAATAATGGTCCCCCAAAGATATGCACACTCTAATATTAGAATCTATGAATTTGAATACTTTATGTAACAAACTCTGCAGTTGTGATTAAGGTGAAGGACCTAAGATGGGGAGAGTATCTTAGAGTATTCAGGTGGACCCAATCTAATCAAATGAGTCCTTTAAGGAAGAGAGTTCTTTCTAGCTGCAGAAAACCAGAGAGATAGTAGAAGAACTCAATTTGCCTTTGTAGGCTTTGAAGATGGAAGTAGGGGCTTTGTCTCAAGGAGTGCAGGAGGTCTTCAGAATCTGCAAAAGGCAGATAAATCTCCAGAAAGGAACATAGCCTTATGCCTTCATTTTAGCCTAGTAAGAACCACATTGAACTTCTGCCCTATAGAGCTGTAAGATAATAATTTTGTGGACTTTTAAGCTACTAAATGTGTGGTACTTTGTTATAGCAGCAATGGGAAACAGATACTACCCCTTCTCTCTATATGAATTGCTCATCTCTGCCTCTGGGACTCAGGACCACCTGGATTTGTTCCCCAACAGGTTTTCATATCTTGAAACAGCTAATCTCTAGAAGAACTTGGCATGTTGGTACCTTTTAATTCCCAAAAGAGGTTCACTTCAAATTTTCCAAATCCTTCTTCCAGAAACCTTCAAATTCCTCAAATCAACAGCTTCCCTGCAAGGAAAACAACACCACAAAAAATATTCACATTTTGGAGATCCTGCTATATAGCATTTTCTCTAACAGAAACATTCTCAGAGTTTCTTTCAATTATATTCCTTTAATTTCTAGATGGGTTTATGAGTTATTTAGTCAACTGGAATGCCATAGAAGGCACACGGTGGGCAAGGAATGGGGGCAGTGGGCATAGGATTCATGTGTGATTCATATGAGTTCATTTTATGACTGCATCCCCACATGAACAACCTGGTCTTTTCCTTTAAAATTAAAATATTACCTTTCTTACAGAATCAGTTTAAACCCTGACACTTCATCTCTCAGACAAAATCAACTTAGAGACTGGAGCAGAAACACACCTGAAGTGGTCAGGCTTGGGTGGACTCAACAGGGAATGGTTAGAGAAGGGAGAAGAGACAAAGGAATTAAGAGAGTTGATGGAGTAGGAGATGGGGTGGACTGCAGGAGGCAGGTTAGATCATTAATAACTTAGAACATCACTCCTACAGTTCAACCCTTCAGGCCTAAAAGATCTGAATTAAAAAGTGGGCTCAGTAAAAGTCTAACTGCTCATACAGTCTTTCAGCCTAAGAGAAGGGGGAAACTTTAAAACCCTAAATATTATGTATTGCCATATTTGGTGTTAAGTTCATTCATGAATCGCTCAGGTCACTGTTAGAATGATTCTTACTAAACTTTAAAACATAAAATGTATTACATCAAACTAAAATTTTGCTCGAGAAAGCCTCCATACTCACATACTTGAGTTCTTAACATATGAACTACAACTTACGTAAGTACATAAACTGAAGGCGTAACTTCAGAGTATGCTTTTGTAACAATAGCTGAGTCTCAGCCAATCACAGAAGTCATACTGAACCACTCACAGGCAGCCAACCATGTAAACCTCGTTCAAATAAGGCAAACCCAGAGCTGTAACCAATCCAGCGTTTCCATACCTCACTTCCGTTTTCTGTACGTCACTCTCCTTTTTCTGTCCATAAATCTTATCTGACTATGCCACAGCCCTGGAGTCTCTCTCAATCTGTTTTGATTCTTGGGGCAGCCCAAATCATAAACTGTTTGTTTCTTTTTCCTTGCTTAAACTGTTAAATTCAATTTGTCTAAAGTTTTTATTTTAACAAATGCATCCACAGACTCAATTTTCCAACTGCATGTCTAGGTAGAAAATGGAAAGAACAGAAACAGTTTTAACCAGAAATCATTTGATTTTTAAAAAGGTCTAATAAACATGGCCATAGAAGAGTATCTACAAATTATAAGGGATGGTTTTTCATAATAGAAAATTATATAATGTTGGTTTGATGCAAGCAATTTAGCAGATTGGTTCAAATTTGTCATCTGCACTTTCTAGTTTTAGTGGTTCTCAAATATGTACTCTTATATCCATATGCAAATAAATATTAAGAGTCATCAACAGCTTCTTTGTAATCTACAGTATTTTTTTCTTTAGCTTAAGAACAGGGTCGGAAGATTTAGCAAAATCCGAACTATTAACTAACCGATACCATATCAATATCCTACAGCTCTTTTACTTAAGTGACAGACAATCTTTTCATTTCAATACCTAGAGTCTGAAATAATATCTACGAAAACCCAGAAGTGGTGTGTCCAAAAATTAAATACTTTTTAAAAGCTCTCTGATTAAAAGGAAATTAATTCATTGCACTTTTGTCAAGTTTCAAGCCACATTCCCAAGAAAGGGCAGGGAGTCCTTTGGAGTCCTCAGCAAACACATTTCTTCCAGCCTCTGACTATGGAGAGCAGTTGTGATTCCCAAGGCAACTCAGCATTGCCAAGAAAAACCTGTGTCTCTCATAAATATATGAGCCCTCATTCGCAACTCAATAATAAATAAGCAACTTTGCCTTGGCTGGGAGAAAACAAGGCTAATCTCGGTGGAATTGAATATCAGAAACGAAAGCTATAAATCTTCATTGTTCTTCAATTATTCAACAATCAATCTTCTTCCACACACTTAACAGAAAAACGATGTTGATAAGGTATAAAACAATACAGTCTTACAAAACATACAAACTCCTGTTAGCAGGTATTTTTTCACACTCAATGTATCACACTCTCCCAAGTTTGTTTGAAGAAACTGTGGCAACAAAGCACTTTTTTATCTTTTGACAAATCAATAAAAACAATATAACCCAGCAATTATAGTGTACATGTATATGTTGGATATAAAAGGTTCATGCACATTTTTATTGGCTTTTTTTCTTGTCTTCATCTTATTTTTTTTAATCCATTCTATTTCCTTTGAATTCTATTAACAGGACTGGAGCTCCATTTAACTGGAAACTTGGGCCTGGGGTTCCATTTAATTGGGCACCAGCTCTGCACCAAAACACATATGGAACAAATTATTCTACCTTTTAAATCACTGCAATGTATAAATCTGGAAGAAAATGCTGCATTTTCTGACCCAGGAATACTTTCCCAGAGCTTACAAAAAAAAAAAAAAAGAGCCACTTTTTAAAAAATTATTGAAAAAATGTTCTAATACATCTTCAGAATTTTTGAAAACTTATTTCCATGGAATGACAGCTCAATCACATATGGAGATTTCATTTACCTGGTTTAACAATAATTCCTGTTCAGAAGAGTTTAGTACTGAGCAAAGTGGTCACCAACCTCAAGAGTCTTACACTTTAAAGAAACGATAAAATATATTCAAACATATATTCTTTTTTCTGAAATGTGTTGGTAGTATATTAATACAACCAGTTGTATCTCCAGGATGCCAAGTAATGTCAAGAAAAACTTGCTCTGGACAAAGTTAAATGAGCAAGGAAGACTTTATGCAAGCTATTTTAATAGGGGACAGAGACAATTGTCAAGAAGACAATAACTCTTCTTGAAAGTCTAAAATGTAGCAAAGCTGAGGGAAACTTTAAGGCTGTCTTGGTCAATAAACAAGAAAAGGGAAACTAACACTGAAAAAGTTACTTTTGAGCAATATTTTATTAAAAGAAAAGCATACAACTTCCTTGAAAGGAACGGGAAGCTGTCTGAGGCTGAGGTGGTGCTCTGCCAGGAGCAAGCTGACAAGTCTCACTGGAGTGCTGGCAAACAGAGCTTGGGGGCCAGAGCAGGAGCCTGAGCTGGGACGAGGCTGGCCATTCATTCCAGGAAACCAGGGGGTGGAGGGCCTTGATGCCTGTGATTAAGAGTGTTAATTTGGCTTGAGAGGTAATTGGGCATTGGCACAGGACTCAGAAAGGGGAAATAATGCAATCAAAGAGGCCTGAGGAAGATGCTTGTGACACCTGTGAGGGAATTGAGGCTACAGAGACTGAGGCGGGAAGACCAATAAGGAGGTCATTATCCTGCTGCCTGTACCATTAGAGTGCTACATCTCCCCACTAATCCCCACTCTGTCACTTTTTCTTCAGTGAAGCACTTCTCCTGTCTCTCTCCTTAATTATCTTTTCACAATCCAGTCCCTATGACCACTTTTTAAAAAATCAAACTGCCCTTCTTGTTTCTTTGAAATCTCTCCAGAAAGTACACTTGAACCATAAGATTTAAGATGTAATTAAATCATCAGATCTATGAGGCAGAAGATGTGAAGCAATAATTAAGACAGTTTCCTAAGTTTGCCTGATCATAAGACCCAAGTAGGGATGTTTAAAACATGTGTTTAATTTCTTTTTTTCTTTTTGAGACGGAGTTTTGCTCTTTGTTGTCCGGGCTGGAGTGCAATGGTGTGATCTCAGCTCACTGCAACCTCCACCTCCTGGGTTCAAGCGATTCTCCTGCCTCAGCCTCCTGAGTAGCTGGGATTACAGGTGCACACCACCACGCCCAGCTAATTTTGTATTTTTAGTAGAGATGGGGTTTCACCATGTTGGTCAGTCTGGTCTCGAAATCCTGACCTCAGATGATCCACCCACCTCAGCCTCCCAAGTGCTGGGATTACAGGCATGAGCCACTGCGCCCGGCCTGGGGTTTTCTTTAAGCATAACTTCCTAGGCTCCACTTCACACTCACTGAAACAGTATTGTCCAGTAGAGGGGTATAGCAACTTGTCTTTTCAGGAGAGTACCCCAAATGATAGCTATGATCTGACAGTTAGGCAATGAGTTAGTAGCTGGCAATGTCATGAGACTTCATGAAAGGGGTAAGTTTTTAATGAGTTGATTTTAAACTACTTTCCTCTCCGTTCTGGTTCCTGATGGCACTGCTTTATCAGGCTAATGGTGAATGCTTAAAGAATGACGTTGCCTGGAAAACTGGTAAAACCAGACTAAAGTATGCTCCTGCCTACCACTGGCTTGGTTAAATGAATGTAATCAGAAAAGAGGAATCCGCGGAAATGTGAGAAAAACTACACAAAGCAACAACATTGGGAGATGAACCAGAAGCTGACCATGAAAATGAGACTCTAGACACACAGTCACTCAAGTGCTTTTTCAAAACTGAACTTCCATATCTCTTTGGCCCTATCCTAGTATGGAAGGACTGTAGTAGATAAACCTCTGAATGAGAAAATGAATATTATGCTGTACTGATTCTGCCAGTTTATACAGCTGTGGACCAAGTGAATCAACAGTGATGTGCCTTTAAAAATTGAACAAACATGAAACAAAATGTCTTCAGGAAATAAGATTTAACCTGCAGGTTTAACTAGCCCCATTTTCCCCAAGAAAAAGAGCCATAAAATACGTATCTGGAAACTTCATGGAAGCCAGTTAAAGGAATTTGAAGGAAAAGCTGAAGGAATCACATGGAGTCCTGCATGAAATGATGGGACCACCTAGTGTCATCTGAATTTTTCCACTCTAGGGTTTCTCATCACCCAGTTTCCTCTTGCCTATGGTATATGACTAGTGACTGAGCAGAGGGCTGGGGAGGAAAAAAACATCCATTTCTATTTGGGATTTGGAGTTTGGGTGGAAGTAGAACAAGATTACAACTGTCACCAGGATCTATTATCTTCTGGTAAGCTCTGGAAGGACCTAGTGCTCATCTGACTGTTCCTAGATCCTTCTTACCAAGACTGTTATTCAGCTAATCCAGATGTCCTGCTGAAATTGATTATTTTTTCAACCTAGTGTCTTCTTTTGGTCAAAACCCTTACCTAATTTCCAAACTCTGCAAAATTATAACCAGTCTCTGCAAAACTTTTCGTGTCAAAAGTTCTTACTCTCTAAGCAGTTGGGGGAATTATTTGTGCAAGGTTCATGTACAGATCTACGTGCCCTAGGCTAACAACAGCTAGAGAGCCTTTAAGATATTTAATTTGCTTTCCAAATGCAATGAAAATAAAGTTTTTTAAACATATTTTCCTCTTTTATTGAAAGTATTATTCTGAAAAGAAGACAAAGGAAACTTATAGGTAGAAAAAGCAAATAGTACAGAAAAAAAGAAAGCTAGAGAAGACAGGGTTTCAGTACTACAATCCAGTATAGATAAATTCTAGAAAATATTTTTAAGACAGTTTGAATATGGATACACCAGAAAGAGAAAGAAACAATAGAATTAGCAAGAATGGTGAAAGAAGAAAAAAAAATGTGTCTTTCGCATAATATGCTCATTTATCACAATACCTTCTGATCCCTTGTAAGGATTCCATGTCCTGTTCAATGCCTTGATGCTAATAGATCCTAAATGCTAACCTAGGAGGCAGACTTTACTCAAACCTTTGCTTTCGGTAGTATAATTAAAGCAAATATAATGTTTCATTATATTTTTAATAAGCCACTATATATATTGATTTTGAAACATGCTTATAAAAAAGTCACAAGCAAAATTAAAATGAAAGTGACAAACTTGAAAAAATATTTTTTAAATTAATAAATACAGATATCCTTAATATAGAAAGTGTTAATTATTAAGAAATGTTATTATGATTCTGGTCAAAATACAGACATGAGCAGATAATACTCAGAAGAAAACTACCAGTGACCTATTCAATCTCATAGTAATTTGCAAATTAAAAAATGAAATACAATTCTTTAGCAATAATATTCAAGACTGGTCATAATATTCAAGGTACAGAGATAGGCTTTCTATTTCATACCTAGTAAAAGTTTAAATAAGTATAATTTTTGTGAAAAGTTATTTGTAATATGCCCTGAAATGTAGAGCTTTCAGCTTAGTAAACTACTACTAGAATGTTATTAAGCACAATAAGGGCTATGAAATTATACACTCACAAGAATAGTTATTACAAAACTATTTGTAATAACAAAAAACAGAAATAATCTATTTTTCATGAGGAAAGTTTTTAAAATGAGTTTGTAGAAGATTTAATAAACTGGGTAAATATATGATATTGTTTACACAAGTAAATACAATTTTAAATGTATGCCCCCATATAGTTATGAATCTAATTATGTGTTTTAAACTATATTTACCAGGATCTGTTTCTTTGTGAATATGTACTTTGGAAATCCCCAAGTGTTTGAATATTTCAATGGCATTTAATTTTCCCCCAAATTCAGTTTTTACAGTGCTTGGAACTTATTATGTTGATGTGTGCATAATGTGGGTGTTTGTTTTTGTATTTTTTTAACTCATTTAATCACAGGACCAAGTCACTGCCAGATTCCATTATCTATTTTTAATTGGCCTAAAACTTTGATTTTCAAATAAACAAGCATTACTTTATCATACCCTTTGAAACAGCCAGGTGGGAGGGGGTCTCGAAAAACCTCCAACCAGCCTGGACCCTGGGGTGGAGCCACGGGAAGTTCACGCCATTTTCAGCCAGGAGGAGTCAGGCCTCTCCTCTTTCTGTGTGGACCTGGGATTTGAACAGCCAGGCAGGAAGTGCTCTACCAGGGACTCTGGCCTACCAAGAATCCCTGTTTCCCCTTTTTCTTCCTTTTCACCTGATAAAACCCTAACCATTCAAATTTTCTGCAAGCCTCAATTTTCTTGGGCATGGGACAAAGAACCCCGTCTTTAGCTGAACTAAGTCCTTCAACACCTTCACAATCCCTTCACCTTCCTAGCACCAGATGCTGGTTTTCTTTTCAGGATGACTTTTACAAATAAAAATAGTTTTACTTACTTTATAAGAGTAAGAGATTTGGAGAAAAAAATAAAACTTCTCTCACATGCAACAATGTTGGGGTCCGTGCCAGGGGTGGTGGAGAATGAAAGAACACACAAAAGACAAAGACACACAGAGAACATGGCGGCTGCGCTCAGAGCCTCCGCCTCACTTTATTTATACTGCATAAACCCCACGTCAGCAGAAAGAATGCAATGCAAAACAAACTTTCTTTTCCCAGATGTACCTTCTACTCAGTTCTTTGTTTCTATGCTCTTCCTTATCTGCCCGCCTTCTTGGCGCCTACGGGAGTTCATTAAAAGTTCAATTGGAGATACTGTCCTTGAGCCCTATCTATTCTCAGCATACTGTTTTCAAAGGCCCCTGCACAACAAACTTTAAATTATTCCAGAAAAGTGAAATCCTGAGTCTTAAATCAAATGCAGAAGGTCTTCTGAATAGAAATATTCATCAAAAGGGGCTGGGAGATGCAAATTATGTGGTGGTTACCTGGGTCAAATGAGTAGTGAAAATTTAATTTATACATTTTTTAAAGTTTGATTAACATATGTTGTATTTATGATTATAATGTAATTAAATTAATTATAAGCATAAAACAACCTTGTTTCTGATTCTAGAAGGCAGTAGAGCTTAATGGTCAGGGCACTAATTCTAAAGCCCAGTGGGCTGGTTCATACCCTGCCTCCATTGTGACTTCTTGAATAAGTTATTTATCTTCTCTGTGCCTCGATTTTCTCATCTGTAAAATATGGATAATCGCATCACCTACATCATTGGGTTGTTGTGACAATTACATAAGTTACGTGAAGCACACAGAACAGTGCTTGCCAAATAACACTGTATAACCAAGTATGCACTATAATTATTTTGTTCTGAATAAATGTGTTCTAGAATGTTCTAAAAACTAAATGATCTAACATTTTAAAGTTAGAACAAATTTTGGAAGATAGAGGTTTTCAAGGATTGGTTAAAATTTGTACCACTGTCATTTACGTGGCGTTTACATTGTGCTAGAGACTACCCTAATCATTTTATTCATTTACTTCTCACAGAAAATTTTGAGTTATATTTCATCACCATCATTTTATAGACAAGGAAACTGGATAAACACAGAGGTTTAGAAATCTGTCTAACTAGGTCACAGAAGATGGAAGAATAACACCAGAATTCAAACCCAGGCCTTCCTGCCCCCAAGATTAATGTTCCTAATTATTGTGGGCAATTAAGATTTGTGATAAGTATACTAAACTAGTCCTAGCTATAACTAAAATGTGTATTCTTCAAAATTTTGTCTGAATATTAGTAATTAGAGATCAATTGATATTCATGCTTTGTTATTTCAGTAAAGAGGTCATCTATTATAATCACTGAATGTGAGTTATGCCTATGAAAAATCTAGTTGTTTACACATTACTGCATAATCCCATCACCACTATTTCCATGGCAACTTTTACCAAAAGGCAACGCCAGGAGAAAATAAACAGTCTCTCATGGCTTAGTTTCACAAGCTTAAACCTATAAAATCATGAGAGGATATAAAAATTCCAATGATAGAGTTGCTGCTGCAAGTGTGCAAGTTTGATGTTGTTGCTCCTTATATTCTGATGTAACATTTGAAGTATAGTACAGACAATAAACTTGGTTCAGTGACTTGAATACTTAGGTAGTCTGACTCCAGTAAACTGAATGTGTATTGAGAGAGCCCACTAATAAGTGTTCAAGATGAAAAATATTTGAGGCCCTGTTTCTTATTCTGGCAATTAATGAATGGGAAGCTCCACTCCCTATCCCCAAATATGTGTGGATTAACGGGGCTTCAGAATTAAGACATAGAGAAGGAAAAGTTGCCATATATTACTTTAAAGGGTTAACGAGCAGTCCGGGAAAAGATGTTCACCTTAGACGTCAGCAGCACCTCTCAAGATGTGCCATGTATTCTAACGAAGATGTTCTTGGAAAACTCTTTACTAAGAAAAGAACTAGCAAAGAATTGACAAAGCCTTGAAATTATCTTGTCCCTCCTACAAATCACAAGCTCTTCATTAAAGGCATCAGAACACGTTCTAACGAGGAGTTTTCAGCTTAAAGTGGTTGTTCTGCCATTCTGCCACTCTCCATGTTAAGGCCATTCCAGGGAGGGTAGATTCTGTGATTAAGGTGATTAAGGTAATCAGCCAGGCTGACTCAGACACTCAATCCAGCTGCTGCCAGTGGACCTGCTGGTAATCATCAGAAGAGTATGCGTTGGAGGAGAATTTCTCTCTACAAGTACTCTTGGGTTTGTTAAAGTTGAAACTAAGTTGGACAAAGAACTGTGCTTGAAAGTTTCCAGCTCTATAAATTGTAAGTTCCATAAAATGTATCCCTGACTAACAGTCCCCTGACCACATACCAGGGGTTATGCTTCTGGAGTCTGTACCCCTTTCTAATAAACTGCTCTGGACACAATGAACACTGAATTAATTGTTATAACAGGTTGATGGATAAGGTGACAAAAAAAAGAACTCCATCTTTAACTAATGAAGGTCACTTAAATCTTATTTTTCTATCACCAAGGCCACCATCTTGGAGATATGACTCGACGGTTGATTAAAGCTGCCACTCCTTGAATTTTTTTTTTTTTCGTATCAAGTTCTGTGCTATTCACTAGCCATATTGAAAAGGTCCCTCTTGCTCAAAATTGTTAGTTCTTGTACCATGCTCTTTTCCTGTCCACCCAGATATTCCTACCTGTGGGATTTGATTTTTAAATTTTAGAGCTGGAAAAAACCTGAGAAATAATTTGATAATTTAGTTAGTTGCCTCACAATGTAGGTCCTTGTTTCCCAGTAGATGTGAGCCACATGTGGCTATTTACACGTAAATTGATTAATTAAATTTCAAATTCAGTTTTTCAGATGCACCAGCCACATCTAAGGTGCTTAATACTCACATGCAACTATTGTCTGCCGTATTGGACAATACAGATATGCAACATTTCCATTATCAGAGAAAGTTCTACTGCATGGTAATTGACATAGACTAGTGAGGGTGCCACTGATGCTATCTAAGATGATTTACAAGGATTTTTTAATAGCTATATATTACTTTAATATGTATTAGGTATCATATAATTTACAGGTCAAAGCTCTTGTTTCATAGATATTATTGCTTAGGATAAGGATTGAAGTTTAAAATAAGAGTTGGTTCAAAGAAAATTCTACCACGGTTACTAAGATATGACAAAATTTTGAAGATGGCAGGTAAATGAGTGAGGCTTGAGAAACTGGAGGTTTGATTTTTAAAATAAAAACGGGAAAGAATGGGTAGAGCTTCCAGAAGGCCACAAGTGTTATCCTGGAACATTTGTCTCCTCCTAACAAAGATTATGAAAAAGTGATGAACACTTAGACAAAGAAGGGATTCAGGAGGGTTGGGGCAGAGGAATGCACACAGGGGAGTAGCCTAAATAAGCTGCGTGGGCCGGGCAGCATGAGGGCAAGGAGTCAGAAAGGCCAAGTGCAGGCATGTCAGGCACTGGGGGAAGGTCCCCACAAAGAGAGACAGTGCACCGCTCCAGTTGGGAAAGTCCAGAGTCTCAGAAAATCATTACTCACATTTATTTACAGAGTTTGAGTAATTGTGTGTATAGTGAATTTCCGGAGAGAACACATTTCAAAAACTCTTGAAACTATAATCTTCCTCTCTATTTTCACTGGCTGCAGTAGAAATTTTATTAAAGAAGATTTGGGTAGAAAAGTAGAAGCAGTCACAGTAAAATATTATTTAATCTTCTAAGTAAATTTTCAAGCCTACTAATCCTTGAGTTATTCCAATAAGATGTTCCCATCTTGCCACCACATGTTGGGAAGCTATAGGTGCTGATGGTGCTGCTCTAGTGATCTTTGAAGCAATCACAAGTGTTCATTACAGGGTCAGCATGGTGATAGGAGAGGCTGGAACTCATTCGTTTTATTTCACTTTGCAAATCTAACATCCCTGGTAGAATATTCAGTACTTTTTTAGACAGATTCAAGAGTCCAAAGAGCCCAAGGATCAAACTGATAGTGTATATCTAGAGGGCAGAAACAGCATCTTCACACAGCAAAAGAGAGCAAAAGTGGAAGAGGGGAGGCATCATCCTGGGGAAACAGACAAATGGCAAAAGCAAGGTAGTCCACACAGAAGAGGCTGGCAAAGCTGTTTTGAGTGCTAAGACGTCTCCCTGGGAATTTTAGAACTACTTGGGTGGATTATGGGAGGAGAGAAAGTGAAATGTGAGGTATAGCAGTTGTAAAGAAGGTGGTAGCTGGCCAGTGAAATCTGGTTATAAATGCTAATATAACCTCATTTGTCACCGAAGACTATACATCCTTGAGTTGCTTAAGTTGCACTTAATATACATATCTGCTGTTAATCTCACACAAACCCTATGCAAATAGTATTGCCTGGGAGATACTGTTGCTATTTCACACTGGAGAATCCGGAGATTCAGAGGGAGTATATTATTTGATTTGGTCCACCCCAGAGATCTTCCTCACAGATCCAAGTGATTCTGAAGCCCATATCCTGTCCACTTAATTGCACTGCTACTTAAATGAACTAGAACTTTCAGTTTCAGGAAGAATATGGAAGGTAAGGTAGCCAGCACAGTAGTTAAAAACCTTGGGTGGTTGGGCTTAGGCAGCACTCAGATTGCCTTTTACCTGGAATTGGTTCTGCTTTCTGTGTGCAAGCACATGAAGGTCCCCTCTAGGTCTGAGGATTGCTATGAAAGGGCAAACATCCAAAGAACTGGAAGATCTTAATGCCTGCTTCTCCCCCTAATACTTCCAGGAAATCCTCATCTCTACAAATGTACGTAAGCTGAGCTCCTTCAACGTTGATAGTACCTATTTTAAAGGGACATCAATGGGTTGATTTATGACCTTCCCCTAAATTCTTATGTTGAAATTGTAGACCTCAGAATGTGACTTATTTGAAAATATGATTGTTGCAGATATCATTATTTAAGTTAAGAGGAAGTCATACTACAATAGAGTGAACCTGTAATCCAGTATGTCTGGGATCTTTATGATCAAGGGAATTTTGGGCACAGACACAAAGGAGAACAGCATGTGAAGATGAAGGCAGAGATTGAAGTGATGCTCCTACAAGCCACAGAATGCCAAAGACGGCCAGCAAACCACTAGAAGCTAGGAGTGGGGCAGGGAGCAGATTCTCCTTCACAGTCCATAGATGGGAATCAACCCCACTGACAGCTTGATCTTGGAATTCTAGCCTCCAGAACTGTGATACAAATTTCTGTTGTTTAAAACAGGCAGTTTGTGAAACTTTGTTACAGCAGTCCTAGCTAATTAACACAGCAATCAAAACACCCAATCTGACTTTTTTTTAAGGGTGGATACTCTTGGTGAGTTTAAGGGAGCAAATTCTCATAAAGTGATTGTGGTAAGAAAGGTCTGAGCAGCCTGAGGAGAGGAGGAAATCTGTAGAGAAAGTTCACAGGCTGGCTTCTCAATATAGACTATAAGTCGGTTCCCATACTGCTGTAAAGAAATACCCGAGACTGGGTAATTTATCAAGGAAAGCAGTTTAATTGACTCACAGTTCCACATGGCTGGGGAGGCCTCAGGAAACTTACCATCATTGTAAGCAGCAAAGGAGAAGCAGGCACATTCTTCACAGCACAGCAGGATGGAGCAGGTGCAAGCAGGGGAAATTCCAGATGCTTATAAAACCATCAGATCTCGTGAGAACTCAGTTACTATCACAAGAACAGCTTGGGGGAAATTGCCCTCATGATCCAATTACCTCCACCTGGTCCCACCCTTGACACATGGGGCTTATGGGGATTACAATTTGAGGTGAGATTTACGTGGGAACACAGCTAATCCATATCAGTATATCTGAATACTTCACAATTTTGCCTAAGCCTTCCTTGGGTTCACACACACACACACAAAATTGATTAGACCAAGAAGACGATTTTTCAGGTATCAGACCAAGAAAAGGCTAAGATAAATAATACATAGTTTGGGCAGTTTGAGATTAGGAGAAAGTGTGTGATTCATGGTTATTAGAATAAACTCTGCTATAAGCACCGTGGTTTGTTTTTGTTGTTGTTGTTGTTTGTTGTTGTTGTTGTTGTTGTTTTTGCCTCTACTTGTTGTCTAAAACATGATGGATTATATTCACTACTCTCTAGTTGATACCTTGATGTAATGTTAGCATTTGGTCTGAGTCAGAAGTTAATATGGTGTGGGCAGAGGGCCCAGTTTTGATCTCTTTAAGGTAACTAATTTTATCTTTTTAGTTCCCAAGGATTAAATGGTCCCTAATTAACTCTTATTCTTTCAGCAAATATCTATTAAGTGTGTACTCTGGGCCAGAAGAGTGCCGTGAGTAAGACAGGCAGGTTTTCACTCCCACACTGGAGGGAGCAGAAAATGTTACAGGAACTAATAGTCAGGTGTATCGTGGCGAGCAACATTTAATCTGTTAAATAAAGGTCAAGTGAGAACTAGCAGGTCCAAAGCAGGTGGGAGGTAAAGGGGACAGTGTTTGAGGAAAGACCATTCCTAGCAGAGTAGGAGATACTATGAAATCTTAGAAATCAAAGAGAACACTTTGGCAAGGCAGAAGCATTGAAAGAAGCTCATTATGGTAAAGAGATGAGGCTAGAAAGACCAGGAAAGCAGAATTAAAGAATCTGAATTATACTAAAGGTTACACGCAGAACCATCACAGAGTTTTAATCTGGGAAGTGAGATGGCCAGATTCGCCTTCCTTAAGATCATTCTAGTGGCTGTTTGGAGAATGGCTGGGGGAAAACCAGGCTAGACACACAGAAACCAGTTAAAAATCTGTTGGCATGGTAACAGAGATGAAGATAGATTAAACTAGCATAGTGGCCATGTAAAAAGAGAATATCATGTCTGGAAGAGGGGAAATGCCATGTCTTCTGACTGGGGAGGCTGCCTTTCCTTACCAGTTGGGCTAAGACTACCATTCTTGCTCGTTGTCCGTGGTTCAATGAAAATGTGTGGTAGGTCCAACATGCCCCACTGCAGAAGAGCAGTGAGGACCCTAGCAGATTTCCCAGACAGGGTCCATACCCTTGAGATTCGGTTGAGAACCCTATGACTTCTGGCGGATGCCCAACAGATTGCCCACGATCGGTGCCTTTCACTCCTTGTGACACAGCAGGTCTTGCAACACTACAGCATCTCATCTCATCTACTTATTCCAGACAACTCTGGGAACCAAGAAAAGTTGGATTGGGAACAACTAGGGTGTGTGCCTCAGCCCCAGCCATCCGTTTACCTGGAAGGTTTGTCATCTGTCTCTTAAATTGCCTTTTCCTTTTCAGTCGTACAGTGGCAAGTGGCAAGTCAGCTGTCTAAGCAGATATCCAACTGGAAAACACAATGTTTATGGCATGTAGCCATATTCAGTAACATGAGCTCCCCAAAACGGAACTCTTTTTCTCTCCCCCAAAGTCCTCTTCTATTGATTGGGAGGGATAGGACTGCATTTGCAGGGCTTACTTTCTGCAGAAAGTTATTTTGTCCTAGCAACTGTTAGTTCACTGCATTTAGAATTCTAGATACCTAGCACTTTTCCACCACAGATTTGAGACCTACCACAACTCAGAGAGAAAAAAAAATAAAATCCTTTTCCACTTCTTATTACAGTAACCCACACATTTTTCTCCTCAAATTCTTTGGGGCACCTGAATACGGGAAAACAAAATTTTAGCGGAATATTTTTTAAATGGAAGAATGAGTTAACCAACTGCATTTGAAAGCATTTGACTGAGCCATGTATCCTTAAGTATTGAAATGCTTATTGGTATGCACTTGGTAAGAAGGCATTGTTCTAGGTGCTATATTTACAGATTCCGTGACTATTATAGGTACTATATTTATAGATTCTTTTAAAAATACATATTTAGAGTTTCCTTGGTGGGATTGACAAAGCAGCAGCAAAATTAATTGAAAGAATTTTTTAAAACAATTTATAATGTCATTTAGGGTATAATCAGGCAGAAAAAAAAAATGTTTGGTTGCTGTTTCAACCCCCAAATCATCAATCTTAAGTATTTTTTAATTGAGTTGCTTATAAGACTAGGTCAGCCTGTAGAAAGACAAATTTTAAAGCAATCTTCTAGCTATTCCACACATGATGGCCTTAAATTCACTGAACTTTAAGTTTCAAAGCTTTCCACCAGTCAAAGGTAGTTTTTCATTTGTGCAGACACTGAGTTCTTAGTACAATTAAGGCTGAAGCTTCTGGCTGTCTTTCTGAGGTCACCATCCTTACGTGGCTGATTAAATTCCACTCCTGAGAATGGAATGCTGTCACATTTCCAGTGACAGCAATTGCTTTAAACTCCTTAAAGCCTTCAGAATAGAGAATGTTTAATTTAGAGCTCTTAGTAAAAATAATTAGCAACTAAGACTCAAGGAAATTGCATTTAAATCTCTCCTGTAGAATCCTTAAAAACTTAAACACCAATTCAAATTTCCTACATGATAAAACAGTAGATTGCTCATTGTGAAAAGTATTTGTACCATCTTTTCCTCTACTTTTTTCATATAACCCTAACATAATTCTAACAGAGGCACAATGCTTAGGGTAGTTAGGATCCTGTAGTTACAGGACTGCTGAAGTGATGAGGGATCACACCTGCTGGGGCATTTTCTTTGGCAGTTTGACAGATGCCTCCTCTTTGATTTCAGCCTAAGATGAGAATACCATCCCTATCACAGATCCAAGGATTTTTAAATACCCGTTCTAATTACAGAAAAAAAAATCTAGACACCTTCTGTGTCCAAGCAACTGCTTCATTAACTGAAATGTAAGAGGTGACTCTGGAAGCTGCCTTCATGGACTGGTGCAGTGATTGCTTGTCCTTGCTTTTGCACCATATCCCTCTCCATACCCTTTCCCCCTATTCAGGATCCATATTTCCAAGCACACAGTACCCTATATATCTTTCTAAATGGTGAGGACCCCTCTATGGCAGTGCTTTCCTCTTTCTAACACCTTTCTACCTCACCTTCTGTTCAAAACACACCTGTCCTATTTCCCATAATCATTCAAGGAGCATGCTAATCTCACCTGCTTATTTTTAAATCCATTTCTGCCAGACATTCATGAACAACAATGGCATATATTTCTCAGAAAACATTGGCTTTCAAATTTCAGCCTTCATTACCTTCATCCAAAAACAGTGACACTCTGGCAAAGACAGAGGAAGAGATACTGTGAGACTGAGGCCTCAATTCATATATTTCAGTTGCACTTAGTTTTATGACTGACTTCTCCTACACACTTCATAAAATTACAAAACCTGAGAGCTGGAAAGGATTTAGAGATAAGTCAACATTTCCATTTTAAAGATAAAGGAGCTGCAACACTGAAGAGTTCAGAAAACAGTCATGCCATTAGTAAATAGAGAGAGAAGCCAGGACTCCTGGCTCTAATGACTCTTATTCTGTTACCTCACCAACTCCCTATTAATGAACTTTTCAAAAAAAACATATGTGTACTACTAATTTTTTGTATCTGTGAATCCTAATTGGCTGGAGTGAGATGAGGTTGGAGAGAGCATATATAAGCACTTCCAAATAGCACATTCAATTTAAAGAAACATAATTAATATTAAAATATATTTCAAATTGGGGAAATAAAAACCCCATCATTTTGATAACAAAAACCACAAGTAGTAAGTTGCAACAAAACACCAGCAGGTAACAATTCCTTCCTATGCATGTCAGTAATTCTCAAGAGGGAAGACATTGGAGACTGGAGACATATTCAAACCTCCACAGGAAGAATGGGACTCTTAGCTCCATCTTAAATATATAAAACATCTTGCCTATTTAACTTTTTAAATTTTTGGTTGCAATTATAACATTTCAAACAAATAGAAAAGTACAGAAATAATACAGCCGTTACATATCCACCATATTCGAAACCTACTGTCATTGTTTTATCACATTTGCTTAATATGCCTCTTTGTTGTTTGAATTTTTACCAGAAACAAAAAGTACAGGCACAGGTAAATCTCCACCAGAAACATGCTTTTCTTCCCCTCTTTGCATGACAAGCACCCTGATCAAGTATGAATTATCTTTGCCTTTTAAGCTATTCTATTTTATCACTTATGCATGTGTCCATAAATAATGTATGTTGTCGGTTGTTGTATTTTTACATTTTATACAAATGATACAATTATTGCATTTATCTTTTTACAACTTTGTTTTTTCATTAAACATACTCGGTGAGATTAATTCATACTGATATATGTAGATTTAATGAATTCATTTTAACTGCTGTACAATACTGACTGTATAAATAAACCCAGCTTATCTCTCCAGTTCCCTACCAAGAAGCAGTTAATATTGCCTTCACTTTTTTTTATTTTTGTAAACAGTGCTGCAGTGAAAATCTTGGTGGATGACCCCTTGTGCACATGTGTAAGAGTTTTTCTAAGACGTGTAACTAGAAATAGAATTTTAGAACTTTAGGATGCATGCATTTCCATCATTACTAATTGATGAAATATTGTTTTCCAAAGTGGTTGTACCAATTTATCCTCCTGCTAGCATTACCTGTTTTCTGTTTACTTACATTTTTACCATTATTTGGTGATAATAGACTTATTGTCTTTCTTATCTCTTGGGATGAAATGGTATTGTATATTATTCTAATATATATTCTCTATGTATCAGTGCAGTTGAATATCTTTTCATATATTTATGAAATCTTCTAGTATCCCCTTCTGTGAATTGCTTTTTCATATCCTTTTCTCATTTTTAAATAGGTTGTTTTCTGTTCCTTACTGATATATGGAAGCTTTTATGTATTCCGAATACCATTCCTTTGCCAATTGTACAGGTAGAAAATATCTTCTTTCTGTGTAGGTTGCTTTTTTGCTCCATTTATGGAATATTTTGTCATGCACAGGTTTTTAATTTAAAGAAGCCAAATTTATCACTATTTCTTTAATAGTTTTCTGTTGTTTAAGAAGTATCTCTCACCTGAAGTCATAAAATATTGTTCTTTATCTTTTCTTGAAAATTTTAAAGGTTTACTTTTTACATTTAGTGTTTAATCCAGCTTCGGTTTATTTTCGTGTATGGTGTGAAAGAGAAATCTAGCATTCTTTTCTCTGTGGATAGCCGGTTGTTGTAGCACTGTTTACTGATGAGTGGATTTATAAGGCCACTCTACACAAAGTTCTCACAGGGAGATGGGTCTGTTTCTAGGCTCCGGATTCTTCTCCATTGATCTATTTCTCTCCCCACATCAATAACACCATCTCATTTAATATGACTATAAAGTAAGTTTTGCCCAGAGTGGGGTGAATCTCTTCTTTTTCTTCTCCTTCTCCTCCTACACCTCATTTTCTATTTCTTTCTATAAAAACATTTTAAACCATTCTCAGCCATATTTACTTTTGTATAACACTTTGCATTTTCTTATAAAGTCTGTAAAACTAAATTTACTTCATAAATTAATTGGAGAATTGTAACCCTCCAATACTAAGTATTGTCCTCACTGCACATATCTTCTCTCCATGCACTCAATACCTCCTTTAGGTCCTTCAGTAGAATTTTATAATTGTCTTCATAAACATATTGCACATTTTTGTTAGACTTATCTTTAGGTACGTTTACTAAATTTTAGGGAGGGTATAAAGATACAGTAATGATTTTGTATGTTGCTCTTGCATCTAGGAATTTAGCTTAACTATTGCTGGTATGAATAGTTTATAAATTTTCTTATTGATTTATTTTTCCATGTAGACAATTATATCATCAATAATAATGATTATTTTATTTTTTCCTTTCTGATCTTTTCACATTAAAAATTTTTAATTAATTTATTTGTCTTATTGCACTTACTAAAATCTCCAGTACAATATTTAAATGACATAGTAATTGCAGGCATCATTTACAAGAGACTTAGATGAAGTTTCTAATGTTTCTCTACTAGGTATAATATTTATGAGAGTTTTGGGTTGATAGTCTATATCAGGTTAAGGAAGTTTTCTCATTTTCCAATTTTATTATAAATTTACAGATTTCTTTGTTTTTTACCCTGAGTGAGTACTAAACTTCATCAAGTAATTTTTCTGAATCTGTTGAGATAATTGTTTTGCATCTTCAATCTGTTCATATGGTAAACAAAATTAATAAATGTTGGTCTAATGTTTAATCATTTTGGCATTTCTAAAATGAACCCCATTTGGTCATGCTATATATTTTAATAAATTGTCGGGCTTGTCTTGTTAATATTTTATTTATGATTGATTTTACATCATTTTCATAAATGAAATCAGCTAGCAGTTTTCCTCTGTGATACTACAGTTCTGACAAATTGTTCCTTTGTGGTACTAGAGCTCTGAAAACTGCAGTTTCACATTTTTATCAACCTCATGGAACAAGTTGTAGAGCATTTCTTTTTTCTATTATCTAGAAGAGTTTATATTAAAAAGAAATTACGTATTTCTCAAATTTGTAGCACTTGCTCGTTTAGCCCTTGGAGTCTGATGAATTTCATCCGGATTTACTTTTAAGTGCTGAATAAATTTCTTTAACAATTACAAAGTTCCTTAGTCATTTTGGTAAATTTGGCAATTTTTCTATAATTTTATTTTTTTAACTAAAACTTTCATGTTTAACACCAAAGTAGCTTCTGGACACACAAACACACACACACACACACACACACACACACACACGGCAATTGTCTTTTTTTATTCCTAATATAATTTATCTATGTCAAATTTCTTTCTTTTTTCATTAGTCTTACTCAAATTGTTCCTATTTTATCTTCAAAAAATCAATGTTTGGTTTTATTGACACTCAATATTGTTTGCTTTTTTCTATTTCATTAACTTTTATTCATTTCCTTTATATTCTCTTCTTTTTACTTTCTTTGGACAAATTGCATATTAATTTCTAGGCTTGGGATTTCCCAAACAAGCAGGAATTGTAAAGTCAAACTCCAAACTCCAGTGAGGTAATGGCTTGTGATTTCCAGGGGAGACGCCAAACGGCTTCATTTTTCAGAGCTTCTACCTTTCCTTCTCATCACCCCAAGCTGCCTGAGTGGATTTTTTAATGATACCTTTTAACTTACCCTGAAAATGCCTAAGGTCTTGGCTTTAAGCACAGTCTGTTTTACCTTTCTTTACTTGCCTGGACCCAAGGCCTCCTTCCCTGGCTCCATCTAGGTTGTAAAAACCCAAGCATCTGGCTTCCTAGGACAAAGTTCTCCACCTAGGCAGGGTTAGCTTCCCTCCATTGCTGTTTAAGTTTTCAGTTCTCGCCTCAGTTATTAGACATAGGGAGAATTCTATTTCTTTTGCAGGGGTTCAGATATCCAGTAATAATGTTGTTGTTGTTGTTGTTGTTAAATGTTTTCCTGTTTCCTAGGTGTTTGTAGCAAGAGGATGTTTTCATTATACTAGCTAATCATTCTGTTGAAACAGGAAGTTTTCCATTTAGATTTTAAGACACATGATTCAATATTTAGATAATTTATACTTCCGCTCTCCTGTTAGATTATAGTAATAATTGCTACCATCTACAGAACATGCAACATACGTGTAAAGTGCTTCATATACGTTGTATTTAGCTCTCATGACAACTATTTTACAGATGAAGAAGCTGAAGATCGAGGATCAGGGTGATGAGAGAGTGTTAAATAATTTTGGCTAAGATGATGCTGTTATTCATCATCAGAGCTAGGTTGCAACTCACATCAGTCTAACCCCAAAACAGCTGTGACTGATTCCCCAACCCCTGTCTTTGGCATTTCTGCCTTTCAACATCTTCTCTTCTCTTCCCTGTACAAACCAGCTAGGTCCGGGAGTGTCAGTAAATCCCTGAATGGCAAGAAAACCTCTCTGTGGACTTGTGCCTTAAAATACCTCTAGGCACTCTATGCACCCACTACAAGTTAACAGATACGTTTTGAAAATGATGATTTATAATTATAAATATTATTTAACAAGAGATTTAAGGAAGGAGAAACATGGATTTCAGCAACATTGGTCGGGCCATTTTGGAAGGTGAATGCCAAGCATGCAAATTTATTTCAACCTTCCCTGAGGACTGAGTGCAAAGCAGCTGGCTGGTGCTTTTAAGTCTCTCACAGTTCGGCACAGTGGTTCCTAACGCTGGCAGAGCTCCTGTGTCACCAGGATCTGCAAAGCATGGCAAGCCAAATGAAAGAGGAAGTTTGCAATTAATTAAAAAATAAATGAAAACAAAAATCTTCCCCCAGTGGCTTGCTTCTCATCTTGGTTGTAATCCATAGTCAACATGTGGAGGCCACGTGGGGCATTTACCAAATGGAAAAGGTATAGGACTGTGTCGAAAAGACCACAGATGGCCGCGCTGGACCACACTAATAATTCTTTTAAATCCTCTCATTCCACCTCGTCAAGAGACACAGCAGCATTTTAAATCTGACTGACCCATATAAATTACCTTTCTACTCATCCCACTGTGAAATTAACAGCCTAGGAAGACAGGTCCTGTCAGACTTGCTGTGCTGAGCTACTGAGAAGTTCAGAATAAACAGGGGTGGGGAAAGGAGACCTGGTGCCTGTGAGAAAACAAGGAGCCTGAGCTTGGATCAGCGCAGCAGGCTCTGATGTAGACGCCTGCTGTTACTGAGCCTGTGACCAGCATGGAAAGAGTGTTTACCAAGAAGGCACAAGTTGAGTGGCACCATCTGTTGCACTGAAAAGCAAAGTGCTGTGGGCCTGGGACCCATAGCAAAGATGGCTGGGACAAACAGCAAGCCTTTGTAACAATTAAGCCTCTGGAATTTGATAAAGAGGCCCACAGATACTTTCCATTTGCAATGTTACCTAAACTCGCTAGTATTCTGGAGCAGGGTATTTAAACTTTCATGGTCTTTGTTTCCTAAAATTTTAAATAATGTTGAACTAGATATTGAAGAAAAAGAAGCTAACTCATAATGAAGCTACATTAGTAAATCACTAAATCATCATATAATTTTGTATTGTTTGAAAATGTAGTTTGGAAGGAGTAGAACCAACCTCGTGCCATTAAGCACTAATAATTTCTTCCATAGCCTCACCTATCCATGTATGACAATGTCAATATTTCTTTCCTCTATCCCTACATGGTTTACAAGCCTGACATTAAGGAGAGTTTGGACTTATCTTTTGTTCTACAGCAGAGAAAGACAGTTTTATCAAGAAATTCTTATATACCAGGAAACAAAAGACACAGGGTGGGAAATTCACTCATCCATTCTCCACATGCATGCACACACACACACACACACACACACACACACGCACACAGAAATCCAGGCTAAGGTCAATGTAGCAGCACCTATGCACTCTGTGGGCTGCACCCTGCATATGAGTTGGCCAAATGCTTTCATTGAAGTGTGCAGGCAAGTATAGCTGTCATTGCATTGCATGCCAGTATACCAGAGAAGCACAAGCAAGAATATTGATTAGCTATTGCTACCAAGAATTTTATTAATATTATTGGTATGAAGGATTATGTTTGTAACCTTACATTTATTAACTCATGTTTTCCTCAAAAACATTTGGGACAGGTTTTATATCACTCTTTTTGACTGAATAGATGAGACACTTTGGCTTAGAGATGTTATGTAATTTCACATATCACAGCTTACAAGGCAAAAATAAAATTTGAACCAAGGCCTGGCTCTAAAATGTCACAATGACTGTCAACTCCATAGTCCACTGAAATTCAGAAGGAAGAAAGAAGACTAACACTGAAACAAATTTTAAAAATGATAAGATGTTATAGTTACCCCTCTTCTCTTTTTCCCAAAGCCCCTACTTTTAAAAGACAAAACAAAAAGAAGCACATTCTAGAAAGACTTGTTCTTCTCAGACTACTAAACTGAGAGATCATACTCCTTTTTTACATACAGGAAATCTGAGGTTCAAGGAACTACTTGCAAATGGTCTCAGTCTTTAATGGCAGAGCCAGGACTAGAAATAAGCAATGTGAATTCCCAGAACACTGTTCTTAATTTTATACCAAAAAAAAAAAAAGAGAGAGAATGCATTTTCAAGATCAGGAAATCATTTTTCTCATTTTTCACTGGTCTTAGTCATTCTCAATACAGAAAACCCTGGAAAGATTTGGAGAAGGCCAAAGGTTTCTTTCTCTTGCATACTCGGTGTATGAATTTACAGCGAATGCTTTCCTTTACTGTGAAGGATAAAATCAAGACTGTTAAGTAAAAAGGTGTTTTTTTCACTTTTCTTCAATGGAAGAAGCAGCACTTCAACATCAATATATTTTTTCTTTATCCTTGCCATTCTGACAAGGAAAGTTTTGAATGAAGTCTGTGTTATTAATTTTACCTGAATTTAACTTCCCTAGCAAGCTAGTCTGTAGCTTTTCTATTTTGGTAATTTGAGTTTTAGTAGTTATGTTGTACTCGTATTCTCCATTTCATGAAGTTAGACACTAGAAGAAATATGTTTGAGACAGGAAGAAGTCTCCAAAGAAGAAATTCATAATCTTCAAGCTAGAGAAAATTTGATTTGCAAGAAAGTCAAATTAAAAATAATATTTTTAAAAAACGAATAAAATAAATAGGAATGACTAGCGCAGCCCTTCCTATATGGTTACACATGAATACAAAGGCAAAAATTCATATTAGTAATTTAATCCTTCTTGGAAAATATAATTGAAATTGAAACTCAAAACTCTATTTGAGTTTCTCACCAAAAGATTTTTAAAATGAATTTTAAAAAGTAATTTTCTAGGCTATTTCTCTCCATTCCAAACCCATCTCTCTTTACTCAGTTGCAGGAAGCCGTGGTTGGAGATCTGCAGCACAACGCATTTCTCCTCTGACAGTTGACTTCCTCTTAGCCATAAGAGGCACTAGAGAAGGGAAGATTACTTCTTTTTCCTGTTGGGTCCAGCCATTTTAGGCAATCTCAGAACCAAGGGCTTCTCCTTCTTCCTAGGGATAAAATCACCAGGCAGGCAGCTCCCCACACTCAAGGAATGAGTCCCAGCTTAACAGAGGCCCTCCTCCAAGCTGCCATGGTGCCAATACCAGCAACCGCCATCCCCTTCCCAGCATCACAGGGTTCCTTGAGCTACTGAGGTGTGGCCATAGCTTAGCACTCCTCCTCAGAGGTCTGAGGACCAGCTCCACAAAGCTCCTCCTCAGGCTGCTGAGGAACCAGAAGCAGTCAGGACAGCACCCTCTCCTCAAATGTCTGCATCCCAGCTCTTGAGACCCTTCCCAAACACCAAATTTCCCTTTGTGTCCCCATTCCTAGAATGGTAGCTTCTTGCTATAGGCTGTGTAACCTCAAATACTGTGCAAATGCTGTGTGTGACCTCAGTATTTGCTTTTTGCTTTTTTCATTCCTCCAACACCTGTTTAATTCTCTATACTAAATTATCTTATGAAATACCTAGTATGTTTTCTGCTTTCCTGATTATACCCTGACATAGAAGTAAAAATTGAGAGAATGTGCAGAGAAATAGGTGGCCTAAAGGACTAAGTTGAAATGAGGAACACTAAAGCAGAAAGCTTGTGACTATTATTTTGAATTTGACAAGAAAATGAGGGATAAGATCTATAGTTTCCTGTAAATGCAGCTCTCTTCAGTTTTTCAAGGGCTACTATGTAGTAGAAAACTTAGAATATCACAAAATACCAAAAGGGTAAAACTTAGTCCAGAACATGACAATATGGCAAAATAGAACTTCATTTTCCATAAGAAAGTACTTTCTAACAGTCAGCCAAATCCGTGACTAGGATGGTCTGTAATAATATTGTAGAGAAGATTCCATTTAAGGTTCTCAAAATCCTAAGATTCATCAATTTGACTAATAGTTGGAAATAAATAGAAAGGGCTACATATTGGGGCATTGTATATGCAAGGTTTAATCTTATAGTTTAAAAGTAACCAGAGACCCATCTGGTTGACTGCAGGATCAAATGGATTATGCAGAAATTGATCTTTAAGGTGCCTAGAAAAAAGATGTATGTGATAACTGACAAAGGTAGTGGTCTCCTGTCCAATATACCAAAGGTGATGTGAAAGGCAAGGTGTCATGTTTAAGAATTGAATAATACCGGTTTGAAGCACCAATTGTTTTCTGCTTTGTGACTCCATGATAGTTTAGTTCCATTGGGGGGGGGGGTGAACTAGCTAATGTGTAATTTAAAAGACTCTGGAAGCTGGAAACACAACACTTTAAAAAATAATTATTCTAATATTCTAGTCTAAAGCTGCTCTGAGGCTACCTTGCTCAATATTGCATCTGGGAAAACCTCCTGTCAGGAATATCCCAGGATATCCAGGGGAGACTCTGTCTCTGAACAAGTTTATGAGAAACAGAAAAGGAAGAATAAAATCACGGGGACCTTAGAATCAACAGGTGTTTCTGTATACTGCCCTTTCCCTTTCCTCTCATTACAATATGTTTTCCCCCAAATCAATGCATTTACACAATAGTCCAGTGTTCTGAATCTGATTTTTTTAAGTTCGATGATACAAATTAAGTTGGCCTTTTCTTCTTAGAAAAGAAGATTCTCATAGTATCCAAGCCATACGAAATTCCCAAGTAGCAATAACCTTCTGCACCAAAAACAATTAGTTAAAATAAAGGAAAGGAAAAAAATTACACATTTCGCCTTCTTGTCACTCTTTTTTCTCCCATCTTTTAAATTCCTTCTCTAACTGCTGCTGTTCCCTGGAAGCAGTCCAGAATATGTGCCCATGATGAGATTTTTATTTCAATTTTGAGAAGCATTTCTACTCCCTCAAAACCTCTTGGAAAGTTTCTGTTTTCATATTCAGTCAGAAACCAACGAGACAAAGAAGAAAACCAAACGCAATGCAAAAGAGTTAAAGTTTAACTCAAATCCCAGAGACTAAAGATAAAGCTCTGTGATATTTTATCCAGATTCTCCACCCAATACATATTTACAAATGCAAATAAGACGAGACCCATCCCAAGAACCAGCATTTTAATGTCGTAGCTGAACAGCTGTTTCTTAACATACCATGTGTTATAAAGAGGTCTCACATATTTTTGCATCTTTTAGAAAACACATTTTTCTACATCTCTGGAATTGCAATGACCAAATAGAGTTCTTTGTAGGTTTTTTTTCTTACAGCAGGTTTTAACAGAATGGGTTTCAATTCTGACTTTCTCTTGAGCACGTTCAGAGCACCCAATTCTGGTTTTTGGAGACCTGGAGTCAAGAAGTAAGGTCTGCATACCTCAATAGGAGCATAGCTAAGTGCAAAAGGAAGGAATTTAATTAGTATCTGAACAAAGTTTTTAAGGATATGGGTCACTAGTTATATCTGTCTATTTAAGCAAAAAATGGAATCTTGTGTGATTAGCTGATGAATTCAAAGCCAGCCTAAAATTGACCTTCTGAAGAGCAATTACTGTTTTCCCTAAAAGTTCTGGACCACCAGTAGTAACATTGCCTAAAACTTCTAGGCCACTCTCTTCCCTAAAACATTGGGCCACCAGGAATACTCAGGACACCCACATGTCCATGAACCTGGAGTTGGTCTCACACAAGGGCACAGGCCAAAAACAATCACAGTTCTTAATCTGATAGGGATGTGACACAAATGATCATGTAGATAAGTTTATTATTACTAATGGCATTACAATCAACAATATTGCTCCATCCTCACAACAATGCTGAGCTGAGGTTCAGAAGGATTGAGTGACTTTACAAAAATTCTACATCTAGTGAGTGGTAAGGTTGAGGTGTAGACTCAAATCTGACTCTGAATATTTGGTTCTTTCTATTAAGACTGTGGCACAGCACTCTAAGGATAATTTTATCTACAAAAGGATAAAATTAACTTTGTTTATCTTCACCTTCGTGAATCTTTCTCATTCTTTAAGACTCAGCTCACGTCCTACCTCCTTCAGTAAGTTTACTTAATTGTACTCAATCCATGTTCTCTCTATCCTCTGACATCTATGAAACATATTCCTTGCCTGGATTGGCAATCATCTTGTCACAGGGATATTGTCACTTCCACAACCTGGTGTTACATTTCTTTATAGTTTCTAAAATGCCTAGCACATAGACATAGTAAAAACTCAAAAATGCTTTACTAACTGGCTCATTGATTGGTTGCAGGTTTTATCCAAAATCATTTTAAATGTCTCCTCCCACCTTCAGCCCTTTGTTTTTAGTAGAGAGAGCCTGGATTTTTGTTTGTTTGTTTGTTTGCTTGTTTGTTTTGCCATTTTGGCATTCTAATTTACCAGCTGGTTTTGCAAGATTCTACCTTTTTTGCATGTGTAGACTTAACCCACGAGTAATATTCAAAAAGTTTGTAATTATTACTTTGAGATACTAACCAATCAGAACGAAGCAGGGTACTAGAGGCCATTTATGGTGTCAAGTTGATAGTTCATAGGTGAGACCAAGGAATTTAAGAAGATGGCCAGGATGGCCAGAATGACTAGGAGGTACTGCCAGTCTAAGGGGGTGTAAGGCAAGTCTTCTCTACTAAATACTTCTAATGAAAGCATTTCGATAGTTTAACAACTGGTATGACTGGACTGGTGAAAATTATTCATTATCAACCTTGGCCTGGCTCCATAATCTTCAAATGCAGCAATTGCCAACAAGAAAAATTAAACACCTACCAGGCACAGTCTGAAGCAGACTAAGTCCCCACTCTTTTGTATGTAGGTTTTTAAAAAACAAACAGGATTCCCCATCTCTTTGCCCAGTCTTGTGTAGCTAGGGCTTACATATACTTTAGAATTAATTGAATAAAAAACTAGCAGGATTTTGTTTCTAAACTGCAGCTTGAAGTAATGTACTTGAGGATTACCTAATGGCACTTGACTTTTGAATATTAATGTTTATCATTTCCTATGCTTTCATTAATCACGCAAACAGTATTATGAATAGTATTTATTTGTACTATATCTTGTTTCGAGAAAAATACTTAAGAAAACTCAAAAAAGATATAATGTAACAAGATAAAAAATATATTTGTTATAAGTGGGGTGAATCGAATAAGTTAAATAAGAAAAGATAGAATTAGGAGTGATATTAGTATACAAAGCACTTGCTATAAAGTCTGATAAACATGCAAAAAGTGAACTATGTGTATGGGTGCTAATGTTTCTAGCAGATAAAATGTAGAGGGAAGCATCTGTTATAAAATACTCAGAATCCACTGAGATAAAAACAAACAAACCAATTGCTCAAAGAAAACCACTGATTCATTCTCCTGAGACTGCTATCAAAAATGACAGTGTTCGCTTAAAATGGAATTCCACACAACTATTTTCTTTAATAGAAAACTTGATGTAAAACGCTAATAAACAGAATGCCTTACTTTTGTGGGTTTTCTACTTAAGTTAAACTTAGTTTATTCAAGCCTCTCTTCTCCTAAAAAGTTCTACAAATGATCCAAACTCTTCTCAGTAAATACCAGTTTTACAATATTTAATACTAGGCTAAGCAGTCTGAGTAAAATGACCACATTGGAAGTATTTGTTAAATTGTTAAAATCTGAGTAAAATAGACATGAATTTATATAACATGAATTTATATAACATGTCTTGAATACCCTAAAAGAAAACAATAGTCAAAATGTCAAGGACAAGCTCAGACCTTGTAAACATACTGCAGCATTGACAACCTGAGACCTAGAATCCCATTTTGAACAATTATTATACTAATAGGCCCATTTGATTTGAAATTCAATTTATGTAGCTCTTAATTCTAAGCAACTACACTATGGGAGAGCCTTTTATAGTATACATTTGGGATATGTTCCTTTGTGTTTCTGTAAGAGAAGAGATGCGTTTTAGAACATTTTATGATAGATTGATGTAATTGGCTTTAGTGATTCAGAGGCAGCACTCATTTCTGAGGCATTTACGAAAAATGCATATTAAAAAGCAGAATTGCTCTCTCCCTCCGCGTCCCAAGAGGCTTCTCAGGGGAAATTGGAAGGTGTGATTTCTTTCAGCCATCCAATCATGTTCTCTTTTCTCATTCAATATGTTAAGCCAGGGAAACACAAAGAGTGATAATGGGGACAAGGTTGGAAACGACAGGGGCTTACAATGTCACCATCCCCACAGCCCCTGAGAGGTCAGTGCACAGCAACCAAAGGCCAGTGACTGGTATTGCAATGCCTGGAAGACATGCAGTTAATGTGAGGTCATGGTGCTGGGAATGAGAGCAAAATGTATATTATTTTAATCTTTTTGCTATCGATCTACCATGTCATGGAACCCTATGTGGCTCAGTGGATTTTGTATGGTAACTTTCACAATACGTAATAAGGTTGAATTTGGTAGAGTTTCAACTTCTCCTAAAATTCAGAATACATAATTAGTATTATGTCATTTATTTTAAAAGTAAAATGCACTATTTTGAAAATGCAGAAGACTTGAGGAACTATACAGAATAATTTGGTTTAATGACTTCAGTTAACTTATCTAAGTCACTAATCTTATTTCTTTTAATAAACCCATGAACAAAACTCCCCTGGCTTATTAATCCTGAAATCAGATGTCAACTCCAATGGGAAAAGAACTTAATATACTTAAAATGTTGAACACTTTTATAATCCTTTCTTATTAACAAAATCTTATTTAAACCCATCTTATGAGAAAATTTTTTTCAGCTTCGAGAATTTTTCCCTGAACACTGGTGTCCTTAATGAGTACAGAATAGACCCTTAATAAGTCTAAGTTGGGAAAGAAGGAAGGAAGGAAAGAAGGAAGGAAGGAAGGAAGGAAGGAAGGAAGGAAGGAAGGAAGGAAGGAAGGAAGGAAGGAAGGAAGGAAGGAAGGAAGGATGGATGGAAGGAAGGAAGGAAGGAAGGAAGGAAGGAAGGAAGGGAGGGAAGGAAATTTTCACATATAAGAAAATTCAAAGAAGTTAGTGATTTGTCAAGATATATTGTGTTGGTGGAGTTCAAACCCAAGTCTTTAAATGTATCATTCTTGATGACTCAAAATCGCTTTTGCTCTGCCTAGAAAATAAAATACTGGATTTTCTAAAAAATTACAATATCATTATTTGTGATCTCCAAATAATTGTTCACTGCTAACATTTGATTTTAATTCTCACTGTAATAAAATCCTAACTCTAGCTGCAAACATATCCCAAAATTAGATCAACATTGTCAAATGTTACTAGCAGCTTTAAGGCATGACTTTGGTATTTAACTTTCTAATGCTAATTTTTTATTTGGTTCCAAGACTTTGGGCAGAAATTTCTCATTCGTAACTCATACTAGCAGAATGTGATTCTTTCTTTGTTTCTTATTGCCAATTCTACCATGCTGCTGCTCACTTTAGCATCTAAGCAAATAGCTGAGTTTTTCTTTCAAACTTCTCAGAGACATCACACTAAAAATTTAAAATTCATAAGGGTGTAAGATAATGTGGTTTCCTCAGGCTTGAAACAGAATAATAAATGTGTGTGATTATATAATTAGTTCTCACACTGTTGTTGATTGCACAATCACACTGCTATGGACTGACTTGTCTCCCTGCCAAATTCATATGTTGAAATCCTAACCCTTAACGTGATGGTACTTGGAAAAGCGGCCTTTTGGAGGTAACTAGTGTTAGATGAGGTCATGAGGGCAGGGTCCTCAAGATGGGATTAGTGGCTTTACAAGAAGAGGGAGAGACAGAGAGGTCACTCTGCCACGTGAGGACACAGAGAGAAGGCAGCCATCTGCGAGCCAGGCAGACAGCCCTCATAGGGAATCGAATCTGCTGGCACCTTGATCTTGGATATCTCAGCCTCTGGAACTGTGAGAAAATAAATTTCTGTTGTTTAAGCCATTCAGTCTGTGGTATTTCATTATAGCAACTCAAGCGGACTAATACAAAAATTTGACCTTAAACTCTGAAATCGTATTTAATCTGTGATTAATGAGATAATTAAGACTGCGTTTTGGGGCTTTTAACATTTAGCAAATGCTTTCTGATCATTTTCATTGTTAACCCTTACCATTGCCCAATGTGACATATCAATAATCTTACTTACTTATTAAAATAGCTCCGCCTGCATCAAGTTTCTTCATGGAAAGGAAGAAAAAGCCAGGTTAATTGTTGAGTCAGCCATAGAGACCAACATCAACTTGAGATTCACGGCTTGTGTCTTTAGGCCCACCCAAACTTATCTTCTATGAGTCATAGATTTCTAGAAAGGGTATTACGCCTGTAATCCCAGCACTTTAGAAGGCCAAAGTGGGCAAATCACTTGAAACCAGGAGTTCAAGACCAGCCTGGCCAACATGGTGAAACCCCCTCTCTACTAACAGTACAAAAACTAGTCAGGCATTGTGGTGGGCACCTGTAGTCCCAGCTGCTCCACAAGAATCGCTTGAGCCCAGGAGGCAGAGGCTGCAGTGAGCCGATATTGCCCCACTGCACTCCAGCCTGGGTAATGGAGTGAAACTATGTCTCAAAAAAAAAAAAAAAAAAAAAGCTAAGAAATCAATGATACAAACTAAATTGTCCCCACTTGACCTTATACATTTTTTCTATCAAAGTTCCTGTAACACTCATCGCATTATATTTTTACATATAAAATTTCCCCTCCTTAACCAAGGACCATGTCTTATTTCTTTTCTTTTTTTTTTTTTTTTTTTCTTTCTAGCACCTAGCATGGAGCCTGGAACAAAATGGGACCTTCACAATTATTTGGTGAATAAATAAAGTATTAAATGAGACTGAACTAACGTATAGATGCAACAGGATAAAGTGATTAGGAGTGTGGGCTTTGAAGTCTGGCAACATGTATTTGCAGTTAAATGTTCCCACACTGAGCTATACCCCCTCCAGCAACACATATTTGAATCCTGGATATGTGGCATCCCGGATGGGTAACCTCAACCTCACTAAAATTTTTTCGTGGGCAAAATTGGACTACTACTAGCCGGGCTACTAATAACCGGGCTACTCACTCAAGCAAGGATAAAACAAGATAATGCACATGAAGGCCTTAACATAGTCTCTGTCATGAAAGATGTCCCACCATGATGAGTTGTGCCATCTCTGTAACTATCTATGATGCTGTGGTACATTTTAATCTTTCTTTGCCCTAGTTCCTAATGGATAAAAAAGAGGATCACGAGGCTTACCTCAGAGGGTTGTTAAGAGAATCCAGTCAGAGAATATGATGGATTTAAAAATATAATACAAATGGAAGTCAAGATTATTATTATTTGGCTGTCCAGAAAAAATTATCTCTTTGGAAATCAGTCGTGATAATGTAACTGCCCAAGGGGTTCACCTTGCCCACAAACTAGACAGAGCTAATTCATCAAGGTAGAGGAGTGGCACTGGAGAAAGAGTAATTCACACAGAGCTGGCTGTGAGGGAGACTGGAGTTTTATTATTACTCAAATCAGTCTCCCCTAGCAATCGGGGAGCAGAGTTTTTAAGGATAACTTGGTGAGTAGAGGGGAGCCACTGAGCCAGGAGTGCTGATTGGTCAGGGCTGAAATCACAGGGAGTCGAAGCTGTCTTCTTGTGCCCAGTCAGCTCCTGGGTGGGGACCACAAGATCAGATGAGCCGGTTTATCTATCTGGGTGGTGCCAGCTGATCTATCAAGTGAAGGGTATGCAAAATATCTCAAGCACTGATTTTAGGAGCAGTTTAGGGAGGGTCACAATCTTACAGCCTCCAGTGCATGACTCCTAAAACATAATTTCTAATCTTATGGCTAATGGTAGTCTAGTCCCCAGGCAACAAAGAGATCTGCTTTGGAAAAGATGTCTTTGTTTAAACTATAAACTACAAACCAAGTTTCTCCCAAAGTTAGTTCAGCCTATGCCCAGGAATGAACAAGGACAGCTTGGAGGTTAGAAGCGAGATGGAGTCGGCAAAGTCTTACACTGTCTCAGTCAAAATTTTGCAAAGGCGGTTTCAATAACACAGAATGATTATGAGACTAGGATTTGAGAACCAGGTTCTAATCTTCGTTCTACCCTTAAATTCCATGGGCCTCAGTCATCTTTTCTATAAAATACAGTTGATAGCCTAGATAATTTCTAAAACCTATTATACCTCTAAAATTGTATAAGCCTAAATCACTGTCATTTAGATAAGTCTGCATTTTTATGGCTTGCCTAATATATGGCTATGACACATTACCATAAGCCTTGAAGAGAGATGAGTAGTAACAAACAGAAATTTTAGAGATAGACAAATTGAAATGCTGTGTGATTTGGTAACTACTTTTTTATCAGTATTTTTTATGTCATTAACTTTTTCTGAGTCCACTATAATCACTTTTCATTGCTAAACTTTCTTCATTTCTGGAACATTTCCATAGCCTGGTCTATCCACACATTTATTTCTAGCCTTTCTTTTTTTTTTCTTTTTTTTTTAACTGATCTCATATAAACATAAAAATGAAAGGAATGTTTCAGAGATACAGCGAATTAAACTGAAATGACTTAATAAATGAGTTACAACATATCCTTGTATATAAAATATATCAGAAGTCTTTGGCTAATTTTATTGTCTTAATTATTTTATTTAATAATTGTGTTTCTATTTATTCCCCAGAAAACTGCCATTCCTTCTGCCAAGGTATAGCCAATCATTTCTGATGACCACATGACCACATCTTCCATTTCATTTCCCAACGCTGGCTTGTATGGGCATACTAATAGGATGTTTAACAGCTAAATCAGATGCAATTGCAATTTGCATGTTCCCTCAAATAGTAAGATTTTGTTTTTTATAACATCTAGTCCTCTAAAAGGACTTAAG
Organism: Macaca fascicularis; assembly: GCF_037993035.2. NCBI lineage: Eukaryota > Metazoa > Chordata > Mammalia > Primates > Cercopithecidae > Macaca > Macaca fascicularis. The sequence continues at coordinate 127,069,842 of NC_088377.1, read as the reverse complement.
TATCAAAACCATAAGCAACAAATTCGCTTAAAAGAGACAATCACACACACTGTTTTAGAGAAGTGCAGAGGGATGGGGGGAGGAAAAGCAAAGATTTGAGAGATTCATTTACTACTATGAAAACCTGCCAGTTCCCTACAGTACTTGCAAGTCTAAAATAGTATGCTAAGCTTTACTCTCGGTTAAAGAAAAATAAATTGAGATAATTATAAGGAAGTGGTTCTGAAGTCTAAGAGTGCTTAAGAATTGCCTTGAAAACTTGTTCAACTCTGGGATTTTCAAATCCTACCTCAAGATACGCTTTGAGTAGACCTGCAAGAAAGCCAGATTTCTGATATTTTTAACAAACATCCTAAGTGATTCTGATGCAGAAGTTTCATGCACCACAATTTGCTTAATAGTCCAGAAACATGCCTGATAAGTTAGCAAAATAAGTAAAAATTATAAAACCCAAAGTTGGTGGAACCATGAAGAAACAGACATTACTAATTGCACTATTAGTGTCTCTATATAATCCATATATATAAAATATATAATATATAAAATCCATAGATTTGCTATAAATTAGAAAATAATGCAAAACAAAAGCTATTAAAACAACCAGAGACTTTTGCCTGGTATTTCTATTTGAAGAATCATATCCCAAGGAAGTAGCCTAGAATCTTTATTTTAAATTTAATATTTAAACACAGTGAGGTATTATTTATAATACAAAAATATTAAGCAGGAAAAATTACCAACAATAAGACAGTTTATCTATTTAACAAATGTTTGTTTAGCACTTATTATGAGACATATAGTACTAAGCCCTTCATGAATATTACCATTTAATCCTCATTTTAAGAAAACCTTGTGGCCGGGCGCGGTGGCTCAAGCCTGTAATCCCAGCACTTTGGGAGGCCGAGACGGGTGGATCACGAGGTCAGGAGATCGAGACCATCCTGGCTAACGCGGTGAAACCCCGTCTCTACTAAAAAATACAAAAAACTAGCCGGGCGAGGTGGCGGGCGCCTGTAGTCCCAGCTACTCGGGAGGCTGAGGCAGGAGAATGGCGTGAACCCGGGAGGCGGAGCTTGCAGTGAGCTGAGATCCGGCCACTGCACTCCAGCCTGGGCGACAGAGCGAGACTCCGTCTCAAAAAAAAAGAAAAAAAAAAAAAAAAAAAAAAGAAAACCTTGTGATGGCTAAGCAAATAAGATTTGTTAACAAGAATATACACTATGCAAATTTTTAAATCACACATGCGGGCCATGATGACTCAGGGAGATATATGAAATAATATAAGGTGAAAATAGGAAAAACAGTATATAGTAATAACCTAATTATAACTTTTTAATAGAGATATAGGAATTATCAAAGATTTTCAAAGAGATTAGTGGCATACAATACTATTTATTTTAGATTCTTAAATTAAATGTACTGTTTTAGGAATACAAATTCTGGATATTTTCAAGCTAAGACAAGTAGTGAAAATTTCTATATGTTAACAATACAAAGATTGAGGGTGGAAATTGTAAAAACAACCAACACATTCAAATAAATGGTGGTATTACATTTAAAAAGAAAAAAATCCTTTTATTTGGTTTTAAGATTTGAAATTTTGAATAATTCTAATGGATTTTTTGAAACTTAAAATATTTGCTAAAAGATGTAGGTAAATTTTAGAATTTTAGTGAAAGAAACACTAGTCTTCACTGTCTTCCTTAGTTTCTTCTGTCAGTTTTGGCAAATCTTGGTCAAGTTTCTCTTGCCATCAGCAAGACCATCTAGATTCTATCTCCTAGACTCCCTTATTTCGGTAATGAATCATTTTTTTAAGTTATCCCCATATAGTCTGTCAAAGAAAAGCTACAAGGACAGCAGTAAAGGGAATTCCTGTGGTAGCTTAGATCCAAAATTGCATCCTATGTGAATCAGTCATTCTTTGAAAATTGTTTAAGTTCCTTTGAATTGGCACATTGTCAGAGAGGGTTGATGTCTTTGGTCACTTGTTTCAGCCTAAAATACACACATACACACACCTCTCACACACAAATTTGCACTAATATTAAAGTCCCTAAAAAGACAAGCTGTTTCCAGTTTATTGACATTTAGCCACTTAGAGGAAAACTGGCGCATCCATTTCAAAGTAATTAATTTTTACTGAAAACACGCTGAAGTCTGTTTTCCCAAAGCAGCCCTGTAAGCCATGTGTATCACTGTAAGGGCATACTTCACTGGACACCATCATTGCTTTCCCATCTGGCAACAGGTGGCCATTAATATGAAATATTAAACATACACTGAAATGAAATCTATGCATAATCAGCAATTTTGGAGAGTGCAGAAGTGTTTGAAAATCTGAAAACTGCTCATTTCTCTAAATAAGCAAGCCTTCATGCCAAACTCCGCACCAAGAACAAATGAGCCACTGACATCAGCCTATACAAAAGTGGTTTCCACACCATTTGCTTTTGTAGACATGAATTTACTTGAAAAAGTGATGTGCAGAATTGGAATCCTGGCTATAAGCAAGGTAAGTGCTGTGATTGTCCACGATGACCATAGGGGTCCCAGTGGAGGCTCTAGGGGCACATTTTATTAACTAACATTACAAAGAAACCTTTGAGCACATTAGGCTTCTAAATGTGGTGGCAATGGAAATGAAGCAGAGAGCAATTCACACCCTCAACTCACCATGACCAAGAGGCTTTGACTAACTGTGGCTTCAGATCCATGTGTCCATGTGTCTGGCATACTCATCCACCATAGTTGGAGTTCAAAATGGCTTGGGGCACAAGAGTTATCCCAAAGAACCTAGATCTATGCCTTAGTTGAATTCTGTTTTAATATTATTGTTACTGAAAATCAGCAGTTTGGCCTGGGCCCTCCTGCTCTCCACACAGAAAGCCAATCACTGAGATAATGAGGATTGCCAGGAAAGAAGGATTTCATCAGGTGCTGCAGACAAGGAGATGGGAGATTAGTCTCAAATTTGTCTGCCTGCAGAGTAAAATTGGGAGTTTATATATCAGAGAAGGAATGTAACTACCTGTGGGTAAACAGGAATTAGAGAGGGGTAAGGAAATTATGGCGGGTGAGGGGTCTAGCTTCTTGTCTGGATGTGATGATCTGGTGAGCTACAATTCCTTGATACTGTCTGGGAGGCCTAAGGGTTGGTTTCCTGAGGAAAAAACTCAGATAAGACAAATGTAAGTTTTAATTTATATGTTTATTTTAAAAGACTGTAAACATCAGTTCTATAGGACAATTGGGCTGGTTTCATCATGCTCTTGTTTTTATCAATTGTCTATATAAGAAACAACTTTATAAGAAAAACTCTAATTTTTGTAAAATTTCTAGCAAAGATTCTAAGCTTTATATAGTTCAATATAAGTTATACAAAAACCCTCATGAAGACTTCCTTTTGGTGCTCTTGAGGAACTGAAATGCTTATTCACATAAGATTATGAGATTAGGTAACCTACAATGATCTCCTAGAAACCTTGACTGCTAGAAAGTTTTTATATTTTCTAGCATAAGTATTGTAGCATTGTCCTATGTCACTCTTCTTATCTGTTTACCCTTTTCTTAATGATTTTAAGACTCTTCAAACTATTTTGGAGATAATTAAGATATGGGTAAAACATGTAGGTAACCAATACCTTGATGTTTACTTACATATGCTGCTTCTATCAAAAACAAATAGCTATAGCAGAGAAAATTTAGATAATTTGTACAGAGATTTGATGGAATGTACTTTTTAATTTTTTTTTTCCAAGTATTCAATGACAGTGTATGTCTTAAGCATTTGTGAAAACCCTCAGTTTACTTTTCTGGTTCCCACTGTTAACTGGAAATACTCTACATTTGCCATGACCATCATATAAGCAACTCCACTCACATAAAGAAACTCTTCTTCTTTTGATTTTACCACATCAAAGGCACTGGTGGGTTGGACTGATCCCTCAGATCACCATTTCACTGTGTGTGTCATTCACTATGACAACCTAAGTTTGTTTTGAGATTCATCCATTAGTATCCCCAAATGTGTTCCCATTTTCATAATTTTTGGTAGTGGATAATGGGAACAATAATGGCTAATTTCCAGTTTTAATCATCACTCAAGGAGCACAAACAGAATGTATTTTCAAAGAAATATTTGTCATCATTAATGGTGTTTTTAAAATAAGTGCCACTAAAGGCAACTGTAAAATTGAAGTTTTAAAAGTATTCCAAGCAAAGTAAAATCATTGGATTAATTGGCCACTCTCTTAGGTTGACCACTTTAAAATATGTCATGTTCATTTGGATATTTAACACAAAGATGTTTCTTTAAGCAATCTCAATGTCTTAGAGGTACCTCCTATAAAGAACATAAGTTCAGAAATCAGATGCCTAAGTTTTTGATATTCCTAAATACTTATGCATGTGCATGTGTATGTGTGTTTGACCATGCATTGGCATGCCACACTTATAACGCTACAGCAGACCACACATATATTTGACTTGTATGTCCAATAAAACACAAATTAAAACTTGAGAGAAACTTGTGAGATGTCTGCAGCACTTTAGGCTGGTTGGGACTATGAAGAAGAAATGTGGCAATTTTCTAAGCCTGTAAAACAGTATATTAGGTGAACCCTAAATGAAAAATATTTCACCCTTATGAAATGTCTTGTGAAGAGCTGGGTTTATTAAAATTATGTTCTTCCATTTCACCACATCCCTTTGAGGCAAAGGAGCCCAGTTGTCTCTTCTCACCAGGATGCTTGCTGCTCATTTATGTTAGGTTTGTATCAAGTTTGAGAACTTTGCCAAGATCACAAGCTGCTAGAGCAACTTTCCTTTTTTTAATTTCCTTATTTCCCAACTAAATACCTAATTGTAAATATATATATATAAACGGAGATAATCTCTCACTGGAGCATTTGTGAAAATTAGAGTCCTCAATGACTTCAGATGTGACTGGGACCAGCTGCTGACAGGAACTCAGATAACAATGCATTTCAAACAGCTAATCTAGTGAGGCTTTCTAAAAATATTAATAATAAAATCCGAGTGATTTAATTTCTCTACATAAGTACAACGCAAGCTCACTGACTCCGTGCGTCACAGGGCTCTGGTTGCTAGGAAATCCATGAATAGAACTTAATACGCATTCAGCAACAGGCTGCAGGCACAATTTATCTCCATGGATGCTCCCTCAATTGCCTTTGAAATGACATTAAGATAACTTTGAAGCATTCAAGACAAGCTAGTGAACACAAAGGAAACAGGCCATTTTTGGACAACCATCTGGACTTCCGGCAGAGCCCTTTGAAGTTCACACTCCTTGGGCTGTGCATATCTTAATACACATCTTCTGAAGATAGAGATTATGGAGCAATGGCCATATTGTGAGGGGCAGATGAAGGACAAAATGTGATGTAAAAGTGTGAGCTTTGGAGGCAGATGCATCTAAGATCAAATTCCAAGTCAGCAACTTATTCGTGTGGATACATCAATTTTTCTGAACTTCAGTTTCCTCTTCCATAAAGTAAGAATAATATTACACACCTCACAGAATGACTGTAAGCATTAAACATTGTGTATCAAAAACCCTGACACACAAAACCTGCACAATTAGTGATATAACAATAATAGGAGTAGCTGAAGTAAAAGTAGTAGGATTCATAGAATCCTAGCAGCAGCAGAATAGTTTTTGCTACCAGTACTACTACCACTGGAATATCTATTATTCATACTACTGGAAATAACTATATAAGAGAGGAATCCTTTAGCTGTAAAGCCTTGCAGCTATTATCATAACCTGAAAATAAACTAAAAGAGATGTACTTCTGGTGCAATAGTTTATAAAGAGCCCCCAAAGCAGTCAGTTTCACTAAATTTCACTGAATGTAACCTTATTATCAGTATTGCCTTGGGGAACAAAGGATGTGGATAATGGTGCCACCAACTGGTAGGACAGTTTGTTGGTGATGAAACTTTGAATTTTGTTTGGCTTATACTGTGAAGCCTGAGTTCCCTAATCCATATGAGGAAGAATTTCCAGTTTTTATGCCTGAGTCATCTGCATGACAGAAATAACAAAGACTTAAAATATATCCACTCCTTTCCTCTGCACTGGTAGGCATCTCTCTCTTCTTTCATTGACAGATTCAGAAAACATGTTAGAGGACTTCACTATTAATCTATCTTAAGGGACTGTACAAGGTCTAGTCAGGGTAACCTTCCATAAAATGGGTAACTTCCACACAGCCAGCCAATGAGATGAGAGCTTAAACAATCCTCATGATTCAGAAGAACTAACTTCTCCAAAGCGTTGCCAGCGCAACTTGAAACTCATGCATACATTTATTCGTACATTCTCGGGAAAGTTCTAGTCCTATCTTCATTTTGGTCCTGAGCCAATGTGAGCCTTCCCAAACCCGAGATAAAGACTGACTTGATTTGAAATCATGAAAATAAACACTTAGTTTTCTCAAAGGACCACAGCAGATGATGCTGCAATGGAATTGCCTTATATGCACAATTCTAAGAATTTTCTCCAATTCTTCTGTTTCTCTACCTGGAAATTCCTTCTTATAGCAGCACTTGGCAGAGCAAAACATTAAAAATGTCTTAGGTGTGCAGTGCTCCACATAAAAGAAATATTCCTTAAGGACAGATAGATTATGAAGCTCACACGGATGACTCCAGGAAAACTTGTGAGGCTTCTAAAGTGTGCTCTTTCTTTCTTTCTGCACTGCTCTACTCATATTCAATGTCATGCCTGTACCTCAACTCCATGTATATTCCGGGACACACAGCATCCGTCCACTCAAGTGTCTTCATTGGTCATGCCCTTCTTGGCCGTGCCCTGGCAAAGACTCTGGCCCCATCCTCTGTCCTGTACCATTTTTGGACCAGGCTGCATAACTTTTAATAAGATAGCTTATTCTGAGGCATTAAAGAATGATCGTTATTTCATTGAGTCAAAAATAGTTATTAATTGTATGGAAGCGGAAGTTGCAGGGGAAGGAGCATTGGATCAAATTAAAGAAAGCCACAATTCTAACCTCCTCTTCTTGCGACATTGGGGAGGGGAGGTGCGGAAAGGACCACAAACTTTCTTCCACATTGAAAGCCAAGGAATTACAGGCAGCTAAAACGTAAGGAAGGAAGGAAAGTAGAATGCATGTTCAATGTATACAACACAGTTGGGGTTTCATTTTGAGATCATAGAGGATTCTCTGAAAGAATTGGTTGAGAAAAGTTACATCATCAGAGTTGTGATATAAGAAAGGTATCCAGGAGTAGAGTAAAAAATCAGTTGTACTTGGGAGAATGAAAATAGAAAGACAAGTTAACTCTGCCTCTGTCCTCTCCATCTGGCTCAAGGCAAACATTGAAGGATAACATCCAGTGTCTATGGAAGATGAGAGAACTGAGTGCAATGTAGCCATCTGACTCCAGGCCATCAGGGCACTTGACGGCTACTGCCGCTGCTACCTCTACTGATCCACATACATTTTTGCCTTGGAAGGTATTTCCTCAGTTATAAGTACATCAAAAATACTTGTGAGTAGGTGTAAGAAAAGATAGGCGGCATGGGGATGCCACCTTCAAAAGAGAAGCCATGGTTTTACCTTTTTTTTTTTTTTTTTTTTTTTTACTATTTACTAGTTTTTACTGTCAGTGACATCACTGGATTTTAACAAATGAAAAAGACAAAATGGAAAGCAAAAGACCCCTAAACAAACTGCAGAAGAGGTAACTGAGTCACAGAGCCATTAACATGCTTGTCCAAAGTCACACGCTGATAATAGTGGTGCCCTGGTCCCCTGGCATCCCTTTCAGGGCCATTTTCAGGCCTCCATCAGGAGCTTCCTGCCATCAAGTTGTGCTCTTCTGGTGACAAAGTTTCCAAGACCTCTCTAGGGCAGAAATTACCATCTAGAGAAAGAAGGAACTAGGGAGTATCAAGAGGCAATCCATCAGTATCTCAGTTGCAGCAAGGATTTTTCTGATAATCATAAAATTCCTGCCATTCCTGGTAATCCTACACCAACATCATTTAATAGTTATTTCAATATTGAGAGCCACTCATCTTTCTACTACATCTGTCAAAATTGTCCCTGGATAGTCGGCTGTTGTTGGAAAAGGCAGGGGTCACACAGGCCAGCTGAGTTCATGCTCAGCCCCATGAAACGGGAGTGTGTTTTCCGAACTCACAATCAGGTTGGCTTCCAATCTCACCACTGAAAATGAGGATTTTTGAAAAATACCGCTTACTTTTTGAGTAAGGCTGATAAGTTAGAGAGTTTCACTTGCTTGTTGTTTTTATTTTCCATCGTCTGCAAAGAGAAGAGCACGAAGCATATCAAAGAAGTATGAAGGGTATCAAAGAAGATTTGACTTCCACAAACAGCATTTACCAGTTCAAGGGTGGCAACTTCTGCTTCAGTACATTTAGAAGTATTCACATGCTATATTGATCCAGGAAATAAAAAATCATAAGTGACATCTAGACAGCTGGTTTTTAAAAAGTGGCTTGGCTTGAAAAATTTCAATTTGAACAGGAAATTGTAGAGCAGTGGAGCGAAATGGCACTGAGAGAGGACTGGGTTTGGTCCCAGTTCTGGCCTCCACTCACTGGGTGGCCGTCTGGTGGGCAGGCAGTTCTGCCAAGCTTCAATTCCTCAGCTGAGAAATGAGAAAATTAAACCTACCTTCACAACCTTCAGGGATAGTTGATGTATGCTACGGACAAGAAAACTGACTCTCAGAAAGTTCCAAGAACTCCAAGTTTACAAAAGTAGCAAGAGGAAGAGCCAAAATTCAAACCCAGGTGTGCTCACTCTGAGGAGGATACCCTACCAACTGCACTCATGATCTTCAACTTCTGCTCTCTGATGACCTGGAGGGTTTGGGCATGGGACTGAGGGGTTAGAATAGGTGGTAAACGAGCAAGGATCCAGAAACTTCCACTTCAAAATTAGCAAAAGCGGCTCCATCACTATCATTTGTATGTATTGAGTTTCCATATACAATTTTGTTCAAGAAATTATTCTCTTAGCTAGAAAATACGTTGAAAACTCTCTTGTACCATGCTGTCTTCCAATTCACGCCTTTAGTTTCTAAAGCAGTGCTAACCCAACAGAATTTTCAGTGATGATGATGTGCCCCATATTTATACTGTCCAACACAGTGGTCAGTAGCTATTTGTGGCTATTGAACACTTAAAATGGTGATGATGTCTGAGCAAATAAGTTTTAAATTTTGTTAAATTTTTATTAATTAATTTAAATTAAAATAGCCACATGAGGCTGCTGGCTACCATACTGGACAGTGCAGTAATCTACAGCAATAGATGAGGAAGGGAGGATCAAAGGTCAACCAGAATTAACCCAGGATAATGACAAAAATTTTCATTTTAAAGTTAAACATCATTTGATGAGACTAATTAGAATCTGAAGGGCTTTTACTTCAAACATGAAATAAGCAAACAGTGTGGCTTTTGTTATTGTTTTGGTTTTGTTGTTGTTTTTTCCCAGAGCAGATGAAATGACTTTCCCATCTGTATATACGCAGATGAGAAAATTAGAGTTGAGGATACAGGTGATCTCTGTACATCAGTTTGCCTACACTAAAACAGGGCCTCTGTTTGTCTTTTTAGTTATTTTATATTCACTTTTTCTTTTCAACTATTTTATATTCATTTTGCCATTTACAAACAGGTCATTTTTTAATGTAGTAACATTCATTTTTCAACGGGGTAATTGAAAGACAAGTTTCAAGGTGCTGGCTCTTGCTTTGAAAAAAAAAAAAATAACTCACCTCTTCTTTTGGACTGCGTTCCTCTCCCACCTCCCCTGGTGAAAATTCAGGCACCCTAGGTTTTATTATTTGCTGGAAAACTGACCCCACTCCAAAGGGACAAGAGCCTGAGTCCAGAGGCAGGCCAGGGAGTAGTCCCCACTTCAAATCACAGCTCACAGAAGTGAGAAGGTATTCGAGTCAAATGTCTGTCCTTCATGGATTATTATTATAGCTGTGTTCTCTCCCAGTGGCTGAATAAACACAAAATCAAATTTTATTTTTTTACTTGATTCCAGAGAAACCAGTGCATTCATAGTCAATTCTCTCTCCATAGGTGCACCGCTCCCCACCCCCTCTATATCTCAGTGAATCAGACCAGCTGACAGCAAAGGCAGGAAAAATCATTTCTCACATTGTCATCTAATGAATGCCTGTACAATGCATTGTTTAAATAAAATCAGAGTCTTGCAGTTTCAAAATGCCAGTACCGTTTCTCCAAGCAATTCCATGCTGGGTCTGTATTAATTCATTCAGACACACTAGGGGTAGACATTAAAATGAAAATAGTCTGAACCAGATTAGTCTCTCTATTGGAATAAGAAGGGGTCAATGGATCAACCTTAGAAGATATAATGTAGCACCCAGACAGAAGTAAGCCTTGTTAAGGAAGGATTTTTTAAGGACACTGCTTACTTAGTTTTACCCACCAGAATCCTTACTGCGATCATTTTCCGGGACCTATTAAACTTTGGGTATCTATATTCTTTCTCTTATGCACCAATACTTATAGTTAATGTAGGATTCCTCCCATATGGCAGGCATCCTGACAGATCCTCAGGGGGACAACAGTGAACAAGGCAGTTCCTGCTCACACAAGCCAAGATTTAATGAACAATTAAATATGAGATCCTTTGAGATTTTGTGAATATGAAGAAAATTAATATTAAGAAAGTTAATATTAAGAGATATGAAGGAAGCAGGGTGATGTTGAGAAGGGTGCAACTACTTTTGTATTAGGTGGCCTGGGAAGATCTTTCTGAGTCAAGGGTGCCAATATTAGGACCTATAGCAGGAGCAGGAGCAGAAACAAGCTATATGGTTTGCTGAGTGAGGAGGGTCTGAAAAGCATCAGGAAGCAAAAGGAGGAATCAGAGGAAATTGCCATGGTGAAGGAAATGCAGTGGAGGAAAAGAGGGTGACCACTGGTACAAGATGAGCTTGGGAAGTGGCAGGAACTGGTCCTGGTTTCTCCAGGACCCTAAGGGACATGAGAAGGAATGAGATACTTTCCCAAGTGCCCTGAAGGAAGCTGTAAAGGTTTTTATAAGCGCGAGGCAGTAACAACCTCAGGACTTCCTGAAAATGACAAGAGGGTTTTTGAGATAACAGAGTCAGAACTCTCTAAGAGATCAAGTCCTGACCATGAGGCAGGGGATATTCGGCCAGCATGGCTAAGCAGAGAGATCTGGCTGGTTCGTACTGTGCCTTTGTGAGTCCCACATTACAGGTTGATGCTGCCACCCACTCCCTGCTGTCCCCTCCAGCCACACCACCAGCCACCAGCCATGCTAGCCTCCCACAGAGGGTCATCTGTGCACCTGCCGGTTGGACAGTGCCTAAGTTCCTAGCCTTCATTAAGTCACTTGCTTTCCTGGAATGAGCTTCTTCCTTGACCCACATGCTCCTCATTTCCTTGCTTTCTTCATGTTTCTGTGCAAATTTCACATCACCAGAGTAGATTTCTCTGAGCACTCAATCCAAAATAGCACTGCTTCTCCTTTTCTCTCTCATTCCCTCTTACTCTGCTTTACACAGCCTGTTTTTCTTCACAATAATAATCAGTACATGAGCCATTTATGTATCTCTCTATTCACTTATTGTCTGTAATAAAATACAGATTGAGAGTCTCTAATAAAAAAAATTTGAAATCCAAAATGCTCCAAAATCCAAAACATTTTGAGCACCGACATGATACCACAGTGGAAAATTCCACAGTCTTACATGATAAGTTGAAATCAAAATGCAATCAAAACCTTGTTTCATGCACAAATTTATTTTGAAATATTACGTAAGATTACTTCCAGGCTCTGTATATAAGGTGCATAAGAAACATAAATGAATTTTGTGTTTAGACTTGGGTCCCATTTCTAAGGCATTTCATTAGGTATATGCAAATATTCCAAAATTCTAAATAATTTGAAATCCCAAACACTCCTGGTCGTAAGCATTTCAGATAAGGTATACTCAACCTACATAAGCTTGTGGAGGGCAGAGCCTGTGCCATTGTTGTGCATCCTCCACATCTGTCTTAGTGCCTTGCACATAGTGAGTGATAAATGTGTGCTAAATGAAAAGGAGCAGTCATCCCTTGTTCTTCTACACCTAAGAGCCCAGAATCTGCTGCAAGTGAAGCTTCTCAACAGTCAGCATCTTCTACAGTGGATGGCGGACGGGAAGCCCTTTCTGGAAGGAAATTCATCTCCTGCTTAGACACTAAATTTAAAATAGGCTCACCCTTTGCACACCCCACAGATGCTCCTTGTAACTCCTCAACCTTCCTCATCAAGCAGCACCTCAGGAACCTTACTGGGCAAGTGATTTTTGCCAGTATCTTCCATAGATCAACCTAAAAAGACATTTTTCTTGAAGAGAGGAAAAAATTAACATATAGCTTAGCAAGAAATGGAAATTTTTACTATAGTTGAACTAAAAGAAAAAAAAAAAAGAAGCATACCAGCTAACCTCTGTCTATTATACTATGATTTTTCTCAAAGGCAGACACCAAATAGTTCACAAGGGCACCCATAGCACCAAGCCACTTAGTAGGCTCTAAACATGTCTGTTGAATAACAAACACTGCAGTTGAAAGGATATAATTTATACCCATAAAATTAATTACAGAGAAAGCCCAGTGTAATAAAAGTTTAAAGCCAGAGAGTTTCCACTTTATCAAAGCAAGCCCTCCAAACAAAAGTTACACTCAAAGAAATAACAGTTTGCCAATGTATAAGGCCTGCCTCATCCAGGAAGCCTTTCCTAACTAGTACAGTTCAAATTAGATTTCTACTGCTTTCAAAATTGCTGTCACACCTTACATTAACACTTTTCCAATGCTTTAAAACAAGGACGGCTTCCCTCCAAAACTGTATCATATTTGAAAGTTAGGGCTGTGTCAAATATTTCTTCTGCCAGCCCAGCTCCTGAAACCATGCTGGGAAAGCAAATGGTAGAGAGAATATTTTCTAGACATGCTCTGGTTAATTAACAAACAACCTTCTTCCCTTTTCATTTCCCTACTCCATAAGCAACTTAACTATGTTTTTCTATTCTTATTTGCATATTTACTTACAATGTCATCATGTTTCACATGTATATGTTCATTTTGCTTACACAAAATGAAGCTATTTTTCTTCAATCACAAGAATACTGTTAACACCCAGAGCCTAGAATTTCCCATCTGGTAGCAAATCTCACAACAAAGAGCCTTTTTGGAAGCGTAGTTAATCCTTTAAAGAGATGTATTTCACAACTCAACTCTTATCTGATGTCAACAGAAACATATTTTTGCAAAATGTGGCTCAGATGCAAGTGTGCTAAATTACTAGTTTAAAATACAGAAAGATGGAAGGGATTGTGGGTAAATTTTACAAGGGAGAGTAGTCTAATTATCCAAAGCCTCTGAAACAGCCTTGAACCACTGACTCCCCCATGACCAGATTTGAAAGAGAAGAACTTTCAATTAATTAATGCAGCCAACATTTTTCAATATCCTTCTCTGGGGAAAAGCCCCTGCTGGAAGTTCAGTGAGGGGAGTTCCAGTGGGAAAGATAGAATTGAAAAGAAATAGAAGAATACAAGGAAGATGAATTCTCTCTCTTTTCCTAGATCATTATTTCACTCTTTCTGTTCTCTCCCCAATCCTCTCAGCCTTTTCCCTGTCTCTCACTCTCAACTGAACTGGCTTTTTACTTCACTCTGGAAAAAAGAAAAAAAAGTGGGAATTTCCACAACCACTACCACCATTTTTACTACCAAATGGTAGATATTAGCGTCTGGGCCCACCTACTCTGCATTCCCTCCAATTGAAATGGATCAATGGTCAGTGCTCCTATCTAAGGACAACATTTTCTTACCTATTGAAGGACACTGCTGCTGCAATTGTCCTTTCTCTTCCACATGTCATGACATTCTCTATTTCTACTGGGTCAGTCCATCATCATGCAAATAAATATGGGATCTCCCATTCCTCCAACCACTAACTGCCTGACTTCTCTACCTCCTTGACACTAGAAATACTTGTCTATACTTGCTGTCTCTGCTCTCTCTCTTTTCTTTCTCTCCTCTACTCACTGTTGCTGAACTTTTGATCCCACAAATCGACCATTGGTAGAGTCTCCAATGACCAGCTCATTACCAATTCAAAGATAAATTCTTAGTCTTCATCTTCTTCAGATCATCAGCAACATTGACACAGTTGGGCACAACCTTCCTTCCTGAAACACCTTCTTCATTTATCACTGTCTTTTGGGTCTCCTTCCATCTCACTGGTTGATCCCCTGATCCCCTCTGCTGGCTCCTCTTTGTCTTTCCAGCATTCAAGTGACTCCCTGTTTTAGTCCTCAGATCTCTTCTCTTCTCATTCTCCCAGGAGATTTCATTCATCTAATGACTTTAAGGAGACTTCTAGACATATATATGACAATTCCCAAATACATGCCTTTTCCCCTGTATGTGAGACTCATTCATTCATCTACCCACATCGTGCTTCTATGTGTATATCCAATAGTGTTTCACACTCAGGTCAAAAACTGCATTCTTTAAAAAAAAATGACTTACTTAAATGAAAATTATATACATATATTCATTGTGTGCAACTGCATGTTTTGAAATACGTACACATTGTAGAATGGCTCTAATTAATATATGCATTACATCATATACATATCATTTTTGTGGTGAAAACGTTTAAAATCTTCTTTCTCATAAATTTTTAAGAATATGACACATTAGTAGTAACTATAGTCACCATATTGTACAATAGATCTTTTGAACGTATTTCAAAAATTGAATTATTGATTTTACCCCCACCGCTGTTTCCCCTTATGGCCTTTCTCAAGTAAATGACAAATCTATCATTGCAGTTTCTCAGGCCAAAATAAAAGAAGATGAGCTTCTTGTGGACAGGGTCATTGCCTGTGTCATTCATCCTCCACGTCTATCATAGTGCCTGGCACATAGCCGATGATTGAAATATGTGCTAGATGAAGGACTGCAGTAAAGTTATAAGTGAAAAACACAGAAAAGAGCCACTAATCCTACTTTTAAGGTGAATGAGACTAGCAATTGGGAAATACTTCATGAAAAAAAAAAGTTTAAATTTGGTCTTGAAGGACTATCAAACCTTTGACAGGAAAATAAGGGGGAAGACATTCCTGGCAGAGGAAACAGCTTGGAAAAAACATAAAATGATGTGTAAATGCATGCTCCATTGAGAGAACCATGTTACTGAGGCATAGCATATAAGATGGAGCATACTAGGAGATATTCTAGGAGAGTAGCTTACTGGGTCTATTTGGACTTTTTTATAAAGGCAAAAGAAAGCTGTAAAGATTTTTAAGCAAGGGAATAACACCACATAGCACAGTGTTGAAGACAGAATATATATTAATTAATGTTCAGTGGGAGGAGAAAAAAATCAAGAGCAGGACAGGTGAAAAACTGGAGATTGGGAAAAGAGAGTATGGAAGGATGAAATAGTTGCAGCAAAAGATGGAAAAACCTGTGCTAAGCTAGGTTACTAAGATTGACCAGTAGAGGGCAGCTGTAGGAGAGACTGCGGAAACAATTGCAAACGGTTAACGGTGAAGCAGCAGCCGGGCCCGGTGGCTCACGCCTGTAATCCCAGCACTTTGGGAGGCCGAGGCGGGTGGATCACGAGGTCAGGAGTTCAAGATCAGCCTGGCCAACATGGTGAAATCCCGTCTCTACTAAAAACAACAAAAATTAGCCAAGCCTGGTGGCAGGCACCTGTGGGTCTGGCTACTCGGGAGGCTGAGGCAGAAGAATCGCTTGAATCCGGGAGGTGGAGGTTGCAGTGAGCCGCGATCGTGTCACTGCACTTCAGCCTGGGTGACATTCAGCCTGGGTGACAGGGCAAGACTCTGTCTCAAAAAAAAAAAAAAAAAAAAAAGTATAGAAGAATAGAGGCGCAAAAGCTGCTAACCTCCAGATTTCTTCCCTGACACCCCAAAGTCTTCTACAACAACTGGAGGAAGTGCATCCCAAACTCCCGGCACTCTCAAATGCTGAGAGCCAGGTAAGGAAGAAAACAGCTACAGGCAAGGACAAGCCCCGGACATGTGGGCGGAAGCCTGTTTCCAAGGTTTACGTTCATTTCCTCTGCTCAGTGATCCTTAGTGGAAATGAAATAGCCATTTTCCCACCATCCTAGTGTAACTTAAGTAAGATTCCACTGTAGTGAACTAGAACTGGAGGTGAGAGAAAATTGCACTATTTTTAAACTTTGCCTATCAGCCTTGCTTCCAAGAAAGAAAAGAAAATTTCTTTCTCTTTCTCCCTCCTTCTCCATATGGCTTGATGCTGACCTAGATGCCCAATCCAATTCTTGCTTGTCCTACATTAATCTGTATTACAGTTTAAATAGATTTTGAAGCAGAAGCTCACTTGGGAGACTCAACATTATTCATAGAACTATTAGTATTGAGAAGAATGTGTTGGGTTTCAAACTCTAGGTTTATAAGTAAATTTTGGTACTCACTCCATTAGTACAGGGAACAGAATTTCTTATTCTGTGCTTCGTGATTCGTATTTCCACTTCTTTGTCAATTATTCATTATTATGCAGCTTATAAGAGGGCATAAAGTTAGCAATACCAATTATATTAATGATAGAGTGAGTTATTAAAATTTAGTTTAATAGCCATCATATTTGTGATGATAATTATAGTTATGACTAACTATGATTATAGCACCCATTGTAATCATAATAAGCTCAGGATGGTTTAATGCTAATTGCTTCATCATAAAGAAATTAGAATATAGAACTGTAAGTGGATGTGGTTGTGATTATACGGCAAAAGAATGTATGCAGATATTAGTTACTAGTTATTAACCTTCTCCATGAAACCAGACCAAAGAAAAAATTTTGATAAACCCAGACTTGGTTCACATCTGCGTCAGACCCCCTGAGAAAAAATGAGTATCATTCTTAAAACAAAATGTTTTAAATTGAAACTAATTTGAAATTTAGAAAATGTGCTGATATGATACTGGGAACTTCTTTAATTCCAAATGAGCTAGAGATAAAGAGTAATAGCATGGACACAGTCCTTGAAGCACACTAATGAAAGAAACTGCCAACCCATCAAGTTCATATGAAAATACCTACAAATGGAACTTCCTGGGAAGTTTCCTATTCAAAAAGCCTGTGGAATGTTCTCCTGTCTTCATATTCCTTCATACAGCAGATGGTCACTCTGGGAAATATGTCAGTCATGACAACAACAAACTATGCGTGCCTGACAATTACAGATATGGATGGATGAAATTTTGCAATTCATAAATCTTATAAAAGTCAGTATATTTGCCCAGTGATTATTTGTCCTTAACTCTACCCCACCTTACTTCTCCTCCTGTCCCAGCGAGATGCCACTTTGCAAGATTCCATGAGTAGCATGGTAAAGTCAATAATCTGGGGTGAGTTAGCTAACTGACAGAAATCTGAAGTAGGAGAAGCCAAGCTGAGCCAACGTGGTCTGTATGAGACAGAAGAAAATGTCAAGTACCATAGTTTTCTAATAAACACAAGATACATTCATTTTCACACATATTTGCTACAGATGGAAATTTCATTTAATGATGGCTGGTTGTGGACCCCAGCCAAGGGTGTATAAATACCAAGAAGACATCAGTTTGTGAGATGGGCTCCCTAATAAAGCAGCTACATAGAGAACCCAAGAACACTGCCATAGCTGGTTTCTAATGAAATATTTAATGGTAATCATGACATCAAGTTGCTCTCATTGAACCAACATATATTGTTACAGAACCATAATAAAAATTTTGCATCATAAGAATTTCCAAGGGATTTAAGAATAAGAGCAATTCTTAACTGTTAGGAAAGTCCTGGGGAGAGGAGAAAAAGGGAGGATAGGAAGATTTATCACTGATTTTCAATGTTGTGAAGTTAACTAAGTTTCAGTTATATCATGAGCGATAATCATTAGAAACCTTGAATTGATTTCCAATCTAGAGTGGATATGCTAGCCAAGAATTTTCCAAAGCTTTGTTGACTCTCAACACTCAGGCTTCTCAAGCCTCAGAGGCCTTCCCACCAGCAGAGGATGCTGTTTTTCCATGCATGGCGTAACAACCCCCAACCACCTCCAATCCCAGTTCCACCAGGAAACAGTTCACACATAGAAAAGATTCCTATTGGGCCATTTTGCAAGTGTGGTTTTGCACTTGAAACAAGGAGAAGGTACTCTTTCATTCAGCTCAAGTTAATTTAAATATTTTAGTGGTGATTTCTAAATCTATCATTTTTAAGGAAGTAAAAATAATGGAGTGGAGTGGGAATGAGCAAAACTCTGCTGTTTAAAATGTAAATATCAGTCACTGCTTTCTGTAATTTTATAGCTCCCCTTTAGTACATCTGAAAACAATGCTTTTCAATTAGGAGAAAGTGCGTATCTAAATGATCAGATTTTTCCCTCCTGTGAATAATGAAGCCAAAGTAAAGGCTGTGGTTTTTAGGACAAATGAAAACAAGAAAGTCATTCAAATTAATAATAATTTTAGAAAACTAAAGGGGGAAAATTTTATCATGATGGGAAAATGAAAAATAAAAAGGAGAAGATAGGATTTGCCAGGAAATAAGCAGAGATAAAACACAAAGCCCAAGAAAATGAGTATAATAAAAAGAAAAATAAGGGAAAAAACCCTCATTCCTCTGAAAAGAAGAGCTTGTAAAAATACAAGCAGGATAAAATTAGACAGGGGCCCTTTCTTCCCCAGTAAGTAGCCTTTCACTCATTTTTCAAGCATGTCTTGAGTGCCCCACGCATGCAGAGAACATTAGAGGTGCAAGGCATAAAGCTGAATGACACCCAGTTTCTGTTTCTGATCATCTTGGAAACTAAAAGCAAAGATAAGCTATATAGAAACTATAATGGAAAGACGAAAGTAATAAATGTCATGAGAAAAAGAGGTGTAAAGTATTACGAGTGACAAGAAAAGAGGGGGCGTCACCCCTGTGTTGATGGATGAGTCAAGGAAGACTTCATAAAAGAAACAGGTTTTCAGCTCGACCATTAAAGGATGAGTAGGATTTGGACATTTCCTATAAAGAAAAGAAATGACGTGATTAAAGGTTCAGAGTTTGGAAAGTAATTTGTTTTTTAACTGTGAGTGTTTGAAGAAAGAAGAATGAGATACAAGACCAATGAAAGGCTCTTAGAAATCCAATCACAAAGGTCCTTGAAAATCAGGCTAAGAAGTGTGAACTTTATTTTTTAAGAAAAAGGGTTCTTAATATGGGTTTTTGCATAATTTTCAAAGGATTCATGAATCTCCTTATGTATTTTTGTGATTCAGTATTTTTTCTGGGAAAAGATCCATGACACAAAACAATCCAGGGCATATAGAACACCCCTCCCATGAGGTATCTGTCCAACTCCCAAAGACTCCTCTTTATTTAGAGGCTCACCTTGGACACAAGGATATGGCCTCTAGTGGCCAGAGTTGTACAATCGGACCTTGATCCTATAGTCGCAACTGAATGAAGCTGCGCAAACAACTGGCTCACGTAGGCCCAATCAGACCCCAAATGTGTACAGATTTGAACTGAGAGCCTAGGGTTGTGGGAATTCATTTACTTCAATAACAGAATTCTAGAGAAAATATTCATGAATTCCTTATTCTGAGATACCTGTCACTACTTTGATTTCTACCCTTCATGATGCTGGATCGTTCAAGCCTTTCTTAACCTTTGTGAGAAACCACAGTATCCATCTAAATATTATTTTTTTTTCTCAGACTGATTAGGCAGAGTCAATTTCTTTTGCTTATAACCAAAAGAATGTTGACTGATACAGAAACTCTATTTCAAACACTGCAAAGAGACAGTGAGAAAGTATTAAAACATTTGCACAGGGGCATGACAGCTCCTAAAAATTATTTCAGAAACGTGGGAGTTATATTTAAATTGTTTTTCTCTATCCCCAATTCTTAATGTCAAATCAACACTATCTTTTATCCATTTTTCCTGTACAAGCTGTCTAGTACCCCTTCCCACCACAGCTCTCCTGGTTCAAGTCCTAATCATTTCTCCCCTAGACCATTGAAATGAGCTGCTAAATGGTCCCCCAACTCCAATCTCTTCCCCACGCTGCTGACAAGTGTCTTTTGCAACTGATGTAAGATTATGTGAATCTTCTCAAAAATCTTAACCCACACATTTCTAGTGACAAAGTCTAAACCCTAGTCCAACATTCAAAGCTCTTCAGAGTCTGGCCACAGTCTACATTTTCAACGTTATCTTACACAGACAATACTCTCAAAGTCACCAAACTCCGTATTGGATTTTCTAACTCCAGGTCTCTATACATCCCACTCTCCATGTTTGAAATAACTTATCTCTTCTTATCCTGGTCACTCAACATAGATATCATCGATCTTGTCCTTTTCTGTTACAACTAGGCAAAAATATCCTCTTCTTCCTGTATATCCGTGTAGCAGAAGATTTTATTACAATTTGGCCACATTATAGCACTCTGGGCACCTCTGCCTCCTCTACTATCCTATGAGCCGCTCAAAGGCATGTCTTATTTATCTTTATATTTGGGACCCAAAGCAATGCCTTCCAAGTGAGTACTTGATATATATTTAATGGACATGCAGAGGGAATTGATGGATGTAAGAATTAATGAAGGTGGTAAAGAATACAAAGAGAGGAGGTGGTTATGTAGCATGGTTAATCTCAAAGCAGTTCGGGAAGGAAGGATTGGTCAAGAGTGTCCAAGTCTAGAGAGAAGTCAAGGAGAGGATCTTGGGTGGGGACAGGCTAACTCTGTCATTATCAGTAGAGCAGAACAATTGCCTACCTGCCAGATAGGCAATTGATAATGTAGAGAAGACATATTGATAACATAGAAAGGAGTGGCTGGAGATGTGAGAATGCTGATGTGTGGAGGAGGTGGGGAAGAAGCAGAATCAGGGGAAACAGTTTACTTCTTTGGGAAGTATGGAAATAAAATGAAGCTAACCAGAGGAACAGCATAATCCAGTGAGGGAAGGAGAGCAATCAAAAAGATCCTAGAGAAAAAGGCAGAAGTTGGAGGAGTCAGGGTTGTCAAGGAAGAGAAGACCTCCTCCTTGAAACTGAAAATGGGTATTGATACAGTGATTATTTTGGAAGAAAAATGAGATACATTAACTCCAAGAAAAAAAACAAATAGAAAGACCTGGTCCCTGGTGGTGTCACTTATCACTCAGTGGTACGAACAAACAATATTTCTGCTGCTTCTATCAAGAACTCTCCCCCAAGCAAAGTTCTTCCAATATAGAGCCAAGATAAAAGTAGAATAACTATAATTCTATAAAGGGGGGTACAATTAGGACATAAAGACAGTAAAGATCACTTGAATTGTATCCGCTTCACGTCAAGGGCACCCTTATAATCACATTTAGTTACACATGGGTAGGTTGTGGAAACAGCTGGGTGGACCTTAATTTAATTTAACTAATTGATTTATTGGTTTCATTAATTGCTGTCAAAGGATACAAATACTGTCCCCAAGGGCCACAGTTTAGTTGGTCATCACTACAGCTTCTAGAAAAGTAATTGGATTTCTTAGTTTAGCCCTGGAGGTGAGCTATCAAAGAGCTAGCAGGATTTCACAATATAGCGTCATAGAAAATAAAGACAGAGAACTACCTATTGATGTAAGCAGTGCCTCCTTCTTTCTCATTTTCCTCAGTGACAAGGTCTTTTTCCATTAGTCATTTTAGATTCTTTTTTATCAGAGTAAATTACTTTTATTTCTTCCTTGAGCACTCTTTCTACTCTCCTTTTCTTTGGGCTTTAACTTTCATTTCTAACCTTGCCTTTTCTCTAATTATCATAGGTACCATCAAACCCTCTTTAGGTATAAATGGAGTACAATAAAAGTGTTAACTTAGAATGGTAAACTGACTTTGGTTTTCCCTGTTAAGTTTTAGTTTGGGGACATCATACTCAAGCTCAGAACCCTAAGTTGTAGATGTTTTCCTTTCTCTTTTAAGTAAAATTTAATACCTACTCAAAATTTTAAATGAAAATTTTAAGTATTGAGAAGAAAATAAAAATAACTTTGAATCCCAAATTTACCTTTTGATATTTTTTTCTGTGCATATAGAGAAGGTTTAGTCTCAATAGAAAGAGCTGTATATAAAACCTTCAAAGAATGTTTTGGTACATAACATGCCAAGGCATAAACAGCACTGCCAACCATGAAACAAAGTCAGGGAGAAAAATCTTTCCTTCCTTCCTTCCTGTCTCCCTCCCTTCCTTTCTGTCTCCCTCCCTTCCTTCTTTCTCTTCCCAGATTTGGCATCTCAAAGATTCTAAAGAACCTGTATCAATATCCAGTAAAAATCAGTAGTGTCAGGCACAGTAGCTAATATACCTGGGAAAGCATTAGCATAACTGGATGGGGAGCTAAAATGCAGGGAAAAGCAAAGAGAAAGAGACCCTGCAGTGTGCAGGAATACAGCTGCAAGTCAAGGGAAGTTGCTTATTCCTTCACACATGGGAGACATCCCCTGGAGACAGTTTCTAAAATGTCTGGTAGAAGATGGGCATTTTGGAAGTTCTCAAGTCCAACATCATTCATGAAAACAAAATCAGCCAATGAAATTTGGGCCATGGACTCATTTATCTGCAAAGGCTGTAGATCCCTGGGAAATTCAAGTGTAAGCCATCCTTAGATTTCAAGGGCATAATAAACTTGTGCCCTGTCTCACGATGTGTATTCCCTCATTCTCCATACGCCTTCTATAATTAGTATATATCCCCACTACAAAATGCAGATCTCCTTTTAAATATTTGAATTTTGATTCCCAGATTCATTTAGGATCCATTTGTTCTGAGAGCATGTATAAAAATTATCTTACACTGGAAGGATGGATGCAAAATCTGCACTGTGATGAATGCAGGAGTGAAGAGGCTAAAGACAGAAGGGCAATCTCAAGATATCAATGGGAACTCACAGCCTAGAAGAAAGGTTTTACAAGAGAAACTCTGATGTCCAAAGAACTGTGAGAACCAGAAATGAGCATGATCAATTTAAATCTGTAGTTCTCAATTCTCCTGTTTAATATGTATTTCAGCATGCCTCTTATGGCATTTTACACTTGAGTAATTTCATTAGATGGATACTCTGGTGCCTTTGCCATTAAACCATGTTTTGTTGTAAGATTACAGAGCTATTGAAATACTAAAGTTAAGTCTCA
Organism: Macaca fascicularis; assembly: GCF_037993035.2. Lineage (NCBI taxonomy): Eukaryota > Metazoa > Chordata > Mammalia > Primates > Cercopithecidae > Macaca > Macaca fascicularis. The sequence goes on along the minus strand of NC_088377.1, from coordinate 127,046,548 downwards.
ATAAAACAATAATAATAATACTTTAACTGCCTATAAGATCTTTTTTTACTATATTGACATTCCTACTGAATTACAACACAATTTTGCCTTCTACATTTTTAGGATCTTTAATATGCTTTTAACTTTTATGACTATGAATTGGTTTTGATGGTACATGTAAACTGTAAATATAATCACTGCAGATGACATATCTTACTTATGAACCAAATGATCTCAATATGCAAAACTATAGCCCAAGAGAGTCAGAGTTAAAAAGCCTTTGAAAACTGCCTCAATGTCTTCCAGCCAGTGAACTTTCATATCAGTGTCACTGTTCATATTATCTTGTCAGATGGGGGTCTTTTTTTATACAAGAATTGTTAGGCAATGCCTGGTGGAAATATCAGTGTGGTAAGATCTCAGGTGGCTGTGTGGTTACCTAGACTCTCTGGGGCAATCAGTCCTTTGGATAATATTTCTGAAAATTGATTCATGGACTCTTAGAACTGGAAGGGCTCTTAGAAATCATGAAAGAGAGCCTGACTCCCTCAATCAGGACCTGCTTTTAGCTGCACAACGAATTTGGTTCTACTCTATTACACTTAGTTTTGCTTTTGCAGTTCCTCTTTCTGCTCCAAATTATAGCAGCAGTCCAAATATCGATCCCTACGATGCTTCCACATTTTATGTTCATTAAACTGTACAGTGACATTTCTATGGTGTAGCTCTTGTTACTTAATGTGAAGGATAGAAGCTACTAGAAGAGACACTGGACTAATTCTGAGGTGGTTTTCAGGAGGAGCTAATGCTGCACAGCTGCCCACCATGCCACAGCTCTCCCTAAAAACTGGACCCAACCAAGCTGTTAGAGATGCCAAATCATGAATCATCTCCAATCTGAGAGTTCTAACTCTCAGTCATTCTTCAAAACCCAGTTTAAATATCTCATCTCCCTTGCTAAGTAATATTAATAATTAATATCATTTCCCTGTCCCAAGCTCTTTGCATACATCTCTATTGTAGTTGGAAGTTATCTCCCAGTGGGATTATGTAGTGTATTGAGAGAAGTGAGTCTCTCTTATCATTTTTGTATCTTCAGTGCCTGGAATAGAATAGCTGTCTAATAAATGTCTGAATGTAGAAGAAAATGTCAAAGAAAAACATAAAGATAGCATACTCTTTTTATTGAACATCAGGGAACATCAGAAACGGAATGTAGAAATATATAAAATCTCTTCTTCTCTGTTTATGACCAGAAAAAGCCTATGAATATAGTCAGACAATCCTAACCAGTGGAGTAAATTCATTTCTGAAAACGAGGCAAGTTTACATTGCCTCTGTACCTCTGATAACTCTGGCCAATGTTATTTAAATTGTTTATTATCTGTTCAGATAATTCTCAATGCCACACATTCTCCCATAATGGTAGCCAATTGCATGCCTGCAACACATACATGAATTGTTTAAAAGTTCCAACATTTTTTTTGTCAATACTCTGTGCAGCACACAGAATTGTCATTCCAAGTCATTTTATTGATGTCATTTAAAAAACAAATTAATTTTCGGAGCTGTTGTTTGTGGCATTGTGTGCTGTTTCCCTCCCTTCAGCCTTCTGTACTGTAGTCTTCACAAAAGAACACTAGAGGGATCAGCTTCATATTTTTCAGAGGCCTTTGTGTCAACCAAGCCAAGTACAATTATGGCTCTTGCCAGAAGAAGGAAAGAGTAATGTTGGCAATCGGGTGTTACCACCCAGAACCACAGAAAAAGCTGCAAGTGTAACCAAAATGGCTTTCTCAGCCTTTATAAATCCAGAAACCTACGTGGCATTTTCTATAGCTACAGGCAGCACTTTGGGAAATTACCTTTAGAAAACTGCTGAGAGGTCTATCAGAGCTTTGAAAAGAGCCTGCAACCTGGGGAGTGATTGAAGAAATAAATAAGCAGATTTGGTGTTTAATAAAGCTCCCTTTTTTTTTTTTTTTTTTTTTTTTTTTTACTTCCAAGGGACAAAATCGAGTAAATGTCAAATTTTTTCCCAGCTGGTAAGTACATTCAGATTTCAGACTAAAGTCCCTCAACAAGACTAGGGCTGACGATGAGAAAGAAAAACATGAATTCCTTCTTTTCAAAATAAGATAGAGAAATAATTCAGTCACCTTTAGTCTAGACATTTTTCTCTTCACTTTGCCTAAACCATGGCCATTTATAAAGGCATACATTGATAAACTGGTACAATTTTGGTGTTTTAGTGTTTCTGGACAAATAAGAGGGAACTAATCAAGCTGGCAATCCAAGTCTGTCAGAACTAACAAGGTAACTGAATCAGATAAAATTAATAATGATAACAGTAAAAACCTCTTGTTATAATGTCAGACAATACTGTAGCTTTAATTCGTCGATTTCAGAAAGACCTCTTTGACTCCTAAACTTATTTGGTTAGTGAATTACCTCACTAGCTGATCCTGTCATCTCTCTCATCCCTGTGGTCTTTCCTAATTAAAATAAAAACCACATTGTTCTAATGATTTGATCATACAATTTCTCAAAACCTTGCAGTAGCTTTTAATTGCAGCAAAACCTGAAATTCAATTTAAAATCAATACTGGGGCTCTAAGTCCATGCCTCCAATGTTCTCCTGCCTCTGACCCAATCGCTGGCCTTTACTCTCACTCCAGGCAGTCAATCTGCTTGACTCCAATAACATCCTGACATGGTCCCCCCTTTTCTTGATTGTACCTTTCTCTTCTCCAATAAATAAACAGCCAGAGCACAGCTGCAATGGCCTATTTGTGTTGGCCATGCTGGATTGTCGTTTATAGGATTTGATGTGCAATATATCTTGTCCTGTTTCTTCTGAAATCATAAACTTCATGCTTTTTGATGCCTTGAAAAGTCCATAGCACTAGTACAGCACTGGGGGCTCCATAAAAGTGGTCAACACTGGTGGAGATCAGCAAGGAAGCTCAAATCTTCATCTTTCTAAACTAAGAGTGATCATGTACATGCAAAAATTTCAGGAAAAGAGATGCGGTTCCCTTCAGCCATCCCCTTTCATCTCTCACCCCTGACATGTCCCCTCCCCGTTCTGTAAAAAATAGAAAAAGAACCCTGGCTTTCCTCTATGGTGGAACTTTCCAGCAATGGCCTTCCATAAAAGGGATGGGTCTTGTTTCAGCGCCAAGGAATCTGCCTCTAACAGTTTGAGCTGGGTGGTGGAGAATTTTTTTTTTTTCTTTTTTTGCTTTTAGACAACGTGGAAGTGTCTGGAATGGTGCCTCCAGTCCCAGCCATCCTAGGAATTACTCAGTGTTTCAGGGCCCTGAGCCAGTAACCACCTCCCAGCCAGCTCTGCCACGTTAGATTCGAAAGGGGGGTGAGTGAGCTCTGAGTTCAGAGAGGCCAGAGTGATGGAGTCTCCTGGCTGGGAAACCCTCCACAGGATCGATAGCAATTCTCACAGGGAAAAAAAAGCACCGCCATTCTAGTTCCTACTCCCTACTCTTACAGAATTGTAGAAACTGAGAGTGAGTTGTTCAGATCTCACTCCCATCCAGTTCCTTAAAGTATTAGGGACCAGGACCCTAAGCAGTAGTGCAGCCCACCCATCCAAGGAACCTGACCCAGGGCTGCCTGATGGGACTCCTTTTCTAATTTGACAGTCAAATGGGGAGACTTTTGGAGACATGCTTTTACAAATTTCCTTCAGAGATGGATACTTTATTCTAATAATTCCACCTACAGGGACTGCTTTTGCTAATTCTCTCCAAGGAGCTATATAGAAGTGGTACAGCTGAATTGACCTTTCTGAGTAAAGTGAATCTTCACACACCTATATGATAAACTCTTTTCTTTTTAATTTTTGGAGGTGGCATGTTTGTCCCCAGCTCCGGTGTTTCTGCATCTCCTCTGCAGCTACCAGAGTAGTCGATATTCCCTAACATCAGAGATTCCCTGACCTGGAGCTGAAGAACTTGAACCAAATGCTCATCCATGAGTTTGACTTTCTAAAGATTAAGCATGAAGAAAAAGGTAGTAGGCTTCTTCAGGCTGTCTAGATTCTGCCAAAAAAAAAAAAAAAAATGGGTATCTCTGGTTCCAGGAAATCTGACAATCTAACTAGACACCTTGCTCCAACCAGATTTATTGATTCATGTTAAGAGCTACTCCTTAACCAGGAGGTTGTGATGTCCTTCTTACTCTCTTACTCCTCTCTCTCTCTCTCTCTCCCTCCCCCCCATCTACTGTGAAGGTTTGAATCTTGTGTCTAACATTTATGAATTAGACATGTTATTTAATGCCACTGAACATTAGTGAATTCATCTATAAAATGGAGTAGAATGTATATAAAGCCTCTCCCCTTCCCCTGCCCATAGCCCAGCCCACTTTCTAATATTTTAACGTGGGTGTTCCACTTAGTTGTCTATTCAAATGTCAAATCACTATTCTGGTCATGGTGTAATCTCCCTACCAGAAAGGACCTGATCTGTCTTGTTCTTTGTCTTTAATACCTAAAAAACTGCTTGGGACCATAAATGTTGGTGGAACTAACAAATGTCAGGAAAACCCACTGCATCTCCAGTCTTCCTTCTGCCATTAGCAAGCTGTAACTAACCTTCACAAACTCATCTGAGCTGCCTTGGCTAGAGTTTCCCCACCTGTAAAACAAGATGTTTGCAGTGCAAAGTCTTTGGTTCTCTAAGACATGCTTTCTCTGTTAGGAGATTATTGTAACCTTCAGTTCTTTTATCTGCTAAACTTTCATCATTTCAGGCACATTTTACATCCAAAAGGCATCCATGGTGATTCAGAATGCAAGCTCCCAAACCAGACAGCTGTGATTTGCATCCCAGCCCTCCACCATCTAGCTCCAGGTTTGGGGCAAACTTCTTAAACTTGCTGAGCCTGTTTCACTGTCCATTACCTCAAGGAGCCATTGGGATATATAAGTGACTAAATTCAGGTACAGAAACAGAAAAGTGTGTGACAAACAGTAGGCATTCAATAAAAGTTCACTATATGACAGTCTTTCCTTCCTATATTTTGAGTTTAGATGAATTATAAGGGCTGCCATTTGGGACTTTGAATAGCATTGCAGTTTTTATTTCAAACTTTTCTCTTTTTGATCAATGGTAGTCTAAATTCTATATATAGCAATCTAAGTGGGTATCAAGTATAATAGAAAATATCTTGGATACAGTGTCCATGCTATATATCAAGAATATTATTACTCATAGCATCTTTTTAAAAACTGTAGTGTAGTATGTGTCCTTATGTTCATCTTAAACCACAACTTAAAGAACTTCAACCAGTCTCAGCCCTTCCTGCCCTCCATGCATTTATCTTCTTGATGAAGCTTTTAATTTCTCTACATTTAAGATCACTTTTATTATTTTTCTTTATTAAAGATATTAGGAATGAAGAAACATTGGCAAAATTATTTTGCCTGTTCTTAATTTTTTTACTGTTACTATTACTAATCTTGTTCTGGCCATGGTACTGGAGTACAATATTCCCTTTTGTGGAACATGGTCATTTTGCTATTCCAAACAAAGTTCGTGAAGATTGAAGTTGGAAGAGTTGTGAACTGTGAATAACCCACAGAGTCCTAAATGGTTGGTACATTATTATTTTTCTCACAATTTTCCTACCAAAAAAACACACAGATTTATTTGGAAAGGCTCGGAACAATGAAATAAATACAGTACTGATTTCAAATGCAAATGTCATGTCAGTTCTAAATGAGTCAACCTTCAGAAGACAATGATAAATCAACCAGATAATTTCTGCATGTCAAAGAGTTTTAAAGGTGATAGCTGGTAAATTGAAGTACACATCAAAGTTTCTCAAATAAAAATGTTAAATATAAGTTACTTCTTCATACATATCTAAAACCTGTCAAGTACAGGGGAAAATAATCTGTCCCACCCCCACCCATAAACTGAAAGGATCACAGAAATAACTGGCATCTTTCCGCTTCCGAGGAGTGGCCGCAGGCTACAGTGACAGTATAATAGTTCCTGTGTGGGAGTGTCCTTGAGTTCTAGCTCCTCCAGCACCAATCATGGCAGTGGCAGTATGTCCAAATCCTGGTAGCAACGCCTAGGATGCATGCAGTCAGAATGGCAAGTGCAAAAGGCATTTCCGGGTCTGTCAAGGCCCTAGGCTGCTGGGTAACTTAGTGGTCATCTCAGCAAGAAAGGACAAGGAAGGATTTATGAGTATACATACACACTCCCTGGAAATGCATCTAGAGTAGGATTCTCTAACACATTGGACTTCCTGCAGCCAAGCAAGCAGAGTCTTGGACTTCAAGATGTGGGTGTTCAAGTTAATGACAACACCTGTTCTCACCAGCTGGTGAAACCTGAGGACCACCCCCCCATCAAGGTTACAAGTGTCTTACATATTTTGAAGAGAGATTGATGCTACCTGTTGTTAATTTATGAGGTGAGTGGGTTGAAAATTAAGGAGGCGGAAAAAATCGTGACACGCAAATGATTTTCCTCCCCCTATGGATCAGAACTTTAATCACACAATAAATATTCTTGTTCTCCATGTGGATGAGGCAGGTGACCTCAATTTCACAAAGGCTTGTAAAATCCAGTATGTGTTTCTCTGTTTTGTACAGGGAAATTTGAGTAAACGATTGACTTTTCACTGAAATTTAGGTTTCCTAATGACCCCCACATAAATAATGCAGCTAGAAATTACTAAGGACTAGCCCAGTCGCTTGGTGGCTAGCACCTTCCCCTCCCTTCAGCTGTATCCCAGCGCTGTGCCTTTAAGGCAGCTGGGGCTCACTAGCTCCTCCAGCTGAACTCTGCCCTCCCTGGGTAGTGACTCACACTCCGCAGGCTCAGACAAATGGAATCTCCGCCTGTGAGAGCCCCGCAGCCTTCCACTGTGAAAAGTCATCAAGAGTGCCTGAGGGGAATATTTCCCCCACTTCCGACCTCAAGCTCTGAGGCCACCAGTATTTTTTTACTGAGAGGGCCAGAATGTTCTAAAAGCCTGTGGAAATTAAAAGCGTAATTCATGACACAAGTAAAACTTTTTCTTCCCCCCATCATCTAAGACCACCTGAGGAAAAGAGAGAGATGGGCTAAATGCCAGATTGAGGCCTGGAGGAGAAGCCCCGGTCAACTCTCTTTTCAGTCCTTCCACAACACAGACCAAACACACACACACACATACACGCATGCGTGTACACACATCCATACTATATATCATCAGATCGTTGTCTCAGGTTTGGGGAAAACGAAATGTTTCAAGATGGATGAGAAGGGAAATTGTGTGAGGAATTGCAGCTCTCCTCCAAAAATGTGTGTGTGTGTGTGTGTGTGTGTGTGTGTGTGTGTGTGTGTGTGTATGTGTGAGAGAGAGAGAGGGAGAGAGGGAGAGGGAGAGAGAGAGAGAGAGAGAGAAAAGAAGAAGAAGGTGGAGGAGGAGGAAGCAGAGGAAGAGAGGGAGGAATGGGGAAGAGGGACAGAGATATGGGGCGTGGAGGGAGAGCCAGACAATGAAGTAAAAGAACAATCAAAACAAAGTTCCTTCTCCCTCCCCCACTTCCAGATTTTTGGGCAGCTTCCAACCTTGCTAACATTCCCAAGGATAAGTTTTAAAGAAATGTTCAAAAAGCCAACAAAACTAAATGTAGATACATTTGAAACTTCTTAGATAACAGTTACAGACAGCAGTAGCAACCCAACTCTAAAACTGGGCCATCGAAAAGGAGGAGGAGAAGGAGGAGTCTGTGTCCCTGACTGCCACACTTGAAAAGAACTGTAGCTCCGAGGAGATGATCCTTCTTCCCAATCCCTCATCCACCCAAGCCCAAATACTCAGACTTTTCAATGGAATCCACCATCCTATGCTTACACTGGTGTGGAAAAACCATCACATACTTTTGTTTCTAAATGTTTCTGTCCTGTCTGTTTAAATATGCATAATGTATCAGAAAGAAACAAACAAACAAAAAGGAATAGTCTGTTTAAATACAAAGAAACGGTGTAAATGAAAACTAAGTGAAGCATAACCTTAATTTATGCCCCAAATCTAGTATGAGATGAATTGACAGATTGGTTACATAAGTAAAAAGTTTTCCTGAAAGCAGAAATTAAAGTTTAGTTGTTTTGCTTCATAACAGTTTAGTGCAATACAAACTTGTAAACTGACTTTGATATTTACTTGGTTCATGTTCTGTTACCTATTTTAAGGTTGAAACACTAAGACAACAAAGATCTGCTAATAATTTATTCTTAATTAAAAGATGCAATCTAAGAAGCAACTTTTAACAACTTTCTAGTTTTTCTTTATAACAGTGTATAAACTTCTTCAGTTAATCTTGTGAACCTTGCAACAAATTTATCCACAGATGAAAGTATTAGATAATATGAAAAGATTCAGAAGCCATTGCAATGTACTATTGATTTCCTTTCCCTTCTGAAGATATTTCCAAGAGTTTGCTTTCTTCAACCAACTCTTTAACCTGGAAGTCAGCCTTTAGTGATCTGGTTACAACCTTTCTTGTTTGTGTTTGCTTTTTTCTCATACTTAAATGTTCTTATGAACTCCGAGCCAGCTAAATCCATCTATTTACCTCCCATAACTTCTCTCATGCTATGTTCCTCTTTCTGAAATGACTCCCTACTCCCCCACCTTTGCCCATTTTCTATCCTACTCATCCTTTAAAAGCTAGCAAATAATGACATCTGCATAAGTTTCTTCATCTGAATTTTCTCATGCAGATGGCCTTGCCAATGTCTGACCTCCATTGTGACTGCTTGTATTTCTTATGTCCCTCAGTGGGGACCGTTTCCTGTCCTTTTCATTACCATATCTCCCAACTATATCTAGTATGGCCCCATGTTTTAAAATGCACCAACCCCCTGTTCAAAATAAGCAAGAGAGAACGCACCAGAGCAAATCTTTTAAATGTTTATCCTCAATCATCTGCTAACATCGTTTAGCAGATGAAGTTTCCCTTAACGTATACAAATATACAGTGTAAACAAACCAGTGTCAGGCCTGAATTACACAGATCTGTCAAGTAAAAGGTGCAACTTGAATAATTATATCAAGCCAGATTCCCAGAAATCCTCTTCACCCTGGGTCTGTACATTACCACCACTTGCAAGTCATCTTGCAACTCCGGCGACATGTCTTGGAAAATTGAATTGACCAAGTATGCCCATTTGTCTGATTTGGTTTGCTTAGTCAATATAAAACAGGTTTACTACAAAGACCAAAAATGTTTCTGTCCATTCCTCTAAAAAATCCTAGACCTTAATCTGTTTTCATCAGCTCAGCTACTGGGGGTCTTTATTTTCCAGAGTCTTCCATTTGGCTTAGGAAACACTCCACTAAGTTGCCTAAAGGTGGAAATTAATTACTCACAGGAACTGAACCGTTTTTCCCTTAATTAAACATTGCATTCTTCAACTCCTTTATATGCTTTTCAGAAGAAAGAAGACAAAACAAAACAAAAACCCTGCATTTGATGAAAGGGTTGAGGACTTTTATGAAACATTTCAACTGATTTGTCAGAAAGCAATATGCAGTACAGCTGCTCTCTACCCCGAAGCTGGCCTCTCAGATTTCTTCTAGCGTCTTTCTTCCAGCCTCTCTCCCCGCCTTTAGGCATACTTTCCGTCTTGGTTATTGCTCTTTCTTGCTTCCTCTCTGCCTGCACCCTTTCCCTCCCAGCTCCTCACTCCTGTGTCCAAGAGGAGGAGGCAGGCATACAATGGGGAGCACAGTCACTCTGGCACATATTCATATCCTTAATGGACATGAGAAGAATTCACTAATACTCAAAAGCAACCAAAGTGTTAAAAGAGAGAGAGAGAAAGAGAGAGAAACATATTTTCCAAACAATTCAAAATGGCAATGCAAATTATCTTACCCTTTATGAGATTAAAAAAAAAAAAAAAAGGACACTGCTTGCGGAAAATAACACATTCCTCAGAAACTCCTACCAGATATAAATCAATGTATTCGGAAGTATAGATTTCTCTGCATAATATTCAGAATTTGGAGTTCAATGCCGTATTCCTAATCAAAACAACCATCAAGTCCAAGAGAAATGTACTAAAAATCCAAACATTTCATGAATTAAGAGATTCTTCCTCATCAATATTAACATGTTTGTGTTCTTTCTCAGGAGAAAACTAAGAAAACAAAGACAATCCTCAACCTTTAAAAGTGAAAAATTAAAATGCTTAATCTAGAAATATAAGTGAGTCCCTTTGATCCAAAGTACAAAGGCCTAGGGTCAGAATGAAGTGAGGATGGCCTCCCCTGAGAGTTTGTAGGTCTCAGTAGTTCCCACAAGTATCAAGGGTATCACAGAGCTGGTATCCAAAGCTGAAGAACAGAGCCAGGAAACTAGTCTGGTGTCTTCTTCATAAAATGCAATCCATCCATTTATCTATCTATCTTCCATGCTTTTATGTACTCATTCAACTCAATATTTGCCTTTTAGGCACTTTCTCAAGACATGGCAAAGAACAAAACGAAGGCCCTATCCTCTTCAACCTTACCTTCTAGTGGGGAAAGAAAAACAAGGGAAAAATAAACAAGTAGATAGATGGTCTGGCAGATGTTCATCAGTATTAAGAGGTTGGGAGCAGTTGCTCCTCTGTGTAGGTTAGTCAAAGAGACCTCTCGGAGATGACATTTGAGCAGAGATCTGAAAGGAGTGAGTGAGTCACATGGGTAACTGGGAGGACTATCTCAGAAGGAAACAGTAAATGCAAAGACCCTGAGGTGTATCTAGTATGTTTCAGAAACAGCAAGGCACCAATGAGATTAGAGCAGAATGAGTGAGGGGAGGAGTAGCATGAGGTCAGAAAAGTCAAAGGGAAGACTCCACATCCTGCAGAGGCCTATGAGTGATTGAATTGACTTTAGACTTCAATCTACATGACATAGGAAAGTTTTGGATGGCTTTGAGCAAAGAAGTGATATGACTGAAAAACTTTTTCAAAGGATCATCTGGCTGCTCCATATAAGACAGACTAAAACAGTGGTGGCAACAGCGGTAAGCAGATCGGGGGCATTGACTCACGGCTGTAACTTTGGGAGGCTGAGGTGGGAGGATCACTTGAGCTCAGGAGTTCAAGGCCCACCTGTGCAACATGGCGAAACCCTATCTCTACAAAAAATACAAAAATTAGCTGGGCATGGTGGTGCAAGTCTGTAGTCCCAGCTATGGGGAAGGCTAAAGTGGGAGGATGGCTTGAGCCCGGGAGGTCAAGGCTACAGCTAGCCATGATCATGCCACTGCACTCCAGCCTGGACAACAAAGCAAGACCCTGTCTCAAAAAAACCCAAAAAAACTGGTAAGAAGTAGTGAAATTCTCGAATATGTACCTTCAAGACAGAGCTGCCAGGATTCAATCAGTAGAATGATACAGAGAATGGAAAGGGTAGGGGCAGTAGTGACAGAAAGAAATAAAAATTATTCCAAAGTGTGTGGTCTAAACAACAGGAAAGATAGAGTTACTATTTGTTATCATGGAGTCAGGAGACAATACAATGGAGTCAGGAAAGGGCCTTCTTTCCTTCTTTCTATCTCTTTTAAATGAGAGAAAATTAAACCATGACTGAATGCTGATGGGAATGATACAATTGAGAAAGAAAAAAATATACGATGCTAAAGAATGAGGAAACAATGCTAGTTGATGTCCTTGAGTAGGGGAGAGGGCATGGGATTGGTCTTAGTTGACAAGCATGGTGAGCTCATCTATAGTAACAGGAGGGAAGGTAGACCTACAGGTGCATTACTAGTAGAGGTGTTGGTGGTAGCTTGGGGGAATTTATTTTCATTTCTTTATATTTTCTCAGGTCTTTAACTGAGAGTTAGATAGGAGATACTTCGCATTTTTCTTCACAGATTGCCCCTGGCCCAGTGGATACCTCTACATAACAGTCCAAATCCTCCCCTGTGCCCTCTGGAATAGCTTATCCATAATCAGCAAGCCCTCCCCTGCCAGTAACTCAGCATTTTCTTTCAGCCCACATCTAGATTTCTCCCCTTGGATCTACACTGGTGTGACTGGAAAATTGCAAACATCTTTTCTCAGACCCCTTTCAACTGGCTTCCTTCTGCCAATAGAAGACAATGGTAGGAGATCAGAAGATGAGAGAGAGGGGTCAGTTTCCTGCTTCTGGTTGTAGGCTATTGCAGTGACAGCAAGAGTCAGGGAATTCTGGACTCCAGCAGCCCAATCAGGGCAGCACATTGTTAGTGGTTCTAGCCCTGGCAGAGATGGTTCCAGGACTGGCTATGACAGTTTCCTCAGCAGCATAGTATAATAGCAAGGGCTGGTTTATGGGCATGAGCACCTTCCAATCAGTGAGAATCCACTCCTCCCTTTATAATTCTTCAGCCGTTTCAGTTCTCACCTTTTGATCTTCCAGTCCTGCCAAAATCTTTAGAACCAATGCCTTGAATTAAATTCCCATGGTATGAAAGACTTGGAATCATTCCCATCTTCTTGACCACAAGTCCCTGATTGATAAGTACACTCAACCCCTTTTTCAAGGGTTTCCTCCTCCTTCCTGCATTAATTAAAATGTATTACCTGGTCAATGCAACACACTCCTGAGTCATTGACTATCTCAGGTTTCAACTATTCTAGGACTGGGAGCTAATGCTAATGCTCTTGATACTCCCTGTTACTGCAATATTCTTCCAACCTGTCTTCTCAAATACTGCTCATCAGACCCTTTCCATATGGCTTTACTACTCTTTAACCATCCCACTTGCACCCAAGCCACCACTTTGTTATTCCCTCTCTTTAGCCAAAGGCTTTGGCATCCAGCTCCCAACTCGGTTGCTACCAAAGTCCTGTCAAAAGCCTAAATGAAACCAATATCTTCACAGATAACCCTCTGACTCACCCAAAATCCAGGGCCTTCAGTTTTTTTTTTACCTCTTCCAGGTTCTTCTTCATTCCAATGTAGTCCCTCATTCACGTCATCTCCTCTATTTCATCTGTTCCCATGAACAAAATCACTAACTTTTGCATCACCCTCTTATAATAACTTCTATTTTTAGTGTAGTTGATTGGGTACCGTTTGCCTTTATTCAACCTTATCTGCACTTCCAATGCATTGATCCCTCTATTTTCTCTTAATCAACGATTTCTTTCTTTTCCTCATTTCCCTCGTGAGATAACCTAATTGCATGACTCATTGTTTCAGTACGCCTCTTGTCAATTATCTTAACTCTATTGCTATACTATCTTTAATTATATAAGTCCAGCAAAGCCCCAATCCTGGGTTATCCAGCTCTTTCTCCATGCCTGCACCTGAGTAGCTAAACATAGTCGTGTGTGGGTGGGGGCAGGTGGGGGCAGGTGGGATCACATAAAATGGCAGTTTGGTAAATTCCCTTGTAATTTCAAAAGCCCAATATCAAGCAGACTCTGAGCCTAACCAGCTCTTAATATCTCTGGTCTATACTTTCTCACTTTCTCCAATAACTTTTTCAGAAAAAAAAATTTTAAATTGTCCTTAAATCTTTAACTCATCCTGCAGCCCCTTTTCTCTCAGCACATGGTGATCTCACAGGTTAATTCACAGAGAAAATACATGCTGTAATATGGGCTCTCCTCAACTTCTCAATACCAAATGCACAAACTCATCTATATCTGTCCATCTTTCTTTTTTCCTTCCTTCCTGTTACAATAAAGGAGCTATCCCACACTTATTTTGGGCAAATCTCTCCACTTTTACTTCAATTCTATTTCTTCGGAAGTTATCAGAAACTTATCACTTTTATTAACACTGCTCTCTGATTTCACCCAGAATCTCCCCAGCAGCTTTTTTTAAAATGCAGTAAAATTTATAGAACATAAATTTAACCAATTTAAAATGTAAAATTCAGTGGCATTTATTACATTTATAATGCTGGGCAACCATCACCTCCATCTAGTTCCATGAAAAACATTTTTAATCACCCAAAAGGAAACCCCAGATTCATTAAGCAATCATTCCCCTCTAACTTCCCCACAGCTTCTAGCAGCCACTAATCTGTTTTCTGTCCCCATGAATTTACCTATTCTGGATATGTCATATAACTGGAATCCTGCAATATGTAACCTTTTGTGTCTGGCTTCTTTCACTTAGCATATTCTCAAGGTCCACTCATGTTGTAGCATGTATCAATACTTCACTCTTTGTTTTTTTTGTTTTTTTGGGGGAGTTTTTTTTGAGACAGAGTCTCACTCTGTTGCCCAGGCTGGAGTACAATGGTGCAATCTCAGCTCACTGCAACCTCCACCTCCCGGGTTCAAATGATTCTCCTGCCTCAGTCTCCCAAGTAGCTGGAACTATGGGTGCACACCACCACGCCCGGCTAATTTTTGTGTTTTTAGTAGAGATAGGTTTCACCATGTTGACCAGGCTGGTCTCAAACTCCTGACCTCAGACGATCCACCCACCTTGTCCTCCCAAAATGCTGGGATTACAGGCATGAGCCACTGCGCCCAGCCCACTTCATTCATTTTTTATGACTGAATACTATTCATTGTATGGATATACCACATTTTATTTGCTCATCAGCTGAAGGACATTTGGGTTGTTTCTGTCTTTTGGCTACTGGGAATAGTCCTACTTTTGTTCAAATTCTTGTTTTCAATTCTTTTGGGTGGATACCTAGAAGTAAAATTCCTGGGTCTTCTGGTAATTCTATGTTAAATTTTTTGAGGAACCACCAAACAATTTTCCATAGCAGCTGCCCGTCAACTTTTAAACATGTTCATGTCTCTCCAATAAAAAAAAAAAAAAAAACAAAATAAAACAAAAAAAAAAACCTGACCCCACGCCCTCCTCCAGCTACTAATCTTTGTCTTATCTCCTTCTCAGGGCTGCTTCTTGGAAAACGTTAGCAGGCTCTTTCTTCTTTCCCCAGCCATTAAATGCAGGCACTCCTCCAGGTCCAGTCCCCTGCCTTTTTTCTTTTCTTTTCTCTATATTCTTTCCCCCATTGATTCTGGCACTCCTCCAACTTGTTTTCCAAATTGCAGCCATTTTGGCCTTTTCAAAATGTAAATCTGATCATGCCACCCTTGTTTTAAACATTCAAAGGATTTCCATTGCTTTGGGATAAGACAAGGGAGTCTTTAACCTTCCTAAACCTGTCCAGTCTTGCCCACCTTCCTCTCTGGCCATCCCTCTCACCAGGTGCTCTGTCATTCTAGGAACCCTGCCACATACCCACCCTGTCCACCATGCACCTTGGTTCTCACCACTTTCTCTTCCTGAACTATACCTTACTCTACCCCATGTCTTAATTGTTCATTTCTATCCTTCACATCTGTGTTTATTCAACACTTCTGTGAAGCAATCCTTGACCTCCATAAGTTGGTAAAATTCTACAAGTTCCTATAGCGCTATTATAAGCTGAATTGCATTCCTCCAAATTCATACACTGAGGTCTTAATCCTCAGTACCACAGAATGTGATTGTATTTGGAGACAGACCTTTAAAGAGATAATTAAGGTTAAATGAGATCGTATGGGTGGGCTCTAATCCAATATGACTGGTGTCCTTAAAAGAACAGAAAATGAAGACACAATGCACAGACTAAGAGGTGATCCGTGAAGACACAGCGAGAAGGTGGCCATCTACAAGCCAAAGACAGAGGCCTCACAAGAAACAAATCCTGCCAGCACCTTAATCTTGGACTTCAACCCTCCAGAATTGTAAGAAAATAAACTTCTGTTGTTTGAGTCACCCAGTCTGTAGCGCTTTGTTATGGCAGCCCTAGATGACTACTATGATTAATTACTCTGTACCTGTCTCTCTCCAATTCACTTGCCAGATAGTTCATTTTGTCTTTTATTTGCTTTATTTTAAAAAAATTAATGTCTCACTCTGTTCCTCTGTCTTCCCCCTGCCCCCGCACCTCTTGTATAAGTTCCATGAAGGCAAGGATTATTTCTGTTCTTATTCACCATTTTATTCCGGGTACTCAACAGAGTAATTGGCATAAAGCAGGAATTCAATGTACAGATATATTTCTTGGAAAAAAATGGGTGAAGAAATGAATGAAAAGATAAATGAATACAGATTTATTTAATTGAACTAATTTTCTCTTTCATTTATTAAATATATTTTTTTAATTCAGCACCCATGAAATACTAAGCCATGTGGTGGATGGTCCTTGTCTTCAAAGAGTTCCCAATCAAGTTGAGAAGTCAAAAAGCAAACAAAAAAACTGAAGCAGAAAGGGCTAGTCCCCCAGGTAGTGACACATACATACTTAATCTGGAGTCCAAATTCAGGAACAAACAGCACTGAGGAGTCAGAGGTTTCATTTGAGCAGATAAGCCAGGGTCTAGGTCTTGAAAGAAGAGTGAGAAGAAAGAACCAAGAAGAGTAAAAGGAAATGCAGGCAGTTGGGAATGGAGAAGCAAAGCTTTGAAGTTTGGAAAATAACAAGAAGCTTTTTAATCACTAGAATTGCACTTCCCATTAAGTTCTGCAG
Source organism: Macaca fascicularis (assembly GCF_037993035.2). Classification (NCBI taxonomy): domain Eukaryota; kingdom Metazoa; phylum Chordata; class Mammalia; order Primates; family Cercopithecidae; genus Macaca; species Macaca fascicularis. Next base: position 127,030,068 of record NC_088377.1, on the reverse strand, counting down.
GTTATTATGTACGAGTTCTTGAAGCTAAAGGGGGTTAAGCTCAAATGTAGTTAATGACAGGCTAAAATTAAATAGGTATCTTTACTACAGGACTTTTCTGAGCATTTAATATGCTAATGTGCATGTGACTTTTCAAAAGAAGAATGCGATATTTGTTTAATGCCCTTTTTCTTTCCATAGTGTACCTTTATAAGACTACTAGTCTGTTTTATACTCTTCAGGAAACATGAGGTCAAAGCACAGTGTATTAGAAGGGGGGTGGTAAGAGATCATCCAGAAAAATAGGTTGCTATTTGATAATAGGTCCAAGAATCCATAAGAAATAGTCAGACCATGATAACATGTCATTTCTATATTTTAAAGAAATATGATCCCACTAGACAGGAAGAACTGTTAATGGAATCTGTCAGTAAATATATTATTTGAATCATATCAGGCAGCGAAGCAATTTGGACAGGACACTGAAGATTTAAATCACATTTCAGTGTTAAGTAACATGGTACTTGATATAGTTTGGCTGTGTCCCCACCCAAATCTCATCTTGAACTGTAGTGCTCATAATCCCCATGTGTCATGGGAGGGACCCAATAGGAGGTAATTGAATCACAGGGGCAGTTTCTTCATGCTGTTCTCGTGATAGTGAGTGAGTTCTCATGAGATCTGATGTTATTATAAGTGGCTTTCCCCATTCATTCTGCACTTCTCCTTGCTGATTATTTGCTTCCTCTTCCGTCATGATTATAAGTTTCCTGAGGCTCCCACAACCATGCTGAACTGTGAGTCAATTAAATCTCTTTTCTTTATAAATTATCCAGTCTTGGGTACGTCTTCATAGCAGCATGAAAACAGACTAATACAGTACATTTAATTTGGTGTTTCTTTGTAGATTAGGGAGCCCATGTTAAAATGATTATAAATAGGATTCAGTGTGCCCCCTCAGTGTCAGGAGCAAGAGTCAAGTCATACATTCAAGATCAAGCATTTAATAGAAATTCCATATAAAATTTATCAATAATATAAGTAATTAATATAGTTGATGTATAAGTAACATCAGCACACTGAAATAGAAAAGACACATTGGTTGGAATGATAGAACTATTCCCTTGGTAGATCGACCAGGCTCAGATTGGATTTGGTTATATGTAGCAAATAAACAGAAATGACACTTTTTTTTTTTAAAGAGAACTCCAAATAGTTTAGAGATATCATAGAAGGTCTGTGGTTATCAAGAACTCAGGTTCCTTCTATTTTCTACTTCACCATCCAGGATTATGGCTTGGATCCTCAAAGTCACTTTGTGATTCAAGATGGCAACTAGAAGAAAGAGGAGAGGCCAAAAAGATAAGGAAAAAAAAAAAAAAAAACAGTCTGATAACCAAATAAGTCACTGCTCTTTAAACAGCTCTCCTAGAAATCACACACAACACTTCCACTTCACTGGCCAGATATTGGTCTCATATGCACCCCAAAATGCAAAACAATTTGGGAAATGTAATTTATCTGGCCTACTGTTACTCTAAATAAAACCAAGATATTGTTACTAAGAAAGAATAAGAGATTAGAAACTACATGGAAGCCAGCAGTCTCTGCTACAATGGATGTCATATAACCCTGGGGAATTTAGAAATAAATAAGTAGATAATAAAGTAAACTAAAACCACATTATTAACTTGGGAGTTATAAATAGGAGCATATGTATATATTTGGTATTTTAATATTTTTAATGCATAAGACAATTTGGCATATTGGAGCATCAAACAAATGAGTTCTGCGATTCCCATTTAAATTGTATAATTAGATAATTTATCAAACTTTGCACTTTAATTTCAAAGGCATAAGAGAATTTTCCAAAGTTTAGAAATAGTATCAAGGCATTTAAACAAAAAAAACTTATGTCATCATACTTGAAAATTTAACTTATTGTATTTCTTAAAATTCACTTAAGTAATTAAAAGATTTTATTTGTTATTTAGTTTAGGGTCTTAAAAAATGAAGTATTTTAAATTTATAAATTCGGTGTAAAATATTTAAGCAATTTTAATTAATTAGGTTTTGAAGACCTGCTTGAAAGTGATTGCTGAGATATATTTTTCTAAGTTGAATGTAAATGATAGAGGAAAAAATATATCTGTAATAAGTCAAGTATTAATTTGAAAATCCAAAAGAATCACAAGTGGTCTTTTCTGCACATAAAACCTGCCCTCAAAGACACCAGAAAAACATTATGTTGTCAAGCATGCATTTATGAAAGAGTGTTAAAATAATGAGTTCCAAGTATTTGGGGCTTTTTTGTGTAAGTAAAGTGAGTTTATTGGAAGCTTTGGAACAATAGAATGTCATTATCACATTTGTAGCTCACAAGATAATTCTGATGGCAATGAAATGCCCTTTCCCCACTTTTCTGCCAGGTGACACCCTACTCAATTCCTCAAGTGCTAACCTCAACCACACCTCCTCCAAGAAATCCAAACTCACACACAATCAATCCCAGGCAGAATTAAGAGCTTATTCTCTCTACACTGTGGCACTTTAACACATCCTGTATGATGATGATTTCATTTCAATGAGGTCTTTTGGGTTCTGTCTCCCAGTAAGCCATGAAGCAAGACCATCATACTCATTTTTAGATTTTTTGTTTGTGCTTAACATGGAATCATATTTCAAATGGATGGAATCTAATTGAAATGCAAAGCCTAGGACTCTATTCTGAGTTCAGTACAATTCCACTGAAGTGCAGATATCATATGACACCCTACCTAAGAAAGGGCAATCTCTTTTTTCTTCTTGAATTTTGATTACAATTATAAGTAAATAGCAAGTCATAATTATTAATTATTTTTATCCAAGACACATGTAGCACCACAGGAAAAAGAACTGGCTCTTCTAGCATTTCCTATCAACAGGTTTTCAGCTGTGTACTCACTTGCAAATGATTACACATTCGCAGGGAAGAAATGTATTTAGGTTGGAAAAAGTCCCAGAAGGTCCATAGGGTGGGCATTTGATTCCTTGATAAAAAGCCAAGCCCCACTGTCTGGAAAGGAGGAAATTAGAAAAGGGGAAAAGAATCATTTGCTTCAGGGCCTAAAATAACACCAATTTCAGCAAGAACTATGAGCAGCAAGACAGCAGAATTAAACAGTAGAGAAAAAAATGCTGTCTAAGACTTCCTCGGCTACAAAATAACTTAGAAAATAATTTCAAAATAATTTCCCAATGCACAACATTATTTTGACCAAGAATATATCGAAAGGCAATTTGGTAAGATGTTTTGGAGGACTTTAACACAAGAAAGGATGAATTTTTACATTAAGAAGAGATGAATAAACAACAAAAAACATTGATGTGCCTTTTCATTCTGAGATTGTATTTGTGTGTGTGAGTTATTTCCTTTTGTGCGTGTGTGTCTCTTCTCACCCCATCTCTCTCACTCTCTTAATTATACTGTAAAAATGAAGCCAGCAGGAACTGATTCTTAACAGTTAATCATTATCCACCCTGGCTGTTGTAATTTTTTTTCTTTTCTTATGGAGAAATTTTTCTTTCCATTGCCTATACTTCTCTCCAGCACATTAATTATCTTTCCTGTGACAAGCTCCTAATCCATTTTTGTTCTGTGAAATCTGTAGCACTTAATGAAGATTATTCTCACTTTGTAAAGGCTTTAGAAGGGACTTTTCAGATCCTGTCTAAATGAGGGCCTCTTAAGTCATATGATGAGCTTAGATTGGAGCCCTGGTCTCTCAGATTTGATTAGCAGGTCCCGATGGCTTGCTACTACTTTGCTCAGCTCTGTGATTTTAGCAAGGAAAAAAAGGAAAAATGAAAAACAAGAGTAGCTATCTGGAAAATAGCAGGAGCAAGTTGGAGAGAAGAACATTCACCTGCCTTATGCAATATAACTGAATACAGTCATTAGCCACAGATGCCTGGTAATTTGAAATGGGGACCTTTGTGCCTCTTATCTTAGGTAGTCTCAGACTTGAGACCAGTATGTGTAAATAAGAGCCTCTTCGTCTTCCAGTGGGGCTTGGAATTAGTAATTCTAGCTTGTGGTTCTCCCTTCCTGTATCTTCGTGACCTTTCTGCATTTTAAATGATCAGCACTTCATGATTATGCTTATTTTTAGGTCTGCTTTCACTATCCTCCCCCAGGAAGAGAAAAATATATGATGCATTAAATCCCAGTTCCAGGAAAACAGCGTCCAGGTCTAAAAAGCAGATGTCATTGTGACTATCAGTAACAGAACTTCAATGACATGTTTTCCATCTTCTCTCACATTTGAGGGGTATGCCATTCCCAGCCTTATGCTGTTGGAAACATACACACCTTACCAGATGTTAATTAGATTTGGGCTTCCAATATTCTGACATTCCCCAAAATTAGTGATAAACACACACTCAGGGATTTTAAATCAGAACTACACATCTGGCAACTTATGGACCACCTGCGGCTGAAATAGTAAAGTTAATGTCTGGGAAGAAGATGGCATGATTTTGAAATAAATCTAAAGAATAGAAGGTAAGAAATGATAGTTTTCTTCAGTAACTGTGATTAAACTCACTTCTTCTGCTTCTTCAAATCAGATGAGAAAGAAATTACAACAACAAGAATAACAATAACAATACCTACTGAGAATGTACAAAGGGATTTATTTAATTGTACCAAGGGATCTCTTTCATTAATGTGTTATAACAAATCTATAGAAAAAATATTTTTTGTTAATGTTTCCATGTTAAATTTATATAAGCTTAGGAAATAGAAGAATTGAGACTCCAAGTCGAGATTGTGTTAGGTCAGAGCCTGTGCTCTCAATCACTAACTTTTTCACCGCAGGGCCACCAGACCCCAGGTAGAACTCTGCCCACATTCCTCCTTCCAAGCTACACCCAAGCCCAGGCCCAGGCCTCCGATGGAATTTCACCAAGCAACAAGCATGGAAAGGAGTGTAACTAGCTTGCAAACCTTTATGATGTGGATGAAGCATGATTCAGAAAACAAACACAGGAAGACTACCACTCATGGAAAAGGCCATCCTTAGTCTGATGTCCAAGACAATAGAGATTCTGGAACATTGCCTGAAACTTGTATCTTCTGGCCTTCATGCATGCTGTTCCTCTCCCTAGAAAATTGTCTTTTTCCCCTCCTTTCCTTGCCCCACCCAAACCCTGACTTCACTTGAAAACCCTTAGTTTTGCTTCAGACTCGACTTGAAACTCACTTCCTCCATCAAACCTTCCCCAATCCCCTAAACCAAGTGAGAGAAGCCCCCATTATGGGCCCCTGTGGCTCCCTATACTTCGCTTAGTATAACATATGTCATCATTTATCATACTTTCTTGTTTTATTGCCCTTCTTCCTTACAAGATTATGAATTCCATGAAAGCTAAAAAATTATATCTGCCTTATTGCCCAATTCACACCATTCCCTGTATAGTTAACTGCTGAATAATAGAGGAAGTGAATGAAGAATCAACACATCCCCTGCCAGTACAGAGTACTAAATTCTGAATTTCTTTTTCTGAAAACCCTAAAAAGCAGGGTCAATGGTTATATATCTAAGACGAACTAATTGTCTTTTCCAGGTCTCTTCTAGTCCCACAATTCCTTTATTTTTAAATCAAAATTGCCAACACAATTTTTAAATTAATAATAGCATTGTCGTCATTATTTTACCACTTCAGTAGATGAGTGCCTGAGATGCAGGTGACTAGAAGGACTGGCCTCATCTAATCAAGCCTTGAACAGCACTTGTCTTGAGGTGTGAGGGCAACCATTCCACTCTCCACATTAATGCCATTAGATAAATGAGGCAATAAGGAGATTTTTGTGAAGTAGAATTCTGTAGTATATGCAGTTTTACCCTTGCACTGATTAATTTACCAACCTCACAATCTTTACTCCAGGGTAAACAGATTTAAAACAAAAAAGTTGAAGTCTCATCGTAGCCAGGTGAATTTCTGTGCAAATATTTTACTATGTTCATCTGACAATAGTAATTAATTCAGGATATGTCATTCTTAACAATCACCTCTGTCAATACTCCTGATTAATCTGCAATTTCTTTCACAGTCGGAATAACTGCATTGATCAATTCAGTGGACACCTTTGAGCATAACATAAAGGATTTGATATACCCTTCAAGATGAACTAGGGGCCTTTGTGTATGGCAGTTTCTATTACTTTCCTGAATGGCCAAACGATGAGACTTGACAGCTTACTCTTGAGTTTGTAAACCGGAATATTCAACAAAAACTAAAATTGCAGAAAAGCATCAGTCATTCGTATAAAGTACTACTTCTTAATTTCCATATTCCCTGAAGGAGCCACCTCTACCCATTTTAACCTATGTTAGATGTGAAAACTGAGGCACTGAGGAGTCAAAGTCATAATATATTTGAGTAATCTGACAATCATTTTCATTTTTCCTCTTGACTCTCTTGATGAAGTAATGTTCATTTGGAAGAGAAAATATGAAGGAACTAAGAAAATAAACTGAATTATTAAATATTTTAAATATTTAAATCCAAGAAAAGTCATTGGACTATAATCTTCAGAGACAAACTATTGTCTTCTGTCTCGAATTTCCGGCCCAATGTCTGGAGTATAGCTAGTGCTTAATATAAAGCAAATAAGTGATATAGCCATAACATTCTTAACCAGTTTAGGAGGCCTCACAGGATCTTCCCTTCGATTCCTCTCTAGAGTCATCTCTCAATATTCCTCCTTTGCTGACTACCCCCAGAGATAATCAGGACTTCTTGTATTTTCTCAAACTTGTTTTGCATTCTTTTGCCTTGGAAATTTCAAGCATTCTGTTCCCTCTACCTGCAGCACTCCCCTCACTCTTCACCCAGCCCCTGGAGATGCTTCAGTCTCACCTCAAATGACACTTCCAGTGAGAAGTCTTCCCTCACATGGTCAGCTTCTCTTTCTGTGCATTCCTACCACCTGCATTTATCTGTCCCAGATCTTACCCCACCTCCTTGACATTGCCTACCTAACTTTGGACCTTCCCAGCAGATTCTCTGTCCCTTGAGGACAAAAATTGTGTCTGTTTAATATTAACAAGGTCTCCTTTTGTTGCAAGTGACAGAAAGCCTACTGAAATTCAGCTACAATAAAAAGTGGATGTATTGGCTATATATTCAGGCATTCCAGATACTTATTTGAAATTGTCAGTCTTCTCTTTCTCTTTGTCCATCTCCATTTCTCCCCTGTGCTTCTCTGTCTATGCTCCTTTTCTTCTATTTCTAGCTCCCTTCATCATCTGTGGTCTCTATATCCCTATCATCTCCTCATCTCTAGCTCACCAACTTTCACCTGTACTTCTCTTGATATGTTAGTGATCTTTCTCACTATCAATAACTTCCTGCAAATGTTAGGAGAGAATCTAGAATGGGGGCTGGTTTGGCTATAAACAGCTTTAGATTACATCATCACAATTCAATAATCCAAAAAAAAAAAACAAAACCCTCTATCTCCTAACATCCAAGTACAAAATCTGAACTGGGTTTAGACTAACGCTCTGAGATTGGTCCAGTGCTTGGACCAATAGCTATAGTCAGACGTAGGAACCAGGTAGGAGGTAATCCTGTTTTCTTTCATATTTGGATCTAAGTGGTAGCATCACTTTTTAGCTTCCTGCAAATTCCTTTGATCATTGGACTTCAGATAGGTTCATGTTTGTTGGATTCCCTTCATTGTCTGTTCCATTCCTAGCTGGATCAAAATGGAAGATTCAGAAACCTGGACCAACTCACTTCTCTGTACCTAGTTAAGTTGGATCCTTTCCCCTGAAGTGATTTTTTTTTTCCATGTTCACTGCTCACAGATGAATAACTCATGGACACAAACCTTGTTTCAACCCATAGGTCTGTCTGGTCCTTTCCATTATGGTCTATTTTTCTGTGTACTCACTCCAATTGGGATAAATGATAACTTTCCAGAAAATTTGTCAGATACATTAACGACTTCTATCATGCAATCTAGCACTAGAAATTCACCACATAGAAAGAATAAAATATTCAGCACATTTCATCATGCCTATTGGTTTCCCCATCGTGCCATTTTATCCTAAAGCACCCTTAAAAAAATTTATAGTCATGTGAAATACTTCCTTGTCCCAGCAAACAAAAAGCCTAAATGACTTACTACATAGTGTTTTATCAAACTTACTACATAGTGTTTTATCAAGCTAATTTCTTTAGTCTCCTGAAGATACAGCACTAGTTTTTAATTATAGCCTTAATATAATTCCCACAATATGCTCATTTCAAGATATATTAAATGTCTGGCTGACTGTTCGTGGTTATACCATTAAAGATACTATCCTTAGTTGTATCTTCCTAAAATCAAAGAAGCTAAATACTTCCAAAAAGTGAATGTTGACCAAGTTCTCTATTATCTGGGCATACACATGTGTTAGAGAAAGCAAAAAGTAGCCACTAAACTAATCACTGGGAATAGAAGACTGCTTATCTCTTGTGTGTCAAAATAACTATCATTTCAGTCACATGTCAATTTGAATTTCCAAGACAAGTAATAAGACACCTCACTTTTCTTACTGTTTTTCAAGATAAACATCTGAGAACTAGCAGGAAAACTGTCTCATACATTCATTTGATTTTATGTTTTCTATCATGCCAATTGGCATTCATCCATGAAGCAAACACCAGATGCCTAATACATATAAGGACAATGCTAAACACCAGTTTTCATATTCAAATAGCAGATCTTGAACCCTGAAAACCAATATTCTATTTCACCAGTAAAACAGAAATGCCAAGAGAAATTTTCTTCCCTCAGAGTTTGGTGATAGAGCTACACTTACCTTCCCTATAGCTACTCTGAGGAACATAACACATATCAGTGTCATCGTGACTCAGATTCACACAGCAAATCTCACACATGAAAATTGTAAGACACAGATTCAAACAATAATCCTTTAAAAATTAAGCACGAGTGAGCCAAATAAAAGTTCAGATCAATTTGTCTGCATTCTCATTTGTTATTCCTAATTCCTTAATGAGGCGTTTTTGATTTGATTACGGAAACCTTAATTAATTGTATAGAAAATGCTCAGAGATGATTGAGGAATATAATAGAGGAATAAACTTTGTTTTGCCTCCTTGGAACTATTAAAATAAAAAGCAGCCATTTAGGATATTATCCTCTGATATAGCCAAGAAGAGGTCCCCAAGAGGTAGGTTTAGGGCATTCTCAGGGATTTCTTTCTGTGATTTACCGGGCGGGGTCGGGGTATCACACAGAATCTGACTTCTTTAGTTTTCTCTCTTTGGTCCAATTGCTACACATCTGTTAAATTTGGGGTTCTGTTCAGGTAAAAGTTTTACTAGGGAAAGGCTGAAGGAAAGGACTAAAATAAGGACTGAGATGACGAATATAAGTTTTTCTTTTGCAATGACCACAAATAATAAAGAGGATATTTTAAAGGTTAATAATTAAAGGCAACTCCACCCCCTTCCCCTTTGGCAGACGAAGAAAATAGGCAGTGAGATGGTGTAGCCTGCAATACTGTGGTTCTGAAGGAATGAGTGCTAACGTGGCCTCCTCCCTCTTGGAACCAAACCTATATCATTTGGAAAACCTTTATTCATTATGCAGAAGCTAAGAGACACACAATATTCCAGCTGGTTTCAGAAACTAATGTTAACAGCCACGTCACCTTTTCTCACTCCCTTCGTCTTTCTCTTTTTCTCTTTATTTTTCTCTCTCTTCTCTTGCTTATTCCTTTCTTTCCCCTTCCTTCCTTCCAAGTAAGTGAATTTCCAATTTCCTCTGTTATTCTTAGTTCCCATAGCTTGTTCTTGGAAAACTTTTTTTTTTTTTAAATGAGAGCAACCAAACCTTATTGAAGACATTCAAGAATTGGGCTTTTTCCTCCCAATCAACTTGCTTTGGTGCAGTTAAGATGAAAGAAAATAATTCCTCTTCGTTGGGCTGTTACTACTATTCTAGAAGGTCTGACCTTTGCAGTAATAACCAGGAGACATGGAGTAGAGAGGCAGTATCCCGCTCCTGGGAAACACGAACTGCCAAGAATAAGGAAACTTTCTATAGCCAACTGAGATCAAATTCCTCAAGCTTCTGTGTGGAACCCTATGCCCAATTGGAGGAAGAGGTCAAGAATGTGACCTGGAATGATTGGCCAGAAATAAGAAGGAACTCTATCATTTCAAGATTATGTGTTTGTGTGTATTGAAGATAAATAACTTTCATAAGGATAAAGAAATTTAAAAAAGAGATAAAGTTAAATTCTAGCTAAAGGAAAAAGCATACAAAATCCTGGGATTTATAACTGAAAGTGTTTATCAGACTCTACAACTATTTATGAGCTTTTAGTCTTCTTAAAAACCTCCCTAGTAATAAAGAGAAAAACATTATGAGTGTCGAGTTTCTCTAGCACAGCTGATGCTGGTCTGCCTGTCTGGAAGCACCAACAGTGGTGACATACGATTTCAATTTCAATTAGGTTCACAGTTCCACAAAAATATGCTCTCTACAAAATGGAAAAAGAACTAGAATAAGTACCAATGTCACTAAAGATCCTTTGGTTTATCCTTAGGCATTTTAGTGCATTGTTCCTGATAGACTCCCAATAACAAGACAGTCACATCCCCAAAGTCTCAACAAGGCCTAACTTGGAACAATACTGACTGATGAATGAATGAATGAATAACATTAGTCACATGATCCAATAGGAAATCAGATGTTGAATGGTCGTATTCTGGAGAATCTGTGCTTTCATTTTCTAGGTTCCCAGGCTTTGCCCTGTGGAGAATGGTCATCTCAATCTTATTTGCTTTGTATTCTCAAAGGAATTTGGTGTAAATTTGTTAGATAACGCCTCAAAAACATTTGAAAACAACAGAAACATACATTTCAAAGCACCATGACTCTGAATAACAAAATTAAATCAGAATACTTTTATGCCTCTCAGCTGCCACTTTCATGAAGAATAAAACCAGAAAACGTCATTTTTATACAATCATTCTGGTTAATTACATAATCACACCCTAGATTCCATAAGTAGTTACATACCTAGAAGTTACTGCTTACAAAATATTATTTGCTTCAATACTATACAGAAATAGTCTTTAAGTACTGATTAAAATTTTAGTTTAATAATTATGTACAAGTAGAGCTCAAAAAGAAAAAATGACTTGTTAACTTGATAATTTAAGCTGGCTGTTATTCACCAGTATTCTTTGTGAAGGAAAACAGAAAACTCATCTTTCTCAGAACTGAAAGCACTAAGCACATTAGACTGGAAAAGAGTCTTCCCTGCAAAAACCTTTTGAATATTTACATTAAAATATTCAGATATCTATGATTTTCTGATCATTATAGTCATACATAATAAAACTCTCAATTCTAACAGGAATCTTTCAAACACATGGGAATGAAGTAACTGCTGAGTGTATGCATTCTACTTTGTCTTTTTGCATAACCATCTAACACTGAAAATAAATGCACAGGTATGTTTCTTAGAGTCACACTTATTCTGAACTCTGAGGTCTCTGTGGTATGAAAGCGTATGAACAGAACTATAATAAGAAATATCTACAATCATACTCACTGGGAATGGTGCCATGCTACCCAAAGCCAAGGGAGTTTGTCTCTAGTCATCAACTCGCATATGAATATTTTATTAGACCAGTTGAAGAGTCAATCACAACTATGAGGGAAAAAATGTCTGATTTTCCTCCTCTAAAGGAAGAATTCCTAATCTCTAAAGGAACTTGGAGATCATCTAGTACAGTATCCTTATTTTATGGATGAGGAAACCAAGACCCAGAGAATTCTATTTCCTTTTTTAAGGCTTCCCTACTCTTCAGTTAGTCAAAGTGACCTGGGGCAAGCAAAAACAAACATACTTTTAAATTAGACTTATTTCAGAAATGCAACATTTGCCTTAGTAAACATTTCATGCTATATTTAATACTTCGTACAGGAGCTGAGTTTGGGGAAAATGTGACCTGTATCTCTTTCACTGATAATAGACTTTCAATATCAAGTCTAACTACTCAGTTTGGTAGGTTCAAATTGGTCTCATAGAATTTTTAAAATATTAGAGCCCAAAGGTCTTTATGGAAAATTTTGTTGATATCCCTAAATGTATAATAAGGAAGTTGAAACCTAGAGAAGATAAACAAACTATCCAAAACACAAATAGAACTCGTGAATGTGAACATAAGATATGCTGTTTCCACTCTAGAGGCACAGACGGTAATTTTTCAAAAGGGCATCAGGGAAGCCCTCATTAAGATGACAACATTTGAAGAAAGACTGGAAGGAGGAAAGAGACTGAACCATGTGTGTATCGAGTTTTTCAGGCAGAGTCATTTTCCAGGAACAGAAAGGAGGCCAGTATGGCTAGAGCTGCATGAACCAGGTAGAGATTTGTTGGAGACAAAGTCAGAGAGGTAATGGAAGGCCAGATCATGTAGAGCCTTGGTAGCCATTGTAAGGATCGTGGCATTTACTCTGACTGAAATGGAGAGCTACTTGAGGTTTTGGATCAGAGGAGTGGTATAATATACCTTTATTTTTAAAGGAACGGTCTTGTCGCTATGCTCAGAATAGACTGCAGGAGGGCAAATTTTGAAGCAGAGATTACTCAGAGGCTCTTGTAGTAAATCCAGGCAAGGAATAATGGAGGGTCGGACCCGACCAGTAGAATGAAGTGGTAAAAAGTAGTCAGATTCTGTGTACATTCTGAAACTCCATGGATTGAGACTAGGGAAAGGGAAGAGTCAAGAGTAACTTCCAGGGTTTTGACCTGGGCAACTGGAAGGGGGATGTTTTCATTAACTGGGATAATGAAGGCTATGAGGGGAATAAGAATGGATCTAGAACTAGAAATGCCATTTGACCCAGCAATCCCATTACTAGGTATATACCCAAAGGATTATAAATCATGCTACTATAAAAACACATGCACATGTATGTTTATCGTGGCACTATTCACAATAGCAAAGACTTGGAACCAACCCAAATGTCCATCAATGACAGATTGGATTAAGAAAATGTGGCACATATGCACCATGGAATACTTTGCAGCCATAAAAAAGGATGAGCTCATGTCCTTTGTAGCGACATGGATGAAGCTGGAAGTCATCATTTTCAGCAAATTATTGCAAGGAGAGAAAACCAAACACTGCATGTTCTTACTCATAGATGGGAACTGAACAATGAGATCACTTGGACACAGAGTGGGGAACATCACACACCAGGGCCTGTTGTGGGGTGGGGGGATGGAGGAGGGATAGCATTAGGAGAAATACCTAATGTAAATGATGAGTTAATGGGTGCAGCAAACCAACATGGCACACGTATACATATGTAACAAACCTGCACATGTGCACATGTACCCTAGAACTTAAAGTATAATTTTAAAATAAATAAATAAAAAGAAAATGTGGCACATGTATATCATGGAATGCTATGCAGCCATAAAAAAGGATGAGTTCATGTCCTTTGCAGGGACATGGATGAAGCTGGAAACCATCATTCTCAGCAAATTAACACAGGAATGGAAAACCAAACACTGCATGTTCTCACTCATAAGTGAGAGTTGAACAATAAGAACACAGGAATAAGGAAGGGGAACATCACCCACTAGGGTCTATTAGGGGGTGGGAGCTAGGGGAGGGATAGCATTAGGAGAAATACTCAATGTAGATGATGGGTTGATGGGTGCAGCAAACCGCCATGGCATGTGTATACCTATGTAATAAACCTGCATGTTCTGCACATGTATCCCAGAACTTAAAGTATAATAATAATAATAATAATAAAGAACAAGATCGGCCGGGCGCGGTGGCTCAAGCCTGTAATCCCAGCACTTTGGGAGGCCGAGACGGGCGGATCAAGAGGTCAGGAGATCGAGACCATCCTGGTTAACACGGTGAAACCCCGTCTCTACTAAAAAATACAAAAAACTAGCCGGCCGAGGTGGCGGGCGCCTGTAGTCCCAGCTACTCGAGAGGCTGAGGCAGGAGAATGGCGTGAACCCGGGAGGCGGAGCTTGCAGTGAGCTGAGATCCGGCCACTGCACTCCAGCCTGGGTGACAGCACGAGACTCCGTCTCAAAAAAAAAAAAAAAAAAAAAAAAAAAAAAAAAAAAAAGAACAAGATCATGTCCTTTCCAGGGACATAGATGGGAAAAAAAAAAAAAAAAAAGAAGAAGAATAGAGGTGAGGAAGGCCAGGAACTCAGTTTTGGATGTCTGAAGTTTGAGCTGTCTATTGCTGTATTATGCAGTTTTTACATTGCTATAAAGAAATACCTGAGGCTGGGTAAGTTATGAAGAAAAGAGGTTTGATTTGATCACAGTTCTGCAGACTGTACAGGAAGCATGGCACCAGGCACCTGCCCAGCTTCCGATGAGGCCTTCGGAAGTTTACAATCATGGCGGAAGGCAAAGGGAGAGCTGGCACATCAGACGGCAAAATCAGGAGCAAGGTGCAGGGAGGTGCCACATATTTTTAAACAACCACATCTCTCGGGAACTCACTCACTATCACAAGAACGGCACCAAGTGGATGGTGCTAAACCATTCACGAGAAATCCACCCCCATAATCCAACTACCTCCCAAGAGGCCCCTCCTACAATACTAAAGATTACAATTCAACATGAGATCTGGGCAGGGACAAATACACAAACTTTATCAATTACTATACATAAAGTAGATAGGTCAAGTGTACAAGTCTGGAGTACAGGAGAAAGTCCAAGTTAGATATGCAAATTTGGGAATTGTCCATTATATTTGGCACAAGTGGTATTTGAATCGCTTTTCTTAAGCTAAAGAAATACAAAAGCAACATGCAATACATGAATTATGTTTAACTGTACTTCAGTGTCCACTTAAGAAAAGAGTTAACAAAAATATCATGAAATAATAAATCAACCTTTATTAAATTTTAGATTCACTTTGTGCTGGGTTTCTTTGGGATTCTAAATATTAGCAAATATTTTTTTTTTCTGGATGAAAATAACAATCAGTCTACAAGGTATCATTGGGTTGTCTCCTTATTCTTTAAACAATTTCTTTGTGCATATGCATTAGATTGGCTTTTACTATTATAGTCATTATATCAAAGATGACCCCATTCTGAATACTTACATGAAATGATGTTTTAATTTGACAACTAATTATAGTTTTCTTCACATCTCACGATCTGAGAAAATCAAGAGACCCAGTCTGGGATATGCAGAGAGACATGAGACCCTGACTGCCTCGCCAACCGTTAACAAGGTTTGATTTACTATACGTAACATCTTGCCTTTTTCCCAAGACAGCTATTCAGAAAATACACAAAAGATGTATTTTGTAAGTATATAATACCCAGTAACAAACAATTTAAAGATCAATCAATTAATCATCAAATTTTCCCTATTAGGTATTTTGGGCTATATCTCTATGGTAAAGTCACTAATGAAAGTCACATACACTGCTGTTTAATTTCCCTTGAGAGAATACATATCAAATTTAATTAGCCCCCTTTAAGTATATTTAAATCTCTTACATCTAGAATATTTTAAATAAAAGTTCCCACTTAGGCTTACAAATTCCCCACTTAAAAAAAAAAAAAGAAAAGAAAAAGAAGTGGGTCCAAGGAATACATATTCCTGGAAGGAACATCCCTGTGATGATTTTATTTTAAACTGAGTAAATAAAGAATAAGTAGGATGGTGTTGAAGAAGACACTTAGCATCCAAAGAATCTTTGGGAAAGAACTGAAGTAAGTTAGTTCCACCGCTAGACATCTAAGAGTAAATTATTGTGCTAAGACAGGATTGACTTACTCGGTTTTCTCTGCAAATTCCTTCCTCCCCAGCAAAACATACCTAGGATATAGTTAAAGAGATGGGAGGTTGTAAAACAATACTAGAGGCAACACAAGTGGAGGCAGCTGTTGGCTTTATTTTATTTTAGCAGCATAGAAAGGTAACTAAAAACAGAAAGACATATGGAAGTGGGAAAAAAACAAAATTTACAAAGGCATAAGCCATTCAAATGAACAAAAACACACACTAACAATCCAAACACTGTATGCAGAGACCATGATCAGTGAATAAACAATCTGTACATGACATGTGTTCCCCTTTTCTATTTTTACTGTAAAAGACTCAACTGTCATGTCATTCAGTCAACAAATATTTCTAAGCTCCTCCTCCAACCCTGCACGATGCTAGGCATTGAGAACACAATGGGGAACAAGCTCATGAAGTTTTCAGTTGAATAGGAAAGATGCATAATAAACCAGGCAAGTGAGGCAGGATGAATGCTTGTAAAGGGGAACCTCAGACATCTCTGCTTTCTGTCACTCTCTTACTATCACCACCTATCACAAATGGTTCTTTTGCTAGTGTCTGCCATTCTCCCTCAACTCTGCAGTTGCCACTTGATCATCTAAATGAGTTCAGAATTCTACTGTGCGGGAAGGAAAAGGTAAATTTTTCATTTAGTGGTTTATCATTGCCATGAGTTCTCATACAAATCCTTAAATTCATTAAATTCATTCCATGTGTACCTATCTCTTCCTAGTTACAAGCCAAGGAAAGCCCAGAAATAACAAGCCATGTTCTTTGCTCTTATGAAGCTGACCCTCCTAAGAAAAGACAGATATGAACATGAGTCATTCTCACACATATCCATATGATAAAACATCCAAAGTCATGTATAAAGAGCATTGTTTTGAGAGGCCAAGGCTAAGGAGGGAAACAGTCAACACAAATCAAAAGACTACCAAATGAATTAATTATATCTGAGATGGAACATAAACAATGCTTAGAATTTCAACAGGCAGAAAAAAAAAATAAAGGACAATCCAGTCTGTAGAGAAAAAGATAGCCAAACTCACAAATATGGAAAAGTAGGGTGAGATGAAGAGACAACAAATGGTCGAGAATAACTGGAGCATGGAAGGAACACTTTACTTTGTCCGTGTTGTGTTTGCGTTCACTTGTGTGTCAGCGAGTGCTTTTTGTGCATTTCTTGCATACGGACACCCCATTCCTTACCCAAAAGTATTTCAGTTGTGAAGTGCCAGCCTTGGACTTAGAAAACCTAAGATCCAATCCCAGTGACTGTGTGATCATGAGTAAGTCATGTTATCTTTCTGATTTCCTCTTCTTTCTGTAAAGAAGACAATCATATCTTACAGAAGAGTCCGAGTGTGCAATAAGATAATGCCTTTGGAAATATACCACACAGTAAAGGCTGTGGAAATGCTTACAATCTTTCCTGGGACTTAATAGGTGCTCACGAAAGGTTTTGTTGTTTCCTAAGTCAGTACAACTACAGCCACAAATCTTTATTTAATTTCAAGTTACCAGTTTCACTTGACAGTATCATCAGAGATCACTCTGTCACAGCAAAATAGAACCCACCATTATTCTTCTAAACAGATTTAGTCTTCACAAAGGAATGGCAGAGATATCAACATCATCTATAATGCTTAACCATATTTTAATTTTTGGCTTGAGATTTCTGTTAAGGAAAGATGCTGTATCACTTTTATTAAAAAAATCACAGCATCTAACATAGCTGTTATCGCTTTCTACAGGAATATTACAGTTTATGAAAGTTCAGGCTAGCACTATAAATTCTTAAAATTAAGAAGGCTAAAAAGAAAGTGCAGAGAGGATAAAGGAATAGTTAAGAGGTGATGCAATTTCATTTCCTCTCCGTGTCTGGAGGACAACTCCCGGAAAATACACAAGAATTTCAAGAATTGAAATAAGAGATTTACTGTTTTAAATTCATATATAAACATAAACTTAAAATATAGATTTAATAAAGACTCTATTACTTAAATCTCCAATTAAAATGTTTGGGGTTTTATTTTTGCCGAGAGTGCCATTTTAGTATATAAAACATCAGAAATACACAACCACTCTAAGTGTTACATAATAGAATGTTTCTGTGAACTTCTATTATTGCTAAGTGTAAACCAATCTTTTTTGAAACTCAAATTCAAATTGCATTTCAATTTCATGTAATTCTAGTGCTCCCTTCCTTCCACAGTGGCAAGCATACATTATTAAAATGTATTTAATTGTTTAAATTGAGTATTCCATTGAAAAGAAAGGCCTAAATCTTGAAATAGACAGTATTTCGTGTGTATAGTGCTATCGAAAAAACTGAACTAATACTACTTGGTATGAGCAAATAAAAGAATCACCTTCAAAACTGACTTGGCTCCTCAAGTATGATGTAAAGACAACCCTTGTCACTGGACTTGTGGTGAAATCTGATATGATGTCTGATAAATCCAGGTGGAGTCTATGGTGTTTGCACATTAGGTAGAAGGCAGTAAGATGTCATAGAAAAAGCAGTGGTTTGGAAGATGGAGAATCCCTGCCCTCTTCTCAGTTCATATGAAATCGAGTCAGTCATAGAACTTTTCAGGACCTTGTTTTCCTCATTGACAAAATGAAAGGCTGGCTCTGGACAGGGTTCTAAAACACACATGCACAAAGAAAAAAAAAATATTCTAAACATCATTTACTTTCCAGTTACAAATAGGAGGAGCCCCACAGCAAATTCCCACAGAAAGTTCCAGAAACAAAATTAGAAAAAAATCACATCATTAGAACTACAAATCCTCTTTCCCTCATCTTTTCTCTCCTCTGCACCCAGGAATTTGTATGGGGATGGCAGGGAGGGAGGATAGAATGGAGGTGAATTGTTGGAGTGAGGCTCTGAGAGGATCCTGAAATATTTTAGAAAGGAGTAAAGCTATTTGGTTTGCTTCCTGTTTGGTTCCAAGTATGTCTCCAATAGTCAGCCTTTGATGTCTCACTCTGTAGCAGCTGTGTCAGATGGGAGCATGTCTCTCTCTTAGATTGAATACAGTTCTTAAATTGTCTCCACGGTGAGTTTTTCCCGCCTTCATAATTCTCTGAACACTTAGTATATACTGACATCATTATAGGATATTTTTAACGTATAAATGTTTCTTCTCAGATGGATTGTAATTCACATTTTGAGAAATACAACACATTATATACTCTTTGGTTTTGCATTTGGGACCCATCTAAAACCTTAGTTCATAGAGCAAAGCTTTTCTTGCATGTCTTTAATAAGTATTTGCTTATTAATTAATAAATTAGTATTGTAGGAGGTTCTATAATAGTTCCCAGTGGGAGTGACTTCCCACCTACTGATACCCATGCCCTTGTGTTATCCCCTCTCCTCAACTGTGGACTGGATTTAGTGACTGGAGTCTAATGAACAGTATACAGGAAAAGTGATGGGATATCACTCCCAGATTAGGTTACAAAAAATGTGACTTCCATCTTCTTTGACAACAATCACTCTTTCTCAGAGCCCTTAATCTAGGGGAAGCAAATGATTATGTTGTGAGTACCCCTGTGGAGAAGCCCACATGCAAGAAACTGATGTCACCAGCCAACAGCCATCAGGAGTGTGCCAACAACCACATGAGTAACTCTGGAAATGGATCCTCCGCAGGTAAAGCCTTGAAGTGACTAGAGCGCTAGGCAACACTTCGATTGCTATACTGTGAGAGACTCTGAGCCAGAGGAACCAGAGGAGCCACATTCAGATTTATGACTCACAGAAACTGCGATTAGAAATGTTTATTGTTTTAAATCTCCAAATTTTGGGACGAGTTGTTACACAGCAATAGATAACTGCAAAGCAGATGAGAATCTCCAAAAACATTTAGAAATGTAGCATCCAAGGATGTATAAGCTTCTTGTACTGATTTGCCTTGAAGGAATATTGAGGAAAAATCCCTCTCCCTAATCTTCCTTACTGTCTACACACATATAAACCTTCAATTAAAATGGGCCACAAAACTGTTCCTGCACTTGTCAGAATTTTTTGTTGGTTCATAACCATATTCATGCTGTTAAAAGATCAATCTTTGAATCAGTTTAAAAATCTTTTGCAAAGCAAACAAAACAAAAGGGTAAAGACACAAGCCACCTCATGGGAGAAAATATTTGCAAATTATATATTTGAAAATGGGTTAATATCCAGAACATATAAGGAACTTAAATAACAGCAGAAAAAAAATAAAATGGACAAAAGACTTTATTAGACGTTTCTCTAAAGAAGACATACAAATTACCAACAGGTACCTAAAGAAAGTATCAACCTTATTAACCATCAGGAAAATGCAAATGCAAACCAAAATGAGTTACTATCTCACTCAAATTAGAATGGCTATTATCAAAAAGAAGAAAGAAAACAAGTGTTGATGAAGATATGGGGAAAAGGGAAGCCTTACACACTGCTAGTGGGAATGTAAATTAGAACAGCTAATATGGAAAACAGTCTGAAGTTTCCTCAAATAACCAGAACTATAGCTAGCTTATGATCCAGCAATCCCACTACTGGGTATATATCTAAAGGCAATGAAATCAGTACATCAAAGAGATACTCGCATTCTGATGTTTACTGCAGCACCATCCACAATAGCCAAGACTTGGAATCAACCTAAATGCCCGACAACAGATAAATAAAGAAAATGTGGTATATCTACACAATGGGATACTATACATCCATAAAAAAAGAATAAAATAATGTTATTTGAAACAAAATGGACAAACCTGAAGGAGATATATTAAGTAAACTAGGCCAGGAAGAGCAAAATGAATACCACATGATCTTACTCATATGTGGAATCTAAAAAAGGGTTGATCTCATAGAAGTAGAGAGTACAATAGTGATTACAAGAGTCTAGGGAGTGGGTGGAGAGGGGAGGATTGGGAGAGATTGGTCAATGGATACAAAGTTGTGATTAGATAGGAAGAATAAGTTCTGTTGTTCCGTTGCACAGTAGGGTGATAACAGTTAACAGTAGGGTGTTGTGTATTACAAAGTTGCTGGAGCAGGGGAGGTGCTGGGTGTTCTTATTATGCAGAGATGGTAGATGCATGAGGTGATGGATATGCTAACTACCTGATTTGAACCCTACAATGTATAGATGTATCAAAACATCAAATTGTATCCCATAGATATGAATAATTATAATGTGCCAATTACATTTCTTTAAAAGAAAGATCAATCCTTGAAGTAAGAAGCAAACAAGAATGGAGAGGTTCACATATAATCTTCACTAATGAAATAATTAAAGATATAGTTCATCCACAGGCACAGTCCATTATGACCCGGATGAAGAGGCTAAATGGCTGTGGCTTCAACTATCCTCACAACCAGTCAGGAACTGAGTGCTTGTGTCCAGAATTCTCTTCTCAGCACTGGTTAGAGGAGACAGATGCGATAATGCGAAATGTATCTCACCTCAATTCAATGATTCAGTCTGGACATGTAGAGACATGAAGCTTTACACTAATTCCTCCACTTTGAGTTAAGCCTCTAAGTCCAGAGAGAGGAAAACATCAGGCTTGCTAGCAGTTAGCCCGTGGAAAAAGAAGAGCATATTTGGGAGGAACCATGAAAACTCAAAACCTTTAAATACTTTTTGGGAAAAGAAAAAGAAAAAATAAAAAGAGCATCTGGGATTTTCATTAAGGCCAACATTTTCAGAAGGCTGGCCATTCTCTGCAGAGATTCTGCTACTATATGCCAAAGGATTCTTTGTTGTCATTGCAGGGGAGGGTGTGTTTATTTTAAAGCTTTCTCAACTCACTGCTTGTACCTCACCCATCTGGGGCACTTTCTCATGCCTATGTGCAATATTGTGGAAGTAGTATGTCCAAGTTTCACCACCTTGAAACAAAAAAGCCCTACCCCAAAGTATGGCAACCACGACTTCCTGCTTTCCTAAATGAGCAGGAAGTCCCTGTTTCTCCAAAGTTCCACAACCCAGGTGTGTATAAAAGCCCCAGAAGTAAGAGTCAGGTGCCCTTGGTGCTGGCTGGCTCCTAGAAATCCACACAAGCTGTGTGTGCTAAAAGCTAGTGCAGCTGAAGATTAGCACAACAGGACCAGGCCTTTATGTAGAGATCCACAGCTCAGGGTTTAATGGGCAGAGACTCAAAGAGCATCTTTCTTAGAGGCACAGTTAAAAATGAGCAGTAATAACAGAGGTACTACGCAAAGGTCACAGCCCTAGAGAGATATCTCTTTTGCTCTCACCCTTCTCTCTTGATTCTTCTTCTCCTTTCCTCCCAACCTATATCTAATCTAATTCAGAGTTTATCCTCAATGCAGCCACTTCTCACCATCCCCACTGTGACCACCTATACCCACATGAATGGCTCCTTTTTCTTTTCTTGCTTAAACTAACGCAAGTTCTCCACCCCTGCCACCATCAGTTACAGTGTCAATGATTGTTCAGAAATATAAATCTCACCTGCTGATAGTTTCCAGACTTGCATGGCTCTTTAGGATCCATTATTTACTCACCTCTCCAGCGCTGTCTCCTGCTACATTCTCCTTGTTCTCTCTGCTCTCTGCTCTCATGATGCCAATCTCCTTCCCTCCTCAGGCTTTGCACTGCTTCCTCCGTGGGGCCCACTTTTACCCACATGCCCATGTCCCTCTTGCTCTGACTTCATTTCGTTTTCTGCTCAATATACTTCCCTCAGAAAGGCTTCCCTGGCCACTCTCTCTCAGATGAACCCCCCATACTCACAGACTCACTCGCACCCTACCTCCTTACCCTACTTTGTTGGTTTTTTTTTTCTTCATGGCAATTATCTCTACTCGAAATGATATTTTATATGTATTCATTTCTAGAAAATAAGCTCCATGTGGGCAAACATTTTGCCTGACTTTTTACTTTTATATCCCAAGTAATGAGAGAAGTGTCTGGCATATAGTCGATCCTTGATAAAGAGCCTTGACTAAATGAAGTACTGAACAACACTCCAGGGGAGCTGCGCAACCTGATGGTCTCACTGACATATATTTCCAACAGAAACATTTGCCGCTGCTGATCCCTGTGTCTCAGTTGTTACCATTTCTAACTTGGAGACTTACTGATTTAAAAAAAAAAAAAAAATGCCGCAGGTGGGCCATCTACTCTGTGCTCAAACCCCCTAACCTATAACCACCCACAACAGAGAGGCAGGGCTCTGCCAATTCGTCACAGGCATGGTATTCCCCTCAGTGTGGAGGTGGTGGAATCTTCCTTTGATATTAGGCTCACTCAAGAATGCTTCATGCCGAACCTGGCCTTGATAGTTTTAATATAGCTCTTCAAATTCACTCACATGGCCACTTTTCTCGGAGCTAAGGCTGCTACCAAGAGAGGGGCCAGGATGGACTCTGGTATCAATTGCCATGAGGAACCAGTAGCAACTCTTCAACTTTTCGCTTCAACCCTTGACTCTCAGTACTGAACACACCTGATATACACCCTTCTTCCCAAACTTTGTTCATTCAATTCTCACAAGAAACTCAATCTTTAAAGTGAACAGTTTGGAGCCTGATCATGTTTCTCCTGGGAGCCATGCCTGCTTTTTATTTAAACCTGTGGCATCAAATAACTCCACTGAGTGGTTTCCTAGCCCCATATATCACTGGATATGAATATTTTAAAATTAAGTGACATGCACCTACACAACCCCAGCAAAAGACTTAAGTTAAAAAAAGTTTTATTACCCATGGAAAAAACAGGACACTTTAAAAAAGCGTGACATTACCAAATGTTCCAGATTGAAGGCCCACTTCATAATCGTTTCTTTGCTAAAACAAGGGGGATATAAAGACAAACAAATTATCTAGTTTGCCCTCCATGAGCTGACCCTATAGTCAGAGAGACCGATATTGTGATATAAGTGCAAACCCAAGTATGAGTTAGATAAAAATTGCACCCCTGAGCAAGGGGAGGGAGAACCGTACAGAGGGGATAGTTAAGCTGAGTCTAAGAGTGGTAGGAGGCTGCATGGTGGACAGGAGTGGAAAGGGCATTTCCAACAGAAGGAACAGCCTGAGTAATGGCCTCAAGGGTCTGACTCCAGCTTCACCTTCCAACACAGCTCGCTCAACCACTTCTGCTCTAACTGCGATGAACTGCACACTGTTCTCTGAATATGAATTGCATGCTCTTTCTCACCTTTGAAAATGGTGTTCTCTCTGCCTGAAGCAGTTTTTCCTTGCCCTCAACTCCTAAGCATCGGTGGAAGCTGAACAGCACTTCTCAACCTTCAGGTCTTAACTTGGATATAACATGTCTTCTTTGACCTCTTCAAGTCCAAGTTAGGTATTACTTCTACATCCCCTGAGACCATGCCATAACTTCCCTACTGTAGCGCTTAATACACTCTAGTCTAACCTCTGTGGATTTACTCCATAGTTTCCTGCAGATTACACATTCCAGGGGGACAAGACTATATCTATCTTGATTATCACTGTATCCCCAAGGTCTGGCAGAGGGCCTGCCAAATAGTTGGCAATGCATGCAGAATGGATCAATTGTTCAAAATTTCCAGGCACAGGATGGGGCTGGAGAAAGGACTGGGATAAGATTAAGATTGAATTTATAGATTAAAACTAAGCCTGAAAGACGACGTGTGCCCTGCTGTGTACATTTGTTATCCTCTCTTCCAGAAGTCATGGAAGTGTTAAACACAAGAGGAGAGTAGCAAGTCAGCAATAAGAAAGCCTGAGATAACAGCAAGGGACTAGGGACTAGAGACAAGACTGATGGCAAGAGATACAGTATTTAAGAAGTTGTAGCTCCAAGACCTGATGATTTATTACAGGGTTAGGTAACAGAGTAGGAAAGAAAGAATGACTCACAAAATTGGTAAAATGGAAGATCTGTGGAGAGTATCTTTATTTTCCTCTTACATGAGAGAAATGAGTAATATAAACAATAGGATGGCCCTGGGTATTCAAGACTAAAATGTATCTGTTTTTCATTACTGTGTGTCTTGATATTGGCAATTCTATAAGCTATGGGGACATGTGCACCCACACAAAATTTGAAGGAACTGCTTCATAATTAAATTAGCAGAGAAATGGATAGAATGCTTTTTTACAAAAATAACACAAAATAAATCATCTTTAAATCTTTAAAAACTGGATAGTAAGTGGAGGTTAAATCACTAAATCTTGACTTAGGAAAATGACAAATTATCTGCCTATTTTTCTCATTACTTCTCACCTCAGATCACAAAGAACTTTCCCAACGTTGCAAACAAAACAACAAAAAGCCAATGTCTTTAAGGAGATGTTTATCTAAGTGGAAACACTGAGGAAACAACACTGTAATAGAGATGGGGAAAGATACACTTGATAAGTGAGAAAAAAAACCTCTGAGGCTGAGAGAGGCAACAGTTTTCAGAAAACACTTTGAAGAG
Organism: Macaca fascicularis; assembly: GCF_037993035.2. NCBI lineage: Eukaryota > Metazoa > Chordata > Mammalia > Primates > Cercopithecidae > Macaca > Macaca fascicularis. Next base: position 127,004,788 of record NC_088377.1, on the reverse strand, counting down.
ATGAGAAAGGACACAAGACAATAACAAAACACTTGCATGGGGGTGGGAGACAGGATTTTGGAAGAAATCAGAAAATGGAGAGTGCTGAGAGAATAATTCTTAAGAAAGACTGCACAAATAGAAGGGGGAAATGGAATCAAACATGTGGTTAGAGAAAAAAATAACAAAGCAGCCCCCCCAAATCTCACCCTGAGCTGGAAAAGACAGAGAGGTTAAAAACAGGATTAGAATACTGTCAGTTCTTTAACTCAGTGATCTAAGTAAGCCTTAGTTTCTTCATCTATAAAGGATTGCATTAGTCAGCTCAGGCTGCCATAACAAAATAGCATAGACTGGGTGACTCTAGAAAAAAATTAATTTCTCACAGTTCTGGAGGCTGAAATTTCAAGATCAAGGTCTGGCAGGATCAATTTCTTGTAAGGGCTCTCTTCCTAGCTTGCAGATGTCCACTTTCTCACTGTGTCCTCATATGATGGAGAGAGGGGGCCCTCTGTGTCTCTTCCTATAGGACCACTAATCGTATTGGATCAGGGCCCTACCCTTAGGACCTCCTTTAACCTTAATGACTTCCATAAAAGCCTTGTTTCCAAATACAACTACATTGGGAAGTAGGGTTTCAACATACAAATGTAGGGGAACATGATTCAGTCCATAGCAAGGTTGTTATAAGAAATATGAGAAATGATGCAAAGTGCATTATGCCTGGCACATAGCAGGTGCTCAATAAATGCTAGCTAATGTTAGCTATAAAATCATCACTGTAATAGGCATCATATCTGAAGTAACTTATACTTTATGTATTTTTAAAGGAATGCTGCAGATGGAAAAGCCACGTGTCGCCTACTGCCCCCCTGAAAACTGCCCAGTTGCTCAGTTAATATGGTTTGGCTGTGTCCCCACCAAATCTCATCTTGAATTGTAGTTATAAAAATCTTTTTGGGTTACTATTATTATTATTATTATTTTACTATTTCACAAGTAGGTAAATCAAAGAGCTTGCCCAAGTTTATGTAACTAATAAATGAAGGTTCGAATTCAACCCATGTGTGACTGCAAACACATCTCTCCTTTATGCCAGAATCATCATCATCCTTAGGTTACAGGGACATGTGAGTATGACTAGGAAAAAATGGGTCAGTAAAACACACTCACACACACACACACACACGTTGGCATTGATTCTTAAATCAAAGTATTTATTTTCTAATGTCATTATAAGTATTTACTCAAATTCTTTAAATCACCTGAAAAATGTCTCTCAATACTGAAAAATTGCTCTACCATTCTAGTCATATGATAACATAATGGGCTTTTTAGTTCAGATTCTAGAGCAGAAGATCTGGGTTGCAAATCAGCATTGCTACTTCTAAACTGTGTGATTTTGGGTAAATTGCTTATCCCCCCCTTAGCATCCATTCTCAAGGGAGCATTGTTGCTCATGTCACAGGGAAATTTTTAAAATTACATAAAACGCAGCCTGCAAAAGCATAGTAAGCTGCCACATTACCACTCAGTGTCTATATTTTAAAAGTGAATGAAAATTTTGCCAACTTCTCTATTTCTGAAGAAGGGTAAGCAAGAGAGACTAAAGATTTTTACAAAGAATTCTAAAGCCTGAGAATTAGGACTCATTGCCATGTAAACTCCAGACATAATCAGAGTTGTTTTCGAGCTTCATTGTTCCAATCTAGTTTATCTCTTTTCTTCCCCAGTTATTTTGATGGGTGTTGCACAAACTATGCAGACTTCAATAACTCACTCTCTAATAATATACTCTGGATAATTGTTAGCTTCATGAAATGCAATTGCCTATACTTTAAGTTATAATTAGAGGAATTACTTAAAGCCTCAAATGGCCTTTGGAAATCTGAAAATGGAAGCTGAATTTATAAACGCTAGGAAAGAATAGGAAATCCCAGAATCCTAAATCACCAGACTCAAATTCATGTGAACTCACTGAGAGATATCCTCTTGCTTTGGTTATAACCACCAGACTTACACTGACATTAACACCAATGCTACAGTTACTAAATGAGAAAACTGAACTCACAGAGATCAGTTTTTTAATGTTCAATATATTTACCAAAGAAAAGTCTTTGTGACTCAGCTGAACAAAGGAAGTGTAGTTTTTAAAACAGACTTGTTGAGTAAGGGACAACTCTAGTCATAAGATGGAAAATTAGCCTCTGTGGCATCTGATTCAATGACAATGGTGAATTTTGCAAATTACATATCTAAGACTTGGTCAGTCTGGGACCATTTGCCTCCATTTCCATCATATTACTGGCTGTTGTTAGAAAGTGACCTGAATGGCCATATATAGAAAGACCCATAAGTTGTCGCTATTATAGACAGTTTGAGCATTGTATCGTTTTCTTCAGAGAACTCAGTAATTTGTCTACCTTTCAATAACTTTGTCAGATGAATTCCATTGCACCAACTATTCTAAAATGAAATTAAGATCATTTCACCCTAAAGTCCTGGTCCAAGCTCTACCTTCTTTTCCATCACTAGTTAAGCTTAATTCTCTACCCAATATATGTATATTAAGATAAACTACTTTTACCCTAACTTTTACGCTTTCTACCTACACATATCATTAAAATGTAAAATATAAGTCTCTAAATACAGAACTAAGCCCCTCCTCCAATGAACAATAGTGTTGGTTCTTCTTTCAAGTAGGTTCAAATTAATACACTAAAAAAATTTTTATGGCCCAAGCAGTGTATTTAGGGTCAGAAAGACTAAGGTGAATTAGCCAGGAACCCTATCCTCAAAGATGTCTACTGAAGACTTACATAATACCTCTACTTTGTGAAATGTAAATGTAAATGGTTCATACTCTTCCCATTTTCCAATCAAGAACTGTATTTACAGCTTTCCCTTATGTTATCTCTGACTACATTACTGCACAGAACATCATTGTTTTGTCTACTTGTTTTGGTACTTTAAAAAAATAAAATTAGAATCAGATTAATAAAGCAGAAGGTGACCTGAGATCATTGATTTCAGACCGTGCTGCGGTCTGAGACTCTCATTTTATAGATGAAGAGAATGAAGTTTTTCAATTCTGATAACATGGAGAATTGAGGAAACATGAATCTGTTCATGTTCAGCCATATAGAAATATATGATAAAACAGGATGAAAAAAAAAGTGTTCAATACATAGTCTGCCTCCAAAGAAAGAAAGAAGAATTCCTGGAGCCAACAGGAGAGAGGAATTTATTGTGGCAGGAATGGTAAGCTCCAAGTAACTCTGCCACAGTTCCTAGGGGTTTGGGACCTCACAACTGGCCAGATCTCTGGCTGCCTCTACTGTCTCAGCCACTGTGGCTTAGGCAATCACCAGCTGCACTGGCCATACAGGTGTGTTGCTACGATTTCCTTCAAGAAAACTGTGCTGGCAACTTAGCTGATTATTAGCTCCAGCTGTCACCTTTGGGATTCATGCTTTCCCTAGCTATCCCTAGCCCATGCCTGAGCATAGCACAGGGTAGTAGAGCTAGCCCATTCCTACCTCACACTGGACTCCTCCAACCAACAACCTTTGGTGGAGGAGTTCTCATCAGCCTAGGGTATATCATCTCAGAACTGTCCTGGGGTCTGAGTTTTCCGATCCAACCCTCCCTTTCCTCTCTTCTTTCACAGGTGTCAAAATTGCATTGACATCTCAAGACTCTCGCTACCACATCCTTCCTTCTTTCTCCTTCAGAAGCGCTTTCCAGAATAAATTTCTTATACATCTAATCTCATCTTTCTATCTGCTCTTCCAAGGACCTAAAGTGACACCCAGTCTGAGCACACCATTGGAGAACTTAGGAAGCTCTACACCAAAGAACTTTCAGACATGTGCACAAGAAGACCTATAAGAAACAATGTCCATTACAGCATGGTTTGAAATAGTAGAAAAGCAGCAACAACCTAAATTTTCAAGCATAGAGAAAGGGAAAATTTGGGGATGTATTTACTTAATGGTACAGTAGATAGATATAAAGAGTAAATAAAACCGTAAGTATCAACCTGGATGCATCTTACCAATATAATATTAAGTGAACAAAAAAGTTGCAAAAATACACAAACAATATGTTTCACAATTTGTTTACATTTCAAAACACAAAAATAGTACTCTAGATAGTTTTTTAATTACAAGAATTTGGGTAGCAAGAACACACACCAACTTCAAGAGAATGGTTATCTCTGGGATAGGAAGGAGAGAAAATAGGATAGGGTGGATTTTAACTTTTTCTGTAACATTTCATCCCTTTTTAAAAAGGATAACAACTGTTGTTAGATTTCATTGGTGGATAGATGAGTGTTTGTTATAGTATTTGTTGTTCTTTTCTATGTGTTTGAAATATTTCCAGATATTTCAAATGAAATAACATAAATATATCTTGAAAGAAAAGAAACTGAGGCCCAAAGAAATGAAATTACATGACCAATTTCACATACTTAGTTCATGGCAGAGCAGCTGGTAGGCTCCTGGACTGGCCCTCTGGCCATCACATTTTGTTGTTATATACTTTTCTAATCCAGAAAACTATGGTCAACGTGTCTTTGGTATCCTTCACAGTGACTGGCACCATTGTGGGTGCAAGAAAGCACTTAAAATGTACTAGAGCAAACTGAACAATTAGCGTTCAACCTTTAATGCAAAATTATTTTATCACTGGAAGTATACCCCAAGAGAAAAAACTTCTTGCTGCAGTTTAACTGCTAAATGTTCAGAAATGTGTGGGCCGTGCACCCAGCAGGACCTAAGTCCTGTGGTCCTAATTCCTGGTCCAGATCTTGTCCAGAAACACCAAAAACTGTGTGTAAGACATGAAGATCAGCCATCTGAAAACTGTGAAAGTGTGCCTGTAGCACATAGATGATTTTGGAGAGCTTACGTTCTTCCTCTGAAGATTCACATCTATAAGAGTCCCACCAGCAGCTGTACTCAGGAACCACTTTGTTTAGAATCTGGAAAATTAAACTGGCTCCACTCTCTACACTCCAATGGTGAGGTAGGCCCCTTCTTCTCCTGAACAGAAAATGAGGGGCGTACTACCCCTCTAGTGGTCCTACAGAGTCCAAATGAAGATACACAGTGCCTGCTCTCAAGAGCTACCTAATATACAATAGAATGCAAGGCCAACAGCAGCCAAAACAAAGCACCCTTATATATTTTAAACCTGAATCATGGGCTAAAACCACAAGCAGAAAAGAATAATCAGTATGTACATTTATTAGGGTCATCTTTATGTATTTCTATTGTGAAGGGCAATTATTTTTCTAACTTTAGTAAAATGTGACACCTTTTTACTAATTTTGATTACATAAGAATTTGAGGTGAATATATCCTTGAGGATAAGCTTTGACTTTTTTATTAGTATATTTTTAAAAGCTGGCAAAGGGCTTGGCACATTATTAATGTTTGTCGATTGAATGAAACGATGAATAAATGAATATAAGCGAAATTAAGACATATTTCTTACTGACAGACACTAATGACTAAAAAAGGCTTCCAACAAATGAGCAGAGTTGACAATTAAAGTGTAAATAGGAATCTAATGAATGTTCTAATTGATCTTCCCTGCTTTAAAATGTAGCCAGAATTTTTTAACCTTGAGTTACAATGCTCAGCAAATTAGGAGACTGTCCTTGTGTGAAAATCTCTCTAATCAATCTAATAGTTTGTCTACTCAACTACAGACTTTAAGACCTCTGCCGAATTAGTGTTTTGTTTTGTTAGTCTTAGCAAGAGTTACGTCTCCATAATAGGTTCACATATGAGGTTTAGCTTGGCACTTTGGACTTCTGTGAAAATAAAAAACATATGTTAAATTAAAAAAAAAAAAAAGTCTTCAAAGGTAATAAAGCTGAGAGGAAAAAGGAAACTCATTCTTTCTTGGTGATTCTACCTACAAGAAAACAATAACAAGATTTTTTAAAAATTGATTATTTCTCTTTAGTTGTGCAGTGGCTTCAAGAAAATGAGTGTTAAGCATTCCTTCAACCCATCAAGAAGTTTGATACCATCTATACAAGGCTTGCTAAGAGGTGGCAAAGCAAAAAAAAAAAAAAATTTATCCTGACCAGACCACTCCCCTCCAGCCTATAAAGGAGAATAGAGGCTGAAAGGGAAATTGACATTTACAAAGTGGATTTTGAAAGGGAGCTGTTAATGAGTGTTGAGTCCCACACAACTCCCATGGGGAGAAGGATTAGGGGTGTCTTCCTTCATTTCAAGCCCAGGGAATGTGGCTTCAATGGAATGGGACCATGTAGAGAGCTCAAGGTGTGCCCCAGGTACTGACAGAGGACAAAAGAATATGGGAAAACTCTAACTGACTAGTAATTCTGATCTGATGGAAGACAAAGAAAAGCTGACATGAAGAAAGGTAGAAACAGAATTTCCTGATGTAAAGAATATGCATAGTTATATGAATTTAACAGAAAAGAATCAACCTTGAGGTCCTCTAAATATTGCCCAAAATAACTTCCTAGAGGCACACAGTAGCCCCAACACAGGAGTGTACCACTAGGAGACTACCATGTAAGTGAGCAACTATAGTGAGGAACTTCCCTGAACATCAAAAGAACTGCAGACTAGGTACCCTAGTGATTCAGGATTGGTGGGTAGAAAGTTTTCAGATAATGCCCCGAAGTTTGCCAGGAGAAAGCGTCAGCTTTAAACAGCTGCCAAGCCCAGAGAGCACATCATCATTAGCTGAGAGACATCAACTAATTTCAATCGTGATCAACTAATGCCTTTGCTTTACTCTTACCTCCCCTCTCTCTCAGCCCCTTCCAATCCCAAAGGGGTCAGAAACTGCAATTAGCAAGCTGGAGGAGGAGGAGGAGGAGGAGGAGGAGGAGGAGGAGGAGGAGGAGGAGGAGGAGGCACAGAAGCAGGAGGTGGAGAGCCTGAGACAGAGCTCATCATGTTTGCTCTCCCTACTTCAGGCCACCACCTCTTGCAGACCTACGTTAAACGAGATGAGAAGCCTCAACTTTGACTTCTACTAAGGTATTACATAGAAGCAGACATTCTGGGGGCCAAAATAAAACTTTCTGGGTGACTAGAAGAGCACAAAGGATCTCTCATTTTCTGAGAGTGGAGTGATCGAAAAAAGCCACTGTGCCATTCCTGGAATTCATTTAAGAACAGAAAAAAATTTGTCCCACTGAGTGGGTTAAAGAAATAGGGGAAAGATTAAAGCTGTCATGTGATTTCATTCCAGGAGACCTGCTTGTTCACTATAATGAGGTTATTTTCCCACATCAAAATAAAACTTCCAGTAAGTTCTATTTTCTAGTCTTGCAGTAGGTATTCCAAGAACAATGAGGGAATGATTACACTTAATTGTTTGATGTCCATGTAGTCCAGTGGAAGAAAATTTTGTCCAGGTTCTCCAGTCCCTACCTGCTGAAGCCGAGTCCCCAACTAACTCATTCAGGCAGGCAAAAAATACTGTTAATTCATTTTGCTGCCCTGAGTTCAGTACCAGCTGATGTTGGGATGGGTTTGCTCTTCACCCCCTGCCCATCATGATTTTTTCCTCATGCCCACTATTAACTGACCAGTTTGTTTTCTGATGGTGTAATGGTAACCTGCTTTCCCACAGAGACCTGGATTCTTTGGCCCACATGCCCTACCATGAGCCAGGGTCACCTTCCCTACAGATTCATCTCTTAGACTCTCAAATGCACATCACCTGACATGAAGTTCTGTCCAGCTCTGTGCTTCCTTTTCTCTGCCCCAATGACCAGATTCAACCTCTTTGTAGCAACACCCACCCACATCAAAACTGGTCATGCCACACCCGTAGGGAGGAATCCCAGGCCTTCCCAGTTCTGCCTTCAACCTCTACCTGTCCCATCACCCTTTGCTGCTGAGATCCCAGTATGCCTTGCAATTGAACCCATAGAAAGTTGGAATGAAAAAAAGAACTAGGAGGGACTCATTTGCAACTATTTCTTGTGATGAAAAATGGTGCAACCATTAAAGGAGAAAGGAGGAAGGAAAAAATTGGAGTCTTAAAAAGTACCCTTCAGTTATCATTTAAGACTAGAAAAGCAGCCACAAAGTGTTCTTAATGTTACTCAATGGTTATCATTTCAAATCAGACTCAGACCAGGAAGATGCAAGGATAATCATGAAATATAAGGCACACCGCTGCTGAGCACCAGTTAGTTCCAAATGTGTTCATTTATTCATTTGCAGTAACAGCCTCGGAAATCAGTGGAGTGGTCTCTAGGAAGTAAAGGAATAAAATAATTTTCCAACTCTCATAGTCAGAGGGCTAATTCAAATTTCAAAAGGAACACTAACTTGCTTAAAGTACCATAAAAATAGAGAGGGGGCGGGGAGAGTGGAAATTCCATCCTGTTTTAATCACTGTCCCCTGCAAGTTTCCTTAATGATTTCCAGCTGCCTCCATTTAGGCTGTTGCTTTGACAGAACTTTCATACAAACTTGGAACATTTAATGTATCCAAAAAAAATTTTTTTTACTTTGCCCTCAACTGCATTCTAACCAAAAGCAGATTTCTCTTGGATTATATAATATGATGAGCTGGAAAGGGGCGGAGTGAGGCAAGGAGTCTGCCTCTGCTTTTTGCAGTCTCCACAAACCATTTCACAAGAGGCACAAAGGAAAACGTGAAAATCCAAGGAGAAGCCCACACCCTTGCAGAAAGCCAAAATATGCTTTCACTTCAACATACTACTGCATTCCGAAGAGAAACTGACTATTCAGAATTAGGCTGCCGCAAAATAAAAACCTCCACATTTTAATATAGTTAAAATTTTAAGAGGGGGAAAGAGAAAGAGAGAGAGTGTGTGTGTAGTAAGTTAGTATGGAAATATTTATAGCCAAACTTGTGCTGACCAACTGGCCTGTGACCCTAAGTCATCCATTTTTCTGCATGGGGAAAGGAGCAGAGAACAATGGAAACATGGATATACAATATCGTAAAAGATTAGATATTAACACTTGAATAAGGAAGTTTATTAAAAATCATGAGCTTGAGGCTTCAAGACCCTTGAAGGTCATAATTTCCTTTCCAACAGGGTTGTATGCTCTTTAAAAGAAAAGAGTAACCATCTCTTAATAATTTTTGTCTTCTCCCACAACCGCTAGCAATAGGATCTTATATACAGAAGGTCTTCAATGAAGGCATGTTAAAGCGAATTAAGAAAAGCTTTCAGAGACTGATGTTAATAAAACAGGGGGATATGTTTAAAAAGAAAATGAAGACTGTTTGCAAGATTAATTGGTAGGCTACATACGGGTGTCAAGCACTGGTTTAACTTACATTGCGTTTCTATCTAGGGAGCTTGGGAAGTTAAATTCTCCCAAGCCATTTGGTGCTGTTACATTAAGGACCTATTTTTAACATATTTTTGAGCTTTAATTCTGAATCTTTCCAAGTTCTCTATATTGTTCTCAAATTCTAGTGCCACAGATTGTACAGAGAAATTCTAATGTGGGCAAACACAGTTAAAAATAAACCAATTCATCAGTTTTTAGCGGCTGAATTTTGCCTATTTGTAGACTCCAATAATTGTACTTGTTTTTTGAACAAATTCATTATTCTTTTGATTCCTTATGACTAATTTCAGCAGAGTGTCACCACAAGCAATCAATTTATTTTCAAAAAAGTGTTATGCAAATGAAAGGAATCAATAATACAGAATGGGAGTATATCTGTATTGAGCTTTCCTTTCTTTTGCCCACTTGTTTTATAAATTGCTACTCCTCATGTTTATTCCAGTATGCCATCTATTAACTATTTAATATATAAAATGTTATTAATAAATATTCCTGTACTGTACTATTCTTTTCTTTCATGGTCCATAGGTCTTATACCTTCTTTATTAGATTACAAATTTCTTAAAGACAGTGCCTAGTCCATTTTTGCATCCTGCTGGCCAGCATCTGGCCCTCTGAAAACATCAAAAATGGTTTGTTGAGTGAATGAGAGAATGCACTGAACCTTGAACTCTGGAAGAAAAGTATAAAATAAATCTTCAAAACTTTTATAAATGAATTCAAAAGCTGTTTCAGATAAACTATTAGTGAGTCCTCAAGTCTAACACTTCTAGAAGGCCCACTAGGGAGGGTCAACATAACCTGGTAAGGGTGTAAACACAGCTGTTGTTCTCTCCTGGATATGCTTACTTTTGATTTATTGCACATGTCCACCTGCAAGGCTTCTCCAAGCACACAGAGTCATAATATCCAAAGTCACCTAGTGACTAGTGAGTCCCTCAGCTCCATTGCTCACTTGGATCAGAAGCTCTCATTTATCTCTCAGGCAGCTCAGAACTGCTCCCAGCCTCAAGGCCCACGAACTCAGACTTTGTCAAATCAAATGGGCAATAATTTACAATATAAGTATCTCTTAAAGAATAGTGAGTTATTTCTCTTCTTTGTCATCTTTTTTCCTCAAAAAATAAAACCCTGGAATTATAATTCCACATGTAGATTTATAGGTTTTCTTCTTAAGAAGGTGTGTCCATTACTATTTCATTGATCACAAGGAAGACGAGGTAGGTAGTTTAAAGGATTTAAATAAATATATCAACACTTGCCCTCAAAAGACTCAGAGTACATGGAATAGTTGCATATGGTGATGAGTTGAAGATTCCAGGAGAAAGGAGGGAAATCAGATAAAACCCAATCTTGAAATTGAAGTAGAAATGTAAAATTGGAAATTTAAAAAATAATCCACAGGGAAAGCCATGCTCCCTGAAGAGTTAAAATGCTAAATCCTGAGATGCTAAATTCTACTCAGGCTTTAAATCAAATCAAGCTACCTTGTACACCCATAATTTATCTCTTTGGTGATGTTTGTTCTTATTTTCAAGTAAAATAATGCATAGGTAAGACTGGACTATGTACAGAGAATGCCATAAATGAAAGGCAGACTGAACCATGCGAGTCTCCAGTGGAAAAGGGTGAGTTATGGTCGTGGTTATTCCACATGAAGAACACTACTAACAACATAGGGTTCCTGGATAAGGCATGCCTTGCAATTAATATTCTCATCAACACAGAATGCCTGTTCCCTTTCATCCTTTCTTAGCAGTATCTGCAAAGGAAGTATTTCAAAACTGTATATACCTGCTGATATAGAGTATGCACTGCCACCCACACAAGGCAGAAAGCAGAAGCAGCTACTGATTTTGAGGTTTCACACGATGATTTTTCTCCGTTACACAATAATAATACCTAACTAATTCTATGTATTTGGGAGCAAACTTTATTTGGTGAAACACTCAATTAGGAATGAAAATTTGTGTTCAAGTCTTGGCTCAATCTCTTACTATATATACATGATTTTGAGTAAAATACTTAAGAGCTCTTGCATTTTTTTCAACAATAAAATAAGTGTTAGTGATACTTGCCTTAATCACCGCCCCATATAGTTGAAAGAATCAAATGAGACGATATAGTTAATGTGCTTTGTAAATTCTAAAGTGTTATGCAAATATAAGATACTAATTAAACACATTCAGTAACATAAATTCCTTTCATAGGAATTTCCCTCTCATCCTATGAGATGAAGAATTGCTTTAAATCTTTCCTATAATAAGAGAGCATAAACAAATGACTATAATGATACAGAAAGAGTTTTCTTGTGACTACAAACCATCTGTACCTACCAAAAACAGCTACTAAAACTACAGAAATAAGCAAATTCTTCCTGGTAGTTCCCTTCTCTTGTTTCATTGAGCTTTGGGGAAATATTTTTTAAGTTATAGTCTATTCCTTTTAACTTGTTTCTGATGCACATATGAAGGATAACTCTCTAGATGCTTACTCTTTCCAGAAAGTATTTACTTAGAGAAAATTAGAATTTAATTTATACTGGATGATCAATATAGACCTTTATGCATGCAATACATCTAATACACTGCAACCAGATTAATTTCCCTAGTCAGTGATTAATTGCCTACTCTGTCCCTGGCACTGGAGAAGGTGCCTGGAATACAACAAAGAGCATAATGGGCAGGGTCTCTGCCCTTCTAAATATCACGTCCATAGTCGTGTTTCAGAGCTCATCTTTCTCAACCTCTGTGATATTTGATTTTGTTGCCAATTTGCCTTCTCGAAACTTTTTTCTCTCTTGATTTTTGAAGATATTATTCTTGCCTAATATAGCAGACACCACTGGCAAAGTGCTCCAACCTGCATTTCCAACCCCTTCTCCTTCGTCACCTTCTAGCTTTCGGTGTGACATGATTTTGACCAATTAGACATAAAGTGAAATCTACCCTACCGTTTCTGCAAATATACAGGCATCACTGCTTCCACTTCCTCATTCTTTCTGCTAAAACGTAGACATAATTACTAGAGTTGTAGCTGACAACCTGCATCCATGGAGAGAGGTCAAGAAAATGGCAAAACTTGGGGCTGATGTTGGTAATCTAAGCACTCCTAGTAACTATCCATGTTCAGACTTCTTGCTTTGTGAAAGAACTAATCAAACAAGAAACTCCTTTTGTTTAAGCCACTATGTTCAGGTTTTCTATTACTTGCAGCCAAACACGTTTCTAATTGACATACTCTGTTTCTCATTTACTTATCTGTACAATATTTATTTCCTCCAGAAACGTCACATTTTTTTCTGTCTATTCTTTGGAGGTCAATTTTCAGCACACTTCTATGTATTCTTCCTGGGAAATCTCAATTCACTCATTCTACTTGTTCTTTCTTTAGTTATTCAACAAATAGAGATTAAAAGACTGCCACATGCCTGGCACTGCTCTGAGCACTAGGGATAGAACAGTGAACAGTAAAGCTTCCACCTTCATGGAAATTACAGTCTAGGAGTAAAATACAACCACCTAATTCTAATTCATTCTCAGTCACAGATTAAGTCTCTGCAGAGACTTCCCCAAACTTCCCAATCTAAATTAGCACATCCTACTAGATATTTTCATAGCATCCTGTCATTTTCCTTTCTATAGCATATATTTTTAGTTATATACTTCACTGTGTATATATTTTACATCTTTTCCTCCAGTAGAAAGTAAAGTGGTAATTAAGTCTTTTTATAACTATCCTATATTCAGTGTTTCACAGATTATCTAGCACATATTACGTGCTCAGTAAATACATGTTGACATTTGATGACTTCTCTAGACTTATATTTCAAATTACCTTCTGGGCATCTCCACATTAATAATTTGCACTTTTTTTTTTTAAGATGGAATCTTGCTCTGTTGCCCAGTCTGGAGTGCAGTGGCACAATCTCAGCTCACTGCAACCTCCACCTCCAGGGTTCCAGCAATTTTCTGCCTCAGTCTTCCAAGTAGCTGGGATTACAGGTTCCCGCCCCCACACCCGGCTAATTTTTTTATTTTTAGCAGAGGCAGGGTTTTGTCATCTTGGCCAGCCTGGTCTTGAACTCCTGACCTCATGATCCACCTGACTCAGCCTGTCAAAGTGCTGGGATTACAGGCATGAGCCACCGTACCTGGCCTGCACTGAATTTTTATCCCTAGTTAATGGCATCACCAAAAACCAAAGTCAGAAACTCCAAAATCACCCCTACCATTGACTCCTCCACTCCCTCTCATCTCCAACTGGTATCTAGGAGCTCTATTTCTAGCAATCTGATATTTTGTCACTCTCCCCTTCATTCCCATTAGTACTGTCCATCCTTTACAGCAGATTCTCATTTTACCTGCATTACTACCGTATTACTATTACAGTAGGCTGCTCATTCGTCTTCCTGTGTACTTGAATCCCCTCCTTACTAATGCTCCTCAACTAACCAGGTATTATACCCATTTCGCAGATTGGAAAAACTAAGCCTTTAAGAATTTAAGTAACTTTTTCCAGGTCACCCAATTAGTAAGTAGCAAAGCTGGAGTTTATACTGGCCTATACCCCTAATCAAGAGACCCGGGAGATACTTTCCAGACCTCAGCATGACAAAAACCCCCAATCCAGATGCCCTAAATTGTAAAGGTATGTTATACATGCATCACCCTCAGAAATCTACATATTTATTGGGAAGAGGTAAAAGGTCTTCTGCACTTCATCTCCCCCCACCTCCCACCTTTTACCCATTCTGCTCCATTATAAGCTATCAAAGGATTTTTGAGAGAAGAACGGGAGAAGGGGGAAATAAAGATTTTTAAAAAAGATGTACCCAAGGTAAAGAAATAAAGGAGGATCAAAGGTAATAAGACCTGAGGGAGAAAGAGATAGGAGGATAAAACATAACTCACTTTGTTTAGACTCTGGTTCAGAAGTTATGCCTTTGAAAAAACTGTTAGCTGGAATTTTGGCTGATGTTTTACTTAGTTCAGCACAAGGAAAATTTCAACTTGGCCTTCTCCCTGAGGAACATTTATGAAGAAATAAGAGTTATATGAAGATGTGAATGAGGAGTCAACTCACATATACCCTTACTCAAAGTGAAAGTTAGCAACTAAGTGCCACCAAGTAAATCACTTGTCTTCTAAAAGCTTTGCCCTCTCCCCTTCAAAACAATTAGAGTCCAAAAACCCACATCAATTTCTCACTTTTTTTTTTTACTATTTTATGCGCTAAGAGTAATTTGGGACTGTATTTGGGACTGTAGTATCTCCTCTATAGCAACTAAAAGGCTTTCAATCTGATAATTAACCTACCATGCCATTTCACCCAAATAATCTTCTGGAAATTTACCAATGTACTCCCAAATATTTCGTAGGCTGGCTTTGCCTCAGCACCACTAAATCACTCAGGATCATGTTTCTCATAGGCGGCGGCTGAAATAAAATATGCATACTATGTAATTGGAAAAAGATTCTGTCTCATTTGCTCCGGCTGTTCTTCCTTGTTGGCAATACAGAGGGACAGAAGGCAGTAAGAATATCTTCCTGCTGACAACTTAGAAGACAAGCCATCATCACAGAGCCACATCATCGGGGCAGGCCTGAGTCCTCTGAAAGCATCTGATGGGGCCGTTTGCCCTGGAGACCCTCATCACACAATCCCTTGATACTGAACGGGAGTTTCAATATGGTGTACGATTCCAAAACACATCCTGAGTGCCCTTACTCATTGGCCCTTTTGCCTTGCTCTTGTACAGCTTCTCCAAAAACAAAATGTTTACCTCCAGCCAAAGTGCCACATGTGCTGGGAAGGAACACAATCTGTGTTTATTTTTTTATGGGTTTCCATAATCCTTGTAATAAAACATATTAAAATGAGAACCTTCTTCATTAGTCTGGGGTTTATACAGGAGATGATTTAAAATTTTATAAGTTTACAATCACTTTTATTTTCATTTCTCTATTATTCAGAATTTAATTGTTCAATTCATGAAATAATAATAGCTAGGACTTACTGTGCTCTCCATGTTCCAGGCACTGTTCTAAGTGTCTCATGTACATTAATTTTGTCCTCAAAGCAATCCTATGAGGCGGGTGCTATTATTGTCACTCCTATCTTTACAGACAAGGTAGTTGAAGCACAAAGGGGTTAACTGCTGAGGTCATCAGATAGTAAATAGTGCCAGTACCATGTACTTCTTTCTTCTTCCTTCTATGTTCCCTTTAGGACCATTTTATCCATGTATTCTTTAGAGAATTCTTACCTTTAGAGAATGTTATTAATATATAGTAGACATGCCAGGAAGCATACCCTAAAATTATGGAACTAAGGGAAATAAAGTAGGTTTAGAGAATCCTTCAGAGCATGTGCTAGAAGCAGTCAGTGCTCCCTGAATACCTGCTGTTCCCTTAATTTCCTAGCTTTCCTTTAAATTGGATGAACCCATGTCACTAGTTCTGAGCAATGGTCTTCGAGCAGAAGTAAAGCCGTGTGAAAAAGTATATTTGGAAGACAGAGTGTTTGACTGTATCAGATGCCACGGATAGGTCAAATAAAGTGAGAATTGATTATGGGGTTTGGTAATATGGAGGTCATCACCAACTTTGAAAAGAATCGTTTTTCTATAGAAATTCATTAGGAGCATCACTGAATCAGAGTACAAGGAACTACTTCACTAGTGAGTATAGAACTTAGGTCTATACAAATTAGTCAATTACTGACATGGAGTTAGAGAGCCTAGATCCTTCCCAACTCAAACCTATGCTGTTCTCTCACCTAACACACCAAAAGCCTGGTTTGCTTTCCTTGTTCCATTACACATCCATATACATAGAGGTCACATTATCATAAATTTTAATAATTGGCCCCAATTCTTTACTCTCCTCTAGTAGTGCTACACATCTGTAACCTTGCCATGGTCTTATGAATGTGTAGTGTACTGCTGAGCCCCGTAACTTTGTAGTTGGTCATATTATTTACATTGATCAATTGGACATTAGCAAAAACAACCTATGTGGAAAAACTGAAATTTGCTGGAGCAACTGGACTTTCCCTCTGCAAGTCTACATAACCCTGAGTCAGTGTACATACCCAAGATAGTTCACTGGTCTCATAGAGACACCCAAAGCTAACCACAGCCTGGAACCAAGTCTAGTCTACATGAGCCAAACTTCAGTTAACCTGCAGAAGCACAAGTGAGAAAGAGATGACTTTTTTATTAGAAGCCACTGAATTTTGCAGTGGCTGGTATATAGTATTGTTGTGAATATAGCTGATTAAGACACAAGTTGCAGTAGAAATATTTCAAACGTCCTTTAAAAATAAGTAACACAGTTCTTCCTGAACTCTTCTTTAATTACGAGCTTCAGATTGATCCCAAAATGCCAAGTTGCAGTAGAAATATTTCAAATGTCCTTTAAAAATAAGTAACACAGTTCTTCCTGAACCCTTCTTTAATTACAAGCTTCAGATTGATCCCAAAATGCCATGAAGCCACTCCACCCAATACCCATACCACAGTAAAATTGGCCACTCTCCTGTTAAGAATTCAGTCTTTAAGGACTAGAAGGGACCTAAGTAGTCATGCCCAATCACCTCTTTTTATCTCTGAGAACACCCAGGAGGTGAAATGACATATCAAATATCACATTACTAATCACTGAGAACAGTGATTGGAAACTAGATTCCTGACTGTGATTTCAGGCCTATTTCTACTGTGTCACACTGCTTGTCTTAATTCCAAATTGAAGACTCTCAGATTGAAGCTACAGTCAGAAACAAGAAATCTAGAACTAACATTATAAACACTCATTCTCTTGTCACCTACTGTAACATCTTTCTCTTTGTCTAAGCCCCTTTCTCTCCAGGGTCTGAACTACCACCACTAACACACATACACACACATACACACACACAGTTTTGGATTTGGTCTTTAGTCTTTGTTTTGATTATGATTATGCATCCTTAAAAAAATCTCTGTTCCATCAATAATTAGCATACATGTTTAAAATATTTTGCTAGAATCATAGATGACACAAACTACTGGAAAAGTATTCCATGCTCATGGATTGGAAGAATCAATATCACTAAAATGGCTATACTGCCCAACACAATCTACAGATTCAATGCTAAACCTATCAAACTACCCATGTCATTTTTCTCAGAATTAGAAAAAGCTATTCTAAAATTCACATGGAACCAAAAAAGAGCCCAAATAGCCAAAACAATCCTAAACAAAAAGAACAAAGCTGAAGGCATCATATGACCTGACTACAAACTATAATACAGGGCTGCAGAAACAAAACAGCATGGTACTGGTACAAAACAGACACATGGACCAATGAAACAGAATAGAGAGCCTGGAAATAAAGCTACACATCTACCACCATCTGATCTTTGACAATGTCAACAAATATAAGCAATGGAGGGCAGGGCATGGTTGCTCACACCTGTAAATCCAGCACTTTGGAGGCCAAGGCAAGAGGATCACTTGAGCCCAGAGTTTGAGACCAGCCTGAGCAACATGGCAAGACCCTGTCTCTACTAAAAAATAATATGCAATGGGGAAAGGACTCCCTATTCAATAAATGATGCTGGGATAACTTGCTATCCATATGCAGAAGAATGAAATTGAACCCCTACTTTTCACCATATACAAAAATTAACTCAAGACAGATTCAAGATGTAAATGTAAGGCTTCAAACTATAAGGATCCTAGAAGAAAACCTGAGAAATACCATTCTAGACTCAATTTTGGGAAAGAATTTATGACTAACTCCTCAAACGCAATTACAACAAAAAAATTGACGTGTGAGACCTAGTATTAAACTAAAGAGTTTCTGCACAGCAAAAGAAGCTATCAACAGAGTAAACTGATAACCTAGAGAATGGAAGAAAATATTCTGAAATGATGCATCTGACAAAGGTCTAATTTCCAGCATCCATAAAAACTTAAACAATTAAACAAGCAAAAATGAATAACCCCATTAAAAAGTGGGCAAAAGACATGTACAAGCACTTCTCAAAAGAAGACATACAAGCAGCCAACAAACATTTGAAAAACTACTCAACATCAGTAATCATCAGAGGAATGCGAATCAAAATCACAATAAAATACCACCTCACACCAGTCAACATGGCGATTATTAAAAAGTCAACAGCAACAACAACAACAACAACAAAAAACAGATGCTGGTGACGGTGCAGGGAAAAGGGAACTCTTATACTGTTGGTGGGAATGTAAATTAGTTCAACTGCCTTGGAAAGTAGTTTGGAGATTTCTCAAAGAACTTAAAACAGAACTACCAATTTACCCAACAAGCAATCGCATTACGGGGTATACATATCCAAAATAAAATACATCCTTCTACCAAAAAGAAACATACACTCTTAAGTTTGCCACAATGCTATCTACAATGGCAAAGATAAAATCAATCTAGGTGCCTATCAACAGTGGATTAGATAAAGAAAACATACCACATATACACCATGGAATATTATATAATCATAAAAATGAATGAAATTATGTCCTATGCAGCAACATGAGATGCAGCTGGAGGCCATTATCGTAAGTAAATTAACACAGAAACAGATAACCAAATACCTCATGTTCTCACTTATACACAGGAGCTAAACATCAAAAACACATGGACATAAAGATGGCAACAATAGACACTGAGGACCACTAGAAGGGGAAGTAGGGTTGAGGGCTGAAAATTTTACTGTTGGATACTATGCTCACTACCTGGATGGCAGGATCATTTGTATTCCAAATCTCAGCATCACACAATATACCCATGCAACTAACCTGCACATGTACCCCCAGAATCTAAAATAAAAGAATTACCAAATAAAATAAAATAATTTTTTGGAAGATGTTATAAAAAGTGGTATGCCCAATAGAAGCATAATTATTGAGCTAAAAACTTCATTTTACAGACAAGACAATTGAGCCGTAAAAAAGTAACGTGATTTGCCCAAGGTCATACAACTAGATAGCAAAAAGAAGGAACTGGATCCCAGGATTCCTTACTCTTCTGTGCCTCCCAAACCTTCCCTTTTATAACTAGCCATATATGTATATTTGTGCCATGGTGATTATTAACCTCATTACCTCATTCCTTCAGAAGAAACTAATTTTATATTATTTTTCTATATATTTCTTCTATCTCTCTTTCTAGAATGAAGACAGTTTTTATATTAGAATCTAATCCAAATATTCTTGAAGGATTTCAAAAGTCAATATGACATTAACACTTTCAAAAAGACAGTCTCTCAAGAGGATAGTGAGGATAGCAGTCTTTAAACTGCTGTGCTTTCAAACAAAAAGCTATTTTGCATACTTAAAAAACATCTTTCATTTTCTCATCTGTAGAGCTCAATACTTTAAAAAACAACTCATTAATTCTTTCTTACCTCTTGTATCGTTAGAAAAGAAGCAAAACTTAAACACTCAAAAATTAAGTCATTTGCCAAAGGCTATATAGGAATTCACCAACTAAGTACATTGACTATGAAAGGTTTTGGTATGAAATTCCACATATTGTACCACTAATGATAACTCCTGTTCCAGGCACAGTGGCTCATATCTGTAATCCCAGCATTTGGGGAGGCCAAGGAGGGAGTATCACTTGAGGCCAGGAGTTTGAGACAAGCCTGGACAATATAGTGAGACCCTATCTCTACCAGAAACTTCTTTAAAAATTAGCCAAATGTGGTAGCACATTGCTGTTGTCCCAGCTACTCAGGAGGCTGACATGGAAGGATTGCTTGAGCCCAGGAGGTGAGCCATGATTGAGCCACTGCACTACAGCCTGGGTGACACAGCAAGAATCTATTTCTCAAAATAATTCCCACAAAACTAGCATTCATTGAAGTTATGCCATGCTCTATGCACCATGATATGGCTTTTGTATGCATTAACTTATTCCATGATAATCAAAATGTTAGTAGGTATTATTATTGTCCTCATTTTAGAGATGAGGAAGATGAATTTTAGAGATATCAAGTAACTTTTCCAAGGTGACACACCAGAATGAATATACCCAATTTCTGGCAAAGATATCATGTCTGTCTTACAAAGTATTACCAAATCAGAGTAAGGAAAAGATCTTGCTTGACTCCAGCACTGAAATAGTGAACAAAATGGGTTCTGAGGTTTTCATGGTGGATTGCTGTAGGTACATTTATTTATTTTTCTGGGGCATAGTGAATCTATTTTTTTTTTTTTATGTATTTGAGCTACTTCGTGAAAGTAAATTAGAAATTAGCCTTTAATGTTAGCAGTCAGGATGGTGGTTTCCAGTAGAAAGGAAGGAGTGGTGATGACTTGAAGGGGAGCTCAAGGGTGACATTTAGTGCTGATTGCTTACATCTTGTTGTAAGGGATCAAAATACAGTTGTGTTTACTTTGTGAACATTTGTTATGCTGGACACTTATGATTCATACAGTTTTCTTTATGTCACATATCATTAAAGTTCATATTAAAATTACTCTTTGAAAATATCTAAAAACATATTTGAAATAAGTATACTAAATACCTCGAAAAAAAACTGATTACATTTACCAGCTGTGAAACAGGTGAGGCAGTGTAACAGAGCCTATGCTTATAGATTTTGAAGATGATAGGTCTTGTTCATTTCCATCCCAATTCAAGATTTCTAAGCCTCAACATACTTGCCTATAAAAATAAAGGTACTGGCCAGGTGCGGTGGCTCACCTGTAATCCCAGCACTTTGGGAGGCTGAGGCAGGTGGATCACTTGGGATCACGAGTTTGAGACCAGCCTGGCCAACATGGTGAAATCCCGTCTCTACTAAAAATAAAAAAATTAGATGGTCATGGTGGCGTGCATCCGTAATACCAGCTACGCGGGTGGCTGAGGCAGGAGAATTGCTTGAAACCAGGAGGTAGAGGTTGCAGTGAGCCGAGATTGTTCCACTGCACTCCAGACTGGACAATACAGTGAGACTGTCTCAAAAATAAATAAATAAATTTTTTTTAATGAAGGTACTGAGATCAATGAGATCTATTATAGTATTAGCTTTGTCTTGGTTACTTCATCCTCCAGTGAAGGTTTCTGTGTGCCTTGTATGTTAGTGTAAAAAACAGATAATAAGATGGAATTAAATGTGCAATCAGTTTATTGGGGGAAACATCAGAGGAGGCTTGGAGAGATGCCCCACTGCAATGCAAGTGTGAATTTTGTGAAGGTGAGAGAGCAGAGTTCATGGAAACAGATTATGCTTTAAAAGAACCAGGTTTGGGGAGAATGAGATTTTTAAAAAGAATTCCATTTTGATATAATGAGCCTGAGGTATTTTTTAGACATCAGTTTTGCACTGTCATAGAGAAATATGGGTCTGAGGTGTGCTAAAGTTGGACATTTGTGAGTCATCTGCATATAGGCAGTAATGGAAGTCAGAGACATGAAGAGAAAGCATAAGATCATGATACTGAAGAAAAAACGGCCTCAAGCACTGAGGAATTCTGGCATTTAATGTCAAAAGAAAGAAGGAGAATCTCACAAAGATAAGTCAGTAAAGAGGTAGGAACAAAGCAGAAAAAGATTGTGTTCAGGAAGTCAAGAAGAGTAAGAAATGATCCACAATGACAAATGCCACAGGAAGGTCAAGTAAGAGGAGGTCTAGAAATGCCCATTGCATTCAGAGACACAGCGGCTATGGTTGATCTAGCAAGAATAATTACAGTTCAGTGATGCGTACCAGCCAATTCCCCTATATAATGGTGGGGATAGGGGTGGGGCAGGAAGGGAGACAGAGGTGGAGATGGCATACAAATCTAAAATGCAACTGAATGTGTTAGTGTTACGGAGGATGCAAACAGCTCCTCTATTAAACAAGAGGAAAGGAGAATAAATTAGATACAGATGTAGGCAGTTATGTATATTTGGAAAAAGGAAGATGAGATATCCCAATCTTATATAATAGTTGCAATTTTCTCTTGAAAATATCATCTCTGAGAGCAATGAAAAAGGTAGAAAAGTTGGAGGACTATGAAGAACAGAGAGTTTGAAAAAGTCTTTTCAGAAAATGGGAGTGAGAGTTGAACAAAACATACAGCAATGTAAAAGGTTCATTTGCTGTTGTTGACTGTACATTTAGAGTAGATTCAATGTCACCTTGCACTGTTGGATGCAATCACAGGAAGTGCAGATCACTGGGTTAATCTGGTACTGACCTTATTTCTATAATGAAACATAAGGAGACATGTGACATGTTTCATTGAAGACAATGAAAAGCCAAAGGCAAATGCATTAATGATACTGGACATGATGTTCCTGAAATAATAGTGTGTGGACTCATGGTTGAGTAGTGAAGTTAAGAAAAGAAAGGAATAATGGGTTGAGAGAACGCAGGGAATCCTGGAGAGAACCCCAGTACCTGAGCTTTTTGACCTCCAACATTAAACAATTCTTACAAAACCAATCAATTCAGTTCTCAAGAAAAAGCTTGTTATACTTCTTACAGTCCAAAAATTAGCTACATTTCTGTTGGCAAATACAACCAAAAAACCTCCCTTGCCTTCATGAAGTTTGTGTTCTAGGGAAGTCATATTAACAATACTTATTAGAAAGAAATACTATCTAATAGAAATATAATATGAGCCATATATATAAGTTTTAATTTTCTAGTAGTTACACTAAAAGAAGTAAAAATAAACATATAGGTTTGTGAGTTTTAAGAAAAAACAGGATTATACTTATACTAAAAAGTAATCCTGTTTATCTGAAAATTTATCCTATTATCATCATTTCTAATGAGCATGCCTGTTTTCTCTAAATTCTCTCAGGGTGTTTTTAGTTTTCCAGAGTGAAACCACCTGGAAATTATTTACTTCATGGTAGAGACCCAGAAGAAGAGTAATGGCAGGCAGAAAGCTCACACACACAAAAAAAGAAGGTTGAAGCTGTCCTTTACCTCGGGGAGAGAATAATCTGTCTGAGTGCAATGTAGTCATTTTTTCTTGCCATTCTTCTTATCTGCTGAAACTGTGCTTTCCTAGAGCATTCATCAAGCAGTACTTTTTGGTTAGCAGAGAGAGCCCTGTATGCATTCTAACTTTGCAATATAATCCATCTTGGAGAGAGGAAAATATAATGAAAAAGGAGAAGGAGATAATTCTCATATTGATATTTACATTTCCCAGAACATACAAAACCGTCATTTAAAATTAACTGCTCACTAGACCAACATCTCACTGAGAAAATGCTGTTTCATTCAGAGAGGAGATTGACCTGGAGCCCCTTTGAAATGGAGACACTATTTTAATTACTATTCTTTCTTTCCTCCCCAAATGAACCCCCTTTAATGGTTCCATTTGTAAAAAGTTCTCTTCCTTTGTATTTTTAGTCTGCTGAAGTTTAGAACTCATTATATCATTTTTAATTAGTAAAGAGGTTACAAGTTCTGACCTGCCAAAACAATAATTTCTTTCCAGTCTATACATGGATGTTTTTCCGATAACAATTACGGAACCAATTTCTAAAGTTTGAATCTACCTGTAGTAGTAAGGTTAGTGCCCCAGTTTGCAGGGGAGGATAGTATAAAAATTGTAATGATCTTACAGTGGTTGGGTAATGTTTGAACATTGGAAAGATGACAGCCGAAATATACTACTGTTAAATCAAGGTTAGCCTAAAGCTGCCTCCTTATACATTTTAGGTTTGGCCTAAAGGTTTCTCTGTACCTAGTGAACTATAACAAGTGGAGGTGTAAACAGACCATAGCCTGCTCTTGTGCCTGTCACTGAGTTTGGGCCAATCAAATGTAGCCAACTGCTCAAACTATGTTCAAATAAGACAAACGCCAAGCTGTAACCAATCCAGCTGTTTCTGTACCTCACTTCTGTTTTCTGCACCTCACTTTCCTTTTTCTGTCCATAAATCTTCTTCCACCACATGGCTGCACTGGAGTCTCTGAGCCTACTCTGACTCGGGAGGCTGCCTGATTTGTGAATCGTTCCTTGCACAATTAAATTCTTTTAAATTGAATTCAGCTGAAATTTTTCTTTTAACACTATCCACTGGTACTTTATTGAGGCATGGAGTCAGGAGCAATAAAAAGAAAAGAGAGGTCACCATTTAGAATCATTTATTTCCACTACTTATCATTACCAAGAACTAACAAGTTCTGAGTTCTTGAATATACTCAGCACATAAGCACAAATTTTCTC
Organism: Macaca fascicularis; assembly: GCF_037993035.2. Classification (NCBI taxonomy): domain Eukaryota; kingdom Metazoa; phylum Chordata; class Mammalia; order Primates; family Cercopithecidae; genus Macaca; species Macaca fascicularis. The sequence continues at coordinate 126,980,266 of NC_088377.1, read as the reverse complement.
ATCCCTTTCTTTTCCTCCTTACTTTCCCAAACTAGTATAAACAATCCTACAGAAACATAACATGACCTAGGATAGAATTAGGATTATGGCTGGAAAATATTCAATTGTCCTTTACCCTAAAAATGATCATTATTAGTTCTCTTAGAGGTACAAAATTGTTAGGATGCAATTCTTTGTGGGTCTCACATTTCTGCACATTTTTCAAGAGAAACACCAATTACTTTTTTATTTTAGGCTATATTCGAAAAGCCTTAGAAGAAAGAAATGGTATATCCCTCTGGAACAAAGGGCAGGCATGCTTCTCATCCAGTAAAAGAGAGATGATGCCTCCCTGCAAGCAAATAAAGGAGAACTTACCACCCAGTGTAAAATATTTGAGTTCCCTAAATTCAGTTTTCCTCTCCTGGAATCCAACCCACTGCATGTGCAAATGTCATTTGATCCGTTTTTACATCACTCTATAGGGCTCAGAGAAGTATCAAAAAAATGTTTACTCTGACCGATACTCTTACTGTAAATAATAAACAATCCTTTGTCTCTGACCCAGGAGTCTTGTGTTTTCTACTAGTATTCATGAAACTGTGGAAAGTTTCATGTGGCAGGCTTACTTGTTAGTTTGCAAGCAGGATAAAATCTCCAACCCTTCATAGTTCTTCACAAGAATCAGCAACAGAAAAATGCATAAAATTACAGACTTTTAACACTCATATGCCTACGTCTGAAATAGACCTTCAAGCTGAGGCTGGAAGTGGTCAGAAAGTGAAGGCTTTCTGGGGAAGTTTCTCAACTGGTCGCAGCACACTGGTGTACTGTTAACTCTTCATCATTGTAGAGTATCAACTCAATGTGCAAAATGTATTTTTGATGCACTGAGGAGATGTACCACCATCATCATATACATCAGATAAGATGCTGAGTTGACCCGATCATGCTGTATGATATAGAATATACCTTTTTGAGGGTAAGAGATGAGAGGTTAAACTCAATTCAGGTTAAACTCAAACTGAAAGGAAAGCTGAGCATTTACTGGTACATGTGAGGATCTCGCTTCATTCATATAAAAGTGTTGACAGAACATTCAAAAACTTGATTCAAACAGGGTCTAAAGCTGAGCGGTGACGAGCTGAAAAGTGTGGTAACTTCAGGAAGTTTTTTTAGTTTTCCAAACTTTTCCCTTTCTTTAAACCTGCTATTCACCTTTTCATCTTTTCAAGTGTGCTTTCTCCCAATCTAGAATTCAAAAAATGTGCCAAGAAACACACCAATAATGCAAACCACAGATATGCAATGTCCACAGCTATGGATTGAGTTGAGGCTGACCATCACGGTAACTGCAAGAAAATCCTCTATGAGATTGATTCTCACAGGAATTTATAGGTCCCTACAGGGTCTAAACTCAGAGCTGAGCAGATTAGATAGTACCTATTTGGTGTCAAAATTTTACAGTGAGAAAAACCTTCTCTGTCCTTTAAGTTCCTCTTTAATCCTCAAAACTAACACAACCTAGGTACTATATGAAAAGATTCAAAGATGTATTCTTCTTGAGTTTACCCTAGACCTCAAATATAAAACATTACTAGTCATACCTAAGGGGTAAGAGATACATGGAGAGAGAGACTCAGTTCATGAGTCCCTGCCAGACAGAAGCCTCCAGGAAAAGGTCTTGACCTCTGGAGAGAAATGCCAAGATAGAAGAGGAATTCCACAGACTACAAACAAGAAGTGGCATTATGCAGGAAGAACCAAGGACAAGTCAGCTTGACAGAGCCTATCTCCGGCCTGCGCTATGAAGGATGAGGTGAACACTAAAGTGAGTGAGCTCCTTTAATGCAAGTAAGAACACATTGCCACCATCAGACATTTAGGTTTCCTCCCTAATAGCAAGATTTGATTTAAAAAACAAACACACCAGCCTCCATGTCCACGAAGTGCTGAAATCCTGGAGGTTGGGCTATAGAGAGGGTCCTCCTCTGACATTATCTGGAGAATAAAGAAAAAATGATTTATCTTAGGAATAACCTCATTCTTCACCTCTGCTGAAAAGTAGAAAAAAACACAAATAAATATTTTAGGTGGATATGCTACTTGACTGCCTATTATGTTTATAATTTTACTTTGTAAAGGAAAATCCTGCTGTCTTTCTACTTAAAAAAAAATGCCTTAAATAATAAAGCTCTTCTCAGGAAAGTCCAATTTGAGGATGGCTATATGTTTTAATGAAGGCTTTTGACTCCTGGGAAATATAAGAAAGAACATCCAGAAATAGTGATAATAGATTTTCTGTCTTTTATTCCTGATGGGAAAGGCTATTTTAAAGAATTTCAATTCTTAATGAAGATACACAACAGATGACAGCACTGATTAACTGGTTAAGCATTCAATTCTTCCCCAGCTATCTAGTCAGGTTTGGATTCTCTATTAAAATTCAATACTTAGGTACACCAGTCAGGGAAGGAAGGAAAAGAATGTCTCTTGCTTCAAACTTATAATGGCCTCCAGCTCTGCTGTGCCCAACTTTAAGTAGATTGCTTAGTTTGGCCACTTCTACTGTTTTTTCTGGAAACCACTCACACTTCTTCTGGGTTGCACTCCTAAACCACTGGAAGTAGTCTGGCTGAGAAGGAATTAGAGTCCAAGTATCTTTTTTTCTTTTACCTGTGCCTTTTGAGCACCCTACACTTTAAAAAACATAGAAAACAAATTTATTGACAACTTCTTACAATTATGTCCTACAGGAAGATTTTGTCGTTACCCACTCCTTCTTTCCAAGTTTTACTGCGAAAGAATAAGCACTGTTAAATCCAGCTGGTGACTCCTATGGAAAAGTTTACCACAGAAACATTTGCAATCAGTTAAGACTTTGGTCCCATAATGCTTAGCAAAAGAAGCTGAAGATCATTCAGAACGGAAATGGAATTCTGTGTGCCAAGCCTTAGAGCTAAGCTTTAAAAAGTCACACATGAACGATGTGCACTTTTCTCTTTGTTTGGTGCCTGGCGAATGGAGACAACAATGGCTTTAAGGAGATTTTTATCCACTGTATTTGTGTCTGCATTTGTATAGAACATACTGTTTCCTTGGCAGGTCACCGAGACTTGCTCACATCTGTTTCTGCTTTCATTTCTATTACCCTATTCATTTCTGGCCAGGAGTCAAAAGAGCTCTAAGTTTACAAGTGCCACGAAGGCATTTGGTTGAGGAGAATATATTTTCTTTCATTAAACCTGTATTTCTGTTTTGATTTTTTCCTATTTTTCACTTAATCAGGATTAATCACAATGGAATAGAGGTTTTTACGAATATTCTGGAAAATGACATTTTAAAGGTGCAATTTACAGTGATCTAAATGCTTAGAAATTTTATGTTTCCTATTGATTTACAGACCGTATAGAGGGGCAGCTTTCTCATCTGTATATAGGCGATGAAAAAGAAAATTCAACATCTTTAAGTTGTGAAGATTAACTATAAACGCATGCTAAATGCTTGGGAAAGGGGGAGAATTATCAATGAAGAGTAGCTCTTATTAATACTTTGTGGCAGTAAAATGCAAGGTTCTAATCACACTCAGCAATTTTTTTGAAAGCTTGCTGGTTATCCTCTCTATGAAATCTAATTATTATGTAGTGGTTTTTCATTAGGACCAATAGCACGTCATCACTAATAATAATGGATGCAAAGGCTTACTGAGGCATAGAAGTTTTATTTGCTTAGCATAGGCAAATGGTCTCGAGGACAACACATTTATGTTTGAGGAAACAGAAACAAATTCCTATAAAAGCCAATACCATAGTGAACATTTGAGAGAAAAATGCAACACTGGTAGATGTGAAAATAAGTCCTGGTACCAGGAATAAGGGAAAACAGTGGTTATCCACTGAAAACCAGATAGTAGACCTAAATAAAATAGACAGTAAGATTAACCAAAGGAAACTATTCTCCATCTCTCACCTCTATTATATTGATTATAATCAGCATTGGCTCTTAATCGAAGGAAAAAGCCAGACCCCACCTAGGTAAGACCAATGCCAATCTCAGTTAACCACTTGACATGACAAATGGATTTGCCTCAGAATGTCGATTTTGTTTTGACCCTGCAATCAGTAAAATTAAGCAAAGAGACTTATGTACACACATCTAGCCCAATCATAACCGTAAAAGATGCTGAAGTTTAAAATAAAGAATTTGAACAATATTTAAAAGACAACATTTTAGGCGTTCATTTCACTTCTGGAGTCAAGTAATATTGAAGAAGAAATATTGTACTATTTCGATAGGATTTACTCAACCAGCTGGATTTAAAGGTTGCTTCTTCCACATGGGTGATACTGTTTGCTGTATCAGGGGAGATGTTTATGATTCTTATCTTTAAAGCTGTGATTATTTTCCATACTTCCTAACAATTTTTCAGGTACCCCAAAGACAGCCACACTCATCTATCTTTATTCTCTAAAAATGTATTTTGTTTTTTTCTCGCTTAGGTGAGGTTGACTTTCATAAAGGAAGACAGGGATTCTTGTAAACATTGGAGTCTTTTCTTTAATCAGTTTTCTTGTCTCCTATTTGGTATCGCTTACTTCCCTCTGGGTCATTTCAATGAAATTAGACCTCACCATGCCATACCAAATAAAAGAAAAGAAAACTATGAATTAATGAAGTTTGGATAATGTAATTCTTTTAATGAAATTCAGGCTTATTGCTTTAAAGAACCTACGGTAATTAAAACAAGACTGAGAACTGCTTCGTTGAGATTCAAATTTAATAAATAACGAAGCGAGATTTGCAATTAGAATAACAGATCAGGCACCAGCCCAAGTATTGCCAATATTTGCTTATATTGTAAATCTGCTTTTTATTCATCTATTCATTCTTCCTTTCAACACAAACTTATTGAGCATGTATTATTTTTCAGGCAGTATGCTAGATGCTAGCGATAGAGTGGTTAACAAGAGAGAATTACTTCTTTACCTGCTTTATTCTGGTATACTTGGAAAAAATTTTCCTCTAATTAACCTTTCCCTTTATTATCTTATTTATATTATTCAATGTTTTCACATAATCAAAAACTCACAATTAAGATTAAATTAATGAGGTTTTGTTCTACTTTTTATAAGGGCAGAAACTGATCAGCAATTCTTCCTTTTTCTGCAGCTGTGTGTCTTAACAGATTAAAAGCTATTTGAATCTGTTTCTTTTTTCCTGACAACTTGCAGGAAATGGATACTTTTTGGCTAGAAATGACCAGAAATGGCAAATCTTGTCTTTATTTCTGCTATAACATTATTATAAGAGTTCGAACCAACAAGAAGTTAAGAGATACAAAGTCAAGGAAATACTGCACAGTAAAAATACAGTGAAAGTAGATTTTGATAAGAAAAAAATGCTACAACCTCCACTAGTGCATAATAATATAGTTGTCTCAGGAGGCAAAATGACCTAGGAAAGTTAAGCACAAGAACGTAAAGCCTTATGGTGCTCAGAAGTATACCTGGCACCGCTGCAGGATACTTTAACCAGAAAGAGCACAGACTTCTGGATAAAGAACTGAATCTAGTGGTCCCAAGTTCTGCTGGAACCTTGGGTCTGTCCCTTTACCTCTTAGGGATACAGTTTACTGGATAAGCAATGGAGTTGCAATCAAAGCCTGATCAAATCCGATTGGGAGTTGTAACTGTGGCCAAGCTCCTTCCCTGAGGGGGCTCTTTCATCAAAATGATGAGGTCAGACTAGAAGTTTTCTAAAGGAAGCTTTGGTGTTGACATTCTTCATTTGTAAAATTAGAGTTAACCAAGAGCTGTTTCCCTAGGTGAAAAATTTATTTTTATTTTTTTTTTCTGAATGGCACCTGTTCCACTCACTACCTTCCTATAAATACTCCTTGTAGGACCACCCGAGCATACAGGAAAAGTTGGTAATGCCGTGTTATGGGCTGGATTGTGTCCCCCCCCAAATTCCTGTGTTGAGTCTTAGTGCCTAGTACCTCAGAATGTGACTTTATTTGGAGATATAGTTTCTAAAGAGGTCATCAATTTAAAATGAGGTCATTAGGGTGGGCTGTAATCCAATATGATTGCTGTCTTTATAAAAAGGGGACATTTGGACACAGAGGCAGGCACAGAGGAAAGACAAAGTGAAGACAGAGAGAGAAAATGGGCATCTATAAGCCAAGGAGGGATGCCTAGAAGAATGCTCTTCTTCACAGTCCTCAGAAGGAACCAATCCTCCCAAAAACTTGATCTCTTGAGCTCTACAACTGTGAGACAAGACATTTCTGTTGTTTATGCCAGTGGTTCCCAGCTCCTAGGCCAAGGTCCTTGGCCTTTAACAGAGCCAAACAGCAGGAGGTAAGTCGAGGATGAGAACATTACCACGGCATTAGATTCTCATAGGAGCGCGAACCCTTCTGTGAACTGTGCATGTGAGGGATCTGGGTTGCGCGCTCCTTATGAGAATCTAACTAGTGGCTGATGATCTCAGGTGGAACAGTTTTATCCCGAAACCATCCCCCTCCCACCCCCGTCCCTGGTGCCAAAAGGGTTGGGGCCTGCTGGTTTACATGACCCACTTTGTGATACTTTGTTACAGCAGCCCTAGCAAACTAATACACCCCACTGAGCTAGTTCCAAGAAAGAAAGAAAAAAAAAAGAGGTCTGACTATGACAAATATCAATAAACAGTGGCTTGGATCCTAGTCTCCCTGCCCCTTCTAAAGACACACCCCAGTTTGCATGTTTTCCTTTCATGGTATCTCCCTTTTTTCCTGTATCTCCCACTCCCCAAATCTGCCTACAGACATATTTTAACTAGACATAAGTAGGCCAATTCGATGCAGAGGATTTATAACCTAATTTGTCACACTCATCCACCCTACTTGCCTGCCTCAGAATATTTTTCTTTATGGCCTGACTTCCTCATGAGGGCCCCTTTTAGCTACAATATCTGTTGAAATGGATGTGGTAGGTCATCAGTGGCCTCCTAGAGATTCTGAGTAGAGGAATCACATGATGAAAAAGGTACTTTAGGAGATGATTAGTGACCAGAAAAGGAGGATGAGGGGAAGGAAGTAGATGCTGAGAGACAAAAATTATTGTCGTTTTTCAAGCAGGTGATATGACCAAGTAGTCAACAGGAGTAGACTAGACCTGTGGTTCTCAAACTTGAGTGAACGTGGGAATGAGCTGGAGGGTTTGCTGAAACACAGACTGCTGGGCCAACCCTTGAAGATTCTGTTTCAATAGATCTGCGGTAGGGACCCAGAATTCCTATATGCGTAACAGTGCCAACTCAATGATAATTGATCATGCAAATTCTATCTTATTTTGTCACCATATTAGCCAGGAATTAGAAGCTGCCATGCCTAAAATTAAGGGAAAATATGAACTGATGCCCTCAAATCTGGCTATAGTCTTAAGTTATAAACGGAGGTGACTAACATTTCTATTCCTCCACTTTCCCCACTCCAGTTGGTAATCACTGATTTATAATTTGCAAAACCCTTACATGTGATTTTCTTTTTAAACATTTTTATTATTTTATTTATATATATATTTTTTTATTTTTCCACAAGTTATTGGGGTACAAGTGGTATTTGGTTACATGAGTAAGTTCTTTAGTGGTGATTTGTGAGACTTTAGTGCACCCATAACCCCAGCATTATATATTACACCCTATTTGTACTCTTTTATCCCTTGTCCCCCTCCCACCCTTCTCTTCAAGTCCCCAAAGTCCATTGTATCATTCTTACGCCTTTGTGTCCTCATAGCTTAGCTCCCACATATCAGTGAGAAGAGGCATCACACTACCTGATTTCAAACTATACTATAAGGCCATAGTCACCAAAACAGCATGGTACTGATATAAAAATAGGCACATAGAACAATGGAACAGAATAGAGAACCCAGAAATAAACCCAAATATTTACAGCCAACTGATCCTCGACAAAGCAAACAAAAATATAAAGTAAAGAACGGATGCCTTTTTCAACAAATGGTGCTGGGATAATTGGTTGGCCACATGTAGGAGAATGAAACTGGATCCTCATCTCTCACCTTCCATTTGACTTTCAAGAGCAATTGATGAATTCACAAATAATGGTTCTGTTCATCATTCTATTAAATAGGCTTTGAAAATATTACCCCCAATTTACAGATGAAAGAAATGATGAGAGAGGGCATTTCACCCCTCTCTCACTTCTGCTCCTGCCAAGTTTTTAACAATTTGCCCAAAAAATTAATGTCCCAACTCTAGAAGTTGCCCTTAACTATACGATGGGAACAATATTAGATTGATCATTACATTCACACAACTAATTTAAAGCAAAGCACCACCCAATCAGAGTCCATTAAAAACAGCAAGTCAACCTTAACAGACTTCTCATTGATAAATTATGGATTGTGCTTGAATGTTCATCCTATAAAACTGATCAAGTTTCTGGGTTTTTTTTCTCTGTCCTTAGACTTCATGTTATATAAAGAAGTGTCAGGCTATACATTCAATAAGTTAGCTCCTTGTGAAGTGAGGAAAAAACAAGCTTCTCATTTCTGATTTCCTTCAAGTTTATGAAGAGAAAAATCCCAAGAACTGTACTTTCTATTAAATGAGAAGAAAGATATGTAATGAGGAAAGAATTTTGTTCAACAATAGCAGCAGTGCCACATAGCTGACCAGCTGGAGTTTAACCTGATGGTGGCTCTGCCGCCCTCCCTTCCAGGGAGAAGCCAGCGTGGCTCAACCTCTCTCCATGAGGGTGAGAGGCGCCTTCACAGAGGGAGTTTGCCCTCAGCCCTCATCAGAGAAACCAGCCATCCTTTCTGTAGTAGAATGTATGCACTTATAAAACTTTTGTAATCTCTCTCTCTCTCTCTCTCCCCAACTTCTACCTTTTAAGTCAGTTTGGTGGCTTTCACATGAGCATTTAAGTGTATTGGGTCCACCCGGGCAAACCTTGGATTTAAATGAGTTGCTTTTATTTCCTTGGGGACTTAATTTTATTCAAAAGATGAGGGTTACACACTGATGCTTTATGTGAGAGAGAGAAACAGAGAGAGAGAGAGGAGAGAGAGAGGCCATTCTGAGATCAACATTTCAACCTCTCCTTCCTGATTGCTATTTAAAGCACTTATTCCAACTTGGGGAGAATGTAATATATAGTTTCTTAATGTGTTTAGTTAAGGACTTCATGAATCATGTGGATTTCTCCTCAACTTAAGTGGTTATTATGCTGACCCAAGGGTGTGCCGTTTTGTGGACACTTCATTTTTGTGTCCCTGTTTATTTGTAGCAAGCAAGCTCAGTTCTGTAAGACACTGATTACAGGGACAATGGAAGTTGTTATCTACTGTAAATCGCATACAGCAAAAAGCTGCCAAGTGGTGTTCACATAATTGAAGAGGTAGAGCTTTCAGACTTGATTGTGATTTTGGGTTTGGGGCTTCCAATTCTAACTCAGGCTCTCAATAAGGCTAAGACCACTCCTTATCTTGAATTGTTCCTTTTTAGGAACAACATTCTAACTACAGATCTTGGAGATCGCATACAAGTTGTTGCATTTAAAACCTCTTTCTTAACTAAGACAATCTCTTCCTCAGTCTTCCTAAAGCTAACGAGTCCAAGCTGCTTCTTTTGCTTGCTGCTGGATATCAACTTTGCAAGGGATTTTACTAAGTGGAGAGAGACTATGGGGGATGGTAGTGGCAGTGAGTTACTTAGTACAACCCCAGGGCTGGGAGGGAGGGAGATGCTGTGCTTTCTTACCAGCTGTTATACTTCAAGAAGAAACAGGATTTTGTAACCCTTTCCTGGCATACCAGTTTCAAAACAAAGGCCAGACTCAGTTTTGACAAAGATTTTCTTGTGAAAATACACACAGCATAACAGTATGAATGCATTCCTATCTAAATATGATTAATAACATGTGACACTGTTTCTGTGTTTTGGATTATCACAAGAAAGTGTGAAAACAGAGGCATTAAACAGTGTTGGTCTCGTTGACATCCAAATGGCGCAGCTATTTGCATCTCCCTCAAGGAAAGCCAATCTTTTCCACTGAGGAGTAGGGAAAGAAAACACCAATCTGAAAAAGAAAAACTGGAGGGTTGGACCTCCTCTTGGTCAAAGCCCAGAAGCGTATTCAAATGTGCTTCACTTAAGAGTTAAGCACAGGCACCTCCCAGGAAATGACAAATGGTCCTACAGCCATAGCTCTGCTAATTTCCCTGCCCCCAATATCCAGACTTCCAGACATCAAATGGTTAGAAAAAGTGTTTAGTTTGAAAAAATTCTTGAGGTTTAGCTTGCCTCACAAACCACATTCTTGTTACTCTTCTCCCCCAGCCCAGTTTAAAAAAAAGGCGGGGGGAAAGGAAAGGGGCATGCGTTGGAATTCTGACGATAGATTTTCATAAAATTGTCCACGTTGCTTGCTGAGGCAAAAAAAAACAAAGAAAGAAAAAAAAAATCTATATAAAGTTATGACTTTTTTAGCTGTTGGTCTTCAATTAGAGATATTTGTCTTCTATTTTTACTTCTTTATCTTCTATATTTACTTCTTTACATCTTGAATTTTTTATTTTTATTTTATTTTATTTTTTGATAGAGGACCTAGTTCTATTTCTCAGGCTGGAATGCAGTGGCATGATCATGGCTCACTGCAGCCTTGACCTCCTTGGGCTCAGGTGATCCTCCCACTTCAGCTCCCTGAGAAGCTGGGTCTATAGGCATGTGCTACCACACCCATCTAATCTTTTTACTTTTTGTAGAGACAGGGGTCTCACTGTGTTGCCCAGACTGGTCTTGAACTCTGGGGCTCAAGTAATCCTCTAGCCTCAGCCTCCCAAAGTGTTGGGATTACACATTTGTGCCACTGCACCTAGCCACATCTTGAATTCTTGTTGTAGTTTTCATTTTGCAATTTTTTATTCCGACAACCTAACTGCATATTTTCTGAAGCTCAAGTTCTCTGAATATACCAAAACCCTTGAGTCAGTCTGTGAGCAGTTTTTAACCTACAAATGCATGGGGCCCAGCCTCAGAATTTCTCATTCAGGCCCAGCACAGTGGCTCACGTCTAATCTCAGCACTTTGGGAGGCCGAGGCAGGTGGATCGCTTGAGACCAGCAGTTCGGGACTAGCCTGGCCAACATGGCAAAACCCCATCTCTACTAAAGATTAAAAAAATTAATTGGGCATGGTGACACATGCCTGCAATTCCAGCTACTCTGGTGACTGAGGCAAGAGCATCACTTGAACCCAGGAGGTGGAAGTTGCAGTGAGCAAAGATTGCACCACTGCACTCCAGCCTAGACAACAGAGTGAGACCCTGTCTCCAAATAAATGAATAAATAAAGTCTCACTCATTAAGTCTTATTTGGGCCTTAGAAAGTGTGATTGGCTCCTCCAGCGGTTTAAATACAGATCTGGGCTTGGAAGACACTGCTGCATAGTATACACCTACACACACACACACACACGCAAACACACATTACTTTCCTTAATGACTACTATCCAATAAGATCAGTCATCATTAAAAGTTCTGTTTGTAATTCTATTGTAGAAGATATCCTATTTTGCCTGTACTGCTAAACTTCTTGAAAAAGTGGCCAGTCTGGCCTCACTTTTCCTACTTCCTAACCCCAGGGCCCACTTTCATTAGATACAATCAGGTTTCCTCCCAACAATTTCTAGATCCATAGTCAGTGATCTCATAATCATGATCTTCTTTAGTCCTCTGCTTCTTAAACATATTTTCAGCATTTAACACTTGATCATCCTCACCTTCTAAAAGCTCCCTTCTTTTTAGGATTATTAAGATCTGCTCTCCCTGGCATTCCCCTAGGTCTCTTCCTCTGGATCATCGTATTCTTTCTGCTCCAGGTCTATCTTTGGCTATTTTGTGTTCCATCTCCACAAATTCTCCTCTGGAAGGCTTATTCAACCCCGCAGACTCAACTAGCATCTCTTTGCCTATAGGCTCTCAGATCTAGTTCTCTAATCCTCACTTCTTTCCCAAACTCCATTTCTCTTTCTTTATTGCTTGTACAACTCCTTTACCTGGCTCTTCCACTATGCCTCCAAAGTAACATATTTCAAAAAGGAAGTTACATTTTCTGCCATACCCCTGTCCATCTGGTGTTTCATGATTCTGTGAATGGTAGCTCAATCCTCTCAGCTATCAAGGCTCAAAGCTACAATATCATCTCTGACCAGCTCCTATTGCTAGCCTACAACATCCAGATGGGCATTTTGCCCCGTTAATTCTTTCACCAAAATATCTCCAACTCAGTCTTCTCTTTTCTGTTCCTACATCAGACTATAAATGCTATTGTATTTCAAAAATGGGGAAGATTTTTTTGAGAACTAGAGTATTCAAAGAAAGATTGTAAATGCTCACCCTGAAACTGAACAAGCCTGGAAGGACAGGTAGGCTCTAGGAAAGTCAAAGGAGGAGAGGGAAGGAACGTCTTGGGAAGATCAGCAGGATTAAAGGTCCAGATGCAGGAATAAGCATGGCATGAGCAAGTACAGTGAGAATTTGTTTGACTAAAGCCAAGTGTGTATAAAGCAATCTTCAAAAGTTGCTCCCTAATGAACTATGCTTCCAGGTAATGATGTCCTTGTGCAATACTATCCTCTTCAATTTCAGTTGGCATTGTGACTTTCTTTTTTCTACAGAATGTAGTGGAAGTGACACTGCATAACTTCCAAGGCTAAGACAGAAAAGTCTTGCAGCTTCCTCGTTGCTGTCTTAGAACACTCTCTGGGAGCCACATAAGAAATCTTCCTGCTATGCTAGAGGTGCCAGATATAGGCATTTCAGTAAACAGTTCCAGCTGAGCTCAGCCTTCTAGTCATCCCTGTTAAGACAATAGACATGTGAACAAAGCCATCTTGCATCCTTCAGACCAGACCAGCTGCCATCAGGATCCTAAGAGAACTCAGTCAGTACAAATTAGAATAGAATAATTTCCCAGCTAAGCCCTACTTGAATTCCTGATCTATAAAGCAGGAGATATAATAAAATTCTTGTTGTTTAAAGCCACTTATTTTTAAGGTAGTTTGTCAGGCACCAACAGATAACCAAAACACAAAGTCACAGTTTATTGAACAGTAAAAAATAGTATTAAATGTGTATGGTGGTTCCACATTCTGGATAGTCTTGAAAACACCAAACAAAGAGGCTCTTCTTACTGATATAGGATAATTGGAAGCCAGTGAACGTTTTTGAGCAGTAGGTAACTATCGCATTGCTAGTTTGGCAGAAATATACAAAATGCACAGACATTTTGGCAGAAATACTCAAAATGCATAGATAAATGACAAGTATTTGGCAATTTAATTTAGTAGACCTAGAGTTCAAACTTAGCTATGTAATATTGAGAAAGTTACTAGCTTCAGCATACTACCTCAAGGAAGTGTTGTAATGGTTAAATGGGTGACATACATGACAGTACTTTGAAAATTCATTCTAAATACACTTTAAAATAAATTCTTGTTAAACCGATGAAGGAGAAACTAGAAGCATCAGAAGCAGCTAACAAGTTGGGACAGCAATCTGGGTGTGGTAGGATGCATTTCTTGATTAGGATGATTTATTTGGTCCCTTTACAGCCTTATTTTTTGTAACTTTCTGATTCACAATATGTGCTCTGGCCATACTAACTATGAAGAGTGGATTCCAAATGCCATACCTTGTACATTTTTCCTTGATTTTCGTAGTTTGAATTAATCACCCTCTCATTGGTGCCTCCACTGTACATTGTACTCTATGAGGATTCTATGTCATATTAATCAGTAGTTGTTGGTTTATGCATTTGTCCCTTCACTAGCACTACACTCTGAGCACCTTTGATTACCTGGCACATGGTAGGGCTTTAACGAATGTTTTTCTATTTATCTGTTAGCTAGAACATTAGGGGTAACAACAAAAGAAGGACTGAAATAAGAGACATCTTAAAGGAAAAAAAAATAGAACTTCATGATTTCCTGAATTTGAAGAATGAAAACTATGGAATGATCAGAGGTGATCTTGAGGTTTCAGATGTGTGCAAATACAAGAACATTAGTGCACTAGGAGACTTGGTGGAAATAAGGATTCTAGACATAATGGAAGAATTCTGGAAAGCTGAGATATGAATATGTTGAACTGAGAAAATGGCAAAGCATCCAAATAAAAATATGGCCAAGGCAGGCGGATCACCTGAGGTCAGAAGTTCGAGACCAGCCTGGCCAACATGGTGAAACTCTGTCTCTAGTAAATATGCAAAAATAAAAAAAAAAATAGTTGAGCATGGTGGCGGATGCCTGTAGTCCCAGCTACTCAGGAGGCTGAGGCAAGAGTATGGCATGAACCCGGGAGGCAGAGCTTGAAGTGAGCCAAGATCGCACCACTGCACTCCAGCCTGGGTGACAAAAAAAAAAAAAAAAAAATAGCTGTGTGTGCTGGTGGGCACCTGTAATCCCACCTACTCGGGAGGCTGATGTTAAAGTGAGCCGAGATCACGCCACTGCACTCCAGCCTGGGTAACAGAGTGAGATTCAGTCTCAAAAAGAAAAAAAAATCCAGCTAGTTGTGTATATAATGCTATCACTGAGTTCATAAAGCAGAAGTCAAACTTTTTTGGTTGCAGCACTTACATCAGTGATGATATTTGGTATCTTCTTGATAAAAGGTTTTCCCAAGGGGTAGTGTAGGGAGAGAAGAAGTCCATCCTTAGAAACCAAGAGAAAAAAAGAAGTTATAGAGAGAAACCGGAATGAGTCAGCATTAATAAAACTATCCATGACAGTGTCACAGAAGCCAGCAGCTGTTGCCTGCTAGTCAGGATTGTGTTCTGCAAAGCATCCCATGTCCAAATCTAAGTTCAAACTCAGAAGTCTGCCTTTCCCCTCCTTGCTTTGTGAATGACACCATCATCCATTCAATGCTTTAAAGGAAATTTAGATACCATTCTCAATTCTTCCTTTAACCCTGATATTCTATCAACAAATGTTATGAAGCTATCTCTTAAATGTAATTCTTACCGTCTTTCTACTGCTCAACCTTCTACCTCCATGTTTCATGATGCAACTGCTCCTTAGCTGACTGTCTCCAATATTAGCTCCCCATGATCCAGCCCTCCCACTGCCAGAATAAGTGTTCTAAACCACAAATCACACCAAGAAGTGCCCTACGGAGAATTCCTCAATGATTCCTCATTTCTAACACTATATACCACTGCCTCTATGATATGAGCACTGGCGCTTACTTCTTTTCTGATTCTTTCCCACGGCAGCCCACGTTGCAGCCATAGGGAATTACGTGCAGGTATTTCAAATACAATTAAAGCCCTCAAGTTCCGCCAGGATTCTCTGTCTCAGAAATGTTACCACAAGGCAGAAACCTGGTAGTCATATTTAATTCCTTTCTTTTCCTGATTCTCACATCCCAAATTCACCTAATTCTCTTCATCCTCAATTTTATCACCCCCACATCCTACCACAATTCATCTAGCATCATGAAGAGTCTCTTAAGTTCCTCTTACCTGTTCCGATCCATTCTCTAGACCATGGAGTTATGTTTCTAAACACATATCTGATCAGAATTAGAATTACAACGAGGTTAGAGTTAATATTTGGGTCAGGATTTAACACTTTCAGAGAGTTCTAATTGTTGTTAGAATAAATTTCTAACATGCCTTTCAAGGCCCTCCCTAATTTTCCTCTGACTAACTTGGAACGTACTTGCATTAATTCAACCCCTATCTCACTCATCTTCCTTCCCTCCACTAACTTGTACCCATTTGTCATGGACTCAATATCTGTGTCCCTCCAAAATTCATTTGTTGAAGCTCCCAATATGATGCTATTTGTAAGTGGGGCCTTTGAAAGGTAATTCCGTTTACATGGCGTCATGAAGATAGGGACCCCACGATGGGATTAGTGTCCCTGTAAGAAGAGACACCAGAATGCCTTCTCTCTCTCTCTCTCTCTTTCTCTCTCTCTCTCTCTGTCTTTCTCTTTCTCTTTCTCTGCTATGTAAAGACATAATGTGTCTGCAAGCCAGGAAGCCAGTCCTCACTGGCAACTAAATTTGCTGGCACCCTGATCTTGAACTTCCTAGCCTTCATTACTGTGAGAAATAAATGTCCGTTGTTTAAGCCAACCGGTCTATTTAGTTAACAGTAGTCGGAGCTACGACACTGTTGTAGTTCTGAGTTTGACATTTCCTCGGAGTCCTTCTCTATGTCCCATAACTAGATCAGGACCCCTGCTATATACTCCCATAGCACCCTACATATTTCCCATAAGATGTTTCATCACAGTTTATTCTGTAGACTTGTTTAATGCCTATCTTTTCTGCAGGAATCCTCTTGCCTTAGGTTCCCAAATCCCATCACAGTGACTGAGACATAGTAGACACAAAATACACACTTAATAGATGAATGAGTGAACCACCTGATTGAACCATGAGGCTACCATTTTGCATATTCCTCTTTACTTCTTGGAGTGCCAACCCAACAAATCCTCACCCATCAAGATTGATCTTCTGTTCTTGGTGATCCATCTTAATATTCTCAGGCAAAGCTAGAAGCCTTATTTCTGTTTTCCCACAGAAAGACTTCTATCACTAATCTTTTTCACATTATTTATCTCTCACGCATGTCCACCAAATTATAAGCAACTTGAAGACAATTGTCATCTAAAGCATCCTTCTATCCTTACTGCCTATGATTCAATACATAGTTGCTGAATGAATAAGAAATGATTCACATGAGAAAGAGGTAGGTTAAGTAACGTTGAAAAACAGGGATATCCTAACTATTCAATGATACTAGTTCTTCATTATCTTACTTGAAAGAAATCATAAACATACAAGAAATAATATTTTCTTTTTAAAAAGAAATGTAGAAAATAAGAGTGTAAATGTAGCCATCTACATTAGGAAAATACCTTCATTGAATAGTGAAACTGCTCAGCAAATTCCTTATTATTCCCTAGCATACATTTTTAGCCCATTCTTTATTTGTAAAAACAAGTAGTAAAGATTCCTTAATGTCCTTTGAGAAATTCATCTAAAACATTAAACACCCTACAATTTTAAGTTGTATCATGAGTTTCCACTCTGCTTTCTTAAACAATTCTTTTTCTATTACATTTATAATTCTTCTAATTACCACTGCCATTTTCTGGCTTTACTGTCTGCAAATATTTTGGAGACAAAATCTGTAGAAGGAAAACATTAAAGTTCCCAGATTTGGTGAAGTGTTCTATTTCAGACCTCTGCCATTGACAGGTCACAAGACATTGATGAAGTCACTTTATGTCTCTGGAATAACTCCACTATGCCCCACATGAAGTGTGGCCATCAGGACTGTAAAAACAGAGCAAATGGTCTCCTAAATCTTTTCTCACTCCCTGCCCCTGCCAGGGGCTTTCATTGCTGCCGAGGCTTTATCCAGACAGTTTCTCCAGTTTGAAGAACATTTTCTATTATTTGAGACCATTATAGATGGCTCACATTGATTTCCCATATTTTTACTCATCTTTCCTTCTCATGAGACTCTGTGCTTCTTTTAAAAAAAGTTTTCACATGAAATGTGCATAACATAAACCATCTTAAAAGTGTAATCAACCATCTTAATGTGTAAAATTCAGTGGCATTTGGTATATTCACAGTGCTGTGCAACTGTAACCACTATCTAGTTCCAGAACATTTTCAACATCCTCGAAGGAGACCTTGCACCAATTATGCAGTCATTCCCAATTATCCCCTCCCACCAACGCCTGGCCACCACTAACATGTTTTCTGTTTCCATATGTTTAGCTATTCTGGATACTTCATGTAAATTGAATTATACAGTATCTTACCTTTTGTGTCTGGCTTCCTTCACTTAACATTATATTTTCAAGGTTCATCCATGCTGTAGCATAGGTATGCACCATATTCCTTTCTATGACTGAATAAAGTTCCATTGTGTGGATATGCCACATTTTGTTTATTCATTCATCTGTTGATGGAATTTGGGTTGTATTCACCTTTTTGGCTACTGTAGGTAGTACTGCTATGAACATGTCAGCTTCTTAAAAACTGGAGTTATATATCTTGACGACTTCTATACCTGGGTAATGGTTACATAAAAAGTCTTGTTGATAATGATACAAACTAAGGTTTTAATAAATATTCAAAGGCAAGCACCACATACATGCACATATACAAATCCTGCTTCTCCTCCTGTCTTCCTCATCCCAAGTAACGATACCAACACCCACTTAGTAGCCCAAGCCAGAATTCTCACCTCTACTCTCCATATTTAATTGACCAGCAAGTCCTATGAATTCTAGGTCCTAAATATCTCTCTGCTTCTCTCTGTCTTCACGGCTTCAGCTTTAGGTTAGGCCCTCACCATCCATTGGCCTGCATTGTTAATTATACCCCAAGTACTAACATACATATTGTTCTTTCTCAAACATGACTTCTCTTTCATGCCTCTCTTCACTTAGCAAAAGTTAAATGAGTACCAACACTGACTGTAACCGTGCTAGGTTTTATGACACAGTACTGAATAAGACAGGCAAGATCCCAGCCCTTGTGGGACTTACCTTATACAGCAGTGGCAATATTGACATTTGAGGTGAGTAAGTCTTTGTTATGGCTCTGTCCCATGTACAATAGGATGTTTAGCAGCACCCCTGGCCTCTATCCACTAAATGCTAGTAGCATACACCCCTGCCCCCAGTTAATGACAGTCAAAAATGTCTCCAGACACTGCCAAACATCCTCTGGGGGACAAAATCACCTTGGATTGAGAATCACTGTTCTAGAGGGAGATTATAACATTAATTATATAAGTACAAATTATGATGTCACCTCCCACTACAAATATTGTATCATCTTTCCTAGAAAGGGTTTTCCTTTCCTTTCTGTTTCGGTGAATTTCTCCAGGATTCACTTCCAATGTTACCTTCTTCTTGAAGCCTCCTCAACTTCCCCAAGCAGAACTAGTTACTTTTTAACTCCCTTAGATCTTGTTAATACATTGTTCACTGCATTAAGGAAAAATACCTTTGTTTTAAAGAGCTAATGCATTATTTTCTCAGGTAAGTTATGGTAACCTCTGCCCATGCATGAATTGCCCCTACATCAAATTTTAACAAACAAGGTATTCAGTATATGCAGTTTAGTTTTGTATACTTTTTCTCAACCACAAGAATTTTAGTTCCAGTATATAAGAATTATGAGTTACTCCTTTCGGGGATAATTAGAAAAAGAGGAAATTGGGTGATGGGAATAAAAAAATAAAGGAAGGCAGATGGCATGACAGTAACAGAGGTTTTTGCCTTGAGGCTTTAGGAAATTAGGGAATCTGAGGAGACGTCAACCAGGACCTTAAAATGGAACTCCCACAGATGCAAGGAAGGAGGGAAGTAGTATTTGTGTAAGAGGGGCCTAATGGCATGTACTTTGGGGAGTTACCTCTGGGATTGAGGATGCAGAAGTCAACAATTCCAAATCATGAAATCAGAAAGGCACTACACATTTGGATGGAGAACCAAATTCGGGGGAAAGATCTTTCATATGTATATCATTTTGGCAAAGCAAAGCAAATTTATGGGCATTTTATTGAAATGCCAGAGGAGAAAGACCCTGAGAAATTTCAACGAGCAAGAGATGATAAATGGAAAGCAATTGTACCGTAACCATTACTAGTAATTTAAGATGTGAAAAATGCTACCGATATTCTTTATTTGCATGCTGTCCTGATGGTTCTGTTTTAGAGATAATACAAAGAAGATTTATGCGAGTTTGCTTCTAATCCATCTATAACTGTATTGTCCCCCTAAAATCTTAAGTACCACAAACTGCAATATCTTGTTATCCTCACAACTGGGGAGAATCTACTCTATTTGTAACAGTCTCCTGAGACTGGAATTTCTATCTTATTCCTTTTTCTATTCCCACATCTACATTGGGCACATAATAAGAACTTAATCATTATTTGTTGAACATATAACTCAAAACAAGATGTGGCAGGAGGAATTAACAAAACCTATCCTACTCTCTCAGATGGAGATTCTGAGAGCAAAGTGGAGATTGGGAGCAGGCAGAGCAGAAATGCACTCAGCTGCAGACGATAGACAGAAGTCAGAAGCAGAGAAAGCATGGAGGCAATAAGCCAGAACGGCCATCAGAGAGGTCCTGCTCAAAGGAGTGTAGGTGCTGCAACAAGTGTAGGACTGTAGAGTCCTAGGGGAGCAGTATTGGAGATCCAGGCAGTTAGGTCTGCAACAGTAACTGACATGAATATACAGACATGACACTGAAGTTTAGGAGCAGAACTCCAGCCTCCAGGGTGTAAGGAAGTGGTAACAAATGACTGATTGCCAAGATCATAGCTCAGGCCCAATTTTTTTCTTTCTTTCTTTTTTTCTCTCTCCCTTTTTTCTTTTCTTGAGGCAAGATCTTGCTCTGTCACCCAGACTGGAGTGCAGTGGCACAATCTCAGCTCCCTGCAGCCTGATCCTCCCACCTCAGCCACCTGAGTAGCTGAGACCACAGGCACACACCACTAGGCCTGACTAATTTTTATGTTTTTATTTTTTGTAGAGACAAGGGCTTTCTAGGTTGTCCAGGCTGACCTCAAACTCAGGCTCAAGCAATCCCTCCCATCAGGCCGAATTTCTAACATTGTGTCTTACACAGACAGTAGTAGTTTTGTTGAATGAATGAAGGAAGGAAGGAGTGAATAGAGTGATTGATTTTTACCAATAATAGAGGAACAGGGCACATTATCAAAAGAGAAACTCAAGTGCAAGAAAACAAGAGGGATGATATAAGAATGGACATACAATTTAGTCTGGTTTCAGAAACATGAAGCCCAGACGAAAGAACAGAGCCCCAGAGTGAAATACGATAAACAATGCTTAGAAAAGGCTAGAACTGAGCTTCTTCAATTTATCCTGTACAACAGGTCCTGTTCCAAGTCTGGGCAGGAGTATGTCTGCCAGTGTGCATAAATGGCCACAGTTGTAAAATGAGGTCCCTGTCAGAAAACCCAGTAGGGACTCACAGACATGAACAGTGACTTATGTGACTGTTTTAGTCTAGCATCTTGCACATTCTGAAGTTCTGAATAGGAAGATCTATTCTCTTACCTAATCTCCTGGGTACTTCAGAAGGAAAGTCCATTTTTCAAGGCTCCAGAGTGTCATTTTTATTCAAGTGTCAAAACGTGACACGGAAACTACAGGGAATAGAAGCATATGTCTCCGATGTCAATGTGTAAATAAAATGTTTCAAAACATCACCTTGGGCCTCTGAAGGCATTTTCTAGAAGGAGTAATGAGTTTACAGTAAACTATGCATCTTTTTTGCCTCACCAGATCTGCTTAATTACCAAGGGAATGGCACCCCAAGTCCACAGAGTGGTGAATTCCAAAATACTACAACAGGGAGAAGTTAATTGGTCCACGGAGGAGCTGAGGCTACAGCCCAGACTTCATTAGCACCAGGTTTTAACCATTACTCAAATCACATTCAGCTTTCTTGAAGAGTTCATGTATACCCTTCAGTACAAATTTTTTCGCTGTAAATATGTTAACTAAATAAGTTTAAATAGAGTTGGGATCAGCAAAAAAAGGTTTAAAATTCTTCCTTTCATGCTACAAATACTGTAATAAAGAATAATTAATAGCTTTTCAGAATATCCAGCTACCTATCCCCTTGTACTAAGGAGAATCAGGAAAAGAAGGGGCTTAGACAGGCAAGGGGAGACGCTGGCAATGGGTATGAAGTTCCTGTTAGAGAGAAGGAATGAGTTCGTGATCTACTGCACAGCATGGTGACTATAGTTAATGATAACGTACCATATACTTCAAAGGAGCTAAAAAGAGAGGATTTTTTAATGTTCTCACCAGAAAGAAATAATAAATATTTGAGGTGATAAATATGTTAATTAGCCTGATTTGATTATTCCAAATGTATACATGTATCGAAACATCACATTTTACCCCACAAATATATACAATTATTATTAGTCAACTAGAAATAAAATAGAATAAAAATAGTATGTAAACAGACATATTAAGGAGAGAGCAAAAAAATGTGAAGGAGGCTTTTTGGAGTGAAGGAGAAGAGAGAAAAGAAGTTATCTTCATAACTGGACTTCCAGATTTCCATTTTGCCCTACTCTATTCTGCTTGAGGTTATCAAAGTAATTTATCTAAATCCAAGTTTAATCATAGCAGTCATATTCCTCAACACTAGTAGTTCCCTAACTGCAGCATGATCAGAATCACCTAGAGGGCTTGCTTGCTAAACCACAGATTGCTGAGAAGCCACACCCAGAGTTTCTGATTCAGTGGGTCTGAGATAAGGCATGAGAATTTGTGTTTCTAACAAGTTCTAAGGTGATACTAATGTTACTGTCCAGGGACCACACTTTGAGAACCAGTGATCTGGAGAAGGTCTTTAACTTTGAGCTTCAATTTTCCCCTTGTAAAATAATTTTTTCCTTGTAAAACTCTTCAGATTGTTGTGAGTGTTAAATATTAAAAAATATTCCAGACAAATGCTAGATGTTATTTTAATTTAAAGGAAGGAGTAAGAGGCTTGCAGTCAAGAGGCCAGTCCCCTACTTACAGGTCTACCATAAGTTGACTAGTCAAATAACCTCTCTAGGCATGTTTTCTCATTTATAAAAGGAATTAATTCATGCAACTAGCACTTATCGAATACCTGTTGTATACCAGACACTTGTCAGACAATAGAAATGCCATAGAAAAACAAATCTTGCTTCCACACATTTATAATTATGATTATGATTTGGACGATATTTAAATTGTCTTCCCACTCTCAGTTATTTCATGACTTTATAATTAATAAAATCAGCTTTTTCCTATTCTTATGGTATTTTATTCCTCATAAATTTGACTTAAATATTTATGAGCTATTAGGTAACAATTAGGTATGACTATTGGGTGAACTGCCTAAAATACGTTCGTGTGTTAAGTAAATTTCATGTGTTGATTGCCACTATATCAATAAAAGAAAGTTTCTAATGTGTGGGTTAAGTAGTAAATCATCAGTGAAGTAAATAACCAGTATTTATATTTAAGTTCCTTATTTTCCAGCTATGTCATGCCAAATCAGTTGTTTATTGGGTAAGTATTTGTTGAGCATCTACAGGTCAGCAGACACTAGGCCAGGATCTAGTGATAGAAGGGTAAATGAAATTGGCATTGTGTCTGCTATAAAAGACCTCACATTCAAGTGAAGCTAGTCAATGAACAATTAGCACTTTTAATTAATTAACTAATGTGGTAGATATTAGGTGTTAGAAGTATAAGCCATTTTGAAAATGTACAATAAAAGGACTTGACCCGTTCTAGGATATCTAGGAAGCCTCAGACAATTCACTTCAGCTTTCTGAGCCTCAGTTGTCTTATAAAACTGAAAAAAGTCATAAAACACACCCCCTAAGACGTAGATAATGATTGTTGGCACTTAGAGATAATTTATTTAAAATTCCCACCACAGTACTTAGCACACTATATAACAGGTAGTTATGACATCACATTATTCACATGCAGAATTCCAATGGTCAAAATCAAATTATAAAGAGTTTATCAGGGCCAGGCACAGTGGCTCACACCTGTAATCCCAGTACTTTGGGAGGCCGAGGCAAGGCGGATCACTTGAGGTCAGGAGTTTGAAACCAGCCTGGTCAACATGGCACAACCCTGTCTCTACTAAAAATACAAAAAAAATTAGCTGGGTGTGGTGGTGGCTGCCTGCAATCCCAGCTACTCAGTAGGCTGAGACACAAGAATTGCTTGGATCCTGGGGACAGAAGTTACAGTGAGCCAAGTTCGTGCCACTGCACTCCAGCCTGGGCAACAGAGTGGGACTCCATCTCAGAAAAAAAAAAAAAGTTATACTAATAACTTAATTTGCCAGTTTTAAAAAATAAAATATAAACTGTATTAATTGCACATATAGTATCACATAGAGTTAAGTCTTTATAGTTCTTTTTCTACATGTAATATATGAACCAAAGAGAGATCTTGGATGAATTAATCAATTATCAACACCCAGACTCTTTCTTGCAACTGGAAGTAAATGTTTCCGTATTTCTTTCAGCTACTTGAATTGAAAAATATGAGTCTGGAAGCCAAGCCAATAAAAGTTCTAACAAACCAGAGTGGACTTTTGGAATGCATCAACAGTCTGGTGTTTTTCAACTTAGGGATGGATTTGGAACTGGCTGCAGAAATGTTATCAGCATCTTCTCAAAGAAAAAGGCGAACTTAACTAAAAGTTGAAATTTGTGTGCCCAGATACATCCCTCTGAATTATGGGGCTTGGAATAGACAATAACAAGATACCACAAAACAACTATCTCCATACAATCTGTATAAAAGAATACTCAGAATCATGTGTAAGTAAAGAAGTGGTTATGTATTTCATATTTCTAAACTTGAAAAATGGGGCACTGGAGATTAAACTAGGATTCTCGAAATATGAGATAAATCGACTCTGTCTACACATTTTAAAGGGACCTCATGAGAAAAACTGATGATTCACTAACAAGTTAGGAAAAAAAATCCATACACACTTAAACGTTCCTTGCTTCAATACTAAAAAGCAAAGGAAGAGAGGCATAACATAGAAAACCTAAAGAATATTTTAGTGGAAGGCTTTAAAATGGGGGTGAGTGTTAAAATTCAACAGCTGCTTCAAATGGTCTTATTCTAAACATGCATAATCCTCTTGCATAGTAATCCTAACATCATCCTTAAACTCTATTCAGCTCCCTATGGACTCCTGCAATAGCTAAAATTCCACACCACATGTGTTTATTACCTCACCTTTCCCTCTTCCACTTTTGCTCACCTGGATTTTGTTCCACTGAAACCAGTTATCAAGGTCATCAGTGACCTTCAAGGTGCTAATTTTTGTAATCTTTTTAGCCTTTTCTGGACCTCTCAGAAAAACATAAAACTTTTCAACATCCTAAAAAACTATTCTTTCCTCCCTGCAAAACCTGTTTTCTTTCGTTCTGTGATGGGGACATTATGGTTTTTCCCCATCCGCAGTGGCTGCTCTTTCTCAGTTGCCTTGAAGATTTTTCCTCTTCTGTTCATTCTTTAATGCTGGACCTCTTCAGAGTTTTGTCCCATGTTTGATTATTTTCTACTTTCACACGCACATATAATCTGGGGGATTTCATCACTCCCATGACATTAGTGATCTGATGACTCCTTTATCCCTAAGTCAAGGCCAAATAGAGATTGTGGACTTGAGGCCTAAGTATCTAATTATCTATGAGACTTCTCCTCTTAGATGACCCAAAATCACCCAAAATTGAACAGGAATTGGCCTCTTTATCCTCCCCTCCCCACCCCAAGCTGTCTCCTCTTCAAATGTTCCCCAAGTCACTGGATGGCACCTCCAGCCAGTCAGTTGCCAAAGCCAGAAACTGGCAGTGCTCCTTGAGTCATCCCCTTGAGTCCTTCCTCTTTCTCCCCATTACCAAACATCAGAGTGCTTTTCTTCTACTTCTGAAACATTTCTAAAGCTCATCAACTTCTCTTGAGTTCCCCCACTTCTATCCTAGTTCAGGCTACCATTATTTCCCCTCAGAATTCCTGCTGCAGCCTCCTAACTGTTCTCCCTGTCTCCACTGTGCTCCCCTTCCAATCGTTACTCCACACTGCAGCCCCAGTCATCTTATTCAAAACACTCTCTGGTTTCCTACCTTCTCTGTTTAAAATAATCTAAACACTCCCATAGCACACTTGAGAAAACACAAACACCAGAATACAGCCTAAAAGGTCCTTTTGGATCTAATCTCTGCCAAACCCACCAATCGTATCTCTAGCTCCTTCCTCTATCCTCCCTCTTTTCCACCACAATCCCATCATACTGAAATGCTCCATTCCTCAGATTGCCAAATTTTTCAGTGCTTCTGTGCCCACACCACTCTCACACCTCTTTTTAAAATTCTGTTTGTATTTAAAGGTTTAACAAGGATGCTGCATCCTCCAAGAAGCCCTCCTTGACTCCACTTACCTGATCTAGATGAGATGTCCATCCTAAATCCTCCCCTAAACATGTAAGCATTCTATTCCTCTATTGCAGTATTCATCACACTCTTCTCTATCCTCCAACAGACTATAAGCCCTCTGAGGGCAATGACCTTGGCATTCTGTTTCATAATTATATACCCACCAACCCAGTAAGTGCCTGGCATAACACTAAATATTACTTGAGTAAACATACATCTTACCAGCCTGACGTGGTGGTTTATGCCTGTAATTCTAGCACTTCGGGAGACCGAGGTGGGTGGATTACCTGAGGTCGAAAATTCAAGACCAGTCTGGCAAACATGGTGAAGCCTTGTCTCTACTGAAAAATAGAAAAATTAGCCAGGTGTGGTGGTAGACGCCTGTAATCCCATCTACTTGGGAGGCTCAGGCAGGAGAATCGCTTGAACCCGGGAGACGGAGGTTGCAGTGAGCCGAGATCGTGTCATTGCACTCCAGCCTGAGCAACAGAGGAAAAACTCTGTCTCAAAAGAAAAAAAAAACAAAAACGAAAACAAAACATACATCTTGACTCATTGAAATAATCAATGGGAACTGAATATCCTAATTGATATCACACGGAGCAGGAATCTCTATAACTTTCAAACAAATATCACAGAAAGAAATCAGCCCTTGCTGGGCACAGTGGCTCACATCTGTAATCCTCGCAGTTTAAGAGGCAGAGGCAGGTGGATCGCTTGAGCTCAGGAGTTTGAGACCAGCCTGGGTAACATGACAAAACCCCATCTCTACAAAGTATACAAAAAAATTTGCCTGGCATGGTGGCATGCACCTATAGTCCCAGCCACTAGCGAGGCTGGGGCAAGAGGATCACGTGAACCCAGGAAGTCGAGGTTGCAGTGAACCCAGATGGCGCCACTGCACTCCAGCCTGGGTGATAAAGTGAGACCTTCTCAATGAATAAATAAATACAGAATAAAAAACCAGCACTTAACTCTTCAGCTACCACATTAATTATCAGCAAATACCTTCTAAGCAGTTGTTTGACAACCAAGTTAACTAGAACTGGAACTAGAATGAGATAATGTGGTATTGCTGCTTCTCACAGACTGGATCCTCAATGGATGTTTGAAAGGAGATATCAGTCCGATGTTTAACTTTGATCAAAGAAAGAAATATAAAATTAAGACATCAGGGCCTTGTCAGGCTGTTCTGCATTTCTGTATTAACCAGACTCTCAACCATTTTCTTGCCATATGTAAACATGTGGCGCAGTTTGTAATCAGTGGGTTATAAGGAAGCTAAAGAAATTATCTTTTCTTTCATTGAAAATAATTTGGGAATAGGGACCCAGGCATTAACAGTCTAGCACCAAAGTTGTAGGAATCTTTAGTCTCCTCTGCCTCCCTTCTTCCATCCCTCTATTCTCAGTCTTGACCCCACCCCACTCACTTACTTGTTTTTCCTTCTACTCATTTTCTCCTCCCTCCCTCTCCCTTCTTCCCCACACTAGAACCATCAGGGCCCTCACCAGGGCACTCAGTTCAGGTTCTGGTTCAGCTCTCGCAGCTCTACCAGTCCCACCCCCATCCTAGGAAAAGCTGCTCCTTATTTGGAGTCACAAAAATATTTAACAGAGATCTAACTGACCATTAAAAAATTCCTCCTTTAAAACAAACACCTAATCAACTATTTCCCCCCAAGTTATATGTAAAAACAGCTGCAATTAGAACCTGATTCTCACTTTAAGAAAGAAAGATGCCTGTTTAGTTTTCTCCACTTTCATTGCTTCTTTCTAGGTCCAGGGCCTCCCACCAAATGCTGACGGCTGCCTGCTTCAAACCCTGCCACATCAGCAGGGAGGGAGCCCAGCGGCATTTGGTATTTGCATCAGTTTCCAGGAATGCTTTTCAAGTTATCAGTTCACTCTGCTGCCTTTAGCAGAGACGTTTTTCCTCTAAGTTTATACATGTGTGCTTGAACTTATAGTCCTCTAATTCTCAAAAACTTGCCTAGGATTTTTCTTTTTTGGCTAAAAGAGAAATAATAATCACACTTCTAAAAACATTCTACACTTTAAACTATTTTGACAACCACAACAAAACCTACCATGAAGTGTTTCAAATTGGGGGTATCTATTGCAAATCCAATGATTGAACCAACTTGACCCCCGAAGCGTTATCAGATAACCTCACTGAAGGGTATTTGGAGGGTTTCTTTCATAAATCTGTTGCATTACGACCCTGAGTCATTTTGCTCAGAATTAGTTTCTGACTCTCAGCAACACAGGACAAATGCACACATATGCCCTGCAAAGGCAATTCAGCAGAGTGGTAACAATGATACTTAGAAATCATTGCTCATTTTTCTGATATGCAGAAAAAAAAATTGTTATGATGTAGTATTAAAGTTTTTCTCTCCTGATAAAAATGATTTCCACTTTAAAAGATTTTTTGTTAGTTCTGTAACTGCGATATTTCAGGGAAAGGGTAAAAATGTTCTTGGAATATACAATTCAACCTCAGGTCTTTTGTTGCTGTGTTGTTCCTAGAACCTAGAAAACTTCAAACATTGTTACCTAGTTAGAAAAAAATTTGAATGTGGATTGCTCCTTGTAAACCCCCTTCTAGGAATGACCAGACACCCTTTCAAATTCTTTCACTCCCAGTTACTTTAAAAAATCATCCAAAGTTGTCTTCCAAGTCAGTGCCTTTAATTAGAATAAAACAAGGGTTTATTGTTTTTGGTTATCCACTTTTACTTGCATTAACCTTTTTTTTTCTTTTACATTTTGAAAGAGTAACCTGCTTTAGAATAGTCCCTTTTATTTACAGAAGCTGCTGATGGAGTTAACTTCTGCAGAAGTTCTTCCTTAAGGCAAAGCAAAAAAAGGGGGGAGGGGGTGGGAGGAAGGAAGGGAAAAAGATTCTCAAGGAACTACAGCCCACTCGTTTCTGTTTCTTAGAGACAGAACTGACCTAAAGATGCCCCCTTTGCGATGACTTCTGGGATAGAGCAGCACTCTGACTAGGCCCCCGCTGCCTCATAGGGGCCTTAGGCAAGTAGAGGAGAGGCCTGACACACACACACACACACCCACACACACACACACACAGCCTTTCAAACCTAGGACCTGGAATGCCATCCCAAGAAGCTTTAGAAAAGGGCACAGGACCTTTGGCCTCCCACCTCAGGGTCAAGGTACCAGCTCCTCCTCTCCCTAGTAGGGAGTGGAGGGTTGGATGGAGGCGGCCAGAGAAGAGGGATGGTGGGTGTTGGGGAGAGAGTTAACATCTACGTTGGTGGGCGCACTGCTTGGGGTGTTACCAGCGAAGACTACGAAGACCCCAAGCTCGAATCAGAAGGCCCTCTGGATGTGCTAGGGGAGGTGCTTGGGTGTAGCTGTAAGAGATGGGACAGAGAGTAGGCAGCAAGGTCAAGAGAGACCGGGGGCTCACGGGAGGGTTGAAGGGTCCAGGCTCAGGATAGAGCTGGTAAATCCGGACAAGGAGCCCATGGAGGAGGAGAGGAGAGACTGGAAACCATGAAAGATCTCCCACCACAGCCTTAGAAAGGAGAGACTGAGAAATACATTCTCGGTCTCTAGGTCGGTTGCAGTCGTTTTGGAGTGCCAGATCATCCCCCAAAAGACCCTGTTTGGAATGAGCCTCAGCAAAGGCAAGGTAGGAGGTCGAAGGACTTCCCAGGTGACTTGGTCTAGTCTACGGTTCGCAAAGCCTATCCTCCCTGTAGCCGGGTGCCAAGCAGCCTCGAGCCTGCTCCCCAGCCCACCTGCCAACAAAAGGCGTCCTCCGACTGCAACCCAGCCTTCTACAGACAGGACCCCCCTTTCCCGAAGTCATAAGAGAAAGAGAGTGCATCACTGCAGAAACAGTGGGCGCACACGAGCCCCAGAGCTAGAGAAAAGCTGGACGGGGCTGGGGGTGGGGTGCGGGGGTGGAGGGGCGGGGAGGCGGCTCCGGCTGCGCCACGCTGTCGAGTCTTCCCTCCCTCCTTCCCTGCCCCCTCCGCTCCGGCCGGAGCCCTCCACCCTACAGGTGGCCTACAGGGCACAGGTGAGGCAGGACTGGACAGCTCCTGCTTTGATCGCTGGGCTCCCGATCCCTCTCTGGCTGCTCGGCCGCCCGGAGGTCTGCACATTCTGCCCATGTCGGGGCTGCAGAGCACTCCGACGTGTCCCATAATGTTTCCAAACTTGGAAAGGGCGGGGGAGGGCGGGAGGATGGGGAGGGCGGAGGTATGCAGACAGCGAGTCAGAGTTTCCCTTGAAAGCCTCAAAAGTGTCCACGTCCTCAAAAAGAATGGAACCAATTTAAGAAGCCAGCCCCGTGGCCACGTCCCTTCCCCCATTCGCTCCCTCCTCTGCGCCCCCGCAGGCTCCTCCCAGCTGTGGCTGCCCGGGCCCCCAACCCCAGCCCTCCCATTGGTGGAGGCCCTTTTGGAGGCACCCTCGGGCCAGGGAAACTTTTGCCGTATAAATAGGGCAGATCCGGGCTTTATTATTTTAGCACCACGGCAGCAGGAGGTTTCGGCTAAGTTGGAGGTACTGGCCACGACTGCATGCCCGCGCCCGCCAGGTGATACCTCCGCCGGTGACCCAGGGGCTCTGCGACACAAGGAGTCTGCATGTCTAAGTGCTAGACATGCTCAGCTTTGTGGATACGCGAACTTTGTTGCTGCTTGCAGTAACCTCATGCCTAGCAACATGCCAATGTAAGTGCCTTCAGCTTGTTTGGGGGAGACTGGGGAGAGAGGTTAGATGGGAGGGCACCCTGCCCTAAAAAGGAAAACCTGTAACCTGAATTCCAGGCACACTTGGAGGGCAAACTCTTAGGCATGTGGGAAAACGCCGGATTTGATAAGAAACATGGAAATTACTTTAAAAAATGAAAACATAAAAGTCTCGCCAAAAGTTAGGGAACTTTTCTTCTAAGTTCAGAGTGAGACAGTTAACTCGATCTGGATCCTCAGCTTGGTGACCCCCAAAGGGAGCGGAAGGTCTTTCCCTAAGGATGAGATATTAACCACCAATGTGGTGGAGGAAGTCAAAGTCCTCCACCCCACAGGCCCCATAACTGCACTGATGTCCACCTTGTAAAACTTGAGGCCTGCGTTAGAAAGTCCTTCAATTGAGTAACATAAAACTCACCTCCCAAGAGCTTTTATCTTCTGGGCTTTGTAAGGCTTCTCTGGAGGAGGAGGATGACGATGATGATGATGGTTATAAGGCGCCCTCTGGAGGAAGGAAAATGAAAGTACAGAGGACAGGGCCTTAAGCAAATGGAATCCCAATTAAAGCTTCTATGGGTTTATACAGATTAATGATTAGCATTTCTGGTTGGAGCCTTTCCCAGTGGCTAGTCAGTGAACCCTGGAAAGAAGAATGGATGCTACTTGGAATGGGTACTTTCTGAAAAGTAATATAAGTGTCTCAATTCACTTTCTAGTCATGGAAATGGTAACATTTTTAAACTCAAATCTGTCCTAAATTTTGTTGAGCCGAGAATTACCCCTTTGACATGTTCCCAGTGATAATCAAAGGTTATGAATGCAGCAAGTTGAGAAATATCAACACTGACAAGAGACTCAAGAGACCGGGGTTTTTCCCATGACTCTGACACCAATTTGCTGCGTGACCTTGGGCAAGTCAAACGGCCTTTTCTAAACTGTGAGACAGAGATTATGGGGACCCCAAGGCCACTTTCCAGCTCTAGGTTTTATGACCAGACTTTCATATCAAGATAGAATGAAGAAGATCAGTCCGTTTTCATCTTGAAAATGGCTGCCAAAGTACTAGACAAAGATATTGACTAGACGGGGGATGGTATTGTCTGACCACACCCAGTACTCCAAAAAGTTGTTTCAACTACATAGCACGGTGTCTACTACCGCATAATTACTAATGAGTGTGTGTGTGTGTGTGTGTGTGTGTGCGCGCGCGCGCGCGTCTGTGTGTGTGTGTCTGTCTGTTCCCCCTTCATTCACTTTTAGTGTACTTACTGTGGATACTAAGGAGTAATTGCAGTGAACAAATTCACATTACCGAGTTCATATTTTTAATGAGATCTGAGAGTGGGAAGAAAGAGTTGGCTCCTAGAGAATAAAATGAAGGCAGACTTAGGGAAATTTGAAGGTACAAAGGCAACTTACCTTCTGATCAACAACCAACCACACTCTGGAATAAATGTTATCAAACACACATTCTTCAAAATGGTCCATGTCTGAGTAATTAAAAGGCAAATTTCCAAAATCATAAGGGCTTCCGTTAATAAAGTCAGGCATAATTATTCTTCCTATTGATGGACACAATGAAGTAAACATATCATTCTTGTAATTTAACAGTAATTCTCATAAATTGCCCTTAAATGTCAGTGCTGGATGTGGTCCACCCTCCTGAATTGTGACTGTTGCAACAGATGTTCTCACTTCAAATAACGCACTTCTTGGCCACCTCATTAAAGCAATTTTAGGGGTGATTCATCCTATTGCAAGCTTGGCCACACTTGTATCCTGTATTAACCGATAATTTTTATACTGTAGGAGAGGAATTCACTCTTTAAGGACTTATAACAATTATGGCAAAAGGGTGGATAGCACTTTTGTTTATTTTTTCTATTATTTTTCAAGATCTTTAATCCACAGTTTTTCCATTTATACAAAGCTCTTTCTCAGAGACAAAAATGATACATATTGGTAAAATGACCTTACCTAATTTAAGTGAACTAATTTAAAGCAAAATTCAGATGTCTGAATTAATCCATCTTCACAGTTAATAATGTGCAAATTAGACCTTTTGAAAAACGGTATTAAGAACAGTACAAACTCAATGAAGTACTAGGTAATTTCAATGTTTTATAAAAAAGTAAGTCTACTTCAATGTTTTATAAAAAACAAATTTCAATATAGAATTTTAAGGTAGCATACTTTCCTAAATTTTACCTTTTCTAGATATTTGGGTATTAAATATGGATTAAGCTATAAATTACTTCCTCATCAATCTACTAATCTTGTCTTACATTCAGCGATTCATCTGTGCACTTTACCAGCTTAATTGCTAAGTATTCGAAATATCCTTCAGACACATTAATATTTCACAGCATTTATACAATAGTAAATAATTAACAATTTAATTCAAAATATATTTACATATTAATATTGCAAACAAATCACCCTGCTGATCCCTGCCATGCTTTTGGCCTGCATAATTTCCAAGTCATTAAAATATTCTTAATAAAATATATAATTGGTCCTTTAATTAGGTAGCTCAATTTTATAAACTTGTCTCTCTATTTGTTAATTATTGCTATTGATCCATGAGGTGATACTAATAATTATTTCCTATCTTTTCTTTTTTATCTACAGCTTTACAAGAGGTGAGTAAAATTATTTTTAGAA
Organism: Macaca fascicularis; assembly: GCF_037993035.2. NCBI lineage: Eukaryota > Metazoa > Chordata > Mammalia > Primates > Cercopithecidae > Macaca > Macaca fascicularis. Next base: position 126,946,831 of record NC_088377.1, on the reverse strand, counting down.
TTTTTTAAAAATACTTTGATTCCCTTGGCTACAGTGATGTCTTCTCTTGGAAGGGAAGAAGTTACATTAATAGTGACCATCCTAGATTCCCAAGAAAATTGTGAAGAATTTTGATAGTCAAAACCTTTCTGGCAGCCTTAGAAAGTACCCACCCAATTTTCCAAAATAGGCGGGGCTACTGAATAAGACTAAGTTTATAAAATACTCATAAGAAATATAGAGTAAATAATCCAATAGAAGTTTGAGTTTTAGGATCTGCTACTATGAAGCAGAAGATTTCACTGAGCTAGAGAATCTTTTCACTCCTTTAGAATCATTTGCAAAAGCATTTATTGTTAACACATTCTTAGCTCGTGAATTGAATTTGAGGCATAATTACAGGTAAGTATTGATATGTATTTTTTGTTCTGTAGGTACATATTTTTATTTGATGTATTGGCAAAATTTTAAATTGTAGTTTGAAATATTAAACTAAGATAATAGTAAATGCATAATGTAATGAATTGTGAAGGTATATTTGTTTACTACATCAAAATGGAAGCTGTTTTAAAATATATATACAATTTTCTTCATAATAATCTTTGATTTCTTCTTTTCTAGGAAACTGTAAGAAAGGTAAGAGTATAATACTTCTCCATAAACATCTAAAATTATCAGGGATAACTTATAATTTAACTAAATTTATAGTAGACTATGGAAGGAAAATATCAAAATTTTGCTCATATGAATATGCATTAGCTAAAGCATAAAATAAAGTAGCTTTGATGTTTACGATAACAAAGTTTAATTATCTTCCAGAATCATCCGTAATTACATTTATGTGATACAAACTGGTGATTTACATACAAAATGAAAAAAATGACTTGTTTTTATTCTGGAGATGGAAAGCATATTATGTTAATTATAGGTAGTAAAAAAGTTATTTTAAAGAGCTTTGACTATATAAATGTGCTGTTAAAAATGTAACAAAATGGTCATTTCACCTACAGTTATCATCTTATTCAAATGCTATGCATAGTATTAACCCAATAGCTGAAGACTGTGGCAGCTTCCAATCCCCCAGCTGAAAAAAATTACGTATAATTACAATTTAAAAATGTACTTTTATCTATTGCATTGTGTCGATTTTTTATGTAGTGTCTAATAACATTGTAGTTAGATCAGTCTTACCAACTAATTATTATCAAGAATGATTTGTTTTCACTGGAAATTACTTCTTAGGCATTTATTATCGTGCTGTTTGTATCTTTCCTGTAGGGCCCAGCCGGAGATAGAGGACCACGTGGAGAAAGGGTGTGTAATTTTTGAACTATAAAGGGCTTTACCCCATATTTGAATAGCTACATATTAGAAACTATAGGAACTGGCAACTGGCAATTTATAAGAATATTATGTATCCAGATAATTGTATACCCCTTTAAACAGGTAATGCACTGCAGAAGAAGTGAATGAGCATTATTACATATAATCAATATTTGTTTTAGGTCAAAATTACCGTTAAAAAAGAAAAACTGTTACAGTCATATTATTTGCATGGCCTACTTTCTTTATAATTTACCCATCCAACACATGCATAATGAAAATGTATCTACCTACTACCACAGTCCTCTCTTTAACATATTTGGTTTGCTTTTGAAGTAAGATCCCTTAGGTAGCTTGGAAATAATAGTGAATTAGTAGTCAGTAACATGTTTCTCTGCTCAAATTCATACATGTACAAGTCAGGCTTACATTTTATTTGTGGCATTATTAAATCTCCCTGCAATGCTTATTTGACATTTATAACTGCGTGGTTTTGCATTATATAACACTTTTGCCAATATGTGAATACCTATATCTTATATCTGTTAGGAAGTGGAGACTTACATGAATTCCACTCAAACAATTTATTAGAAATAGAATTATACCAGTTAATTATTTTAATAACACAAGTAGTTAATGATAGTAAATCTGCAGGATTTTCTATCGTATGATAAAGCAACCTTATTAACTGTCATATCAATTAATTTATTCACATGTAACATACCAAAACTATTGAATAAGTTTGTCACAGTCAGAGATCGGCAAATAACAATACAATGTAAGTCCTTGTGCACTGTTAAACATGTGAAGCACACAGAACCATACTGTTTGGCTATAATTTTTATATTTGAATACTGGAGCTTCAGTACAAATTAATATTCAATGGCTGAGATACTTCTTTAGGAAAGCTACCCTGTGATATCTTGAGAGTTATTAACCCTCTTTCTAAAATAGACTCATAAGTGAATGTCAACCAATGACAAATATAGTATATTAAATTTCCACCCTACTTGCACATAGAAAGGTCTAAACAACTGATCTTACCACATATAATTCTTAGGTTTCTACAGGGCCTGTCTAACCTGACCTTATTCATTTTTTACATAACAGGGTCCACCAGGCCCCCCAGGCAGAGATGGTGAAGATGGTCCCACAGGCCCTCCTGGTCCACCTGGTCCTCCTGGCCCCCCTGGTCTTGGTGGGGTAAGGTGTCCTAAGTATTGCTAACTTTAAGCTAACTTCAGTTTCTCTCTGTTGAAAGAAGGCTTATTGTGGAATTTATTTTTAGCAGTTAAGGGATAATTGTTCTATTTGAAAATTAGTATATTTTATTTCATTTATTTGGTTTCTTCACTCAAGATTCTGCTTTACCCGTTCTCTTTGTGAGCCCTTGTCAATTACAGGACTGGTCTTTGTGTGCGCTGAAGTTAGCTGTGGCCATCATTACCATTATTTAATTTGGAGATTTAATATCTTTTATCAGTAAGGCACAAATAAGAGGTGTTACATAATTAAAGAGTTTGATTAGATTGAACTACATACGCGAAATCCCTGATCTTAAGCAATTTCACAAACATCCTACGCTTTTTATTCTCCTTGACTTGAAGTCTGCTGAACCAACATTCAAAGCGGTTTTAGGTTTAATTTGCTTGAAACTAATTTGAGAAAAGTACATTTCCCTTTTTCATTAATATCTTCTTTTAGCTTTATGTCTTTAACAATGGTATGAGTGCCAAATGGCCTCACTGCAGGAAGGAAAACATTTTGCTTAATTGGTTAGCACTATGAATCAGAAGCCTGATTCTAACACCCAACTGTATGCCAGTAAAATAAGACCTTTCTCCCCCGAAGATCTTATTATGATTGCTTATCTATGAAGGGCATTAAAAAGCAGCTTCTTTAATAGAGCTACCACTATAAGAGAGATCTTTAACAGTAAAGTTATTACTGTGAACTAGTTTTTAAAAGTTTTATCTTCCAAGGGGCATTTTAATTTAATTTTCCTCTAAACTTGAAAACTCTTTATATCCTTCCTGAAACTCAGGCAAGAAAAAGATCCCTTAGTCATTTTGTGTAGCTCCGGTGGGGAAGGGCAACAGGTGAAAATGCGAAGATGTCCTCTTGAGCTCTGTCTAATTTGTCAGGAGCCCTTAGTAACATTAAAAGTTTAGAAAGCTTCCCTTCCTCAGTGTAGAAGTAAAAGGTGGGAGTGGAGACACTGAGTTAAGACAGAAGAAGGGCTCAAAAAATAAAGTAGGGAAGTTCTCCATTTCAAAGAGATGTGGGCCAAGTTTTAAATGCACAGCTCTCCTGACTTTTTAGGAATTCAGTTCAATATAGAATTTTAAACTAATAATTATATCAAAAACATTCCCCTCTTTTAAATAACAACAGAAAAATATTGACAAGTAAAATGAGAAAATGAACAACATGGCTAGTAACTAAAAATATTTTATATATATATATAATATACATATATATTTTTTTTACTCCTCTAGAACTTTGCTGCTCAGTATGATGGAAAAGGAGTTGGACTTGGCCCTGGACCAATGGTATGCTTATCTGTTTATCTTAGCCAAAAAATTTACTAAATAAAGAATTCATTGTCTGTCACATTTTACAACGCCATTTATTTAGCTACCTAAGTTAATACTCAATACTTAGATCATATAAAAACAACTCTTTTTGTCTTCAAATTTATGAAAACATAAGTTAAAGAGTTCAGTTTTCTTTACAAAAGTGCCTCATTAAGATAGGTCGTATGCTTATGTTCAAGAAATAATCTTTGGATATAGTAATCATAATTTGAGCAAATAAATTTAATTTAAAACAGTAATCACTCTGATTAATTTTTTAAATATTCTTTAGCATTGCTTAGAATTTTAAGCAACACTTAGAGACATAGAACTATTTATTAAGTTCTCTGAACTTGTTGGAAAGGATCAACAAGTTCTAGTCCAGCTAATTCATTTTAAAATGGGAGAGTTTAAGTCCTTTTCTCAAGGTCGTCCAGGTAACTAATGACATAATTAGAACTAGCTGCCAGACAAGATGTCTAATATTTGATGACATCATGGTTTATGTACCTAGTCCTTGAATAAACCACTCATTTAGTCAATGGATATTAATCAGGTACCTTCAATGGGCCCTAAACGGTATTAGGAACTGGGGAAATTACAAGGAATATGACAGATTCTGATCCCTCCTCAAGGAGTTAACAATATAGGAAATGTTTCTTTTTCTATATTTTGACCAAAAAAAATTCTTTTTTAGTCTATTGATTGTAAATCAATACAGAATAGAGTATGAGTAAAAATCTAGCATTTATGTCACTCAGTACAAATATTCAGCACCATACCCTATCAGTGGAGTACCGCTTAGAAACATTCCCAATATGATGATGATGATGATGACTATTAACAAATGAAGCTTCTAACAAGCATTAGAGATGCTTGAAGGGAAAAATGCTAATATGAGCATGCGAAATGTGTACTAGCATATATGAAATAGAGGGAAAAATTGCCAGAAGTCAAAGTGTTAGGTTGATTAAGCACTACAAAATTGAATGTATACACACACACATGCAATTTAGTGATTTTAATTAACTGTTTCAAAACTAAGGTATTTATCTGCCCAAAGTCAACATGGTCTTTAAAATGTAAATTTTACCTGGGCAGTGCACTTAGTGCTCTAGCTTCAAAAGAAGATGTTCTGCTGGAGCTAATGGCCCACAGTAAGCTAATATACTCTAAGGGTGAGATAATATTTTCTGTAGATTAGAACTCTCACTTGAGAAATAATCTACCTTTAATCGATGACTTCTAATTCCCTATTTTTTTCTGGTAATTTAAAATGTTCATATCTGAAATGAAAAAGTAGAGCATTTATTTTGGCTTTGTTTATATTGGATATTTGAAATTAGCTGTTTCACCTAATGCTGGACATTAGTCAGTTTTAAAGCAGTACCTATATCTCAAGAAGAAGCAAAGGGTGGAAAGTAAAGAGCCACTAAATGTCATTTTTAAAAAGCCCACTAAGCTGGGAAAATTAATATGGATTTCAGATTCCCCTGTTTTTGGAACATCTGTCTTAGGGGCATAAAGCAGAGTATTTTACTTTGAAATATCGGTGAAATATAATTTAAGCTTGCACATCCACACACACGCACAGACATATGTAATCAACAGATATGTGTTTCACAAATAGGGAAGATAGGCAGCAATAAAGTATTAGTATTAAATATAAAGTATTAAAATAATTCTCCATGCTGGAAAATCAATAACTATAAAATCCCACAGGGTTCTTCTCTGAATTAATGAGTAATCATACTGTCTCACAGCCTCCACGAAATACACTACATTTTATGTAAATGAAATTGTTGCAAATACATGAAAAAATAAACAAATATAATTAGAAATTCCTGGTGTCAAAGAAAATTATTTTTTAACATATGCCTAAAAAGCTATTGTGATTGAAAAGTGACAGTTTCTTTTAATGTTGGAGCAATTTCTAAAACCAAATGAATAATTCTTATAATTAAAATGACATACATTCTAAATAAAATCCATGTTATTTCACTCTAGGCATTAATATAGTAGGGTAGGTTTGACTGCAGAGTCCCCACGGCTGATGTCACGAACAAATTACTTGAGACTGGTACATGAAATATTTTCAGCATTATGAGGAACAGACCCTACAGATGAGCTTACACAGACATTGATTACTGCAAAGAGGAGTCAAGAAAGGGTTTTTGGTGTATGAGCTAGTAACAGTCTGTTTTACCCTACTTTTGTGCTACAGAAAGAACAAAGGGAAAAACAATCTTCCATCATCTGGGCCATATTTTCAACAATAATATAATATAATAGACTTTTCCAGAAGGCTGTTTCAATAATATTTTATTTTTCCTTCACCCCTCATTACATCCACTTTTGTTTGACATTTTCATCAGTCACCAATAACCCTTAGAGGAGCGATAAGGTTATAACAAACTTCCCTTTAATCATTAAGAAGGACTTGTGATTCTTTTCAATTTATGTCCTTTGTGGCAATGAAAATACCAATTTCTTAGCTAAATATGACATAGGAAGATGACATATGATCAAAAAAATCCAAATGGAAATGCTTCATCTGCTGCATATAGGACAATTGTATATTCTGCACTTGTGCAAAGACTGATGCCCTTCATTGCATCAGAACAATCTCAATATGCCCAATCGTGCACAAGTTTAAGGAACTTATGACTGTCTCATCTAATTCTCACTGATTTCTATTGATTTGGATTGGGAGAAAAGGAAAAGCAAAGGGGCAGAACTAGTGCAAGAAGCTTGAGTCCTTAAATTCTTCCTCAGGAGAAATAAAAACTATGGAATAAAACCACAACAATTCTGTTTGTCCATCACAAAATGTCTATGGCACTGCTAAGTTGGTCATATCTGATGCCAGCCAACACCATGACCACTTATCAGTGCTAACTATTGATATATCTGTTTTCTTTACAGGGTTTAATGGGACCTAGAGGCCCTCCTGGTGCAGCTGGAGCCCCAGTAAGTACTGAAAGTTTATTATGCCCCTTATGTAAAAAGACAGAGAATTAAGAAATAAAGGCTTGGAGTATGACATTCTTTTCTTCTTTTAGGGCCCTCAAGGTTTCCAAGGACCTGCTGGTGAGCCTGGTGAACCTGGTCAAACTGTGAGTACCTTTTTCCACTTCTGTGATCAGTTTTTTTCCTGGGAGTTTATGAATATAACCTTAACGAAATGATGGGTCTCCCATTTTCTTAGGGTCCTGCAGGCTCTCGTGGTCCAGCTGGCCCTCCTGGCAAGGCTGGTGAAGATGTAAGTATTTACTCTTAAGCACTTTCAAAATGCTATTTAAATACTCTTGCCTCAACAAGATTTTCTAGATTCAAATTAAGTATTCTGCCAAAAGCTGAATATGCCTGAAAGAACTCTTAATACATGGGAAATGATATTTTAATGAAACATTAACTAACCTGCTTATGTTAAGGGAAATATTAAATATGTATCTGGATCCACATTTTTATGTGATAACTTTCTCCCCTTTTGTAAAAACCAAGATTTCCCCCATTTTGTCTGATAGTTTACCAAGAAGAAGTTGACTGTACGATGTTTTCATGTTTAGGGTCACCCTGGAAAACCCGGACGACCTGGTGAGAGAGGAGTTGTTGGACCACAGGTGAGACTTTTTACATTGGTAGATAGCACAAACATTATAGGCCTATAAGATAGTTGCTAAAACTAGCATCAATCTAAATGACAACATAGGTGTCACCCAAACTTATGACACGAATCGGAGGCATCTAACAAGGAAAAGAGCCTAGTAAAAAAAATAAATGCATATACATTTTATTCATGCAAATAATGGAATACTAATGACAGCAAGCATACTATAAGCAAATAAATTGTGTTTTCTACAAACACCACATCCTTAGTTACATTAGAGTAGGTTAATTTGTCGTTCCATGCTTAAAGGTATACTAGACTTTGATTCAAAGCTTGAACTTTGATGAGAATAAATACTTTGGAGGGAAGAAGTAACTGTCTTTTTATTTATGGTAAAACATTATTCACCATCTTCTCCATTTCTTTCTAAGGGTGCTCGTGGTTTCCCTGGAACTCCTGGACTTCCTGGCTTCAAAGGCATTAGGGTAAGCACATTCTTTACTCAGATGAGAGAAAATGCCTATTAATTTTTGGAAAAAACTCAAATATGTTTAAAATCTTGGATGACATATATTCACTTTCAAATTCCTGGAGTTTGCCAAAGGGAAGAAAGAGTTAAAGAGTCAGATTTCTTGAAAGTAAAGTGGGGTGCAATTTTTTCAGTCTGTTCATAGCAACCAAAAAACAGGCTCACTACAGAGAAAATTATATGGAACACATATTATTTATTATTTGCGACCATCTGAAAATCATAAAATTATTAAGGATGGAAAAGATGTGAGAGAGCACCTAGTCCTCCATCCTTCTCTCTCAATGGCAGGAAAGTTAAGTGACCTATCTAGGGCAATAGACTAAGTTTGCTGGGACCCAGAACACTGGACTTCTTTCTACTGCAGCAGACGAGATTCACCCAGGAGAGATTAACGGCAAAGATATACAATTTTTATTTGGCCAAACACTATCATGGAACAGTATTTTATAATAAGGCTTGCCTTTCAGGGACACAATGGTCTGGATGGATTGAAGGGACAGCCCGGTGCTCCTGGTGTGAAGGTAAATATTAAATTAGAAGCACTGTTTTTAAGCACTTGATTGAAATTCCCCGTGACCTCCAAAAAAGTATATTATACTGAAGATTACCCATATTCTAAAAAGTTTTTTTTCTTTTCTGTACTTCAAATCCCTCAATGATTGGGACTATGAGAGTCTGTGACAAAAGGTCAATTATTAATATTTATTTAATTCAATGTCTATTAAACAATTGAGACAAAAATAATATTAATGGTTTCTTCTTCCATTTTCTTTCTCCCCTCTGTAATTTCAGTGTCTCTCTGCAGCCAAAATAAAAGTAAATAAACATATTATCAGAGATTAGAACACTCTATTATTTTAAACTGTAAATTCTCCTTTGCCACACACTAATTAGATAGGTACATTCATGTCACTATACACTTTTCAACCTCCTTCCTGTGATTTATCTGTGCACACTCAAAAAATTTTTAATTAGGTAATTAAAGTCTCAGAAGTGTGTTATCTCTTGGCTAGGCTCTTCTTTGACAGCGTTTTCAACTATAAAATGTTCTCTTTCCTATTAAGGAGATAATGTGATATTAAAGTGAATACCAACGTAATTACAAATTAATGAGTAACGAATACTAGCGGGACCAGAAATGAACATGAATATGGAGAAACTGTTCTAACTTTCCAGCTGCCACACAAATGGATAAGGTCAAACTCATTCTCCCAAGAGCCCGATATAACAGCTCAGACTACTAATCACTGTATCATAAAATGTTAGAGCTGCAAGGAGCTTTGGAGACCCCCTCATTTTGCAGAGGTGGGAAACTGAGGCTTAGTGAGAGCCATTGACCTGCCCAAAGTCACACATCTAGAGGTTAGAAAGTCATAGGCTAGAAATGATCCTCCCCCTGCCATTTCAATGCTTATTCCCAAATAATAGACTTCACATAGAATCCTGGAAATGAAGGGTCCTTATGAGGTCTCTTAAACCATATTTCCCCTATATCAAAATCAGATTATTTTTAAGAAAAGTTCTTTTACATGTGCCATAGTATTAAATCCCACTACTACTACTAGTACCCTGGTTTTAACTCAGGATAAGAGTATAGATTGGAAATAAACATGATAGCTCTAAAAAATATTATGAAGCTTCAATTTTTCATGCACATTTTATGAAAGTGGTAACACTGAGTGTTCAAAACAACTTTAAAGAGGATAAATATGGTTACATTGAAAGTAAATCTATCCTTCGCCATCTCTTTTTATGATATTGTTTCTAATATATAATTGATATCCAGAATATAAGGGAGAAATTGGGGAGGAGGTACACCCAACTAACCACATTTCCTTAGAACCTGGACATGTGGTACTATCTGAATAAAAACTCATGTTAGCACATTTTAAAATCTGTGTGTCTGGCATAATTGAAAAACAATCTATATGTGTAAGAAATGTTACGAAATATATGAATGGTTCAAAGTGAAAAAATAGGGTAAAATTGCACTATCAGGAAAAATAATTGTTATATTTAATGAACAAAAACTCAATCCTTCTTCTCCATGTAGGGTGAACCTGGTGCCCCTGGTGAAAATGGAACTCCAGGTCAAACAGTAAGTATTGATTACTTCATTGTAAATTTAAATGTGTACACTCTTTGTGAGATGGAACTTCTTTAATGTTCTTGCTAATCACTGTATTCTTCAGCATTGTATTCTTTGATATTTTTCTAATAGCCTTCTGATACTTAAAAGAAATCCACTACTGTTTAGTTGGAATTAGAAGGCAACTTATTTATTTTTAGTGTTATTCTTGTACAGGTTGGAAATTGAACAAAGCAAATGATGCCTGTGACATTTTTTAAATTAGCATTCTGGATTTTATTGAAAATATTTCTGCTTCTAGGGAGCCCGTGGGCTTCCTGGTGAGAGAGGACGTGTTGGTGCCCCTGGCCCTGCTGTAAGTGCTTCCATTTCTGTTCAGTTTCATCCTTTTAAAAGATCTTCTAATGACTGTCATTTAAGTTTCCACCTGATCTTCCTCTTTATTTTCTTCCAAGGGTGCCCGTGGCAGTGATGGAAGTGTGGGTCCCGTGGGTCCTGCTGTAAGTTTTGACACTGGGGAATTTGAAAGGAGTTCAGAATGTGGGGTGGGAGCTGTCTTCTTCACTAATCTCTTATGAAATAGCATCATTTCAGACACTTTACCAAATGTTCTGTGAGGTCTTTTGAAGGCTCCATTTGTACGTAGTGTAAGCCGTTTATAAGTACCTGAACTTTTGATTGATGTGTAAAGCAAAATCTCCCCACCCTGGATACCATGAATGTCTTGACTTTGATGAGATCCTAATGACAACAGACTGGCTGTCAATTTTTTTTCTTTACTAATATAAATAGTGTCATGCCACTGTAAGCAACTTCGATCTTCTGTCATTGTTATTGTTTCCTTAATTTACTTGGAAGAAATTTCTTATCACCTTCTGCTTTGATTTCAGGGTCCCATTGGGTCTGCTGGCCCTCCAGGCTTCCCAGGTGCCCCTGGTCCCAAGGTAAAAACACTGGTGACCATTGTCACTACTTTGATAAACTTTTTACTGTGATGTGAAAGATTGGAACTGTGTTTGCAGATAGAGAGATAATTACAAAACAATTACCTTAATTATTGCTTCCCTTCAAAATGGACATAGAATGACCTGTTTTCTCACTCTACGTTTGAAGTAGATCGTCTCTCTGCACTGTACACTGTGCACTGTGCCCATCGATATAGATGGCAACATGGAAATTGATTCTCCCAAGTCAGTTAGGACTGACTGAGAACCAGAGTCAATCACAGAGACAAAAGGAGAGGGAAGGTAGTAACAGTAGCCAAGATGGCAGAACCAGGCAAGGAAAATAGGAAACCAAACTCAAAATCTTGCTGTAATAAAACAGATAAGAAAAGTAATTGCAATTTTCATAAAACTTGACACCTTAAAAACAGATATGGGCCGGGCACGGTGGCTCACGCCTGTAATCCCAGCACTTTGGGAGGCCGAGACGGGCGGATCACGAGGTCAGGAGATCGAGACCACAGTGAAACCCCGTCTCTACTAAAAATACAAAAAATTAGCCGGGCGTGGTGGCGGGTGCCTATAGTCCCAGCTACTCGGGAGGCTGAGGCAGGAGAATGGCGTGAACCCGGGAGGCGGAGCTTGCAGTGAGCCGAGATCGCGCCACTATACTCCAGCCTGGGCGACAGAGCGAGACTCTGTCTCAAAAATAAATAAATAAATAAATAAATAAATAAATAAAACAGATATGCTGTTTATGCTGTTTCATTATTTGCTGGTTAAATCCTTGGTTTAATTTCCTCTTTTAGGGTGAAATTGGAGCTGTTGGTAACGCTGGTCCTGCTGGTCCCGCTGGTCCCCGCGGTGAAGTGGGTCTTCCAGGCCTCTCCGGCCCCGTTGGACCTCCTGTAAGTAACCGTTGTCTTTAACCTTTATTGAGTAGAAGAAAATGAAGGTAGAGTAGGGAGAAGAAGAAGAATGAAGGTGGGGTCAAAGAAGAACAGAAATATTCCAATTAACTGATATCCTTCTCTTTTCCTTTTCCTCATAGGGTAATCCTGGAGCAAACGGCCTCACTGGTGCCAAGGGTGCTGCAGTGAGTATATCTGTGTAGCTAAAATGTGCCGCTATGATTTTAAAGGCATTTAATGTGTACTGCCTCTACAGCCCATCACCTCCCTAATGGACCACACTGCATTTTCCTTCATAGGGCCTTCCCGGTGTTGCTGGGGCTCCTGGCCTCCCTGGACCCCGCGGTATTCCTGGCCCTGTTGGTGCTGCTGGTGCTACTGGTGCCAGAGGACTTGTTGTAAGTGGTCATGACTGTGGGTTCTCATCATCCTGAAATACCAGCTCTGCCATTATTTCATCACTATCTAGACTTCCACTTGTAGTTTTATTATTCCTATTTTTCTCTTCCTTAGCGTTTTTAGTTTATATTTCTTATGTAAGTGTATGTATATACACTCCCGTCTGCTATTTGCACACAGACACTCCCCTCCTGTTATCTTCGATCATTACCTCAAGGTAAATGAGGCAAAGTTCTACAGTATCAGTTTTGTCCCTTTGACCAATACCATTCCCCTGTAGGCAATTTAAATATGAACTGGGTACATTTCTTAGAGAACTTGAGCTTCTCTTTACCTTGACCCACAAATATTCTAAGAGATTTGTCTGCAAGAGAGTTTCAACATGTTTGTCATTTGACCACTGTTCTGTATTGAACCCTAGGGTGAGCCTGGTCCAGCTGGCTCCAAAGGAGAGAGCGGTAACAAGGGTGAGCCCGTAAGTAGCTCTATCATCACAATTTTATAAAGTTAATTGTTTTTTTTTTAATTCCAGTTTCTCCAGCTGGACATAGTATAAAAATTATTTTTTTACTCCCTCTTCTTTTGTTGTTTTCATTAAACAGGGCTCTGCTGGGCCCCAAGGTCCTCCTGGTCCCAGTGGTGAAGAAGGAAAGAGAGGCCCTAATGGGGAAGCTGGATCCGCTGGCCCTCCAGGACCTCCTGGGCTGAGAGTAGGTTTCAAATGCTCCCAACATCCAAACACATCAGAGGCAGATAATGACACCCCTTCATTGGGAATTGGTCAAAATTACTGACTCTATTTTCTTAGGCAAAAAAAGCATCTGCTTTCCATCTGCCTTATTAAATCAGTGACTCTCAATTTAATATGTTATAAAATGGCCTGGAAACAATGTTGACCTACTTTTGCAGGATGCTCATCTAAGAATTCCTCTAGGGGTTGGGTGAAGTGTTTTGCATTGGTCTGTGTCTGTATCTCCCCTGTAAGGAGATCATGCTATTTTAACAAACTCTACCTTATCAAAGTCCAGAGATTTCTTTAATTCTCTCATGTACTTTCTTGCAGGGTGGTCCTGGTTCTCGTGGTCTTCCTGGAGCTGATGGCAGAGCTGGCGTCATGGTAAGCTGTCCATCACTTACTTCCTAGAAAGGAACTTGATGCTTCTCGTGGTGGTTGTGTCATTAGCTTTAGCATCCTCCTCCTCTATCTCTTTTTTTTTCTTTTCTTTTTTTTTTTTTTGAATAGGGCCCTCCTGGTAGTCGTGGTGCAAGTGGCCCTGCTGGAGTTCGAGGCCCCAATGGAGATGCTGGTCGCCCTGGGGAGCCCGGTCTCATGGGACCCAGAGTAAGTTTCAGACTGATTCTGAGCAAACCACACCTGGCATTACTTCCTTCTTTAAAGGGTTGGTTAATATTGAAGATAACAATAAAGACATCAAAAGTAAATTTGTTAGTAGTCTTGCTGACAGTCGCATTTTTAACTTAACTTTATCAAAGCTCAGTAGATATTTTCATGTATTTAATTAGTTCATACATTTTCTATTTATTACTTGATACAATGGCTATGAGGTTTTTGGAAGAACAGATCTATTTTAATATATCCAAATGAGGTTGATTCTCCTATCAGCATGAATCTTTTATCTTAATTTGTGAGTTTTATATAAGGTGTTCATGAAATGTATTAGGACTATACATTATTCGTTTATTAGATTCATAAGTGAAGTCATTTTCCCAGCAATCACAAAGTGCTATAATGTATTCAGCATCACACTAGCTATGGAGAAATAACCTCTAGGTCCATAGACACACTAATCCATAGCAATAGAGTAATTTTTTGCCTCCATAATCTCTTATGGGTGAATATCAACTGTAATTGTATCATAAACAAGCAATAGGGACACCAAATATAGCAATAAGAAATCCACTTCGGAAATTGCTTGCTAAAAGTATTAGTTTTTCTATTATAAGGTAAATAACGTGATACATTTTGCCCATATAGCATGTTGCTTAACAGTTTCTTGAGATATCTATAAATGGGTGAGTTGCACTAAATTTCTGTAAAAGGAAAGCCACAAAAAAAATAGAAGAAAAATTTCAGAAGTCTTCACACTTCCCAGCTAGTGGCTAATATTCCTAATGATTTACTTTAGGCAACAAACAAAAAGTGGAGGGAAAAAGTGCCTTTGTTAGACTTCAGTTAATCTGAGGCTTGAGTATGTAAGTTAAAGTGCCAATATAAAAGCATCTTCATTTATTTTATAGGGTCTTCCTGGTTCCCCTGGAAATATCGGCCCCGCTGGAAAAGAAGGTCCTGTCGTAAGTATTGCTAATTTTCCATTATATTTTCAAGGACACTTATTGCACCCTTATCAAGTCTATTTTGTGGCTTATTTATACATGAACACATTGAAAATAAATATCAGACACATATATCATCTGGGAATGCAGAGTAATAGATTGTAATTATGGAGTCCAAATGAATGCAGGACTGAAAGCAGAGCAGGGGAGAGAAAAACATGGCAGGGAAAATTGAAGCAGGTGACAAGGGGATGACAAGAGAAGGGAATGAGGGAAATTGCATACATATGAGATTGAATTGGCTATGTGTGTACCGACATCCTAGTTAGAAAAGGAAAATGGATTCATAATTTATTGACTCTTTATACAAGAAGCTCTACGCATTCAGAAAACTATTCTGTTTCATCCGTGGCAGCATCATAAGCTTGAGGTTGTGAGAAAATGTTGACACTGAGTAAACTTGAAATAACTCTGCTTCCAGGGCCTCCCTGGCATCGACGGCAGGCCTGGCCCAATTGGCCCAGCTGGAGCAAGAGGAGAGCCTGGCAACATTGGATTCCCTGGACCCAAAGGCCCCACTGTAAGAATCATCACAACTTTCTTACCCTCAGCACTTTTTGTGGCCACATTTTACCAAACTCTAGTATTTCTCTCCTGCAAATCAGTCCAGTCTCAGGGAGTTTCCTTTCAACACAGGAAAACTGCAGGCCACTATCACATTAAGAGTTTACCTCCAGTGTATTCTTATATCCCTGCTGAAAATCCATCTCCTGAGCCCCATGCTTCCACAGACACAAGGACATCTTACTGTACATGGAGCTGCATGGTGACGGATCATCCTTAGATAACAGAATCCACAGACTAAGGAGCTCAAAAGAACACAAAAACAAGCAGGAAATCAACATTCCAAAATCATCATGGTGAATTTGACAATAAATGTATAAGGCTGTTTTTTGTTTTGTTTTGTTTTTCATTTTTTCTATAGGGTGATCCTGGCAAAAACGGTGATAAAGGTCATGCTGGTCTTGCTGGTGCTCGGGTAGGTGCTAACTTGTGTACAGATCTATTCACAGCATTCATCTAAGAACCACACTTTTTTTTTTTTTTTTTTTTTTACATCATCTCATATCATTTTGTCACTTTCTTTTCAAGATGGCATCCCCAGGGGTCCTTTTACCATCATAAAATGCCTTTTTTTAAAACCAAATTTATAAAACAGTCAGCAAAAACAAATCAGAATATCCATTAGGTCAAAAATACAGAAGCCCTTGGCTTTTATTTTATTCATTTTGTAATTAAAAGGGTATGAATATGTAGTAGCATTCTCTGGCCTTTATAAATTGCCTTGTATCTACATACTTTGCTTGATTCCTATCAAAAGTTAGTAGGCAAACCCATAAACATATATACCTACTATGTACCCACACAAATTAAAAATTTAAAAAGTTAGTAGGCAGTATTTGGGCTGTGGTGGGAACCCACAATGAGTTTAATTCATGCTAAAATGACAAACTTGTTTTAAGGAAGTAACACATGAGGCTTTGAGACATCTTAAACTACCTGGCTTACAGGTAACCATCAGCCTTTCTGTTAAACATTTTTAGGGTGCTCCAGGTCCCGATGGAAACAATGGTGCTCAGGGACCTCCTGGACCACAGGTGAGTATTCCTCCCACTCTTGTGCTCTTCTGCACTAGAATGTGTATAGTCTCTCAAACTGACCATCTCCATTTTTCAATCCAAAAGTTATATAGCTAGATAACAGTGGTGACAGACGTTGCTATTTATGCCCTCTTTCCTGTCACTTTCAGGGTGTCCAAGGTGGAAAAGGTGAACAGGGTCCCGCTGGTCCTCCAGGTTTCCAGGTAAGTCAACTCAAACATACACAATACTGCCTTTGGTCAGCCTATTCAGCTATAAGTCACCATACCGTACCTCTCTCCTCCACCACAATAAACATGATTTCAGGACCAAAGGAAAGAAAGGTGCATTTTTTTCAAACAAACTTCTGTGTCATGCTTTAATAACACACAATCATGCTCATATTGGTATTTGGTAGCCACCACCCTGAAACTCAATTATTAGCAAATCTCCTGAACATAGCCATAGGATTGAGATTTGTATTTCTTTTCATTTTTAGGGTCTGCCTGGCCCCTCAGGGCCAGCTGGTGAAGTTGGCAAACCAGGAGAAAGGGTGAGTAAAACAAGTAATAGTAAGTGGTAACTACTAAACTTGAGAATTTCCCCCTGTTTAATACCCCACTGCTATGCAATTATAATATGTAAAAGAAAAATTTCATATTTCATATGTTAATGATAGTGTTTTACATATGTTGGTGCTGATGGAGAGAATGAGCCAAATTACTTTAGTTCTGATTACTTTGTTTTACAGATTTAATGAAACATCACCTTATGAAAGTAAAATCTATCAATGAATATTTTATTTAATAGCCTTACTTTTTGTATTGTTCTTGATAACATTAAGATACAAATTATTTCCTTCCCCATAGTGAAAAAGTAAATGCACAATTTTCAATCAAACTAGATCCTGAAAAATTGCTTTTATATTTTTCTTGGCATTCAGACGTGACACTGCTATCCACAATCAGGGCATGAGTTCTGAGTCATTTTCTCTCTAATTGTGATGAATGTGCCTCAATTTAGTTACATTCTGTGGCCTGGTCTCCTTTATCAACAGTGGGGCACATTAAGGAGACAGCTGGTCAGTGATAAAAGAGATACACTTGGGTATACAATTAACTAGGTAATGTACAGAATATGATAATTTCTCTTAAGAGGACGGTCTGTCATATAGCTAAAAATAGGCAACGTCTAATATTATTCATTATTATTTATCTTTTTATTGAAGGAAACAGTCTGTTTTGTCACTTTTTTAAAAAGCAATAAACTAAATAATGGGAAACAAATTTTTTGATACCAAGTTCTGGGATGGATACATTTTTGTCACCAATAAAATTCTCTCTTTCTGTATCTTTCCATACTAAAAGTTGTTCTTATTAGCCTGTGTACTTATGCACTCATGTAGATAGTGCCAGCTTTATTTCACTCTTTCAAAATTTTTCAAATATCTTAATCATAAGTGAATTTAGAGATCACACAGAAATTTCATGTTTTACTCTCATGCTTTGTCTAGGGTCTCCCTGGTGAGTTTGGTCTCCCTGGTCCTGCTGGTGCAAGAGTAAGTGTTACTTCATTACTTTCATAAACTCTAGCAATGTGTTTTACAAAGTAGTAGTGCTTTCTCCTTAAAGCCACTGATGACCCTGCAACAAGTCTCTGATGCCCTTCTACAGTCAGACGTAATCTGTAGAGAGAATTAGATTTCTAAGTTGATAGTAGAATTTTTTGTTTCATTGCTCATATTTCCTATCCAATAATTACATAGTTATAAGAAACATAAATAAATCAATATATATATGTTATCATCAGTGATTTATATAGACAACTATGCTACATTTGTGACAGTGGCTCAACTTCAGCTAAGGAAAAATAATATCTTACTAAGATCTAAGGTTAATTTTGGCAATGTGTATTGATGTTCAAAGCCTAAAGCCCAAATTATGAGTAGTCATATAAAGGAAAAAATACTTAGTTTCTCTGTGGGTATTAGCATCACTGAAACAATTAATCTGCCCTGAAAGTATCCCATCATGTCACTAGTTAACACACATGTAGAAAGCTCAAAAAACCAACTTATAACAAGGTCCTTTGAAACAGTTACAATGTGGACCTATGTGATAAATATTTTGGGCTACAGAATGCTATGTTCTAGTGATATTTAGATGTAAATTGGGAGATATTTAGATAGGCATAGATTACATATACAAATACATGTATCAAATATAATACATATGAATATTATAACTATTACATCATTATTACACAAGGTTATAAAAAGGGGGCACAGATAGGAGAATATCTGATCTTATCTACATCTGCCATTGCTATTCAACTAAAATGACACAATCTTTTCCTTTAAATAATACACATAACTGGCATCTGTTTTTACCTATGGATTTATCACAGAAAAGACTCCCCCAAAAAGGGGAATGAATTGCAAAAGTTGGATATTATACTCTAGAAGCAACAAATTCTGGAGTTGTAGTCATGGGACATTAGAGCTAAATGACACTTTAGAGAATATCTCATCAATCTCTTCATTTTACTAGTGGAGAAATTAGGAACAAAAGAAACTTTAATTTGCTAATAAATGCAGAACGAAGATTCAGAAGCTACACAAGTGTAAACTCTCATATGTAAAATAGTATCACTGAAAGTGATGAATGGTGCAACACTTCTTCTAATCACTTTTTTCCAGGGGGAACGCGGTCCCCCAGGTGAGAGTGGTGCTGCCGGTCCTACTGGTCCTATTGGAAGCCGAGGTCCTTCTGGACCCCCAGGGCCTGATGGAAACAAGGTAAAATCTTATGTTTTACATATTACTGGTTTGGCCCAGTCTGCCTAGAATAAGTAGACCCTTTAAATAGAAAGATAATTGCTTTTCAGATTTTTATTTATTTCCAGTTCTGTGATGACTTCCCTCTCAGTAAAGAGCAATCTGATTCCAGTGGACCTGAATTATTCTAAGCAAGCAAACAATAGGGAGAACTGTGGGGGAAATTCTGTGTTCCCCAAACATAAATGAATTAGTATGGGTTGTCACTCTTTTCTCATCACACTGTTTATACTTTCGTTTTAATCTAGAAACATTGTATACATTGGACATTATTTTCAGAGAAAAAAACTTTTTATCTTCTTAACATCTCATCCCATAAAGTAAAATTTCAAAAAGTAGTCTGAATTTTAATAATAAGAGTTTATGATGATGAAAATTCATTGTGCAATACATTCACACCAAAAATTTGTCTGGAAACTTGTGTTCCAAAATAGAATCTGTGGTTTCGATTTTAAAATAGATTTAATATACATTCCTGAAAAAGTGATTACCTTAACCACAATAAAAAGAAGACAACTCATATTATTTTAATTCTTAACTCTAGGGAAAAAGTGTAAACATCAGTTGCAAAAAGCTATTTTAGTGTATGGAAGGATGTTCTTGGGAAAAAAATAAAAAACGTAAGAGGGAGAGAGGAAATAAAGAAACTTTGGTATTGTGAGGTAGTACTTTCAAAGGGATCTATTTATCTCAGAAGCTAGTCAACAGGTTTTAAGTACGTGGAATTGTAGGGTTTTATGTGAAAATGGAAGATACGGTCTCTACTCTTAAGGAGATTAAAACATAAATATCTCCTCAATTGACAGGGTCTCTTTCCATGTTTTCTATCTGGGCTAAGAGACTTATCCTTGAAAAATGTCTGTGGGTAAACATTTTTTACTCTCTGCTTCCCATTGTCCTATCCTCTTCTTCTCCGTGCCTGCCATCCTTAAGAGTATTGAAGCAGGTTATAGAGGAATCACAGCTGTGCACTCCCACTACCCTCATCTCTTCAGTCACCGTATCATTAACAGCATCTCTCTCTGCTATATTCTCCCTCCTTTCAATAGTCCAGACCTTCTTTGTGTTTCAAAGCAGGCAAGAAGCCTGTCTAGATAACTGTTTAAATTGGAATTCTTCAAGAGTTTGATTCTTCATTTTCTTCTTTCTCCACTAAAATTGATTTCACATGTGTTTGACTCAAGGGTGAACCTGGTGTGGTTGGTGCTGCAGGCACTGCTGGTCCATCTGGTCCTAGTGGACTCCCAGGAGAGAGGGGTGCTGCTGGCATACCTGGAGGCAAGGGAGAAAAGGTACCCTCCTAGTGTTTAACTCTATTACGTATTGTTGATGAACTCTAGCGAAGAAGGCTGCACAAGGATGCCCAAGTTTTCACAATTCTTGGCAGGTGGTCTGGTAGCATTTTGATATCTATCTATATACATTTCCCTCTGCCACCTAGCACCTACACATTTCTAAACTCACTAATCTGGCAAAATTCCTTTCTACCATGGAATTTCACACAAACAGATGGTGTTGAGTAATACATGAGGCTCATTTTAATGCCACTAACAATAATGCCTCATCCTGCCCTAATTAATGGGAAGAAGCTATATTGAACAGCTGTCAACCGTGCTGCTGCATTAGTTATGCCATAAGAGTGATCAGGCGCTGCAGCCCATTGTGATGTTGCCTTACAATTCTGTCCACATGAATCTGTACCTTGCTTGATTATGCTTCAGGAGAGTGTACGGAAATTAGAAAAGATTGTTTAACAATAATCTGGAAATGGCCTTGAATTATTTTTCCTCATTATTTTTCTCGATTAACATTCTACAGAATGGTAAGGAATCGAGACATTGCTAAAAATCTTAAATGACTGAAGGTATCATAGCCTCTTCTGCAAAAAAGAAAAAAATTTTATATTAATTTTGATTCAAAATTTTGGTCAGAAAACAAAAAGTTGCTCTTGCTTTATGCTTTCAGGGTGAACCTGGTCTCAGAGGTGAAATTGGTAACCCTGGCAGAGATGGTGCTCGTGTGAGTAGAATTTTGTTTGTATGTTTGTTTGTACTTAGATTTTTTTTTAACGTTTGACTTGAGAAGTTTTCCAGATTAGAACTACACACACTTTCTTTATCAAGTTTAATAAAATAATATTCCTTTCTCTCCTGCGTCTATGACTAATAATATCATTTTACATGTTTCAAAGGAAAAATTCAATGGGATTTAACCTCTTTAAAAATAATATCCTGAATTTTCTAACTTCCCTAGCGTCAACGATACCAAGTACAAATGATAGACCAAAAGCTTTAGGTTTAATAGAACATTAAATGATTGTTTCAAGTGATACCAGAGATTTAAATAAATAAATAAAAATAACTCTCTTATGCTTTAGGAAGCCAGAACCTCTAACAAGGTTCTATAGTGATTCAAACCTACTTCCTAGAAATTTATCACCCAAAGAGCAGCCCCAAAGGTTAGCTGTTAATGCCATGAAGATGCCGAAGATAGTCCCGTGACAGTCTAATTACCTTATCTAGGGGGTCAGCCTCATGGGTCTTCCAGGCCACAGTTGGCCTGGATTCCTTTATTCACCTCTCCTTCGGAGCTGAAAACTGACTATAGCACATCTGTAATAGTCTTTCTTTTGAATCACATAGTTCTAACAGTTTCAAACAAGGCTGCTCATTTGCTGCTCTCCAGGGAATTTTATAATAGCAGAAAGTTCAGATCTCCCAAATTTCTGACCTGCTATTGACTTACACATTTCCATGACCTTTATTACTCGAGTACCCTCCTTCTGAGAGTGGCTTCTAATAGTCTTGATAATTAGAACCAAAATGCATCAGAGGCCTTCTTGATGTCCAACCAGAGTGCAGTAAAAGTGTTCAGTCACTGTATAAGCACAGTCAAAAAGAATGACAAGGTTTACTCTTGATGATACAGGGTGTTATTAATAAGACATGTTTCCTTTTTGGTACTAGGGTGCTCCTGGTGCTGTAGGTGCCCCTGGTCCTGCTGGAGCCACAGGTGACCGGGTAAGCATGAATTTTCACTGAGCCAACAGCAATATCTAAAATTTCCTGCCTTCCCTAGTCCCAAAGAGCCCCAGCAATTCATTTTTATGGCTTGGTATAAAGCCTACTTATTTAAAAACCTAGCTATTGTGATAGGGCAGCAGGAAACAAATGCTGTGTGTTTAAAATTACTTTTCCCTTCCCTTCCTATAGCTATCTGATCTATTCTCTAATCCCTAGCATTTGTTTTAAAGTCTTTCCATGTTGTGCATTAACAATATCCTAATGTACTGAGGCTTCTCAAAGCCTTCAATTATTTAAAAAAAAAAAATCAATATAATACATAGTGTGCCCATTTCACATTGAACAGTCCACTTAAAATAGATCTTATTTATTGTATTGCAAAGATTGCCACAAATAGATCAGCCCCATGTCCATCTAAAAATTAAAATGTCCTCCTCCTGGTATTGCGGGCACTGATTTATAGTGTTTTCTCAAGTGTACAAGCCATACCACGTAACCCCCAAAATGAATATAGCATTAAGTAAAAATCCACTTCATTTTACTCTGTGAAATGTACATGAGTTTTCTCCTCCACGGCAACTACAGACTCTGACAATAGCCCCCTGTCCACCACTGTTGTCTCTGCCTCCCAGTTTTTGAGCATCTATGTCAGGCACATTAACAGACTCATCTTTGGTCCCATTATAGGGTGAAGCTGGTGCTGCTGGTCCTGCTGGTCCTGCTGGTCCTCGGGGAAGCCCTGTAAGTAAGAACCTGGGTCATTTTGGATACTCACACCTCACGATGTTTAGACATTGATGAACCTAGGATTGATAAGACATTTTTAAATACTTTCTCCCACCTAGGGTGAACGTGGTGAGGTCGGTCCTGCTGGCCCCAATGGATTTGCTGGTCCTGCTGTGAGTATCACATAATGAAGATTAATCTGAAAATATCCTAATTTGGGGAGTAGAGTGGGTCGGAGTACCAGAGCTCTAACTGTTTCTTTCCAACAGGGTGCTGCTGGTCAACCTGGTGCTAAAGGAGAAAGAGGAGCCAAAGGGCCTAAGGGTGAAAACGGTGTCGTTGGTCCCACAGGCCCCGTTGGAGCTGCTGGCCCATCTGTAAGTTGAATTCACTGGTGGTCCACACAGCAGCCACCCATTAGATCTTACAATTAAACATATATTCGTCAAGTGCCTACTATGCAACAGGGAATACACCAGATAGAAGATGGAAAATAACGGAAGGGTTAACATTTGCACGCTGTTTTACAATGTATAAAAGTTTCATAAATATTGTTTTATTTTAATTCTCTGATAACTTCATAAGGGTGGTAATATTGAAGAACATTCTGACACAGATAGTCATTTTTTATTTCCACATTTTTTTCTAAGAGATGTGGGAATGATCCTCTTGAAGAAAAGAGTAACATTTATAAGAGTTTGTTTGTGATTTGACCCCACTTTTTTCTTTGCATTTAGGGTCCAAATGGTCCCCCTGGTCCTGCTGGAAGTCGTGGTGATGGAGGCCCCCCTGTGAGTATTTACAATGGACTCTCACCACTTTTCTTTCTTCAGAATCTATTAAGGACACTTGAAGGTTTTGACATTTTTGGTAAATTTGGACTACCATGAGGAAACTTTTGAGATTCAAGTTCATTCTATTCAGAGCAATTCCGATATCGATGTTAACTTGAACTCAGCTGGAACTCAGTGTATGTTGCTATCACCTCACTTGAGGTAATAACGAAGGTGGGCCCTAGGCAGTTTAATTGTAAAGTAGGAAAAAATATTTCTTTGGTGTCTTTCATCTGTTTATTAATATGCCCCTTCTTCTGCCTGACCATGTCCTTCCCCTTTGCAGGCAATGCTATGACAACAATTCTTTAGAGACCCAAAAATGAACTTTACTGACTTCTTCTCTCACTGGACAGTGCTGAATGTTCTAGGTCATTTGTTATTCTTCTGTTCATGAATACCATTATTTATTAAGTGCCCATTTCCTTACCACTCAGCCAGGTGGTAAAGATAGTTATTAATGTATACACATTAATGTGTAATAATGACATAGTATCTTAGCATCATACCTTTACAACCATAAGATAATATGTCAGCATTTCAGAAAGGACCATCCAAACCTTAATACAAAATATGGGCATTGCAACTGGTGGCATGCTGGTAAGGAAGATGTGTGGAGAAGGCAGGCCTTCAGGGTCCTGGCTAAAGAATACCCTATATAAATCTGCCTACCTCCTACTCCTTGGTCTATCCCTGGTCACATGTACTGATTTTCAAAAAAAACAAAAAAGAAAGAAATTCCCATCTTACCCAAATTCTTGGAGTTGATGTTGACTGTGGAATTCTAATGTGCTTGGTTCTTAGGGTATGACTGGTTTCCCTGGTGCTGCTGGACGGACTGGTCCCCCAGGACCCTCTGTAAGTAAATCACTCCAAACATGTGTCTTCATTTACTCTAGCCAAAAGACCTGGCTTCTGGTTGAAAACTGGTAAGAAACTCTTCATGAAAACACATCACTAATATTTACTATTACTCTCCTGGTCTGAAATCAGTTTTTCTGAACCATTAAGATGGTACCATCACACATTATATTTTATAATATCAGTTTTAGAGGCTTTTACTCATGTGAACCCCAGTCCCCTTTCAGGGGCATGGTCTCTTTGGGAGAAAAAAAAAAAAAAAACAGTTTTAGCCACATATCAGATATTTCTATATTTAATTACCCTTTATGGCTAACATTCTGCCACCATTGTTAAGGTATAATTGTTCCTGAATTTAAAGGTGGTTTGGCCTCTAATTTAATTCTGAGTCAGACTCTCCTGTCAGGACTCAAGAAAATTTAATTAATTACCAAGGATTAAGTCTTCTGGTTAAGGTTTCAGGGGGAAAAAATAGCAAAGATGTTGATTTCTTGGAATCCTTTTACAGGTTCATAACAGAAAAATATTCATTCCCTGTAGACATTTAATTAAACCTAGTTGAGAGCGTGTGTGATTCCTCAATTATGAACAAAATGCCTCTATTGGTTTTCTTTAAAAAAAAAAAAAAAAAGAAAGAAAAGAAAAAAGAAAAGGCAGAGTCCTTCAAAACTCAGAATCCCATTCATTTATCATTAACTCCTATCATTCTACATAGTTCTGATTCCAATATGCCAGGGTACCAGTGGCATGGCATTGTTTTTCCTCACAGAAATTTGCCATAGTCTCTCCTCCATTATTTGGTTTGTTACAGCCTCATGAAGGAAGACAGGAGTTGCTTCTTTCTGCAAGAAAGAATGTTAAAAACTATAAATATTTCCCCAAAATGGCCAGGGTATTATTTTATTGCATCACATTGTTTGCATCTTAAGATCTAGAATCTTTGCCTCTCTCTTCCAGGCCCTTGCTGATTAACAGAAAGAAAATGACCTTGTACATTTGCTCATAGGGTATTTCTGGCCCTCCTGGTCCCCCTGGTCCTTCTGGGAAAGAAGGGCTTCGTGGTCCTCGTGGTGACCAAGGTCCAGTTGGCCGAACTGGAGAAGTAGGTGCTGTTGGTCCCCCTGGCTTTGCTGGTGAGAAGGGTCCCTCTGGAGAGGCCGGTACTGCTGTAAGTGATTTCCAACTCCTCTTTCTTAATACTTTATGTTGAATTAAAATAAAGCCCCTACACAAATCTTCAAGTGGCATCAATTTGTTGATGAGTATTGTAGGCTCTCAAGTAGAGCTCAACTGAGCCAGGAAATCTGTCCAGCACACACTGAGGGGCTGTGGCTTCCTCAGATGCTCACAAAGCACAAAATTGGGAAGACAATAAATGAGGGAACTCAGTTTTATCACAGCGGCCCTTTAAGCTATTGAGGGCACCTTACTGGTACCAGGATTAGAACAGAGTCCCATTGCTGTGGCCATTCTACTACAAATTAATCAATCTCAGTAAGTTACCAATTTCTTAAACATACACTGTCCAGTACTAGTGCTACTCTGAAAGGTGCCCCTAGTAGACCTTAGATGCCAAAGTCAAAATTTGCTTCCTTTTGAGATACTGATTTTACTGATTCCCTTTTTGTTTGTTTGTTTGTTTGTTTTGGGATGGAGCTCCCCTGTGTTGCCCAGGCTGGAGTGCAGTGGCACGATCTCAGCTCACTGCAACTTCCACCTCCCCAATTCAAGCAATTCTCGCCTCCCAAGTAGTTGGGACTACCGGCACACGCCATCATGCCTAGCTAATTTTGTATTTTTAGTAAAGACGGGGTTTCACCATAGTCAGGCTGGTCTCGATCTCCTGACCTCAGGTGATCCACCCACCTTGACCTCCCAAAGTGCTGGGATTACACAGGTGAGCCACCCCACGCAGCCTGATTTCCTTCCTTTTGTGTATATACCCAGCAGTGGGATTGCTGGATCTTATGTAGTTCTATTTTTAGTTTTTTGAGGAACTCCTCTTACTATGTACAACTATAATGTATCCATAATAATTTAAAATAAAATTATTTTATTTGTTTCCCTGCCTCGAGGCCATAAAAACTCTGTTTCACCACCCCAAGTGTCTTTATAAATCTCAACCACATATTTTTAAATGTTGTGCCATTGGTCTCAAGGATGAATCAAATACAGAAGTATACATGCCAAGATGTAAACTCACTGTCATCACTAGAGAAAAGATATCCAAGGATATTGCCTAGTAATATGAGGTCATTAGCCTTTTTCTAAGCTGAAGACAGTTTATTCTCACAATCTTCAAGCCAACCTGTGTTATCACCCAGGCTCTTACCCATAATACTCAGTATTTTTTCTCCATTTAGGGACCTCCTGGCACTCCAGGTCCTCAGGGTCTTCTTGGTGCTCCTGGTATTCTGGGTCTCCCTGGCTCAAGAGGTGAACGTGGTCTACCAGGTGTTGCTGGTGTTGTGGTGAGTGCTTGACAATATTCTGACTCCATTAACATAAGAAAAGATTTTAAAAGCTGCCACTTCAAATGTGACAGATTGATCACTGAATAACTTCACTTAAGATTTTTATTCATGGCATTTTCTTTATACAGATCACATGTCACTTGTCTAAGAAGCTTTAATACCACCTTACTTAGACACACACTATAAAGACACAGCTTAAAATTATGCAGAATGATTTTTGTTCTTTCGACGCGCTTAAGAACGATACAATCTCTAATTGCATTTACTCCTCTGCAATATGAAATGCTGGCATCATTTATCCTGTAGGAAGAATGAAACTCTGGAAGTTCTGAATCATTCCATTAAACCTTATACGTGACAACAACTAGAAACCATCTCATCTCCATAAACTCTATCAACTTTATGAATTCATTTCATTTGGGATACTAAATGACACGAGGCTCACTTTTTACAGAGCAACATCCCGTGATTACATAAAGCTGGCCATCTACATGTGGAGAAGGAGGGCAGGGATGATACTGATGATACTTCTTACCACTGTGTGACCCATTCACATTCAATTTACCTTCTTTCTTCAACTAGAATCTCCTGAATAGGGTTGTTTTGGAGGGGAAGGTTAGCATTCTGTCCAATGAGGGGAATGTCATTTTATCTTCTCTGCCTATTTAGGGTGAACCTGGTCCTCTTGGCATTGCCGGCCCTCCTGGGGCCCGTGGTCCTCCTGGTGCTGTGGGTAGTCCTGGAGTCAATGGTGCTCCTGGTGAAGCTGGTCGTGATGTGAGTCCAACACTTGGTTTGTAAAATAAAACCGAGCAGGATTTCATTGTGTGAAACTTTATGTCCTCAGCAGAGGTTCTCTTGTTCCAAATTTCTGAACAAGATGGTCAGCTTCTCCATAATATCTACACCTAGTATTGAAAATATGAAAAACTGCTTAGGCCAAAAAATGGGCTTTTCAGTAGCACACTGCAAAATTGGGCCCAAGTATTTAAAACATCTCTAAAACATATCTAGGTTGGCAGGTTTTTATCCCTAGTTTTAACAGTCTGAAAGACGGTTCATTACTACTGAGCACTGGAAGTGATGAAGACAGTAAAGCCACAACATAGGGGCTGGTAGGCAGCAGAGCCTCGCCAACAACCTTAATTTGTGTGGTGTCTTCACAGGGCAACCCTGGGAACGATGGTCCCCCAGGTCGCGATGGTCAACCCGGACACAAGGTCAGTACACTTTTCATCTTTCTCTAATTCAGTAGTGATTAAAATACAACCCAGATTGATGCTAAGCTTCATTTTGCCTTTGATAGGGAGAGCGTGGTTACCCTGGCAACAATGGTCCCGTTGGTGCTGCAGGTGCACCTGGTCCTCATGGCCCCGTGGGTCCTGCTGGCAAACATGGAAACCGTGGTGAAACTGTAAGTTTGTGAATATCATTCCCTCAGTGCAGCATTCTCGTGGGCTTCGCTTCTGACTTCCTCACACTTGGGGATGGTGGGAGAGTGGGGAGAGGAATATTGGGCCTGGCTAAGTTGTGTTTTTCTTTTCCATTTCACAGGGTCCTTCTGGTCCTGTTGGTCCTGCTGGTGCTGTTGGTCCAAGAGGTCCTAGTGTATGTACATGCTGAAGATTTCTTTACAAAATTAAAATTTAGAGAGAATCAGTCCAAAACATCCATTAAGAAAATAAACAACATTTCAGCTAGACTTAATATTTTTAAAACATTTCAGTCCATGCTGAGAATTGATACAAATAACTTGAGCTATTTTAAATCTCTTCTGCTTGTTTGTATTAAAAGATTACAAGGATCTAGCCACTTTACAGATAGCGCAACTAAAGCAGATTACTAGCAGAGGTGAGAGCTTAGCTAGACCTTTACATGTCCTGAGTTACCTTTGTAAATGAATTAAGTAGTATTTGTGGTGAAGTGAGTATCATTTTTTTAAAACGGTAAGTCTTATCCATCCTTCTCTTTTTTTATAGGGCCCACAAGGCATTCGTGGTGATAAGGGAGAGCCCGGTGATAAGGGGCCCAGAGGTCTTCCTGGCTTAAAGGGACACAATGGATTGCAAGGTCTGCCCGGTCTCGCTGTAAGTAAACTGTAGCCATCTCGCACATAAACTGACCCTGAAGGCCTTCAGCTCAGAAGGATTTTCATATTTTCACTGCTATTGTTCCAATATAGCCTCTGTAATATCCATTTCCCATTCTCTGGCTAACTCCATCTCACTCTTGGAGATAATGCTATTTCATCCCAACATGAAAGGTGAGGATTGAGGGAGATAGAAATATACATACATTAAAATCTCCTGGCAACAATGTCCTTCAACCCCACTTAAAATAAACATAATTAGAGGAATGACTAATATTGCACTGCTGAAATAGGTTGTGAAAAAAATAATTGAATATAATAGACATAATGGGAGACAAGAGCCCCACTTTACATTTTCAATTTTCTCAATCCAGAGTCCATTTAAACTAAAGTTTCCCATTCAATTTGGAAAAAAAAAATCTGTCTCTTGAAATGTGCTCTGAAAGTGTGATTTTCCTATTCTCTCTTTAAAGGGTCACCATGGTGATCAAGGTGCTCCTGGCTCCGTGGGTCCTGCTGGTCCTAGGGTAGGTAGACTCAAGAGAAGACAGTTCATCTCTGAAATAGAAGCTAAAGCGAGCAGTGAGCCCCAGGCTGCTGCTCCCTTGGTGGGATTCACCAGCTCACATGCACTTGGTGTCTGTTTTCCTTAGGGCCCTGCCGGTCCTTCTGGCCCTGCTGGAAAAGATGGTCGCACTGGACATCCTGGTACAGTTGGACCTGCTGGCATTCGAGGCCCTCAGGGTCACCAAGGTCCTGCTGTAAGTGTGATTTGGGGAAATAATAAAGAAGATCACTGACCTGAGGAATATTTTCTTCAGACTAAACCAAGACAACTATGACAACCCATTAAAGTTAGCCCAATTTCAATATATCCTCTAAAATATCTGGAAATTGTCTATATGCAATGGGCTCGTTAAGCCCATCCCTGCAAGTATGCCTGGGAGCACGTTATTTATTTATTTGAATTTGATTATTTTTTACTTATTAGAACATGCTTCCGTGTGAAGCTCAACGAAAATCTGCCATGGATGTCTCTCACTGTAACAAAGTACAAAGCCTCTCCTCTCTCACTTTCACCTTTGCAGGGCCCCCCTGGTCCCCCTGGCCCACCTGGACCTCCAGGTGTAAGTGGTGGTGGTTATGACTTTGGTTACGATGGAGACTTCTACAGGGCTGACCAGCCTCGCTCAGCACCTTCTCTCAGACCCAAGGATTATGAAGTTGATGCTACTCTGAAGTCTCTCAACAACCAGATTGAGACCCTTCTTACTCCTGAAGGCTCTAGAAAGAACCCAGCTCGCACATGCCGTGACTTGAGACTCAGCCACCCAGAGTGGAGCAGCGGTAGGTCAAGATGTCCAGACCAGACTGACCCTTCTCACAAGTTGA
This sequence comes from Macaca fascicularis, assembly GCF_037993035.2. Classification (NCBI taxonomy): domain Eukaryota; kingdom Metazoa; phylum Chordata; class Mammalia; order Primates; family Cercopithecidae; genus Macaca; species Macaca fascicularis. The sequence continues at coordinate 126,916,299 of NC_088377.1, read as the reverse complement.
GCTTTTCAAAATTAGTTTCCATTGACATTTAGAGTGAAAATGCATTTGGGTAAAGATTACATTATGTGAAATCACACACAATTAATGAAGCATCATCTTCTCCCAACCAGCACCCAACCTCATTTCTCTTAAAATGTATTTTTGCACTTTTCATAGTAATAAGTACCCTGATTTGATTTTTCATGGAGGAGGGGAGGGAAGGAACTGTCTAATCTTAAAAACAGCCACTCTCTTCTTCTTAAATGTGGGGTAGACAATCAAAAATGTTACTTACTAGAGTCAGTATCTTTCATTAGTTATTATTAGAATCTATGTTCTGCTCAATGAGAAGTTTCATGATCTGAATGTTATTTTCTTAAAAGGTTACTACTGGATTGACCCTAACCAAGGATGCACTATGGATGCTATCAAAGTATACTGTGATTTCTCTACTGGCGAAACCTGTATCCGGGCCCAACCTGAAAACATCCCAGCCAAGAACTGGTATAGGAGCTCTAAGGACAAGAAACACGTCTGGCTAGGAGAAACTATCAATGCTGGCAGCCAGGTGAGGAATCCCCACAAACACCTCTCCTTCTGCTAAATAATATTTTGGTAGAACTGTTTGTTAATTATCTGCATTTTAATCTCTGACAAAAATGGGCTTATTAAAAAAAAAAAAAAACCTGTTCATTTCCTGGGTTCCAATTTTGTCCTAAATTGCACATTAGAAGATGGATTGATTGGACACATCCATGTAATTCAAAGTTATTATTCAAATTTGACTTAATTGGTAGTCATTGAAAAAACTGACTAATGTCATTTAGTGTGAAGGAGCACTGGCCAGCATATACCCCACACTCATGCATATGCATTTTCAGAATGTGAGCAGCTTTTCTGAATTTTTAATCAAACCTTTTCACCAACTTTACTGAATGCCTACTGGAATTCCATAAATTACAAAATTACAGAAAAAGAAAAATGTCAGAATTTCTACCTCCTCATTCTCTTATTCTAAAGAAGAAAGCATATGCAAAAAGGATTAATTGGAACAGATAATGTTTTTAGATGACCTTGCCTCAGTCTACTAGGTCTTTTGTTCATCTGGGTAACTGATATTTCAAAGACAAGTGAATTAAGTTTTCTTTGAAAGTACCCTTTTCCTAAGCTTGGCTCTGAGTCCACTCTTCCTGAGATTTTTTTTTTTTTTTTTCACTCTTAGTGTCTGAGTCCTTCTCCAATTAACTGGAATTTCATCTTATTTTCTGTAGTTTGAATACAATGTAGAAGGAGTGACTTCCAAGGAAATGGCTACCCAACTTGCCTTCATGCGCTTGCTGGCCAACTATGCCTCTCAGAACATCACCTACCACTGCAAGAACAGCATTGCATACATGGATGAGGAGACTGGCAACCTGAAAAAGGCTGTCATTCTACAGGGCTCTAATGATGTTGAACTTGTTGCTGAGGGCAACAGCAGGTTCACTTACACTGTTCTCGTAGATGGCTGCTCTGTAAGTAATAGTGAAATATGGGAATAGCTTTGGGAAGTGGGATGGGGGGTTCTAACTTAGATCCCCCACAAGGAGGGGTCTAAAGGGAGGGTTAAATTAACAGAAGAATGAGAGAACTATCTTATTTCATCTTTATTTCATAAGTAAATTCAGTTTTTGTATGTATTTTATATTTATTTATTTATGCATATTAATTTCATATTTAAACTCAGATGATAAATTCAGAGTATTCTTATCAGATAGTGCCTTCTGAAATACTGAAATGTATGCTATGTCCATGCATTGTTTTTCCTTTAGCATAAGTTTTTTAAATGATAATGTATGCCCAGAATGTAAAATTTCTTGAGACTCCAGTGGCTTAAACTATAATTTATAGTTATGTGTATTTTATTTTACTTATTAGTATGGCCTACATTTAACTTTTAATGCTTTCTCTACAATATGCTATAAATATAAGAAAAATTAAAATTCACTAACAGCAATACTACATACCCACCCAGGTCCTGCTCTCAAAGACACACATAGACGACATACACACAACAATCCTAAAAATGACTTTGTAGACATAAGTCATTTGGAACGTGCGTTGAAATGTTGTGGGGTTTTTTTGGTTGGTTGGTTGGTTTTTTGTTAGACTGATAGAGAGCCCCTCCCACTAAAGACACCCTTGGTACTGTTATTTCAAAAATGAACTCGTTGATCTGGGACAGACATCTTCAGAAGGACACATGCCAAACAGTGGTTCTTATGAAATCAAAGGTTCAGATGTTATCAGATTCAGAAATAGTGATGATTTGTGTATCTATTTTCTTCTCTTTAAACAGAAAAAGACAAATGAATGGGGAAAGACAATCATTGAATACAAAACAAATAAGCCATCTCGCCTGCCCTTCCTTGATATTGCACCTTTGGACATCGGTGGTGCCAACCAGGAATTCTTTGTGGACATTGGCCCAGTCTGTTTCAAATAAATGAACTCAACCTAAATTAAAAAAGAAAGAAATTTGAAAAAAACTTTCTCTTTGCCATTTCTTCTTCTTCTTTTTTTAACTGAAAGCTGAATCCTTCCATTTCTTCTGCACATCTACTTGCTTAAATTGTGGGCAAAAGAGAAAAAGAAGGATTGATCAGAGCATTGTGCAATACAATTTCATTAACTCCCTCCCCCGCTCCCCCCAAAATTTGAAATTTTTTTTCAACACTCTTACACCTGTTATGGAAAATGTCAACCTTTGTAAGAAAACCAAAATAAAAATTGAAAAATAAAAACCATGAACATTTGCACCACTTGTGGCTTTTGAATATCTTCCACAGAGGGAAGTTTAAAACCCAAACTTCCAAAGGTTTAAACTACCTCAAAACACTTTCCCGTGAGTGTGATCCACATTGTTAGGTGCTGACCTAGGCAGAGATGAACTGAGGTCCTTGTTTTGTTTTGTTCATGATACAAAGGTGCTAATTAATAGTATTTCAGATACTTGAAGAATGTTGATGGTGCTAGAAGAATTTCAGAAGAAATACTCCTGTATTGAGTTGTATTGTGTGGTGTATTTTTTAAAAAATTTGATTTAGCATTCATATTTTCCATCTTACTCCCAATTAAAAGTATGCAGATTATTTGCCCAAAGTTGTCCTCTTCTTCAAATTCAGCGTTTGTTCTTTGCCAGTCTCATTTTCATCTTCCATGGTTCCATGGAAGCTTTGTTTCTTGGGCAAGCAGAAAAATTAAATTGTACCTATTTTGTATATGTGAGATGTTTAAATAAATTGTGAAAAAAATGAAATAAAGCATGTTTGGTTTTCCAAAAGAACATATTGAGTAAAATTCCTTGCTTCAATGCTCTTTGCAATATAAATATGCATCTCTACCAGCCATTAGACCAAGTGCCTCTGATTAGATAGAAATTATGCAAAAAGGGCAGTTTGGTGTGGTAGAAAGAGCAGAGAACGAGGACCCAGGAGAGCTGAACTCCAATTCTGGCTCTGTTCCTTGTGGCTGAGTGACCTGAAACTCTGAGCCTCTGCATTTCCGTTTCCATAGCTATAATATGAAAATATTCCTTTTCAGCACTATTAAGCATTTGCCCTACTCAAAATATGTAATACTTAAGCAAGATGGCATTTTCGATCTAATTTTACTATAACCAAATGTCCATAGAAACTTTTGGTTTATTATGTATTAAACACTTTGTAACAGTGGCTGAAAGTTGGTCTATGAGCAATTAATACTATTAACTAAAACAGTTTCAAATATTCAGTAAAAATGCCATACACTTAAATCTGAGGCAACTGAATACAATGCCTGTTAAGAGGTAATGTGTGTGCTGTCAATCAGGATAGACAGTTGTGGATAATAGTACCATGAACACCTACCTGCCAAATCAAGTTCATTTTCCTCCCCTGCACCTTTCAATGACATCTTTAATACACTTAAACATAGTAATGTGTCAAGTAAAATGTTAAGATTCATTTAGCGCTTATTTCCTGTTGCAGAACATAATTGTGATTGTAATATTTGCCTCGTGTTATAAGTCATCTCAAGATTCAGTTAGTTTTAAAGGCAAAAGACTGAACATGGTAAAAATGTAATATTAACCCTAAAAAGTTAGCATGGTCTCCTAACCAAAATGCAGATTCCTGGTCCTCATCTGCCAAATTCAGATTTAGTAACAAATTGGTATTCTTATGCATCCTGTGAAATTCTGATGTGCACCAATTGAAGAACCATCCAATGAGATTACTGCCATAGTCCTTTGTAGTTCTAATATTCTGTGTCTGACAAGAAGGAATATATATACCTGACCAAACCATATAAAGAAAACTCCTGGGATCAGAATGCTGGTACTCCCTGTAAATTAGTAATTAAAATGACCATGCAAACTTACGTGATAAAACAGTTAGAAATCTCTGGATCAAATATGAACTATGCCATCTGGCATATAGCAAAAGAAATAAAATAGCATTTATTGAGTACCAGCTAGAGGCAAAAACCATGCTAAATAATAATAATGACCTTTGTCAAACTGAATCTGAATTAGCAGATTTCCTAAGCCAATGCTCACTTAATAATCACTTAATCATCATCGGTGTGAGACAACTGAAAATAGGCAAAAAAATAATCATACACCTAATAGATTACAATGAGGAAACAAAACATGGTATATCCAGTAAACAACAATGAGGAAATAACTTACAGTATATCTAATAGATAATGATAGGATGAATAGTGAAATAAATTTTGGTATCCCAATAACATTTATGATGATGACTGAACAAAAGAAAAACTTCCTAGAATAAAATTTTCAATCCTGAAAATCTAATATTCAAGAACGCTGTCATTATAATTAGATATGTTAAACATATATGTAAAAAAATGCTGAGAGTAGGCGCATTTGTGTAGAAGTTTAAGGATAATTTTTAGGCCTAAAATTTTCAAATTTGCAATAATGTAGCTATATTACTTTATTATTTACAACAAATTTACTCTTAAAATATTATGAAAGAAGATAAACAGTCAAAAGTGAAAATATTCTGGTTCAGGAGTAGCCATCTCCAGGGAAGGAGTGGTCAACCTCCCATCCACCTGTTTCCTGAAGAGAAGGACAAGCCTGGCCTAAGGGTCATCATCCACCATGGACCAGCCACCCTGAGAGAAGCTTGGGAGGGTGTACAAAGCTCTACCAGGCCACAGCATCCTCAGGTAGCTCAGGGAGCTTATAGTTCAGTTCCAGAGGCAGAATAAAATAATGTGTGAACAGAATTTTAAATGACATATCCTCTGAGGATAACAGAAGACACTATTAATTAATTAGAGGAAGTGTTGGGAAATTAACCTTTGTCTCACACAGTAACTGATATTTGGATTGAACTAGCCTCTCTTGATAGAGATCTCATTTCACCTGCAAGCTCTCTGTCTGGCTCAATGCTTCTTCTCTGGAAGTCACATATTAGAACAGGCTGGTACTTACCAAGCCAGGAGGTCCACTGTGAGTGTTCCCAGGGCCTGGGCTCAAATGTGGACATAGAGCAATGGACTGAAGACTTGGCCCTTCCACGACCAGCCCACTCTTTACAGGCTGATCACCAGGCCCAAAGCATACTCCTCACAACATTTCTTGACCCTTGGTCGAGTGAAGGTCAGCCACCTTTAACTTGTAGGAGTGCGAAAGGGAAGAAAATTGCACGTGAAAGAGAGAAGAAGCAGGTAGCCAAGATCTGGGGAGGGGACATTAATCAAGTCTAGTAAAAAGGGTCATTTAAAATTCTAAAATCAATACAGCTAATGCACTGGCAAAGAGCAAAGATACCTGAGCAATGCTGAACACATTTATTATCTTTAATGCCAAAAGACTTTTTTATGCTATTCCACTTAATATCACTGAAAAGGAAGTTCAGAAATTGGATTATATATAAGAAAAGTTGGAAATGTCATTCTGGGTCAGAACAACAATCCATCTAGATGAGTACTTTGTCTTTGACAGTGGCACCAGGGGAAATTTGGGAGAAAGAGCAGTTGGCACTTCTCATGAAGCCAGCCTCAGAACTCCCATTTAATAACCCATTGTAAATCTTTTTTGTACATAGATGTATCTAAACTCTTCCAGAGTCCTCTATCTGTTTTGAAATATGTTGGTATTACAGTACCAACAGGAGAGAGCTAATGCTGAATTGTTAGCTCAGCTTCCTAACTCTCTGATCAAGTAGCTAAAATATGTTTTCTATCCTTGTGCCTGGATCAGCCGTGGATTGGACAACTCCGTATCCTCAGGGAGCACTAGTAACTGCAGCAATGGGGCCATAGACAACCCATAATGATTGACTTATCCCTGTTGTTCAGTGAAATGAGCACATAATTTGTGGTCAGCAGCCAAGGCTAGGAGTACTAGCTCTACCATTGACTAGCCCAGGGCCCTTGGGAAAGTCTCTTAAGTTTTTTGAGAATTTAGTTAACGTGCCTGCTCTTAGAGATTTCTATTACCATACCTATCATCTCACAGAACTGCTCGGGGGACCAAACCAGGCATGTGTGAAAGTGCTGAGTAAAGTATGGGCAAATAGACTTGTCATCACTAGGTCCAAAATTTCCGGGCCACCGGTGGAAACCTCTTGATTTATTTTCTGATCACTGGCCCTCTAATTTAAGAGGAAGAGAGTGTAGAATTTACACTTAATTAGCACCACTCTCTAAAGTGGTAGTCTATCAATTTTGAATTATGCCTCCTTATTAGTAAAAATTTGAGTTCTTACAACAAATTTACTTACGTATATATAAATGTTATGCATATATTATGATGCTAGTATATGCAATATAAAACCTCTACAGAAAAAAAATTTGTAAAGACAGAAAATAAATACGCATAGAAGGGTCCATAGTCCAGTGGATCATTCTGCATGCCCCTGGGATGCATGCACCACCCCACTTCCATTTTAGAGAGTATTGCACTAAGCAAGGATGGTCTTCAGGGGAGGAGGAGCATCAATGAACTCCTGAAATCACATGTTACATACATTCGGTGGGTATGTACATTTTTCTTGAAAGAAAAGTACACAAATTTCATCTGATACTCCTAAGGGTTCATGTCCCAATAAGATGCTATAAGCCACTGCACAAAAGAAGCTTTATCCACATCATTAAACCCTGGACTTTTCTGAACTATGACTTTCTTTTTTTTTTTTTTTGAGACGAAGTTACACTCTTGTTGCACAGGCTAGAGTGCAGTGGTGCGATCTTGGTTCACTACAGCCTCCGCCTCCTAGATTCAAGCTATTCTACTACCTCATCATCCCTAGTAGCTGGGATTACAGGAATGCACCACGCCTAGCTAATTTGATATTTTTAGTAGAGACAGGTTTTGCCATGTTGGTCAGGCTGGTCTCGAACTCCTGACCTCCGGTGATCCACCCATCTCGGCCTCCCAAAGTGCTGGGATTACAGGTGTGAACCACCGCACCCGGCCTGAACTATGACTTTCATATCTCATCTTAGGTGTCTTATTCAGAACATGCTACTTCTCCTATCCTAAGACCTGAGAGAACCAGTCCAAATTTAAATAACGGTTTGTCTTTTATTCTTCCACTTTTCTGATATGAGTCCTCTGTCCTATGCTTTAACAAGGCTTGACATATATCTTATGACCTGTTCTTGTACTCTGCAACATAAAAATGCACCAATCTTCAGAACCTTTTTAAAGAAGAGCAAACAAACTCAGTAATGGGGGACAATTAATTGAACTATGCCTTTTAGGTAAAATGTGAATGTATTCGTTTTTTAATTTTTAAAAGTGACAGAGTTTAACCTAAAAATTATTGCAATTCCTGGCACTGTAAAATGTCTTGAGGACAATACTGTAATTGTTTTCCAGGGATCCTCAAATCACCTCATAGAACCAAATTTTTTCATCTGATTGCTCCAAAGCAAACCTAATATTCTGAGCTCCAGACATAGGAGTAATTTTGGCCAAAATTAACAATCCTACTGGAATCTAGAAAGGTATCCTTAAAATTGAGATTCACGATAAATTTAAAGAAATTTATAAGCAAAGCACACAATGCATTTTACCATCAAAGCGAACGTATTTTTGTAGTGCGGCATTGCTCTTGGTGTCCCATGGCTTAATTAACCACAATAATGATGAAAGAAAAGATAAACAATATCTTAAAAGTGGAATCTATTAACGCTAGGCAGAGTAAGAACACCTACTGCCAAGTGGATGGACCTTTCTATCTCTACGGAATGTCAATTCGAGTTCAATGCTCCCCCTGCTGGCTGGATAACAGAACACCTCAGTCCTTTAACAGTACCACGGGCATACCATTGGAGAATGAAAATTCCAATTTAGGAGGAGAAAATAGAACAGCTTCCTGTGCTTATATCCTGTTAACTCCAGACACACAGACTTCTCCTCAACTTCCATAGGGGTCTACCTTCATGTTCTCAGTACTCCCTATTTTACTTTCCCTCTCTGATCTATCTTTAATATCACTCCCATGGAGCCAATAAATGGAAGCCACAAAGGGACAAACATAAGCTCAAACAAAGAATGAACTTTTGGATGAGTAGAGCTGTCCAATGCTACAAACATTGCCCCAATATAAAGTGAGCACCTTTGAGGATTTAAGCAAAGGGTGGGTCTATTATATGGAGCAGAGACAAGAGGGTGTGGTAACAAAGAATCAGTGTTTAGGAATCCAGAGCTATCTGGATTTGTATGCTGTCCACCATTTCCTAATCTGTTAAATGGGGATAATAAAAACACTATCCACGGGACTGTCAGGATCAGAGATGTGAATGCATAGCAGCTTGCAAGGTTGGCCGGAGGTAAGCACTCAGGAGCATTAGAACCATCACTATCATTATCCCCTCAAGCCTGAATCCTCCCTAAAAGCCTTTAATTCCAACGCCAAGAAAAGTAACCACTTTTTCAGAAGTACTATCTTCTCTAACAACAGTAGCCTAAGATGCTAGCGCATCTACAATTCAATTATCCTGCAATTTCCCTTACCACAGATAGCTTCCAGCAAAGTCTCAAATACTCACAATTTTGGTGAGTCCTTCTCCACAACCCAATAGAAAAGCATCCAGTTTTTATTAAAAGTATAAAAATCTCTCTAATGTTTTGCAAAAGTAAACCCACAATTCCACCTTCACAGTCATAAAATAAAATTGCTGACAAAAAGAACAAATTTGCATTTAATATTTGACTGGTCTGTCCCCTATGCCTTAGGTGTCCAATTTTGGAGGAAAAAAAAAAGATTTCTAAGCTTAGAAATGGCTCCTTTGCTTACTTGGAAGTCAGTTCTTCTACACAAATCGACTATAACTCATACATGTTAAATTTGCAAACCTCTGACACTTAATTTTTACAATTTGATTTTATAAAACTTTGTGGCTGGCTGTAAAAATTCTAACTCAAGAGTTTACCAGCGTAAGAAATAATCATAATTATTAATGTCCTCAGAGAAATTTCTTGCCCTACATGAATTTACTAAAGGGCTTTAAACATTTTAAATCACCTATTATTGCCAGTGCTTTGAATGTTTATGTGAGTCATATTATAAGTGGATCCACTTAAAAGAAACATGGAAGAAGCTTTGATTATAGATATTTTCAAAATGGTTTTTCTAACACTGATTATAGATCTACTTTCCCTTATAATACAGAAGTTTGAAATCATTTCTAAAACTTTATCAATATAACTAGAGTTTCTAACTGCTACTTTGTTCACCATGATAAGGTTTGTTCCTAATCAAAATAATTTAAAAAAAAAAAAACCTTCCTCAGATAACATCTGGAAAATTGCCCATTTAGCCATTTCTCTGAGTTATTCTCAACAAATAGGTACTTTTATTTATAACTGGGCATGCTTTTAAAAATATAGTGAATTTATGATAAGTTTTAACCTCCACATGTTTTCTTAGACTTTCTTCCACTAAAATATCACAATAAATGGTCACCTTGACACCGTAAATTATAAAAAGAGCTTTGCTTTCCTTCTCTCAAACTTGGGAGGGCTATGTATCAAAAACAGAACAAAGTCCACTGAATCCTTTGAACCTTTGAAGAGAGAAAGACAAATCAATGACAAAAATGATGTACCTTCTCACCAATACACAAATTAAACTGTGTGTTTTGTAAGATGTATAGGGTTATTGGTCTTTTTGTTATCACTTTTGTGAGGTATCTGCCAAGTAAGTCTAATTCAGTAAAATAGATTGATACATTGAGGAAAAATCTCTAGTCTGCCTCCTGGGTTGGGAAGAAAATCATGCAGACTGTTTAGACATCCTGTACCACTCATGTTTTTATCTAATTGGTCTGAAATATTATTTAAAACTCCCTTGTTGATTGTAATATGCAGGAAGTCTTGAGAAAAACTGTATGAAACTAAAGCCACAAGGTTCTGAAACCCTCCCTTAAAGTCCTGGCAAAGTGGGAAGTCTGTGCCTATGTGCCTTTTTCTAGGAAGACAGAGTATATTGTACTTCTCTAAGTTTTTCCAGACCCCACACAATATTTACCAAACCAGGATTGCTAGGGGTGGACCCAAGATATTTCTATATTTAATTAGTACACCAAGGTGGTTCTCATATACTCTCAGAGTTTGAGAACCACTGGTATATTAACATCATCATATTTTTAAGTGATTCTATATCCCTCTCTGCAAAATGTTTAGGACTACAGCTCTCAAATAGTGGGCTCTTTAAGCTGTTTTAAAAAGAACATGTAATGGCTCATTGAACATGTGAGCAATTAATTTGGGAACAGTTGCAATATTACAAATGTGATTACTTATTGCTAACCCAATTAATCCAGTCAGGAAGAATGTTAATTACAAAGAAGTGTGGAAATTAGCATGAGTGCATGACTAAATGCCTAAAATCTGACCTATTATATTGTCTGTCAGGTAATTTACTTTAAAAATACTTCCACAGGAGGTTCTATGCATATATGTGCATGAGGGCTGTAAAGTAACATTAATCCACACTTCAGGACTGATTGAGTAATCTTGGACATATCCTAATTAGGAAAATCCATAGCTTTAGAAATGGCTACTCTGGCATTTCAAATACCATCATTAAAACCTACACCAGAGGGTATGTTAATTAGCATAAAAGATGTCAATAATAATTTTTCATAGTTGAAATATGGTCTTGAAGATATATGGAGAATTAATAAATATTTGACATAATGAAACTTAGGCTAAATCTTGCTCTATTTGTGACATACCACTTGGTAGCAAGATTAATGGGGAAAGACATATAATCCTATCTATCTTCAATCACCACAGACTACTTATATTTACCAAAAACTCTTGAATTACTAAATTAGTTCAGATCACTTCAAAAAACGGCTCAAAAAAATGGGAAAATGGTAAAAGATGGCCAAGAAAATGACACACAAAGCAAAACTGTACTGAATTGATTTAAAAAGCGAAATGAAATAATGCTCCAAACAATAACAGCATTTCTCTTATGAGCAATGGAATATCAATCAAAATGAATCCAGATATAATAGAAAGCAATCGGGAAGGATGCCAAAGTTCCAAAGAAATCATCTCTCTTTCTATAGGAACAGCCAAGATTTACTAGGTGCTTTTATGGCCCTTCCCCTCTGGGAATTAACTGAAAAGCTAAAGGAAGAGCCTTAGCCAAGCTGAGCCACTCAACTCCTCTCTTTTGAAAATTTAAAAGTTGCAGTGGAGAATGGCAGAGAATAATGGAGGCGTGATAATGACAGCACTCTACAGATGACTGTGAACTTTTGCAGATGAGGTCACAAAACAGTACTAGATTTCTGGTTGTTCTTTCAATTATGAAATAATCCAGTATCCTTCTACTAACTTTCCTTTTTGCTTAAGTTAGGGAAAGTTAATTTCTGTTATATATATATAAAAAAAACAGTTTTAACTAATATACCTAGTAAACAGGATATGGCAAAAATGGAGGAATACAGGACCAACTTAAAGGAGAAATAAGAGTCACAATTTTGAATGGTCTATAAAGTACCCAGAGAAAGAACATTGTTGGAACACAGTTCATGGATGTTTGGTATTTCTGCATGTTTTGCAAGCAGAGACACTGATGACCTTCGTTCTGAAATATCTGTTCAAGGATGTTTGTATAATGATAGTGTGCAACCTTGGAAGAGAGAATTAATGTCTCCTTCAGAAGAGAGGTTACTGTCCACTATAATCAAGATAATAGCTCCCTGCAGGGCAAATGTCAGGCAGGTTTGCTCCCAGCCCATTGTAGTTTTGGGTTCCATATGCTGGTGTTTCTCAATTGCAACACATCCATTTGGATTGCTCAGCATTTTCCCCAAGGGACTTGGGGAAAGGGGGCCTGAAGTAAATATAAAGCTTTTAGTTCTTTGCCTTGCTGGAACAAAGTCTTTTGTCTCTGTGACCCAGAAGCTGCATGCCTTCTGTCAGCATCTATCAAACTGCGGCCGGCTAACATCTTAGCTTTAAAGTAGAGAAAATTCCAGATCCTTCAGAGTTCTTGACAAACATTTCAAAGAAGAATTTATAACAGAATCAAGCTGCATCCGTTCTGTATTCTTGTCTTTCAAGTTGCCTAGCAACTAGTTGGTCACCATTGATCTGACAATCTGCAGTAATGAACGACCACGCTATATAGAAAAGTGTAATTGAACTACATGCTTCTAGATGGCAGATTGTCTGATTCATCTCTGTATCTCTATCACCTAGTCCAATAATACAGACTCTAGACTTAGTGATTTTATTGTTGCAGGATTTTTCTTTAGTTTAGCTAATGACAGGGTTCTTTGTTCCATGGCCACAAAAATTCAGGCTTGCAGACAGTTTGAATGGTTAGTAAGACAGGGTTTTGTTGGGTGAAAAAAGAAGAAAAGGGGAAACAGGGACTCTTCCCTAGGCCAGAGTCGCTGTTAGAGTGCTTCTCACCTGGCCATTTGAATTCCAGTTTCCACATAGGAAGAGGAGGGGCCAGGCTACTCCCCCATGCAAACAGCACGAACTTCTGTGTCTCCACCCCTATGCGCATTCCTCCTAGTGTGCAGGCTGGTTGGAGTTTTTCCAGGGACCCCCTCCCACCTGGCTATCTCATTATGTTGAACAATTGTTAAACAAAAAAGGAAACTATAAAAATGACTGCTGGAATATGTATAGAGTTGTAGTAACTAAGATAGTCCAAAATCTGTATCACAGGTACTTTACCTTATGAGCATCTTGTATCTTCAGGTTTATTTAAGCAAAACTAACAGAGATCCACTCAAGGAAGCTCAAGTGGCAGGGACATACATAGAGAAATAAGAGCAAGAAAGGTAACAGCCTACTGAAATTGGAGCTGCAACATGGCTGCCTCTCTATTTATTTATTTTTTTAGAGACAGGGTGTTGCTATGTTGCCCAGGCTGGAATACAGTGATTGTTCACGGTGCCATCATAGCACACTGTGGCCTCGAATTCCTGGGCTCAAACAATCCTCCTGCCTCAGCCTCCCAAGTGGCTGGGACTATAGGCTCACACCACCATGACAGGCGTGGCTCTCTATTTAAGGCGGCTTCAGAGATCTCAGGAGCAGGAGTTTGTGACTTTTTCAACTCTTTCTTCTACAGCTTCACCACTAATCTGGTTCATTCACATTCTGCATGTTTTTTTCATATCTGCTATTCATTGGCTTTCATTATTATTATTATTATTATTTGTCATTCTGATTTCTAAGAGAGAGATTCTGATATTGTTCATAAATCTCTAGACAGCCTAGTAAGTGCTGACGTTTGGGTAGGTATCCCATAATGAGAGTCGTGTGATATAAAACATAGCCACCTAGACATCAGAAGCTCTGTGTGGGCAATTTTTAAAGAGGGCAAGGGTATGAAAGACCATAAATAACAACTCTATTACAAACTGCATCACAAAAGTTTTAATGTTCTGGATAAAACAGAAACTTAATTTAATTCAAATACTTTGTATTTGAATGCCTGCTTCCTATCTACCCATCTCACACTCTTCCTAGCACTACTTTCTCCTTGAAAATATATATGTTGGTCAGGCCTGGTAGCTCATACCTATAATCCCAGCACTTTGGGAGGCCGAAGCGGAAGGACCACTTAAGCCCAGGAGCTTGAGACCAGCCTGGGCAACATAGTGAGACCCTGTCTCTACACAAATTAAAAAATTAGCCAGGTATGGTGGTACATATGTAGCACAGCTACTACAGAGGATGAGGTAGGAGGATTGCTTGAGCTCAGGAGGTAGAGGCTGCAGTGATCATGCCACTGCATCTCAGCCAGGGTGACAGAGTGAGACTCCATCTCAAAAAAAGAAAAGAAAAAATATCTATCTATCTATCTATATATATATGTTTCTTAATACAATTTGAGCATTTTGCTTTTAGATAAAGACTTAAAATATAAAGAGTTCTTAGATACCAATTTTTTTAATGCTTGTACAGAAAAAAAGAGGGGGTGGGGGTGACAAAGAACATGAATAACAAAAAACAAAAGGTCATTAAAATGCACAAAGGATGTTCAATTCCTTTAGAAATTAAAGAAACACGAAGTTAAAAAGCTCACTTCATCTCTGGCTATGTTTCTTTTAAAAATAATAGGTTGATAAGTGTTTAGACAAAAGATCACTCTCATCTACAGTTGATGTGGTATAAATTCGTACAAAATTTCTGGAGAGAAATTTATCAGTATGTATCAAAAGCCTTTAAAATGTTTATATCTTGGACAAGGAATGAATGCTAATAAATTAATATTAGATTTTTCTAAAGACTTTGACCCAGTAGAGTCCGTATGAAGGGTTCTCGTAAAGTGTGAGACTCAAGTTTTCTCTCCACTGCACAAATCAGAACAGCACATAGCTTTCCCCCAGTGCAGCTGTCCGGGCAACCTAAACTTGGAGGGAGAGCTGTGTGGGTCTGAAGAACAAGCACGTGAATCACAGAAGTCTTCTAACTTTGGGAAATACCATGGCTATTTGCAGCGCAAAGCTGACAGAAGGAACTAGAACACTGCAGCTCTCAAAAAGCCATGCAAAAACACTCTTTGAACTGGTTCACATGACTATGTGCAAATCCAACCCTCTAAACAGGAGTCATGGAAAGGAGTCTGCAAAAAACACGAAAAGATTATATTTCTAAAATCATGTTTTATTGTCTTCTCTTCCAATGAAGGTAATCCCTAGCTAGTTATTGGGAAGTCACATCGCCCTTCTTCCTGTATCTTAGCATGGGAGTGGTAAAAGTGCCTGAAAGAAAGACACTACAACAGCATTAAGTCCATGTGCAAATATAATGACTGACCCTCATATCATATCTCAGGCACAACAGTTGTCATGGCTTTATTTATAACAAAACATTGGAAATTAACCAAATGTCTAATGATAGTGGATTGGTTTAAGTAGATATGGTGCATCCATTTGATGGATTGCAATCCCATATTTTAAATGTTCTCAAAATATACTTATAGAAAAAAATTAATAACTATTGCTAAAATAAAGAAGTAGATTACAGGGGAGTTGCATCCCATGCAGGAAGTTACGTTTTAAAACTAGCACATAATGGAGAAAAAGTTTTGCATAATCAACATTACCCTTGAAAATCTCTAGGTTGGAGATCAAATACCATAACTTCCACACAGTTTTCCTTTTAGTATTAGAATAGTAAGGGCTGTTTTTGTGATTGTGCATCAAAATTGTTGGCTTGAGTATAGCCCATGTTATAAGAAAAATATGTATTTTTACCATCAGAATCATAGTCACTGTAGCAAGTTTCACACACCATGTGAGACACACAGAAACTGAAATTGACTAAGAAAAAAGCAAATTCCTATCCCCTATCTCATGCTTATTCCAAAGCATATATTCATGAGCTAAATGAAGAGGAATTTTAAAAATTTAATTAAGTTACTGTTTCTCTCACATACACAGAGAGTAAAATTCATCTAAGTTAATGTGTGTAGTGATTATCCACGTAAATCATTACATACAATATAAGTTCAAGTTTGCTTTAAAATTTTTATTTTTTATAGATATGCATAAAAATGCAGAAAGGATGTAAGTAAAAATATTAATAGCCATTTTCTCTAGTGAGGTGATGCATATTACCCTGGTTTTTTCTTTAATCTCTCTGCATTTTTCAAAAAAAAGAGCATATATTACTTTCATTATCAGAAGAAAGTAGGATTATTTTTAACTAGCATTCACAAAACATAGATGGTATATTTAAAACTAAGCTTTATTGTGTTACAAATGCAGGCTACATGTAGAACAATATATAGTTTTGATGTACAATTTCTCATTCAAAAGAACAAGCATTTGGTTAAATTACCGCTAAACATTACAGAAACATGAGAACACATTATGACGCAGGATGCTTCAATCAACAAAATTTTATTCGTCTCCCTTGGTAAAGCAGTTGTTATTAGGGACTATTGAACAGAACACGGAGACAGCCTCCTTATATTGAACTGAATGTTAAAATACACTTGTCAAGAAAAAAAGGTTCTGTCTAGATATGGATTATATAAATATACATACAAAAATCTATAGAAAATTGCCCTAGGCAGTCCTTTCTGAGTGTTCGTACATTCCTAATCTTTCTGTGCTTCCCTGATATATTGTTAAAATATCTATTACAGCAATACTTTCTCTGCTTCATTCTCAAAAGATGCATAGATGCATTCAGGTAATGAGGGAAATTTGTTACTGAAACACATATATCGCTCTAGTAAGCCTGTTTTAATGATTGAAAAAAAATATGTCTCATATAGAAGGATTTAAAAGATAGGTTAGTTGAAATGGTTCTTTGATTATGTAAAATCACTGGTGGTTGATTCATTGTGTCAGATGTGAAATGAGATTAAATTGTAAGAGTAAGTTTTAAATTCTCTGCATTAAACTGAATTAATAAATTGAGCAAAGACATGATTCAAATAGGATTGAAAGGTTCTGCTAAAACCAGACTGTTTAGGTCCATTAGCAACCAGCTAAGAAAGAATATCTTATCAGAAAATAGTGTAGGCTGTGGAAAATTAATAGTGCTAGACCCAGTCTTGGTGTAGAATTACATGGAAGGGATTAGGAAGTGAGAGGAAGGTAATTAAGTAGAAAGAACAGCCGGAAAGAACTGAAAAGCCAAAGATCAGATGGTCCTCAAGTTGAGCCCCTCACCATCTGTTGGCAATCATCAAAATTTATTTGATCTTATTGTATATTTACTTTGTGAAAGGAAAAGAATAAAACCTCATTCTAGTGAATGAATAGGTGAGACGCAAGGAGAATACCCATTATAACAGAGCTCATTATTATAGCAAGTAAAATCATTCCCATTGCAACATAACAAATACAATTAATATAACCTAATTGTTCCATCTTTGTCCATGTCCCTAATATCAGCTTCATAAAAAGACTCTCATGTTTTCCTGGCCTTTTGTGATTTATTTGCAGCATTGTGTTTATAATTTTACTGTCATTGTTTATTGTATGTTTGTCTATACAATTGCTCTTACAAAATTTCTGAATGACTGCATGTATCCATCAGGAAAAGTAGGTCAATCAGCCACTTAATGTTTCCCCTTCTAATCTGCATTAGCACCTGTGATTTCAGTATCAGTTAAGGGGGTTACTACTATTTACCCAGTTATACAAAACAGAAAATACAATTCTTTCCTCTCCTTTACCTCTGGTTCTCACATTCAATCAACTACCATATCCTCCTAAATGTTTTTCTATAACTTTACTTCTTTAGCCTTTGTTTTTGGGGCTTCCTCCCTTCTTTTTCAGCTGTACTGCAACTTTTCACTTCAGTCTTTCACCTTAATAAGTTACTACCTGCCTCTTTTCTCGTTCCCCTCAAATCCATCTTCCATTACACAGAGAAAACACAAATCTGACCTTTCAACTCCCTGTTAAAAGATTTCTGTTTCCACAGCACTTGCAGGATAAAGTCCAAAGGCGTTTGTGTAGTATAGGAAACCCTTAACCACAGTGTCCCCTGACTATTTCAGCTCTCTAACTCTTTTCTCCCATCTCACTCTTTTCTCCCATCTCACAGTTTATGCCCTCCAGCAAAACCAGAGAGTAATTTATAAAGCAACCACTAATAAATAATTAAGCAATTTTTATTATAATCAACTCATGACATGCCTCAGAGATGAGTATTTCTATTCATTCTTAGGTCTGTGCTTTGCGTTAGTATTTAAAAATTAGGTGCTTGAGTTTTAGACTGTGAGCCTTGCAAGGAAGGCAACCCAAACTATATAGCCAGCTGTCACATGGGAGCATCTGTGCAAGAGGTCTCCATACAGCTCAGCAAAACAAGCAGATACATCATCATATCTCTGAATACATATTAGTATTGCCCACCAGTCAAGCAGTATGCAGCTGCACAGGAGAGCTGTATATTTTCCTTTATTAAAAAATGATTGAGACTGTCTTTCTTTGCCTGGTGTCATCTTTCACATGCCTAGCAGCACACTTTTAACATGCCAGATATTTGAAAGCTTTATCAGAAAAGGCTGACTGCCTCATATCAAGTGTTTTATTTAATTTAGTTCTGAAGTCACTTGAGAAAAATGAATTGATGTCAGATTTTTAATTTTAAAGTTACATTTGCATTGCAGATGGACTATTTAACAGTTCACATAATCAATAAATTTACTACTTCAGCACAGGATATGTTAATGAGAGACACTAGGATCTAAATTAGTGGTTTCTTTTGAAAATTCACATCATGCTTTCTTGGTTACTTGCTTACTTAAATCTGTTAATCATAAGAAATCACCATCTTGTGATGAAAAAATAAATAGCTGAATGTTTCCACAAAGTAGTCAGCTTCTTGGGCATGATATTCATTTCTTTTTAGGGACTAACATATCTTGATAAGTAGGAATATTCTACCCCACTCACCCCTCCCTACCAACCTTCCAAAGAATATGCAGATCCAAACTTCTAAAACCTGTTTAAAATGCTATTTCATTACTGTGCGAAATGCTAGTGAAGAAATATTTTTAAATGTATTGGGTATTGCATTAAAAGTAATTAATGGCAAAAACTGCAATTATTTTTGAACCAACCATACAAATGGGTACTGAGCTAGTAAAAAGTGAACACTTTGTGTTTTAAAATTATTCATGTTTCTTTTTATAAAGAATAGGTAAACTTGTTTTATTGGACAACATTTATACATTTTTATCAGTTTTATTGAGATATAATTGACATAAACTGCACATATTTAATGTATACAATTTGATATATATGAGATAAATATATGTGTATGCTTCATGATTTCTAGTTAAAAAGTTAGAAATGAATGAAGAAGAAAACTATCCACTATATTCACAGTACTATAATCACAATTAAAACTTTAGAACATGCCCTTCCAAGTTTTTAAAATCTATTCATATACACATATGAATAAAATAGAAATGTGCTTCCATTTCTATCAAATTGTGAGCAAGCTGCATATATTAGGTTGTGTTTTTTTCTGTTTTTAACTAAAGTTTTCATAAATGTTTTTTCATATTACTAAATATCTTTCTAAAGATAATTTTTAATGTATACATATATCACATACATTTTTGTTTATCTGTAGTAAAATAATCACAAAATGAATGATGTAGAAAATAGTCATCTATAGCCACCTATAACCTATAACCACTACTTAAACCATAAAAACATAACCATATAATCAAACATGCATATAATCACTATTAAAATTCTAAAATATCTTTTAATCTACTTATATGAATTTTAAAACATATATATAAGTATACATGCACATATGCTTTTATTTTTACTAAAATATTAATCAAACTATATGCATTATTTTATACCCTGATTTTAAAGAAAATTTAATAAGCAGTTTATATATTTGCAATTTTTTTTACAAACTTTTAAAAAATACAGAAATGAATGAAACCAATTATCACCAACAACTCAAGTAATACAGATAATCACTATTTAAACTTTGGAATATATCCTTCTGGACAGATATAGAAAAAAACATTTTATTATTAAATTCTATTTTTAATTTAAATTTTATATGAGCATTTTTCCATGTTATTATATATCTTCTTAAGAAATAATTTTAAGCAGCAGAATAGTTTTATAACATGAAGTACTTTTGATAATATTAGATATAATAAAATAGTTTAAATCTTGGCCAATTTTATAGCAAAACTTTTCATTTTTAAAAAAC
Organism: Macaca fascicularis; assembly: GCF_037993035.2. Lineage (NCBI taxonomy): Eukaryota > Metazoa > Chordata > Mammalia > Primates > Cercopithecidae > Macaca > Macaca fascicularis. Next base: position 126,896,117 of record NC_088377.1, on the reverse strand, counting down.
GTACAATCTTTTGATTAGTATTGAAATTAAATGTGTTTTTCAAATGCTCATAGACCCTTTTAAATGATGTCTTATTTATTTTTTCTGTTCTGTATGCTATAAATAATTTTTCCATTTTATCATTTCCTTTTATGGCAATTTTCATATACATATGTTTTGCTTTATATTTTTTCTTCATAATTTTTTTCTTTGCCTTTTTGCTTAAGCTAAATATTCACTTACATGATTATTTTTTGTTTTTTTGTTTTTGTGTTTGTTTGTTTTGTTTTGTTTTGTTTTGTTTTTGTAGAGATGGAGTCTTGCTCTGTCGCCCAGACTGGAGTGCAGTGGTGCGATTTCTGCTCACTGCAACCTCCACCTCTCGGGTTCAAGCAATTCTCGTGCCTCAGCCTCCCGAGTAGCTGGGACTACAAGTGCACACCACCACACCCGGCTAATTTCTTTTGTATTTTAGTAGAGACAGGGCTTCACCATGTTGCCCAGGCTGGTCTCAAACTCTTGAGCTCAGGCAATCTGCCCGCCTTGGCCTCCCAAAGTGCTAGAATTACAGGTGTGAGCCACTGTGCCCGACCTCACTTATCTGTTTTAAAGTTTACTTAATTTTGAATTCGAATTTTTAACATCTGGGATTTATTTATTATATAATGTAAGGTGACCAAGCACCTTTGCACATGGATTTGAAATTACATCTTTATCACATAATAAATTCTTATGTATGCATTTGAATTTAAAATTTGTGCTAGTGAAGTGATGAAAGCTGCAGTTCAATCTCTAAGCTTTTGTTCCTTTGTATCTGTTTAGTTAAATGTGGCATTGATTTAGGGTGATACTTTTTCTTTTTTAGCACTCCATAAAGCACCAAAGATACATTTCAATTTATATACATACATATACCTATTTTTCCTCTTTAGGTTTATATTTTCTTTTAAAGCAATACAAGCTTTCTGTAGGAAAAACGTAAGTAAAAGTGTAAGGAAGCAAAAAAATTATTTTGATCTCTTTTAATCAACAATAACCACTGATAACACTTTGACATATTTAGTTTTACAACTTTTTCAATTTTCCTTCTTTGTGGAGGCTACAAGAGATGTAAATAAAGGTCTTTAAATGGTTTCATAATGATTGTTTTATGCTTCCAGTACAGCATTAACTTGATTTGTAATAATGAAATTTTTAATCCTTCTAACGGGATTTGAAACATATTTCTTAAAGAACCTAATACAAACTCATATTCTGAAAACAAAAAACAAATGTTTTTCAAAATTACTCATTAAAATGGAAATTCTCTATTTTCACCAGCGGGTGGCAATCTCAACATATACACTCTTTGGTATTTTCGACAGAACTGTTTTTTGCAAAGGGGAAAACTACCTAAAATGTCTGACAACTGTAACTCCAGCAGTTGTTGTTGCCCTTTAGTTGTTGCAATTAGAAAAAGAAAAAGAGAAACCTGCAGGACTAATCACAAGTAAGAACATTACACACCATGGAACAAAATTACCCTGGTTTAAGTGGGCTTGGTGAAAATAAAAGTTATGTGTTAAAATACTATTCCTCATGGGCTTCTAAAACATCCAGTGTTTTAAATATTTCTAGAAAGGACTGAAATTTACATCAAATTTCCTACAATTAAGTGAATTTTAACTATTGCAAAAAAAAAAAAAGGTTATGGAGGATGTAACTGTGATGTATAAACAGCAAACTTTAATGGTTAGCAAAGCATCCAAAACACATAACTAAACCAACATTATAGTTAGAGGCATTCAGGTAGTAGAAAGCTTTAAAGAGTAGGTGCATCCACATGGGAAAGACCTGCAAATAGCTGTCTGAAGTTGTATTATCTCCTATTTTGGAAACAAAAACAAACATAAAGCTAAAGTAATTGGTTTTTTTAAGTGCAAAATCCAATAATCCCAAACATCAGATCATGAAAGAAAGCAATTTAGTGCATTTCACTGATGTTTTGATCTACAAATTTATGTACTTAGTCCCCCATTTCAAATATAATATAAGCGTGGTGATTTTTTTTATTTTGCAGATAAACTATATACTTTCTTACAGTGGTAATTAAAACCAAATGGCCAAAATCAATTGAGAGAGAGAATCCCCAGAGTGCAGGGCAATCTAAAACAGAGGGTACAGTTGGCGGTGAAGTTACAGAGTTTATCTTCAAACCAAGAGCATGCTCTCAGACAGTTAAGAGCGTTGAATCTGCTCTGTCCAACCCAGTTATCTCCCGGTGATTATGATACCTGGCCTCTTGGTTATTTGCAGTATGTTAGTTTCATTTGTTTCTATTCCATTGCTCTAGAGTCTACTGAGTCTGGGGGACAGGGCATAAAGTGAGTTTGATTCGGGATTCAGCAGTGCTTATGCCCCCCCTGGCAAACTGGTAGGAACTCCCTCAAGAAGCTCAGTTAAGTAAAAACTAAGGAGTCTTTAGGGAGAACTAATTTTATGCAAAGAAAATTGCAAGGATGACAAAATTGACTTAGAAAAAAAGTCATAGTAGCTGCAAGAGTAAGGATACTAAAGTGTGGTGACTTTTGTTGGCAATTACCCCTAAAGCAACCTTGGGAATACGTATTAAAGCCTGACTGTAAATAGAAATCTAAAACCTGCAAACCTCTCCAACAACATCAAAGAAAGAGAAATTCTCATCTGCTGCATCATTCAGTTCTTTAAACTATTTCTCACATAATGCAAGTTTCTAGACCCTTCCATCGTAATTACCCTCCCATGATATCCTCTTGTTATTAGTGCAATTTTTAGGGTATAGATTTGCATAAATAAACCCAATATGCTAGCAATGAGGCACAAAGTAAGGCTTCTATAAGCTGTACACTTATCCGCCATTAATAGAACACAATATTCCTTGAGCTTTTTTAGTAGTGACCTAGAGCTTTGAGTAAATATTTATCAGAGGTCAATTTTATTGTGAACAGCACTAAAATAGGCAGTCTACTCTCTTACACACTGTTTAAGCCATCTTCAGCAATCTGTGGGGGATTAAAATCACCTCAATAAATGGAGATGAAGGAATTAATGCATGATCAAGTACCAAAATGAGCATTTCAGATTCCAAGAGCTCTAATAGTTCAGAGTCAAGGAGTAGTTACAAGGCAGACAGGACCTAGCAGCTAACATTCACTGAGTGTTTATTTGGTGCCAGACCTTGTTCCATGTATTCCAGTAGCATGAGCTCATTTAATCCTCACATCAACCCTGTGAGTTAGATACTATTACTATTTCCATTTTACAATGAGGAAACTGAGGCTTAGATATGTTAAATAACTTGTCCAAAAGTACACAGCAAGTAATTGGGAATATCTGGGTCCTGAACCTAGACAGCCTGACTCCAGAGACACACATAACTCCTCTGCTATGCATTCTTCCTACACAGCTGTGGCACCATCAGTCTCAGTCATGCCTGAAAAATCAGAGGTGTCTCATTTAGTCTGGTTCATGGTCACTGCTTTCTGATCTTCAGGGACTGGCACTTCCCAGCTCCTTCTTTAATGTGAAACCAGGCAAACTGGCCGAAATGAAACAGTCTGAAGCTTCATCACATCTGTGTCTACTGCATTCATGAGAATCCAGCCCATGGTGGCAGGTGAGGGCTCCATGAAAATGAGCAGCATAAACATAAAATAATCCGTAATAGAAGATTTATGAAAAGAGTTGATATTCCTTCCCATTTTTGATTTGGGAATAGTAACAGATAATTCATAACTATTTACATCTTTTTCACTCAAGTAACAAGCAAAACGATGCAGATTGTCAGCTGGACATTGCAATAGATACCGTAACTATTCAGTACAGGGCTTTAGGAGATATTTATAGCTCTTTAGAAGCAGATACACTTTTTAAGATTTTTCACTGTGACTTAAATTTTGAATTCTAACCACGCAAGGCTATACTGAGAGAGGTGAGTATGAAAAGCACAACGCAGCGGCAAAAGGAAATACACAAAAAGTCAAAAGGAAGAAAGACTGCCCCCCCCAAATTAGTTGAAAATATGTATACTAATTGAAAGCCAATAACTGCAAACCAAATTTGATAATATTCATAACCCCAAGGGAGGATGCTTTGAATAATGACAAATTAGAAGGAATTCATCCTACAGATTTAAAATATTTCTGTACTGTTCTTAGGGGGAAAAGCAAAACAAAAAAATTTGTCAGCAAGCATATGAATAACCTCTATTAGACTAATGAAAAGTGAAAAAACTACCAAGAAAAGGTGATCTTATGTCCTTTGTGAAACAACTTAAACATTTATCTAGACAAGTACTGTATTTAAGGAGCCAAATTCTGCCTCAAAGGGAACCAGCTGGCCATGAAATATAATCTCTTTAGCTGGATGGAGGATAAACAAAGTTTAGTCCTTCGTGCAGAACATGCAATGAAGATAGAAAGCACATTGCCCTGGGATTTGTCCTGAGCAGGTGTCAGCAGCCTCTGTGAGATGGCTGCCAAGTCTTTCTTTATTCACTCTCTCATGAACTGGAAGAGGGAGGGCTTCTAGTATCTTTAGGTCACACATACGCCCAGAAGTGGATGTACTTTGAGGCAGCGAGGTTACATCTATAAGCCAAAACCCTTGAAAAATACCTGGATCGTGTTTGCTGCTCCACAGAAAATGTGGGGCTCAGGTGTCCCGCCTCCCCCAGGAACCTCTCCTCCCGCAATCCCAGTTACTGTTCCTGAGGTTTATTTAGAGTCCTCAATAATTTCCTTTTATAATGCAAGCGCCCTTAAGACAGATGGCACCCACATTTATTTTTGCAAAAGTCATAGAGAAACTGTGAGCCAGGTAACACTCTAGACTAATTATGACCTTAAGGGAAGAACAATTCAGCTCAGTGTGTTTATCCAGTCCTAAGAGTCTGCGTGTTGGGGGCACAGCGACAGGGAAAGGTGGAGAGTATTGTTGGTTAAGAAAGCTAGTGGAGGCTGGGTGTGGTGGCTCATGCCTGTAGTCCCAGCACTTTGGGAGGCTGAGATGGGAGAATCGCTTAAGCTCAGGAGTTTGAGACCAGCCTGGGCAAGATGCGAAACCATGTCTTTACAAAAAATACAAACATTAGCAAGGTGTGTAGGCCCGTTCCTGTAGTCCCAGGTACTTGGGGGACTTAGGAGGATTGCTTGAGCTCAGGAGGTTTAGGCTGCTGTGAACTATGTTCTCACCACTGTACTCCAGTCTGGATGACAAAGTGAGACAAAAAGAAAGAAGGAAAGAAAAAGAAGAAAGAAAGGAAGAAAGAAAGAAAGAAAGAAAGAAAGAAAGAAAGAAAGAAAGAAAGAAAGAAAGAAAGAAAGAAAGAAAGAAAGAAAGAAAGAAAGAAAGAAAGAAAGAAAGAAAGAGAGAAAGAGAAACAAAGAGAAAGAAAGAGAAAGAAAAAGAAAGAAAGGAGGAAAGGAGGAAAGGAGGAAAGGAGGAAAGGAGGAAAGGAGGGAGGGAGGGAGGGAGGGAGAAGCCGGTGGCCGCTTATACTGTTGTTTTAGTTTTCTATTTTTATCTGTGTTATGGCCTCAAAGGAAAGGTGTTATAGATCAATTCTGAGGCTAGAATACTATACTACAATAATAGTTTACATATATTTATGCTACTGGATAGGTCTGTAAACAAGAATAATTGAGATCTGACCAGAAGCAGAAGCAGTGCACTGTATCTGGGATTTATGGAATAATAAACAATATGTTTGGTTTACCTCTAGTTTGTCAGCAAGCAGGAGTTTTTACAATTATTTACCTATTCACTAGAGCTAAATGGAGCAATGTAATTAAAGTTTTCCAGGTCATCGTAATAAATAAAAACAGTCTAAAGTGCACTTGAATTAATTAAGGAAACATTTCCTTTTTCCTTTTTGTATTTTACTTTCTACATATTTTTCTTTTTTTTTAGTTTGATTCTAAATAAATGCTCTTTAGTCTATAAATAAATGAACAGAAATATTATGTGAGATTGATGACAGAAGACTAATTAGAGACTTTTACAAACCTTTATTATTTTATTAGCTCTGTAATAAAAGAGAACTCAAAGCCACTTTCAGATTCTACGATTGGGAGTTAAAAACCTCAAAGTCTATTCTCTCTGTGTCTTCCATACTCAACCATATCTATGACATTTGTTGTTCTTAACTTCCCAATATCCATTGCCTCCTTTTTAAAATAAAATTGCACAAACTTCGTTGCAGAACTATTTCTCCACCCTCAACTATCAATCCATCCTAGTTCCTGGCCACTTAGAGCAATAGATCCCCCCGCCGGGCGCGGTGGCTCAAGCCTGTAATCCCAGCACTTTGGGAGGCCGAGACGGGTGGATCACGAGGTCAGGAGATCGAGACCATCCTGGCTAACACGGTGAAACCCCGTCTCCACTAAAAAAAAAAAATACAAAAAACTAGCCGGGCGAAGGGGCGGGCGCCTGTAGTCCCAGGTACTCGGGAGGCTGAGGCAGGAGAATGGCGTGAACCTGGGAGGCGGAGCTTGCAGTGAGCTGAGATCCGGCCACTGCACTCCAGCCTGGGCGACAGAGCGAGACTCCGTCTCAAAAAAAAAAAAAGAGCAATAGATCCCCCAAGAGATTGGGTCAGGGACCACATGACCCACGTTGGTCCCATTACAATGGCTCCCAGGATTTTTGTAGAAACTGCTGGAACAGACACTTTCTCTTTTCCTCTGGACTTGAGCCTTGGAGAAGTCAGGCCTAGAGTTAGCCTGAGAATGAAGCCAACACAGGAAATATGAAACTAGAGCGATGTGGCAAAACTGGTGATATTCTAAGTTCTGTGTCAAACCTTTAACCTTTTTTTTATAGACACCAATACATTCCTTTTCTTAAGTTGTTTGGAATCAGGTTTCCTTTTCCATGCAGCTAAAGGAGACCTATTTCATATAGAAACCAATCTGATCACTTCTTCTTATTCCATGACTATTGTGTCTATTTTGTTTAGATTCTCTCATTCAGTATTTTATGTATTTAACAAAACCACCATGTTTTCTCTTTTTTTTAAATTATACTTTAAGTTCTGGGGTACATGTGCAGAACATGCAGGTTTGTTTCATAGGCATACATATGCCGTGGTGGTTTGCTGCACCCATCAGCCTGTCATTTACATTAGGTATTTCTCCTAATACTATCCCTCCCCTAGCCACCCACTCTCCGACAGGCTGGGTATGTGATGTCCCACTCCCTATGTACATGTGTTCTCATTGTTCAACTCCCACTTATGAGTGAGAACATGCGGTGTTTGGTTTTCTGTTCTTGTGTTAGTTTGCTGAGAATGACGGTTTCCAGCTTCATCCATGTCCCTGCAAAGGACATGAACTCATCCCTTTTTTATGGTTGCATAGTAGTCCATGGTGTATATGTGCCACATTTTCTTTATCCAGTCTATCACTGATGCTCATCTGGGTTGGTTCCAAGTCTTTGCTATTGTGAACAGTGAGTGCCACAATAAACATACTTGTGCATCTGCCTTTATAGTAGCATGATTTATAATTCTTTGGGTATATACCCAATAATGGGATTGCTGGGTCAAATGAAAAATACCATGTTTTCTTGACTCTAAAACATGCCTTTTCATACGTCATGTGCAAAAATACTTTGAGAAGTAAGTAGTGATGTAGCTGGCATTGCCTGCACATTAACAAACTTATTCAAGTAAAGAAGAAATCTTTACTTGGATAGAAGAAATTCGAGTAAAGAAAAACTTCTGTTTGCTCTCAAACTAGAGGTAAACAAAATGGCATTGGGTTGTGACCCTGTTATCTGCATTGGTTTCACACACCATATAGTTGCACATTGACTTAAATTCACATTCCAAATTTTCACAATTTTCATTTAACATGCTTTCAGAAGATATTATGAAGTAGCACCAAAATAAAGTGTTATTGTGGTAGCAGAAGCTAAAGATTACCCTGCAGGAGCCAGGTGACACAATTAAAGCAAATAGAAATTGCCAAATCTTTTTAATAGATCCTCAAAATTTCAAAACTAGCAGAGATTGGTCCAAATGATACATGCTTATAAAGAATCATAATCAGGCTCCCAAATAGCTGTCAAAAATCTCTGACTGACTTTCAAGAGAAGCTATTTAACTTCCAGAAATACTTAATTCAATTAAAGATAAAACAAAAGTGTGAATTTAATCAAACATGATATATAGACAAAATATCAGTGTTCTTCCATATTATAGTATCAGTGTATTGATCCTAAACATGTTAAACAATTTGGTCTTCCAGGAAATATGTTTTCCATATAGTGCTGTACATGGATGAGAATGATTTAGAAAAGTCTTTAGGCTGCAAATATGAAGAAGAGTTAGAGTCAATCTTTATGAAGCTACAGACATAAAATGTCATTGTTTATATAAATTTATTAACATACAGGTATTAAATTTTATTTATAGATTCTGGTTCTAAGATTTAGATTAAACCTCCCTACCAAACCAAAGGAGAAGAAAAAAGAAGAAAGATAAGGGAAAGGGAAAGGGAAGGGGAAGGGGAAGGGGAGAAAGAAAGAAAGAAAGAAAGAAAGAAAGAAAGAAAGAAAGAAAGAAAGAAAGAAAGAAAGAAAGAAAGAAAGAAAGAAAGAAAGAAAGAAAGAAAGAAAGAAAGAAAGAAAGAGAGAGAAAGAAAGAAAGGAAGGAAGGAGAGAGAGAAAGAGAGAAAGAGAAAGAGAGAGAGAAAGAGAGAAAGAAGAGGGAGGGAGGGGAAGTAAGGAAGGAAGAGAGAGAGGGAGGGAGGGAGGGAAAGATGGGAAAGAAGGAAGGAAGGAAGGGGAAAGAAAGAGGGGGGGAGGGAAAGAAAGAGAAAGAAAGAAAGAAAGAAAGAAAGAAAGAAAGAAAGAAAGAAAGAAAGAAATAAAGAAAGAAGAAAGAAAGAAAGAAAGAAAGAAAGAAAGAAAGAAAGAAAGAAAGAAAGAAAGAAAGAAAGAAAGAAAGAAAGGAAGGAAGGAAGGAAGGAAGGAAGGAAGGAAGGAAAAAAGAAAGGAAGAAGAAAGAAAGAGGGAGGGGAAGGAAGGAAGGAAAGAAGGAAGGAAGGAAGGAAGGAAGGAAAAAAGAAAGGAAGAAGAAAGAAAGAGGGAGGGGAAGGAAGGAAGGAAAGAAGGAAGGAAGGAAGGAAGGAAGGAAGGAAGGAAGGAAGGAAGGAAGGAAGGAAGGAAGGAAGGAAGGAAGGAAAAGAAAGAAAGAAGGGGAGGGAGCTAAAGGAAGGAAGGAAGAAAAGAAAAGAAAGAGGGAGGGAGGGAAAGAAAGAGACAGAGGGAAAGGAAGAAAGAGAGAAAGAAAAGAAAGGAAGAAAGAAAGAAAAGAGGAAGGAAGGCAGACAGGCAAGAAAGGAGGAAGGAGCCTTAATAAGGGAAGAAACTTAGTGGGCATGAAGCTGTGAGTCGTTGCAAAAAGACTGGCAGACATAGAAGTGAACCTAAACTACAGCCATAGACTTAGAAGGCATCCATTGTGTGGGAAGCCATCATAATTGAAAGTTATTATAAGCAGGAAGTGTTGGAGGCCTTTACATCTGGAGCATGTCAGAGCTGCTGTGCTGAGAAGTCAAGACAACCATCCTGAAATAAAATACTACCCTTGCCATAGCCATGTCATGTTCTGTAAGGAGAACTACATTATTCCTACAAGGATTCAAACTGGATCCCGTGTGGGAGAATGTTACAGACCAGCACATATCCAGGAGAATTCTGCTATAAAGATAAACAGCCAAATAAGACTTACCAACCCATGGCAACACTGGGAAAGATTGTCAACACACCCAGCCTCTCACCTCACAAGAAAGAACTTACACCTGCATTCTTACAAGAGTTAGAATTAATACAAAGGATTTCAAAGAATATTTAATACTATAAGAGAATTAAAGCAGAACATGTAATCAAATAATAAAATAAGAACAAGTGGTTATGAAACAAGAATAAGTAGTAATACAAATAATCAGCTAAAGGTTTTAGAAATTAAAAATATACTTACTAAGGCGGGACACGGTGGCTCTCACCTGTAATCCCAGTACCTAGGGAGGCCAAAATGGGCAGTTCGCTTGAACTCAGGAGTTCAAGACCAGCTTGGCCAACATGGTGAAACCCCGCTCTACTAAAAGTACAAAAATTAGCTGGGCATGGTGGTACATGCCTATAATCCTAGCTACTCAGGAGGCTGAGGCAGGAGAATCGCTTGAACCTGGGAGGCAGAGGTTGCAGTAAGCTGAGATCGTGCCACAGCACTCCAGCCTGGGTGACAGAATGAGATTCTGTCTCAAAAAAACAAAACAAAACAAAACACATATATATATAAATATACACACACACACAATTTAGTAAACTGACTGAATAACATGGTATTAATAGATCTGCTAAAGAGTAAATTGGTACCTGGAATATATTGTTGAGGAATTCTTCCAGAGCGTAAAACAGAGGTAATGAGATATAAACAGTGGAGGAAATTGTAAGAGACAGAGCAAATAGATCCAGTAACTCTATCTTCACTTAAGGAAATTTCCTAAGAGGGGACAAAAGACAAAAAGAAATAGCTATGTTTGGAGAAATAGAGGCAAAGAATTTTTAAGAACAAAAAATGATGGGATTCCTCTGTCAAAAGCGTTCCTCACTGGCTACCATAAAGTTAAATTCAATGAGAAAAAAATCCAAACTAGAAACATTAGAATAACATTTCAAAACACAAAGGATAAAGAAGAAAACACTTCTATTCCTCTTCATTTTAGTCTACCTAATTGGTTTCCTAACACCTCTTTCTTTGGAGTCAGCATCATGATCAAAGGCAGGCATGGAGGTGAAGGGATTGTGGGGCAATGGGGCCAGCGATGGACTTAAGGCAGTAGCGGTGGAGACAAGGGCATAGGGTGGGTAATAAAGGGACCATGAGGAGTAATGAGGGAGCTAACTGCCAAAGAGATACTACTGTGGTCAAGAGATTAGGTACACACAGGAGGCTTGAAGAAAAAAAGAAATATAGTCGTATCCCTCATAACGAAGTTTCCATCAACAATGAACAGAATATAGGAAGATAATCCCATAAGATTACAACAGAGCTGAAATATTCCTATTATACCTTATGATGTCATAGTGGTTGAATTCACATGCTTGTGGTGATGCTGGTATAAGTAAAGCTACTGTGCTGCCAGTTATAGAAAAGTGTAGCACATACGGTTAAGGACAATACATGTAGCACATACAGTTATGGACAATACATAATAGTTGATAATAATAAATGACTGTGTTACTGGTTTATGTATTTACTACATTATACTTTTTCTTGTTATTTTAGAGTGTACTCCTTCTAATAATTTTTTAAAAGTTAACTGTAAAGCAAGTTTAAGCAGGTCCTTCAGGAGGTATTCCAGAAAAAGGCATTTTATCACAGGAGATGGGAACTCCATGTATGTTACTGCCCCTGAAGACCTTCAAGATGTGGAGGTGGAAGACAGGGATAGTCATAATCCTTCCCCTGGAGTAATTTTTAACTCATTTGACAGCAAAATATAACTTAATCTGAAATTATATAGTAGCTACAGTTGATCTTAATTGACAAGATGTCATATAAAGCCTTTATTTATTCTATTCAGTGTGGATATTCATGTTCGTGGCAAAAAAAAAAATTGTATTTAACTTAGCAGTGCTGCCCCAGGTGCCTCTGGAAGGAGTTGCATAATAAATCCACATCTGTGATATGAATTTACATTACTATTCTAAAATACAAAAATTTTTGCACTCTAAAATATACATCAGACTTCAAGTGGTTTGGATAAGAAATTCTAGGCCAGTTTAGCATTTCTTCTGTATTTTGAACTAAGAAAATCAAGTAATGAGAACAGCTTTTTAGCTCCAATATTTGTTTTCTACCTCCTAAAACTTCCCAATCAAACATTTTTTTTCTGTGGCAAGACACCAATTTTGTGGCTATTATAATTTGCAAACTCAAACTATTTCATTTTTACTTCCTTTCCTTCATGCAGAGAATGATGGAATACAAATATTTTCCCTTGCCTCGAGGCAGAGTTCAGATATTAAGAAAAAGAACTAATATTTTGATTGTTAACGATTCAGCCTCTGTGGGTAATGAGCCATCAAGGTTTATTGTGAAAAGAACAGGAGAACTGAATTTGAGAAAAGAGACAGTGCCTGTGTTGGAAATCTGAATACGGAGGAATGATTTTCCTTGCCTCTCCCATGCTTGGCTAAGAGGTAGCTAAGAAGAAGTGAATAAAGGAAAGAGGGTACCAGAAGGAGCCCCTGGAGCTCATGAGCCCAAACAAGGTAGAAGAGGGTCTGCTGCCTGGAAATAAACAAATGGATGGACCTAATTAAGGGCTACTGCCAAGAGCACTATCCTGTGCCCAGGAATTAAATAGAAGATGAGTAAGCAGGAGTCTTCACTTGTATAAGAATGTCACTATCCCAGTTGAACCTCTCATTAGCAACAAGAAGGACTTAATTAGAATGCACTGCTTCATCTATTGATTTTGGGCAGGGACGATGCCTCCTGGGTTATAAGATTTTACCAAGTTCTGTCTGAATACCCTATGGAGAAACTCCCCTTCTAATTATTATACTTCAGAAACTCCTTCAAGCCCAAGATAAGAGAGATAAAATCCTGGATATCTAGTGCAGTAGCAATGATGGGAAAATCACTCTGCATTTTCTCCACAGGGGAAGGGGTACAGAATTGTGCCGAATTTTATTTTGTAAGTGGCCTAGGAAACTGTCCTGCATCTGAATGATTTGCAAATATATAATTGTTTATGCTTCTAGCTATTCCACTCCCTCTTTTTTGATAGTCGTTATCAGAAATGTGGACAATTTTAGTCACTAAACCAATCCATAAACTTTGAAATAAAGAGTTAAATAAGGAATCGCGTTAAAAATGATTGCAGTATATGCAACAGTTTTAATGCAAAAATAAGCTTTGTATAAGCACTACTAAAACAAACAATAAGAAAATCTGGAGCAATCTTCGTAATTTTGTAGACCTATTTCCTGTGTCGAGTGGATCTATATTTTAAGCCTAGGGAAGGAAGCAGGCTCGTCTTTCCCACTTTCATTGATCATCATTTCACCTTTTGATCAACCTAAATTCCATCTATATCTGAATGTATATATGATATGAATTATAATAATTTCCAAAAAAAGTAAAAACTTGACTCTCATACAAATGTATGATGAACACATGTCAAAGATGTTATTAATTGATTGAGAGACCTATTCAATAGGTTCAAAAGAGACCCCATAGAAGACAAATTTATGAATCTGAAATATTGAAATGAATTTGCAAAACTGACTTTTCCACAAGAGAAAAGGTGTTTCCCCTCATAGATAGAATTTCTTTGCATGTCTATAGGCAAGAATTGTTTGCATTGCTACCTGTTTTCTACAAGTTAACTTTACTGTATACAGAGTAGTGAAATACTTAGCTAAAGACAAAATCGCATATCCCTACATGTTCAATAACCCCCAAAGGCTCTAGCATTGCATTGAATTTATATACAGTAATCTCATTTGTGCATCCCAAAGTCTTAAATTTTCCCTTATAAACAACATTTGTATATAATCTTTAAGTTTTCATAGCTACTTCTGCGATTCTGTAAGTCAAGCTGAAGCTTCTTTCTTAAAGGAAATGTTCATTTTTCATGCAGATAATAATAAAATGTTACTCCTCTTGATAATTGTCCAAGTATCAATGATAGTGAATAGGCAAAAATTATTTCCTTTTCTGATATGTAATAGCTATACTTACAGTTTGCAAAATCTTAAACAAGAGTAAGAAAGAGAAAAATAATTAGCCAATTTTTACTTTTGTTGAGACAAGGTCTCACTCTGTTACCCAGGCATGAGTACGGCAGTGTGATCTCAGCTCACTGCAACCTCTGCCTCCCTGGCTCAAGTGATCCTCCCACCTCAACCTCCCGAATAGCTGGAATCACAGGCATACGCTGGCTAATTTTTTGTATTTCTGGTAGATATGAGGTTTCACCATGTTGTCCAGGGTGGTCTCAAACTCCTGAGCTAGAGCAATCTGCCTGTCTCAGCCTCCCAAAATCCTGGGATTACAGATGTGAGCCACTGTGCCCAGCCAATCATTACTTTTAAAATAATGTTTAGCAGAAGCAGCATCTTGATAGTCATCAACAGCAATATCAATAAATATTTTATATGCTAATATTTTTGGATAGAAGTAAGATTAATAAAATAATACAATTCTTAATAAAGGTTATTTAGATAAAATGTAGCAAGTAATTTAACTGTATTAGAAACCTTTTAAAAAGAACTGGACCACTCAAATTATCATTCCTTAATTTTATTTTACATTCTAAGATAAAAATATAATAAACTAAATGCCAAGAGTAGTTGATATATTAACAATGGAGCTAACATTTAAGTCTCTAATCCATCTTGAATTAATTTTCGTATAAGGAGTAAGGAAAGAATCCAGTTTCAGCTTTCTACTTATGGCTAGCCAATTTTCCCAGCACCATTTATTAAATAGGGAATCCTTTCCCCATTTCTTGTTTCTCTCAGGTTTGTCAAAGATCAGATGGCTGTAGATGTGTGGTATTATTTCTGAGGACTCTGTTCTGTTCCATTGGTCTATATCTCTGTTTTGGTACCAGTACCATGCTGTTTTGGTTACTGTAGCCTTGTAGTATAGTTTGAAGTCAGGTAGCATGATGCCTCCAGCTTTGTTCTTTTGACTTAGGATTGTCTTGGAGATGCGGGCTCTTTTTTGGTTCCATATGAATTTTAAAGCAGTTTTCTCCAATGTACCATTCAGGACATAGGCATGGGCAAAGACTTCATGTCTAAAACACCAAAAGCAACGGCAGCAAAAGCCAAAATTGACAAATGGGATCTCATTAAACTAAAGAGCTTCTGCACAGCAAAAGAAACTACCATCAGAGTGAACAGGCAACCTACAGAATGGGAGAAAATTTTTGCAATCTACTCATCTGACAAAGGGCTAGTATCCAGAACCTACAAAGAACTCAAACAAATTTACAAGAAAAGAACAAACAACCCTATCAAAAAGTGGGCAAAGGATATGAACAGACATTTCTCAAAAGAAGACATTCATACAGCCAACAGACACATGAAAAAAAGCTCATCATCACTGGCCATCAGAGAAATGCAAATCAAAACCACAATGAGATACCATCTCACACCAGTTAGAATGGCGATCATTAAAAAGTCAGGAAACAACAGGTGCTGGAGAGGGTGTGGAGAAATAGGAACACTTTTACACTGTTGGTGGGATTGTAAACTAGTTCGACCATTATGGAAAACAGTATGGCGATTCCTCAAGGATCTAGAACTGGATGTACCATATGACCCAGCCATCCCATTACTGGGTATATACCCAAAGGATTATAAATCATGCTGCTATAAAGACACATGCACACGTATGTTTATTGTGGCACTATTCACAATAGCAAAGACTTGGAATCAACCCAAATGTCCATCAGTGACAGACTGGATTAAGAAAATGTGGCACATATACACCATGGAATACTATGCAGCCATAAAAAAGGATGAGTTTGTGTCCTTTGTAGGGACATGGATGCAGCTGGAAACCATCATTCTTAGCAAACTATCACAAGAACAGAAAACCAAACACTGCATGTTCTCACTCATAGGTGGGAACTGAACAATGAGATTACTTGGACTTACATCATACCCCGGGGCCCATCATGGGGAGGGGGGAGGGGGGAGGGATTGCATTGGGAGTTATACCTGATGAAAATGACGAGTTGATGGGTGCTGACGAGTTGATGGGTGCAGCACACCAACATGACACAAGTATACATATGTAACAAACCTGCACGTTATGCACATGTACCCTAGAACTTAAAGTATAATAATAAGAAAAATAAAATAAAATAAAATAAATGCAAAAAAAAAAAAAAACAATGGAGCACAATATTAGTACAATAAAATTTTTTCTTTAATACATTACACATCACATATGTTGAGGTCCTTTCTATGCTGCACAAAGAAATCCAGCCTGCATTTACAATTTTAAATTATTATATTATTGTATAAATTTTATAGTTGAGTTATAATTTGGGATTTATTTGATGTCAAGTCTTTTGGTCACAAATGAAACTCTAAATTGAAGCACCATAAAAGCATCTGATTAAAAAAATATTACCCATTGCTATGACCGAATTATATTGCAGCAAAAAGTAGGGATTTTCTTGTATGTTTTCCCAAAGAATTGGGAAAACTCTGCTTGCAGCTATTTCAGAAGTGCTCATATTAGAGCAATTCTTGCCCAAGTTAACTATAAAATGCATGAAACAATGGTTTGACAACATTCAAGAGCACTTCCAGTGGACAGGACTTGAGAAGCAGCAGTCCGGGAGAGAAGGAAAACACACTGAAGTGAGCTTCTGCCCTGTATTTCCCTTCAAGACACCTGCAAATTTGCACTTGAGAGAAACAAAGATTAAAAAGAAAGACAAACCTGGCTTACAACACTCTCACTGGGCTGAAGAGACAGAGTTTGGGGTTGAGGGTATGTAATAGAGTTAAAATTTGGGGAAGAAAACACATAAAAGTAAGCGTTAAAATTCTACATGCAATTTCCTTGCAAGGGGTGGCCATCCTCAAAACTGCATATACACAAAGCAAGACTCCGAAAGGTCTAGCAGAAAATACTGGTATGCAAAAGAGCTAAGCAAAGGCTTTAGTAGTATGGTAGTACCAAGGGCATAGAGATTATAATTCAGGGCTCACAAAAGTAGAGGGGACCCAGGAAACACCCCCATGATTTCACCTAAGACCATAAAAATGCTATACCTTAGAAATAAAGAATAAGGAATAAAGGCAAACTAAAACTAGACCAGTTCCATCACAGTATAGAATCCACTCTTGACTAGATAAAAGTGATCTTTTATATCTCTATCTACTTGCCAAAATGAAATTAAATTATCTTTGGGGAAAGACATCGTTATCCAAGGCCTGTATAATTTTTCATACAGAATCTCCAGTATTCCATCAAATATTGTTACACAAGATAAGAAATTGGAACATATAACAAAAAACTAGGAAAAATTTGAGAATGAAATAGAAGTAAAGATGACCCAAATAGTGGAGCTATCATTATGACCTTAAAATTACATTATGGCCAGGTGTTGTGGCTCATGCCTGACATCCCAGTGCTTTGGGAGACTGAGGCAAAAGGATTGCTTGAGCCCAGGAGTTTGAGACCAGCCTGGGCAACACAGTGAAACTTTGTTTCTACAAACAATAATAAACTAATAGTAATGTTTAATATGTTCACAAAAATTGAGAAAAGAATAGAGACTTCATAAGAAAAGAAGAATCTACTAAATAAAATAAAGTGGAAATTGTAGAACGGAAAAATATAACTGAAATAAGAATCCAATACTTGGATTTAAAAGCAGATAAGGCAAATAATAAAAACATACATCTACATAAAGACATGTACACAAATGTTGATAACAGCATTACTCAAAATAGCCCCAAACTGGAAGTTATCCAAATGCCCATCAGCTGATGAACGGATGAACACATGAGGTATATGCACACAATAAAATACTATTCAGCAACAAAAAAGAGCAGACTGCTCATGTATTCAACAACATAGATGAACCTCAAAAAATGTTAAGTGAAAGAAGACAGACACAAATGGCTATATAGTGTACCATTATATTAATAGTTAATTTCTTGAAAAGGTAAACTTATACACACAGAAGTAGATCCACAGTTGCCTGGGCTAGGGGTGGGATTGGAAATTCACAACAAATGAGTACAAATAAATTTTAGGGGGTGATGGAAATGTTCTAAAACAGAACTGAGGTAATGTTACACAAATATACAAATTTACCAAAATTTATCACATTGTACACTTATGTTTGGTTAATTTATGCCATGTAAAATTGTAAATTATATCTCAATACACATTTTTTAACTTTAGCTGACTCCTAAATGATGCACTTGCCAGACAAAATCCAGATAAAGATTCTTAACAATTAACTGTAATTTTAGCTGCCACACAAGAGACAGAGTGTGATGCTTGAGTCCACCCAAGTTTAATGTCTGAAAAGAAAATCAGAACTTTTGGAAGACTATAACAGAATGCACAATATAACCCTGACAGTATCCAGGGTACAGAAATTATTGAATATATTTTTAAAACAGAAAAGTATTACTTTTCTCAAGAGAAAAGATACAATATTGGTGTACTAGTGTTGGTAAATATATACACCAACCCTGGATGATACAGAAGTTGGAATTAGTGGGCAAGGATTTTAAAGCAGCTATTATAATTATGGTGAGTGAAATAAGGAAAAATAGGTTAGCAATAAATAAAATATTAGGAAACCTCAGTAAAGATAAAGAAAATATGAAATATTTTGAAATATTTATGAAAATAAAGAAGCTAATAAATCCTAAAACTAAAAAATAAGATGTCTGAAATTTTAAAAAGAATTATTATATAGGTGTAGCAACAAAATAGAGATGACAGAGCAACTAGTCAGTGAACTTGATAATACAATAGAAATAGTCCAATCTGAAGAATAGACAAAAAAATTAAAAAGATTGGAAGAAAATGAGCAGAGCCTCAGAGAACTCTTAAGACAGTATCAAAAGATGTAACATATGTATAATTGGAATCACAAAATGACAGGAAAGAATGTGGCAGAAAAAATATTTGAAGAATTAGCCAAATTTTTCCAAAATCGGGTAAAAGGCATAAACATACAGATTGAAGAAGTGCGGTGACCCTCAAACATGATAAATGAAGAAGCTATGTGTAGATACATTATAGTCTTAACTGCTGAAAACCAGAGAAAAAGAGAAAATCTTGAAAGAAGCCAGAAAAAGAATAACATAATTACATAGTGTTCAAATGAGCCCAGATTTTGCATCTGACACTATGTAGGCCACAATTCCATAAAAAAAAAAATCTTCAAAGTTCTGGAAAAAAAGTGTCAACTCAGAATTTCATATGCAGCAAATATATCCTATTGGAATGAAAGTGAAATACTATAATATAATTTTCAAATAAAAGAAAACTAGGAAAAGTGTCATCTAGCCAATCTGCTGAAATCCTAAGTAAAATTCTTCAGACTGAAGGGAAATTACACTAGCTGAAAACTCAGATCATCAGGAAGGAATGAAGATGCTTGGAAGTATAATATCTGGGTAAATATAAAATACTATTTACTACTTAATCTCTTTAAAATATGTCTAGGTATTTAGGTCAAAAACTATAAGACTTACTGTGGATTTATAGTGTATGTGGATGTAATCATATAATATATGATAATTGTGCCATATATAATGCACAATACATCATGATATATGATCACATAATATATAATTATATCACATAAAAGATAGGTAGGGGAATATTAACCCTATATGATAGTAAAGTTTCCACATTTTGTGTAGACTAAATGTACCTATTAACTCTAAATTAGGTACCCATTAACTCTAAATTAAGAATAAAACGTTACATATGTTAACCCCCAGAGCAGCCACTTTACCTGGGATTATAATCTCCTAAAAAGCAAGAACTTTTCTTTATTCACTTTTTATTCTGAATCGCCCACCACAGAGTGAAACTGAATAGAAATAATGAAACAATATTTGTTTAGGTGTTTTGAATCAACCTTTTAAAACTGGAATTGCTCACAATCAAAGTATAATTCTATTCATAGCACAATGTTTAGCATATAGAAAAGGCATAATAAATGCAATCATGATAAGTAGTAATGTTCTTAATGATGTCTTTGGAACACAATAATGTCATGAGTCATACTTTCTGAATCATCAAAGGATAATCAACTTATATTTAAATATAATCAACTTATATTTAAGAGCATGGGTTTTGAGGGCCCAAACTTGGGCTTGAGTTTCACTGATTACCTACATGACTTCTCAATTTATTTACATGTAAAGTGAGATGATGATTTTAAAATCTTACTTTACAGACCTGTTTAGAAAATTAAATGAAATTTCATGTAATTTTTTTAACATAGCACTTGGTACAAAGGAAGTGTTCAATTAATATTGGTTGCACTTATTGAAGGAAGCTTTAGGATTGATGACACTCAATACAAACTCTTTAAAAATGTGTAATCCAAAACTAATCATATATAAATCAACTCTGTACTAGTCAGAATATCTGATTAATCAGAATTTTCGTTCTCAAACTTTGGTAGATCACCATGTTTTTTAACTCCACCATGTACGAAAGCCTCCACATTTTCAAACTGTTAACAAATATAAAACAAGAATGGCTCTACTATCTTATCAGATGAAATAGCAACAGCACAGGTCAACAATTCCTTAGAAAACCCCATGGGACCTGATGTCCTTTGGAATTCAGAATGTCTTGGATCTAAGTAAGTTGTGAATATTTCATGTAACAACCCCAAGGGGTATGGCACTAGCTCTTAATCAAACACATTAATACTTCTACCATCATACATATGAATATTCATACAAAGTGGGATAAGTGAAGTTTATAAGTTGTCAGAGATCAGTTCTGGTCAGATCTTGCCACTGAATGAGTTTGCTACAAGATGAACCAATTTTTTTCAGCTTTTCAGTTTTAGAATTGCAAATAAGGGATTGTAGACTTAACAAAACTAACACTTACATTGCATGAATCACGAGCCAGACATGTTCTAAATGCTTTACACATCAACATATTGATCCATAACAAGCCTATCAGGTAGACATTATGATTATCCCCATGTTACAAATGAGAAAACTTGAGGCACAAAAACGTTGAGTAATTTACCCAAAATTGCATACTGAATAAGGTGTATATAGAAGGAGGATTCTGTTTCAGAGCTTATTCCGTAATCATCTTGCTATGTTGGTTCTCTGAAATCTAATTTATGTCCTAATTATCTTTAAAATAACGTATTTAAAGGTCATCTTAAATAACAATTTCTAAATTCAGCTGGATATCAGTCAGTGACTGGCCAAATGGACCCGTAAGACTGTAGAAAAATTGTCCTGCTCTGCAGGCACCCTTGCACTATGAACAGAAATAGAAAACCTTACTCAAGTATCAATATTCACTAATATGTACCAATACCATATTTATTTTCTCTGCCATACTGGCAGTGAAAGAAATAGCAGGGGTGAGAAATTGGTGGGGGAGGCAAGCAGAATGGAAAATAACATGTGAAAAGCAATAGAATCCCAAGTGGGTAGCTTTGCTCATTCCCATGTGTTCATTTTTACTTTTGGAAGAACAGGGTGGCAGGTTGTCTGGGCTTGACTAGAAGTCACATTGCATCGAGTCTCCTGAACCTCCTCTTGAGGAATTACATAAAAGTCACATTAGAATGCTGGTTATTGATTTAGAACATTTCTCACCTCTGATTCACTCAATGATTTGAATACAACTTGAAAAGCTTTACCAGAGTTTTCTGTATCTTAAATTCAACTACAAACATACAATGGCTTCTCTGATGTCTCCGTAGTGACTGTAACAAATCATCATCTTTTTGAAAACCAAGTGATCAGCACTTTCCAAATGTAATTTCTGTGTAGGTATATAGTAACCATATTCCGTTCCCATATCTACTGTTTACTGATATTACAATATAGGACATTACAGTTGAAGATACATTTTTTAAAATTAGATGTTTTCACTGCTAATCAGAGAGACAAAGTAATTATTGTGTCCTGTACCCCAGATATAGTCAAATCTAGACTGTGCCTAAAAAGTTGAACATCATTTTAATTATATATCTATATTCCTGTTGGAAAACAATCTGCCTTATTTTATACTCTTGTTTTAGTATTCTCATTTCATGCCCTGGGCCCCCAGGTAATCACAGCCTTAGCTCTTACATTTGAAAAACAAGTTATGTGAGATTAGATTTGATTCTGCTTGGTGAAAATGTTAGTTCACTGTAATATTGTATTTATGGTATCCAGAGATACATACACACAGAAGGTAAAGAAGTCTAAGAATCAGAGGGTACAAGAAACTACTAATTATAAAACAATGTAAAACTAAGTTAGATGGATCCATCTTAAAAGATCTGAAAAACAAATGAGAATATAACAATAAGTGAACCACCTCCAGATCCCGGCTTGGCAAACCATCAAGAAGTATTTAAAAAAAAAAAAAAGTGCTTAAGATCAAATGGACGAAAGTGGAAAAGGACAAAACTATATAGATGAAACTTTCAAATAACTCAGTAGCCCCTATTATCTCTCCCCCCAAGGGCAGAAGAGCCATTACTGCCGCTGTGGGAGAGTGAAATATTCTCCTCATTGCAGAATTGAACCAATCTCCCTTCATATGGGTGATCACAGCAAGGGTAAGTACACTAAGTGAATCAGGGAAAGAGATTGCCGGCAGGGATGTCTGCAGACAAGGCGTGAAAGAGCTCTTTTCTGGGTTTTATCAGGGCAATCACATTAAGGTAAGACAAACTTTCAATCAACCAGGAAAAAAAGGTTATTATCCCAGAAGTCCTCTTTTTCACTTGGTACAATTCAACATTATGTGGTAAGAAGGAAACTAGCACTTGAACACCACAGTGGGCTAGGCATCTTGATGGGTATGTTGTTTATGATCTCATCTGATGTTATAATAAGTTCTGTGATTGGATATCTTTTCTCATTATACTGATGAGACTAAAGCAAAGATTCCAGGTAACTCATCCACCATCACTCTACTAGTAAGCAAGAAGATGGAATTCAAATACAGATCTGTGTAACTTCATATGCTCTTCCAACTGCTCCTGGAAACTTTTGCCTTCCAGATTCCCTCCTCCTTTTCTTTCTTCTCAAAAACAGACTCAATCACCTCTGTCTAATAAGAATCAGTAATTCTCCAACCTAGGACATCCTTGCTTCCCCTCAAAAAGAGACTTCTCTTCAATCAAATATTTTCCCTTGAACATCTTCAGGAAATGCCACCTACAAAGACACTTTGGATTGGCAAAGAGCAGAGTAAGGGCAAAAAGACAAAACTCTTTAAAGATGTGATTTTCTGAAATGGAGGGAATGGACATTGTTTTTACTTGTAATACAAATGAATCTTGGTAGTTTGGGTTTAGGTCCATTCTAGATCACCCCTGAAAGTGGTACCTGTGGACCCAGGGGTCAATCATGGCCAACAATGCCTAGACTATAGGCCTCTGCAGAGGATGCTGCTACACAAGGGTCTGTGGATGCATCTGGGGATGGGGGATGTGGAAGTGGACGTTGAGCAATCCCCAAGCCCTTTCCTTTACTTTCTTCACTGACGTTCGTCACATACCAAACTTTACTGGAAATGTAAGGAAAAACAAAATTAGTGTGGGGCAAGAAATTTGAAACTATATATTAAATATGACTTTCCCAACAGTCCAGAGGTCAATCAGCTATAAGCCACAACAGAGCTTAATTTCACCTAAGTTCCAATGTAGTTTGCACAACTCAGGGTATCACCTTTACAGTCACTAAAGCATGTCAGGGTCTGGAATCCAAGGATAAGTGCATGGACAGTGTTTACGCATATTTCATCCAGTTGGTAATGAGGCATGATGAAGTACTCCCATTACCGAATACTTCAGAGACCAGAAATTTTTCAGACCTTCAGATCTAGCATCTCTCCTGCTCCTCAACCAGATGACCCTTTCTGCCTTCTTTAACAGTAAATAACAGTCAATACATTTTTTTCATAAATTCTGTATGACTCAACTTGGTTAAACTCTCAGCTCTTTGAGAATACGTGTGACTTCTATGTGCTGCCTAAATACACATTTTTAAAATTGTGCTTGTTATCTTAATTTATACCTCATTTTATAAATGACACCTGGCAAGAGCAAAAGTCAATAGTAAACTTCTCCTGCACTCAGTACGTAAAGGATTACAGTTTTCCTAAGACTGGGAGATGATGGAAGATGGACCTTTAATGGTTAAACTTAGCACACAGTGACTAATGAAAGGAGATATAAAAGCGATAGGTGAAGCTCTTAGGCCAATAAAATTGACTGTATCCTGAGATGGCATTAACTGTTAAAGAATGTTTACTGAACCAGTTCCCTTTATTGTGATTTTATGTTCATCGAGTAAGCTTCAGGTCATAATTGACATCTCATGTTCACTTACCTACACAGACAGAATGGACTGGTCATAGACTGTAGTTCTCTGGTTAGTGGAACACTTCTATTTCCCATTAAAAATTAATGAATTGGCACTCAATTTTAGACATCAGCCTTGTGAGTTTGGTTTACACGAATCTGTCACTGAGAAATGCATCCATTATCGTGAGTTGACAAAAACTTCAGGGCTTCAAGCCTAGACAAGCTCAGGGCCATATCTTTTGATAAATTCATGAAAGTAAAGCCCCCATGCAGGGTTCTGCGGGGTATCTAGACAGCCAGCTGCTGCCACCTCTCACTGACAGAGTCTGTCTTTGCATTCCTATTGCTTCTGAGCAATGGTGTTAACTATAGCAGCCCATTAATTGTTGGGATCCTACTCAGCCTTATGCACAGTAATCTATCACAAAGAGAACATATTCTTTAACTGCAATTGGGGAGGAAAATGCACTTTTGTTGTTTTCTCAGCCCACCTTGTGTCAGTTGTCACTTTTAGTGGGAAAAACTAAATTAAAGATGGGAAAGTCAGTAATCACCACCCTCCCTGAGCTACCAAGCACACCAAGCTAATACATAAAATAAAACACTTTGAAAAATACTCCAGACTTACAGGCTTTTTCCAATGTATGATACATGCTGAGTTTTGCTAGTTTTGATAAAGAAATACAAGATTATTTTCCTGTGCAATTTTCCTCGGTCTTGAACATCTGAAAGCAGACAGATTTACAAATCCATCATCAAGGTAGGATACTGTGAATATATTTTATTCATGTTTACTCATGTTATCTAGAGAAATGTTTGATTTTCCTACTGTTCCTGGGAAAAAGTGAGAGCTCTCCTTTATAGGACTACCACAAACAACAGTAATGTAATTTCATAACAGCCAACATAAAGAAACACTTCTCTATCATTTTACAGATTATTTTGAATTCAATTAACTGATATTAATATTTCTTAAGTTCCTAATATGCACCTAGATCACCCCTCAAAGTGGTGATTGATGTTATAATAAGTTCTGTGATTGGATATCTTCTTCTCTTACATACTGATGAGACTAAAGCAAAGAATCCAGGTAACTCATCCACCATCACATTTCATCATCAAGAAGATGAAATTCAAATACAGATCTGTAAAACTTCGTATGCTTGGGGGGAGGAATCCCAAAGTTTGTATTCATGAAAGTGTTACATTTGAAGTAGGTTTTATGTGTTTATTTGAAATTATGTTGAAACAGAGACAGGTGGGGGTCTTCGCTGGTTGTCTTATTGCTACCACAAAAAGCCAGCTTATTTTCTATGAAAAATGAAATAAGATTCATAAGCCTCAGTTCTAACTATATGGTGGGCAAAAGACAATTAAAATTTAACTCAAACATCTCAGCCACAGAAGTCTTGTGTGGTCCTATTGGTCGTTAATAACCCTTGAAACTTATTAATAGAAGGACGGTATGCTTCTGTTGCTAGAAACTATGCAGCATCACCATAAAACCACCCTATTAAATTCATCAATAAAACCTTGGGGGAGGCTGAGGCAGGAGGATCACATTAGGCCAGGAGTGGAGTTCATCCCACAGACTGAATTTAGATGGCTTAGATATATTTTCTCCCTTCCTTCCTTCCTTCCTTCCTTCCTTCCTTCCTTCCTTCCTTCCTTCCTTCCTTCCTTCCTTCCTTCCTTCCTTTCTTTCTTTCTTTCTTTCTTTCTTTCTTTCTTTCTTTCTTTCTTTCTTTCTTTCTTTCTTTCTTTCTTTTTCTTTCTTTCTCTTTCTTTCTTTCTCTTTTTCTCTTTCTCTCTTTCTCTCTTTCTCTCTTTCTTCTTTTTCTCTCTTTCTCTCTTTCTCTCTTTATTTTTGACAGGATCTCACTCTGTCACCCAAGCTGGAGCTCAGTGTAGATCATGGCTCACTGCAGCCTCAGATTCCTGAATTTACGTGATCCTCCCACCTCAGCCTCCCAAAGTGCTGGGATTACAGGCATGAGCCACCATGCCAGGCCTATATTTTTTTCTTGGTATCTTTGTTACTTTATTTCTTTGGTGTAGCATTTTTAATCTCCCTTCATGGATCTCATTTCAACTTCTGTTTATCCAGTGTCTTTCATAAAGTCTCTCAATAACTCAAAACTGAACTGTCTTCTTTAGTCTCTGTACTTTCTTCTCTAGTCTCTGTGACTTAATATACAGTAGATACCTGTCGTTAGCCATTCTACTTCTTCATTGCCCTCTAACCTCCTTTTAGGAAGTAATTTCCCCTCTGTGTATGATCAGAGTTGGAGATCATATTGGGGGTGTCTGCCTTGTGAAGTTCTCGTCTCTAAGTACAGTCAGGAGGTGGCCACATGACCTAACTTCAGCCCATTGAATGCCCCTGTCGCACACAGTGGATATGAGCAAGTGAGGCAAGAACAAAATGAATGGTTGACAGTCACATACAATGATGTCAACATAACAGCATAATCAACTTAACAGCAGGCTGTTCCCACCATGCTGCGGCGGCTCTATTTCAGCTTCTCTGCTCTTCACAGCTCCCTGGTACAGCTGCCTGGTACAGCTTCCTGGTATTCTCCATATTCCCAAGCCAGGCCCCCTTCCTAGCCTGCAACATATTTTCAGAGTGCCTGTTACCTTTCAAATAACCTCAATTTTTGCTTAATTTAGTCAGTTGACTTCTGTTGCTTGCAACTAATATTCCTTACTAATATGCTATATAAATCAGCACTTGCTTATGATTTTTCCCTAATTTTTGTATTTAATTTTTATCTCATCAACAGAATTTTAAGTTATATACTTAATATTTAGTAAATACTGACAATCTTAAGGTAACAGAAAACATAAACTGAAGGGGGATTTAAGAATAAGTTATACTGAAATCAGTTAATTCAGTTAATGAGAGTATTTTCTTATTTGTCTTTATACAGATAATCATTTTTTGTTATTTCAAAGGAAAATGTTAGTAGAGAAATCTGTTACCCTATTCTTTTTCATGATGATGAGCCTGGTATGCTTCCAAATATGTTTTGTTCTTGTAGCTAACACCTGACAACTAACTTGCTCTAGTCAGTAAAGCTGTGCTTTGAAGAAAAAGGGAAGAAAAAAGAAAAAAAGTTATAAATGAAGAAACAGACACTATAACTAAAGCAATGTGCCACAGTTCACAGAGTTGGCAGTGGAATCGTGACTAGAACAAGGATTACCTGTTCTGCTGTTTATTGCTCTTTCTACCAGAACAAGCTTCCTTCTTGTTCATTAAGTGATTTTTTGAAAACATTAAGACTAAACTATGAATCATATTCTCAGATAATATTCAAAGAGAATGTAATATGCATTCAAACAAGGAGCCCTAAGAGCAGTTACAGAGCACTCTAACAAAACAATAGAACTGCATCCGTCATTTTAGGACGTCATCTTGCAGAGCTAATGGAACACAGGAAATAATTCCCCAGAATGTGCCAAAGAAAGTAATTTCCCATAAGAACCCAAGGAAATATACTGCTATAGTGATGACTGCAATAACTGACATACAATTCATAAGCCTTCATTTATCATGAGCTCTATAGAGTTATTTCCATACTGAACAGAATTTTTTTTCTCAGTTTCTTCCATGAGACAGCTGCAATACTTATGTTCCAAGACTAACTAAAAGGTATCATGTTGGATTCAGAGTGACTATTTGCATAAGTGTAGCAGGTAGAAGTTTAAGGATTGTGCAGAGAGGTCGGTAATTCATATTAAAGAAGCCGCCAGAAACATTGCTGCAAGAAAGCTAAGCACATGTCCCTTACAGGCTGCACATTCTTTAACATATTTTTTGGAAGAACGGTGCTCTAATGAGAGACAATGGGCATATTGCTCCTGGCAGGGACTTATATCTCTGGAGTTTAAACACTTCTATCTCTTAAAGTCCAAGAGGAAACGTTTCCTGTTCTGGGTTTTAAATCAGAAATATCAAAGAGCAGAACTTTTAGCCATCATGCCTTCATTATTTTCTATGCATTTTCTACATGCTACCACATTAATTGTTTCTATACATTTTCTATATGCTAGCAAATTAATACCTTTCTCTTGGCATGATTAACATGGACTATTTATAACAACACTTGGATCTATTATTTCAATCTTTTAAGCAAATAATATCATCCAGACCCTAGATGTTAATTATAACTACTTAAGTATGTACACATGTTTGATGAACAAGAATTTAATCCTTGAGTAGGGTGAGCGAAGTGAGATGAAAATTGGAATAGTATAAATGAATTTTTTGTAACTATCTAGGTATAATAGTAGCAATGAGGGTGTAAGGAAAAAAATGTGAGATGTCTTAGTATTTTCTTACCCCTGAGACTGGAATTATTTGGCATTGTATGAATGTGTGATCCATTAAATAAAATTAAGTTAATAAATCTAGAGTCTTCTACAAGAATACCAGGGCTAAGGAAATGCTTAAAATTTTTTTTGAGGAAAGCAAAATAGCAATCAAAATATTCTATCATGGTACATAGGGTCTTGACCTTTGCCCATTTTGCTGGAGGTATCTTCTGTCATTGCCCGCCTCACCTCACAAACACTGGCTGTTTTTCTTAGCCGTAACCTTCGGGTGTTTTACACTTTTTTTTTTTTTTTTTTTTTTTTTGAGACAGAGTCTCTCTCTGTCACCCAGGCTGGAGTGCAGTGACATAATCTCAGCTCACTGCAACTTCCGCTTCATGGGTTCAAATGATTCTCCTTCCTCAGTCTCCCAAGTAACTGGGATTACAGGCGCATGCCACCACGCTCAGCTAATTTTTGTGTTTTTAGTAGAGACAGGGTTTTGCCATGATAGCTAGGCTGGTCTTGAACTCCTGACCTCAAGTGATAAGCCTTCCTCAGCCTCCCAAAGTGCTGGGTTTACAGGCGTGAGCCACCTGGCCCAGCCTACGTGTTTCACACTTTCACTCCAGAGCTTGGAATGAGTGGTTCTTTCTTATCATGGAGGCTCTCAACTCAAACAGGCCCTCATGACATCCAGAGCAAATGTAGCCTCCTACTATTCCCCTTTTCATAGTTACTTGCTACTGTTACTCTGCTTCATAGCATTACCACCAAACAAAATGATCCCACTTATTTGTAGTTTATTTACAGTTGGATCTCTATGGAGGAACAAACATGAAACAGTTTTATATTTTTCCAATCATTGCCTTTAGCCTTGCACTGGCAATTTTCCTTTCCTGCCTCTTAACAATAACTCAGGCTGCTCTCAAAGCTGTTGGATCACTTTCAGTTATTAAAAATCCACCCAAGTTCATTTTTCTTTTATTTTTTTCTTGAGACAGGGTCTCAGTCTGTTGCCCAGGCTGGAGTGCAGTGGCATGATCATGGCTTACTGTAGCCTCGACCTCCCAGGCTCAGGTGATCCTCCCACCTCAGCCTCTTGAGTAATGGGGACCACAGACATGCACCACCACACCTGACTAATTTCTGTTCTTTCTTTGTAGAGACTGGGTTTTGTCATGTCACCCAGGCTAGTCTCAGACTCCTGGGCTCAACTGATCTGCCTGCCTTGGCTTCCCTAAGTGCTGAAATTACAGGCTAGTTCATCTTTAAAGATGAACTGGTTTTATTCTCTTTCTCAGATGTTTCTTCCTAATATCCCTCAGTACACCTCTTCCCCATTCCTTCCAATACTACAGCTTCTGGAAAATAGAGACAATTATGAAAGTTAGCCAAGGTCTATATACCTGGCTGCCTGTTGGTGGTTCTCTCTTGGTTATTGAGGCTTCTCTGGCTAAGACTACCTGGCCTTTGGTATTTCCTTGCAGTAAGCTTCCAACTGCTGGTACTTCAGAAGACCCTGAGAGATTCCTGATACAGACAATCCCACTCTGGCTTGCTTCTTCTAATCAGTGGTTGCCCTGATGGTACCCACAAAGCACTTGATGTCAAGCTCCTTACCACGTGAGATACCAGGAAAGATCAGACTAATGCTTCTGTAATAAGCTGGTGACCAAACTGAAACTAGAATCAGCATGGTGGTGGTGATGGTGGCTTTTCCTTTCCCTTTCTTTCCTTCTCCTCTCTCCTCTTTAATTCTCATCAGTTCTCTCCTCCTCCTCCCCTTTCTTGTCCTCTCTCTCTCTCTTCCTTCCATCCCATCATCCCTTGTTCCTCTCTCCCTCCCTTTTTTCTTTCTTCCTCCTTCTTTTCTTCCTTTAAACATAGATCCAAAAAAGTGTACCCCATATTCACATATAGGGTAAACAGAGGAGATTATATTAATTTAAGCTGAAATTTTGAAATGTTGTGATGCCAGAACAGCAAATTAACCAGGTTAAAATAGACCTTTGATGTAAAACTGAGCTTCAAAAATACTTTAAGCTGAGCAAACAGTAATATTGCTACAAATAATCTGGCATTGTTTATATATTTTATATGAAAAGAATGCATGGTCACATAATTGTCTTTTCACCAAAACTTTTTAGAAGAGGATGATATTTCCTCAATCCCTTCTTCTACTTTCTTTTCAAACTCAGAGTATTTTCCTACCAAATTCACACTAGGAAAAGAGATGGGTATGGAACAATGTCTCCCTTGGTTCACTTTAGAATTTTCCTAATTTTCCTTCTTAAATTTTTCTATGGATCCATGAATAATTAATTCCTGATCAAGTGCATCAAAAAAAGATGGTATATTCTGGGTCAATTCTGAAAGGGAAAACAAGGAACTTACCCAAGGGCTCCAAGTCAGAGCCGACACACTATTTTCACTTAGACTGCATTATTATTTGAGAAGGCCTTAAAAGGGAGGGGCCAATAATAATGGATAATAAATATTGGATGACAACCCCTGAAAGAGACATTTTTCTTTTTTCTCAGGTATAAACATTTTATTATATGCTTTTTGACTTTATAATTAAATGTGTAATTATTATTATCATTTTTCTGAAGCTCATACATTTAAACAAAATATAACCAATAATTCAGAAAATCATCTACCTACTTCAAAAGCTCAGGCTAACTTTACCACCTAAAAATGCACTAATAAAAAAAGGCATGTGTACGTTCATTGCAGCACTATTCACAATAGCAAAGACATGGAAAAAATGCACTAATAATTTTTACCAGAGACGGATTTAAAATGTCACCTATTTCTTTCTTGGACCTTGTGTTTCTTTTTTTCTTAATAACCAAGCTTTTAAAGTTAGAACTATACTAGGTTTGCTCCTCACATCTTGTCATTCTAATCGACGCAATCTTACTTCCTCCGCCACATTTTTTTTTTTTTTTTTTTTGGTATAAGTTTATATGGTACAAATGCAATTTTGTTACATGCATAGATTGTGAGTGGTGAAGTCAGTGCTTTTGGGGTATCCATCACTGGAATAACGTATATTATACCCATTGAATAATTTCTCTTCATCCACACCTTCCTCCGCCATCATTCAATCCACTGCCACATTTTTCTGATACTACTCTGATGAATGTCATCATTGTCTTCCTGGTTAACAAAGCCGATGGATTGTTTTAGTTCTTATCTAACTTGACCTCTTTCAGGCATAAAATAATGCTGAATCCTCCTCCTTTGTACATCTTATCCCCTTTTTCCCCTTACAATTTCACATTCCTGATTTTGCTATAAATTTCTCAGGTTTTTTTGTTTGTTTGTTTGTTTGTTTTTTGAGATGGAGTTTTGCTCTCTCACCCAGGCTGGAGTACAGTGGTGCAATCTAGGCTCACTGCAGCCTCTGCCACTTGGGTTTAAGGGATTCTCCTGCCTCAGCCTCCCGAGTAGCTGAGACTACAGGCACATGCCACCACACCCAGCTAATTTTTGTATTTTTAGTAGAGATGGGGTTTCACCATGTTAGCCAGTCTGGTCCCTGACCTCAGGTGATCCACCAACCTCAGCCTCCCAAAGTGCTGGGATTACAGGCGTGAACCACTACACCTGGCCTAATTTCTCCAGTTTCTAAAATGAGTTCTTACCTTCTGATATTCTCAGCCCTCTCCTCTTCTGTATTCCCTTTTCCACTCCTCTCCTATGATTCCTTCTCCTTTTCTCTCATCTTTTTCTTATGTTATCCTCTTTATGGGAAGACTTATCTTTAGCCATATTTTTAACTTATGGCCATGATACCTAAATTTATTATTTTTAGCCCAAACCTAGGCTTCTCACCTGAATAACCAATTCTAGATATCATCTAGATAGCATCTAGGAGACAACATCCACCTGCTGTTGCCCAAGACAAAAATATCTGAGAAAAATCTGAGTCATCTCTTTCTCTTCTTTGTTCTCCATTTTCAATGATCACCAAGTTCTCTCAGTCCATGTCTTAAGTATGTTTCAAAATTTCTTCTTTCCATAGTCATGACCGTTGGCCTAGGTTGAGCAATGGGCTAGGTTAGAAACTCTCTCGGTGATCTTTTTGATGTTTATCTTATATAAATCTTCCTGAAAAACCCATCAATTACCCATGCTGCCTTCTAAGATGCCGGTCTTATCAGATTACTTCTCAACAACATTGCTCAGTAGCTTTCCATTATCTACAGAATAAAATTTAAAATTCCTTTGTAAGTCTTAGAAAACCCTTTAATTACCAGTCCATTTTTATCTCTTGTAATCCTTATATTTACTTCCTGTGACACCTTATACTTCAGAAATTCTAATATTTTCTAGTTTCTGAATCTCAAGCATAAAATACAGTTTCATATTTGTTTCTGCCTTTGTTTGTGCATGTTGCATTGCCTCTTTTCTTCTAATTTGCCTGACAAACACCTACAAATCCCCCAAGTGTCCTCGCAAGATCTGTCTCCTCTGTGGTGTCATCCTCAACTTCCTTAAATAGGTTTTCTTTCCCTAAAATGCCATTACACCTACTCTATTATAGCAATTTTTCTCTTTGTATTGATTTTTCTGGCTCCCACCTCTTGAGAATTGAAACAATTTCTTTCTTTTTTTATTGTTTTTATTTTTAATTTTTATGGGTACATGGTGCATATATTTATGGGGTACATGAGATATTTTGATGTAAGTGTACAATGTGTGATAATCACATCAAGGTAAATGGGGTATCCATCACCTTAAGCATTTATCATTTCTTTGGATTATATACATTCTAATTATACTCCTTTAGTTATTTTAAATGTACAATAAATTATTGTTGACTGTAATCACTCTGTTGTGCATACTGGCTCTTATTCATTCTATCTAACTCTACTTTTGTACCTATTAACCATCCCCAGGTCCCCACCATCACCACCACCCAACTACCCTTCCCAGTCTCTGATAATCATCCTACTTTCTATCTCCATGAGTTCAGTTGTTTTAATTTTTAGCTCCCACAGATGGGTGAGAACATAAGAAGTTTGTCTTTCTGTTCCTGGTTTATTTCACTTAACATATCCTCCTGTTCCATCCATGTTATTTCAAATGACAGGATTTAATTATTTTTAATGGCTGAATATTACTCCACTGTGTATATGTACTACCTTTTCTTTATTCATTCATCTTTTTTTTTTTTTTTTGGAGATGGAGTTTCGCTCTTGTTGCCCAGGCTGGAGTGCAATGGCGCAATCTCGGCTCACTGCAACTTCCAGCTCACTGCAACCTCCGCCTCCCAGGTTCAAGTGATTCTCCTGCCACAGCCTCCTGAGCAGCAGGGATTACAGGTGGCTGCAACCATGCCTGGCTAATTTTTTTTTTGTATTTTTAATAGAGACAGGGTTTCGCCATGCTGGCCAGGCTGGTCTCAAACTCCTGACCTCAGGTTATCCGCCTGCCTCGGCCTCCTCAATTGTTGGGGTTACAGGCATGAGCTACCACACCCAGCCTTAATCATCTCTTGATGGACACTTAGATTCCTCCAAATCTTGGCTATTGTGAATAGTATTGCATAAAAACATGGGATATCTCAAAAAACATGGAGATAACTCTTCCATATACTGATTTCCTTTCTTTTGGGGATATACCTAGCAGTGGGACTACTGGATCATATGATAGTTCAATTTTTTGTTTTTTGAGGAACCTCTATACAGTTCTCCATAGTGGCTATACTAATTTACATTCCCACCAATAGTGTACAAGGGTTCCCTTTTCTCCACATCCTTGCCAGCATTTGTTATTTTCTGTCTTTTTGGATAAAAGCCATTTTAACTGGGGTATGATGATATCTCATTGCAGTTTTGATTTGCATTTCTTTGATGATCAGTGAAGTTGAGCACCTTTTCATATACCTGTTTGCCATTTGCATATCTTCTTTTGAGAAATATTTATTCAGTTTTTTTGCCCATTTTTAACTTAGTT
This sequence comes from Macaca fascicularis, assembly GCF_037993035.2. Lineage (NCBI taxonomy): Eukaryota > Metazoa > Chordata > Mammalia > Primates > Cercopithecidae > Macaca > Macaca fascicularis. The sequence continues at coordinate 126,861,729 of NC_088377.1, read as the reverse complement.
TATTAGATGTTTTTCTATTGAGTTGTTTGAGCTCCTTATATATTCTGGTTACTAATTTCTTGCCAGATGGATAGTGTGCAAATATTCTCTCCCACAAAGTGGGTTGTCTCTTCACTTCATTGATTATTTTGCTGTGCAAGAGCTTTTTAGTGATCTCATTTGTCCATTGTTGCTTGAGTTGCCTGTGCTTTTGGGGAATTAACTCAAGAAATCTTTGCCCAGACCAATTTACCAGAGTTTCTCCAATGTTTTCTTTTAATAGTTTTATAGCATGAGGTCTTAGATTTAAGTCTTTAATCCATTTTGATTTGATGCTTGTATATGGTATAGTTTCATATGATATAGGGGTCTGGTTTCATTCTTCTGCATGTGGATATCCAGTTTTCTCAGCACAATTTATTGAAGAGACTGTCCTTTCCCCAGTGTATGCCCTTGGCAACTTTGTCAAAAATAGGTTCGCTGTAGATGTAAGGAATTATTTCTGGGTTCGCTCTTCTGTGCCATTGGTCTATGGGTCTGTTTTTAGCCAGACCACTGTTGTTTTGGTTACAATAACTCTGTAGTATAATTTGAAGTCAGGTAATGTGATTCCTCCAATTTTGTTCTTTTTGCTCAGGATGGCTTTGGCTGTTCTGGGTTGTGGTTCCATATACATTTTGGGATTATTTTTTCTATTTCTTTGAAGAATGCCATTGGTATTTTGATAAGGATTGCATTGAATCTGCACATTGCTTTGGATGGTATGGACATTATAAAAATATTGATTCTTCCAATCCATGAATATGGAATATCTTTTCATTGTGTCCACTTCAATTTCTTGCACCAATGTTTTATAGTTTTCATTGGAGAGATCTTTCACTTCTTTAGTTAATTTTATTCATAGGTGTTTTATTTTATTTTTGGTATTGTAAATGGTATTACTTTTTTGATTTCTTTATCAGATTGTTTGCTTTTGGCATACAAAAATACTACTGATTTTTGTTTTTTTTTTTTAGATAAAGTCTAGCTCTGTCACCCAAACTGGAGTGTAATGGTGCAATCTCAGCTCACAGCAACCTCCACCTCCCAGCTTCAAGCAATTCTTCTTCCTCAGCCTCACCGGTAGCTGAGATTACAGGTGCCTACCACCACGCTTCGCTAATTTTTTTTTTTTTTTTTTTGAGACAGAGTTTCCCTCTTTTTGCCCAGGCTGGAGTGCAATGGTGAGATCTTGGCTCACCGTAACCTCTGCCTCCTGGGTTCAAGCGATTCTCCTGCCTCAGCCTCACCAGTAGCTGAGATTACAGGTGCACACCACCACATCCAGCTAATTTTTTGTATTTTTAGTAGAGACAGGGTTTCACCATGTTGGCCAGGCTGGTCTTGAACTCCTGACCTCAGGTGATCTACCCGCCTCGGCCTCCCAAGGTGCTGGGATTACAGGCGTGAGTCACCATGCCTGGCCAACTACTGATTTGGTATTTTGATTTTGTATCCTGCAACTTTACTGAATTTATCAGTTCTAATAGCTTTTTGTAAAGTCTTTCGATTTTTCCAAATATAAGATCATATCATCTGCAAACAAGGATAATTTGACTTTTTCCATTTTATCTAGGACTTCAATACAATGTTGAATAAAAGGAAACTCTTTTTCAATGTCACAGAACTTGAGTTACCAAAATGATCACTTTTTAGAATGTTTTATTCCACTTCCCTTTATTGTCCCCAACCCTGTGTAAGTCATTATCCTAGCTCCTATGAAGCAATCCACCCAATAAGTAGGCAATTGCCGCACTTGTAACGAATGATCTCTGAATCCTATTTCCTAATCATTTATTACATCCAAGAAAATCCAAGAATTTGTGTCATTTTTTTCCCTAAGGTATTTTCAAATGTGTCTCACTGCTTTCCCATCATCAAGCCAGTTGAGGTTATTGTAGGGAAAGAATTGTGCTTCAACATAAAAAAGTATGTATTATTTAGATCATAAACTTCTAGGTATCTGATTCTTGTCCTTAATTGTGCTTGAGCTATTTACAACTCTGCACATTGTAGATAACTGATAGCAATGTACAATAATTATTGTCTATGAAGCGTAAATTCTGTCTGGTGCAGAGGCGACTGGTTTGCCTCCTTTCCCATCTGTCCCCATGAAGCCAGTCTTAATTTCATTAGGACATTTATTTAAATGTTCCTGATTTATAATTTTTAAAAATTCTTCCTTGATTTTGTTGTAACACCTCACCTATTTCCTGAGTTAAACAAAATCTTTAACAGGTTTATTTTTATATTAATATAAAAGTCATGATTTTATCATTTATAAAAAATTTATTTTAACATATTAAAAAATGATTTACTGTCACTTCTAAACATTCAAGATCATCAGTAATATGGCACCTTTGGCCATCCTACTGCTCATGTAAACTATTTGATACTAAAACAGCCTATATCAGACCAACAAACATGAAAAAATGCTCAACATCACTAATTATCAGAGAAATGCAAATGAAAACCACTGTGTGATACCACCTTACTCATGCAAGAATGGTCATAATCAAACAATAAAAAATAATACATGTTGGCATCTATTATTATTATTTTTTGAGATGGAGTCTCGCTCTGTTGCCAGACTGGAGTGCAGTGGCACTATCTCTGATCACTGCAACCTCCACCAAAAAGGGAACACTTTTATGCTGTTGATGGGAATGTAAACTAGTAAAACCACTATGGAAAACAGCATGGAGATTCCTTAAGGAACTAAAAGTAAATCTACCATTGGATCCAGCAATCCCACTTCTGGGTATCTACCCAAAGGAAAAGAAGTCACTACATGAAAAAGATACTTGCACACACATGTTTATAGCAGTACAATCCACAATTGCAAAAATGTGAAGCGAGCCCAAATGCCCATTAATCAATGAGTAGATAAAGAACATGTGAGATATATATATACACCATGGAATACTACTCAGCCATAATAAGGAACAAAATAATGGCATTTGTAGCAACCTGGATGGAATTGGAGACCATTATTCTAAGTGAAATAACCCAGGAATGGAAAACCAAACATTGTATGTTCTCACTTATAAGTGAGAGCTAAACTATGAGGCTGCAAAGGCATAAAAATAATTTAATGGACTTTGGGGACTCAGGGGAAAGAGTGGGAGAGAGGTGAGGGATAAAAGACTACACATTGCATACAGTGTACACTACTTCGGTGCTGGGTGTACCAAAATCTCAGAAGTCATCACTGAAGGTCTTATTCACGTAACTAAACACCACCTGTTCCCCAAAAGCCTATTTAAATAAATAAATAATTAATTAATTAAGCCTAAATCATCATTCTCTAAGTATACCATGGGAGTTTTTCTTTCTTTTTTCTGGCTCTTAGTCAACTCTTGATATCTCGTCTAACTCTACAGTCAGACCTGGGGACAAGTGGGTACATTAGACCATTGATTTCAGAGTCAAAAAAGCATTTCATGTATATCTAAGTCTGATTGTACATAGTCAACAAGTTGTTCTTCATTCATAAGAGTAGTATTTGGGGGATGGGCATGGTGGCTCATGCCTGTAATCCCAGCACTTTGGGAGGATGAGGCTGGATCACCTGAGTTCAGGAGTTCGATACCAGCCTGGCCAACATGGTGAAAGCTGTCTCTACTTAAGAAAAAAAAAAAAAATACAAATATTAGTTGGGTGTGGTGGTAGGCACCCGTAATCCCAGCTACTCAGGAGGCTGAGGCAGGAAAATTGCTTGAACCAGGGAGGCGGAGGTTGCAGTGAGCTGAGATTAGGTCATTGCACTCCAGCCTGGGCAACAAGAGCAAAACTCCGTCTCAAAAAAAAAGAGTTGTATTTGGGAATCTGGTTTTATGATGTGATCATGTAGTGACCTCTCTCAGGATATAAAGGGGATCGGTTTCTGTTGGGTGAGAGACAATAAAAAAATCTGGTTTGTTAGCCCTCTTTTTGTTTACTTGTCTATTTGACTATTTGTGAGCTCAACTCAATCAGGAAAACATTATATGCTCACTAAAAGTAAAATGTCCCTTCGAGATCTGCACTAGTGGTTTTTATGGTTCTGTGTTTACTGTTGACTCATGATTGAGGCTGTAGAACTGAAACTTCAAGTTCTCAGTCTGAGCAAGTCTATCTGTAATTGTGTAAAACCTTTACCTCTCATTGCGTGAGTTTGACATTTTTCCACCTCATGTGTGTAAATAAATTAAATTATAAATTATCTTAAATTTAAATAGCTCCTCTCTAATTGGTTCATAGACAAAAACAAGCACTTACATAACTCTGGCATTCACAAATTTCTCAGGAAATAAAGAAATTGCTCATTTAAAACTAGGCTTAAAAATTATTATGGAAATCTCAAGATCAGAAGCAGGTTTGTAGGACAACATGAGTTCATATTATAAAGGTGAATCTTTTGAGTCATACGTTTTATGTCAAAGAAATAAAATAAAGTTGAATCTTGTATAGATTAGGCTTGTTTGATAACTTTTGGTTTGAAAACAGCTATATGACTCTTCCCTAGTTTTATTAATGGGGTTGAACTGATTTTCTATTGCCACATAACAATATTACCACAAATTTCTCAACCTTACACAACAAACATTGATTAACTTACAGTTTCCGTTGATCAATCAAAGCTCAGTCTGCTACAACAAGGGAGAATACCACCTTGAGAGATCCTAGTAACACCTCAAAATGGGAACTTAAGAGGAGGATATTTATAAGGCTTAGGGATCTAGGCTTCAGTTGTTAAAGGCAGGTTTATCAAGACAAGAAACTAACTGAACTGGAGGACAGTTCATGACTTATAGTTTAGGATTAGGAGACCGAGAAAGGCCAACATAAGCCTTGATGAGTAATTTTTCTTTTCTTTTTTTTTTTTTTTTTTGGCAAAATCTTGCTCTGTTGCCCAGGCTGGAGTGCAGTAGTATGATCTCGGCTCACTGCTCCCTCCGCCTCCTGGGTTCAAGAAGTAATTTTCCTGCCTCAGCCTTCCAAGTAGCTGAGATTACAGGTGCCTGCCACCACACCTGGCTAATTTTTTTTTTTTTTTTTTTTTTTTTGAGTTGGAGTTTTGCTCTTGTTGCCCAGGCTGGAGTGCAATGGCAAGATTTCGGCTCACTGCAACCTCTGCTTCCCCAGTTCAAGCAATTCTCCTGCCTCAGCCTCCCTAGTAGCTGGGATTACAGGCACCTGCCATCATGCCCAGCTAGTTTTTTTCTGTTTTTTGTTTTTGTATTTTCAGTAGAGACAGAGTTTCGCCATGTTGCCCAAGCTGGTCTCGAACTCCTGATCTGATCCACCTGCCTCGGCCTCCTAAAGTGCTGGATCAGGTGTGAGCCAACGTGCCCAGCCTAATTTTTGTATTTTTAGTAGAGGCAGGGTTTTGCCGTGTTGGCCAGACTAATATTGAACTCCTGACCTCAAGTAATCTGCCCACCTCAGCCTCCCAAAGTGCTGGGATTGCAGGCATGAGGCACCGCACCCGGCCCGTAAGTAATTTTTTCTTTAATAAGCTACCTATTTGGCCAGATAAGCAATCTATTATCCTGATAGAAAAACTAGTTGGCCAGATGAACAAATTATATAGATAAGTTGCTTTTCAGGAATTTCCTGAAGCAAGTAGTAAAGCTATATATTGGTTTATATTTCTTTACATTGGTCTATATATTGCTTTACATTTCTGGGCAAGAATTTCTTAAACAATAAGTAAGTCAAATTAACATGGGGGGTCTCCGTTCTAAGTCCCCACATTAAGCTATGTGAATACAAATGGTCTAAATTCTTAAATTAGAATACGGTAAGCTGTAGTTTGTCAACATAGCTAAGATCCTTATTTAACTTTAAAACCTTAGTCTATTCTTAGATCAAGTTATTTAATAGATAACTTGGACACCTAGATAATTTTTAAGGGAACTAGAATACTAAAATTTGGTCATCCAACATATTTTTAATAAATACACTTTGTTTCCTATAGTGAATATATCTGGTTTTCGTGTTAATGATTGTGTTTACCTAACTAAAGATTGTGTTTACTCTAATTTAAAAGAGTGAAAAATGGATGTGGGTGACTGTAGGAGGTTATTTCATGAGTTTTGTTAATTTGCTAAACTGTGTATAGGATATATTTCTTCTTCTTCTTCTTCTTTTTTTTTTTGAGATGGAATCTTGCTCTGTTGCCCAGGGGTTGGAGTGCAGTGGCACGATCTCCACTGGCTGTAAGCTCCACACCCCAGGTTCATGCCATTCTCCTGCCTCAGCCTCCTGAGTAGCTGGGACTACAGGTGCCCGCCACCACGCCTGGCTAATTTTTTTTTCTTCCTTTTTTTTCTTTCTTTTATTTCTTTTTTTTTTTTTTTTTTTTGTATTTTTAGTAGAGACGGGGTTTCACAGTATTTGCCAGGATGGCCTCCATCTCCTGATCTCGTGATCCACCCACCTCGGCCTCCCGAAATGCTGGGATTACAGGCCTGAGTCACCGCACCCGGCCCTATAATAAATACTTCTATACCCCCTTCTAGTTTTCTCTATGAAATAGAAATCAGCTGCTTTGACTGAAAGTTAGAATTTATATAAATCATCAAAGACTATACTAAAGCAATAGTAGCAGAAAAGTATGACTATGTATGCAAGGTATTGGAAATATTTCCTGTCTTAAACTAAAAGGTTTGGTTCTTCTAGAATGAGAAAACGAATTGTATAAAACAAATCTCAAATAGATGTAGAAAGTTGTAAGTATGCAGAAAACAATTGATTTGCCTCACTGCAAATAATGAGTTGAAAAAGAAACAATAAAATATACTCAAATGTTGTCAACGTTCCCTCCATTCTGACGAGTTTATTTGTAAGACTGTTTTTTAAATAGGGCAGTCCAGGAGACAGAGGCTGCAGTCAACCATAAGCATGCCACTGCACTCCAGCCTGGGTGACAAAACAAGACCCTGTCTCAAAAAAATACAACAGAAATAGGACAGGGTTTTCAATTAGGCAGCATGTACACTAACACTGGAATGACACAAGAAGATTAGTATGGCCTCTGCACAAGGATGACACACAAAATCATGATGTGTTCCATTAAAAAAAAATAGGGCAAGGAGCTAATAAATTCTTTCCTGCTAACTACTATATTAATGTAAAACTAGAATTTGGTTTTCTATATACTAAAATAACAGTGTATCTCAAACTATTCGGTCTGCTCTTAACAAAAGGTAGTAAAAGTTTATGCCTTTACATTATCTGGCCTGACAACACAGCAGAAATTCCATATCCCATTAAAACAGTTTTCTGTATTTTGTGGTAATTTTTTTCAAGCCCTTGCTTATTAAGCAGCAAAAACTTAAAGTTCCTCATTTGCTGAAAAGCTAACACTCCTTTCTTTTGTGTTATCATATTCTTGATATTTAAAATATTGTATTGTTATTTTGATCAACAGATATTGAATTTACTGTTTCTCAGGCACATCTGACCCTATATTAAGAAGTGATCTAAAGTACTCTAAGAACTCTTGGTTTTGCTTTCCCACAATCACATCCTAGATTCAGAAAAATAAAAATTAGAGGATTTTCTTCACACAACAAACTATCTTTGAAATTTCCCATGAGTCCCCTAGAAAATCATGAAGTTTTATTTCTTTTGTTTTATAAAAATAGAGATGTACCAAATAAGTGTTTTCTTTTTTCTTAGTTCAACACTATTATAAGAATTGATCAAAAGAGTAGTCAAATTAAAGGATACATTTTATTTTTTAAATTTTTTAAATTATACTTTAAATTCTGAGGTACACGTGCAGAATGTGCAGGTTTGTTACATAGGTATACACGTGCCTTTGCTGCACCCATCAACCCGTCACCTACATTAGGTATTTCTCCTAATGTTACCCCTCCTCTAGCCCCCCACTCCACTGACAGGCCCTGGTGTGTGATGTTCCCCTCCCTATGTCCATGTGTTCTCATTGTTCAACTCCCACTTATGAGTGAGAACATGCGGTGTTTGGTTTTCTGTTCTTGTGATAGTTTGCTGAGAATGATGGTTTGCAGCTTCATCCATGTGCCTCAGAAGGACATGGACTCACCTAAAGGATACATTTTATAAATAAAATGTTACTCACACATTTATTTCTGAGACTGTACACATTACAGAATAAATTGGAAGGCCTTGAATATTTGTTTGTGCTCTCACTGTTCATAGTATTATTTTACTTATATGAAAAACACTGATCAAACTCTTATTAAAAAATTATGTATTGCGGCCGGGTGCGGTGGTTCACGAGTGTAATCCCAGCACTTTGGGAGGATGAGGCAGCCAGATCACCTGAGGTCAGGAGTTCGAGACCAGCCTGGCCAACATAGTGAAACCCTGTCTCTAGTAAAAATACAAAATTAGCGAGGCATGGTGGTGCATGTCTGTAATCCCAGCTACTCGGGAGGCTGAGGCAGTAGAATCACTTGAACCCAGGAGGCAGATGTTGCAGTGAGCCGAGATCATGCCATTGCACTCCAACCTGGGCAAAAAGAGTGAAACTCAGTCTCAAAAAAAGAAAAAAAAATTGTGTATTGCACCTCAACAGAGAATTGTACTGTCTTCAATTTTGACCTCATCATACAAAGCCCACCCTGGAGTCACATTTGAGGATAAATTGAGATGGGAAAGTTCTTTGGACCCCTTCTTGGGGGACATGGGTGTGGTTCATTTACTCAGCCACCACATAAACCCCATGCAGGAGGGGGAGCATGCAGGCAAGCAGGTGCCGGGGCCTGGGCGAGCGTTTTTGGGTTCCAGCCCCACGGTAGCATCTAGGGGTGTGTTACAATTAATGCTCTTTTGCAGTTGCCATCCACGGACGGCTAAGTGTTAACCAGCTCAGTGAAGAGTTGGGGTGAAGGCTTTTTATAACCTGCTCTGTTGGTACCTGGGTCCTTGTCCGGCATCCAGGAAGACAGGTCACACAGACTTGAATGATGGTGAATGCAGAGGTTTTATTGATTAATGGAGGTGGCTCTCAGTGGTATAGGGAGCTGGAAAGGGGATGGAGTGGGAAGATAATCTTCCCCCAGAGTTTGGCCATCCCCAGCCAAACTCCTCTCTGACCATCCAGCTGCCTCTTTGATATTCAGATACTTTTCTTCTCTCCTTCTCTGCTGTACTGCTCTGCTCCTTGCCAGAGGAGTTTGGGGTTTCTATGAGTACACAGGATGGGGGCATGGTGGGCCAGGGTGGTTTGGAAAAAGCAGTGTTCGGGCAGGAAAACAGCAATAACTATTCTCATTTAGGGTGGCAGTTTCCAGGCTTGAGGGTGAAGCCTTTGCCAGGGAACCGCCCTCTTCTACTCAGTATTTCCCTGCCTCCTGTCTGTATCAAAATGATATTTAATCAAACATGGAAAGCTCATCATTAAGGGGCAAGATGTGAAAACAATGACTACAAATTTCACTGCCCACCCCCACTCGAAAAAAAAAATCAACCTGTTTTATAGTTAAAGCCTCACGAGTGAAGAGCAATATCACTTACTAGCCAGCCAGGGACCTCAAGAGTATTTGGAGACTTCAAGTAGAAAGAAATCCACCAGAATCTATAAGTAATAATGACCCTGTAATCTTGGTGGATAGAATTTTGGGGGCTTGGTTTTGTAGTCTTGGGACAGAAGAAAAAAATAACAGGTTTTTAAAGAATTGAATCCTATATTCTCTAATGAAATTACCTGACAGAATTTAATTATTTGGCCTCTGTAGTTGCTCAATACTGAATGTTCAAGGAAGCAGATACAGTTAGTTAATACCTCTTACTGAGCTGTGTGAACTATCATGACAAAACATGAAACTAGCTTTATATGTGAGTAATCAAGAATAATCTCCAGAGGTTATTTATGATCACAAAAAGAGGCTGTTAAATAAAATTATTTAAAACTTGGAAATAAGGCAAAAAGGTAACTTGGCAAAAAGGAGGGACCTTCAATGTCATAGTGTTTTTTGTTGTTGTTGTTGTTGTTGTTGTTTTAAAGAGGCTTAACCAAAGATTATGTAATTATCTAAAGGAATGTATCTGAATTTGACTTGGCTGTTTTCTGTTAATTAAATATCTGGTCTCTGACACATGTGTTTACTTTTAGATGTAGTCAGGAAGAGAACAGATTTAAGACAGACTGCTTGTGTATTTACCAGTGACAATGAAGTTTGAAGGAGGAAAGAAAGAATTTTTTATTGAGCATCACCTAGGTGTCAAGATCTATACATTACTCGTTGAGTCAGAAAAACAACCTTGAGTGATAAGTGTGATTATCTTCATTTTACAGCAAGTTGAAGTTCAACAGGTAAAATGATTTGCCACATTATTTAGCTAGTAAATGGTAGAGCCAAATGTCAAATAACAAATGTTCTTCTTTCAAAACCTACACTCTTTTTTACCACACTATTCTACCCCCATAGTAAAAACTTTTTTCTAATGACCACGAGGTTATACCTGCCACTTCTCCAAACTGAAAATGATATCTAAATGTCAACAAAAAGATATACTAGTTAGAAAAGACAGAATTTCATGATGGGAGTATATGTTCTGTGTGCATAGAGTAAAAGATCTATGAGTCATCTCCTATAACCCACGAAGTGTTTAGTTGAAAATGGCTCTTTATCATCTAGCTAGATAGCAATTAGAAGTGTGAGAGACAAAGTATCCCTTAAGAAAAATTGGCTAAAGAATAAATCATTTAAAGTGCTTTACAGACATTACCTAATACATTTTCATATATCCCTGTGAGCTACACAGCCATACACAAAAAAGCAATCCTAATATGTTTACAGGCATTCAAAGGTGACACAATGTGGAGTGGTAGACCAAGATGTTGCTAACAGCATTAAACTTACCTTAGGCCTATGGCAGTGTTGGTCATTTTAGCTGAAACACCTGTAAGTTAATTAACCTCTATTTTTTCCCTTAACCTGTTTAGTGAAAATGTCAGTACCATTTGGGCCATGAGGCTTTGCAACCAGACAGGTCATTTAGTTTTCTTCTCTACTTCCAACTGCCCCTCTTTGACCTGATCAATGGTTAGCACCCTTTATTCTACAAACAATAGGAGATATTCATATTCACCATCCCCAAGGGACCCCTTCCATGCCTTTAAAAAACCAGTGAACTGAATTTTAGCTAATTTAAATCAACTATTCTATAGAAAGGAAAATTGGTCTTAGTTTTTTTAGACCCAAGGCAAAATAATTGTTACACTACCATTCCATCCCCCACTCAGTCAATTTTTTTAAAACTCATTGGTGAAAACTGTTGATTTCGTCTGAAAAAAAAAAATGCAACTTGGGAATGGAGTTGGAGATATACTTTTTGTATTTGTATCCCAGGAAAAAAAGTATTAAGAGTGGTGGGGTAGGGCAGAGTTTCATATATGAAAATTTAATATGTATTGTATTTTCTTAGTTTTAACTTTTAAACATACTATATAATGTAAATAAGAATTAACTGAAGAAATATTCCGATAATCATTTCTAAGGTTATTCCTACTGCAGTCTTTCCCCTGTTAATAAGTAGGCTCTGAAACCACTGTTTAAGCCAGAAATAGAAATCACCTTTGATTCTCCCTCTCTCTAATCCATCACATACAATCCATCAGCAAGTTATGTCAATTTTACTTCTAAAATCCAATCTGTCCACTTTTCTGTAATTTCCTCTGTTTCCACCTTTGCCCAAACTATTAAAACAAATGAAGCCACCAGGGTAAGGAGTAAAGAGTTTTCTTGGAAGTACAAATATTTAGTAAATACTACAATTGGTGGCAGAAGGAAACGAGATAGAAGAGAAGCTAAAAAGGTGGGAAAACCAGAATATACTTGAGATAGGAAGATAATTTAAACAGAAAGAACCAGAGACCTAAAGTTAAATCTCAAGTGCTTCCAGTCTGAAGACATATAGGACATGTGTGAATTTGGAGTGAATTTGGAATGTGTTAATTACACTGAAGACTACTATACCATGTATAAAACTTTTACTTTATACAACTTCCAAATGATTATTGAGAAGATTTCTGTATCTTTTTTTCACTGTGAAAACTTCCAGATTGAAAAAGTACAAACAAAATAATTGAGTAATACTTTAGGACTTCTTTATGTTTATTCTCTTGTATCAGTTTTCAAGTAATTGAATAAATACAAATTGGATCTTTGGTTTTTTTTTGTTTTATTTTGGTAGGGGATACTCAACTTGATTGAAGGATCTAAAGGCTGATGTTCAAATTCATCGTGCTAAAAATATTTCAAGAAATCCAAATAGGAAAAGAGGGAGTTACCTCTCTTTGCTGAGGATATGATTCTATATCTAGAAAACTCTGATTCCACCAAAAAACTCCTGAAACTGAGAAATGACCTCAGTAAAGTTTCAGAATACAAAATCAATGCATAAAAAATCAGTAGCATTTCTATATACCCATAACATTCAAACTGAGAACCAAATTAAGAACACAATTCCATTTACAATAGCCACAAAAAGAAAAAAATACCTAGGAATACATCTAACCAAGGAGGTGAAAGAACTCTACAATGAGAACTACAAAACATTGCTGAAAGGAAGAATAGATAACACAAACAAATGGAAAAACATTTCACGTTCATGATTAGCAGAATGAATATTGCTAAAATGTCTATACTGCCCAAAGCAATCATTGAATTCAATGCAATTCCTATCAAATTACCAACGTCATTCTTCACAGAATTAGAAAAAACTATTCTAAAATTCACATGAAACAAACAAACAAAAAACCAGCCTGAATAGCCAAAGCAATTCTAAGCAAAAAGAACAAAGCCAGAGGCATCTCATTACCCAACTTCAAGCTATACCACAACGCTGTAATAACCAAAACAGCATGGTACTGGTACAAAACCAGACCCATAGACAAATAGAACAGAATAGAGAAGCCAGAAATAAAGCTGCACATGTACAACCTACTGATCTTCCACAAAGTCAATGAAAATAAACAATAGGGAAAGAACACCTTATTCAATAAATGTTGCTGGGGAAACTGGTGAACCACATGCAGAAGAATGAAATTCAAACCCTACTTCTCGCCATATACAAAAATTAGCTCAAGATGGATTGAAGACTTAAATGTAAGTCCTCAGCCTATAGAAATCCTAGAAGAAAAACTGGAAAATACTCTTCTGGACATTGACCTAGGCAAATAATTTATGACTCAGTCCTTAAAAGCAAATGCAACAAAAACAAAAACTAAGTGGTACCTAATTAAAGAGCTTCTGCACAGCAAAAGAAAGCAGCAACAGAGTAAACAAGCAACGTACAGAATGGGAGAAAATATTTGCAAACTATGCATCTGACAAAGGACTAATATCCAGAATCTATAAGGAACTTAAAAAAATAAACAAACAAACAAACAAAAAAACCACTAAAGAGTGGGCAAAGACCATAAATAGACACTTCTCAAAAGACATAAAAGCAGCCAACAAATCTATAAAATATGCTCATCACTAATTATCAGAGAAATGCAAATCAAAACCACAATGAGATATCATCTCACACCAGTCAAAATGGCTACTACTAAAAAGTAAAAAAATAACAGATACTGGCGAGGTTGCAGAGAAAAGGGAACATTCAAGTACTGTTAATGGGATTGTAAATTAGTCCAGCCCATGTGGAAAGCAGTTTCAAGATTTCTCAAAGAACTAAAAATAGAATTATCATTCAACTCAGTTATTCCATTACTGGGTATATACCCAAAGGAAAGTAAATCATTCTACCAAAAAGACAACTGCACTCACATATTTATCACAGCACTATTCAAAGACATGGAATTAACATAGATGTCCATCAATGGTGGATGAATAAAGAAAATGTGATACGTATATACCATGAAATACTACAGAGCCATGAGAAAGAACAAAATCATGTCCTCTGCAACAACATGGACGCAACTAAAGGCCAATATCCTAAGTGAATTAACATAGAAACAGAAAACGAAATACTACATATTCTCACTTATAAGTGGGAGCTAAACAGTGGGTATACATAGACGTAACGGTGGGTACAATAGACAGTGGGGACTCCAAAAGCCAGGTGGAGGATAGAAAAATTACCTATTCGTTACTATGTTTACAATTTGGGTGATGAGTTCAATCAAAGCCCAAACCTCAGCATCATGCAATATATCCATGTAACAAAACTGAACATATACCTGCTGAATTTAAATTTTTTTAAATAAAAAAATAAATACTTTTTAATTAAAAATGTCATTTTTAGTCTTTTAGAGGAAGTTGTTCTCTCATCTAGGCAAACAAAAATTTGGCTTGGAAAATATTTCTTTACCTCATAATCTTAAAAAATTTTAAATGAAAAGTGTCTAAATTTCCTCCAATATTCTTCATTAAATGATCTTTAATCTATATTTAAGAAATATCATGCCAGTTGTTGTGGCTCACACGGGTAATCCCAGCACTTTGGGGGGATGAGGCAGGAGGATTGCTTGAGCCCAGGAGTCCAAGACCAGAGCGGGCAGGCAACATGATGAAACCCTGCCACTACAAAAAAAAAAAAAAAAAAATACAAAAATTAGCTGGGCGTGGTGTCCTGTGCCTGTGATCCCAGCTACTGGGGATGCTGAAGTGGGTGGATCACTTGAGCCCAGGAGTTCAAGGCTGCAGTAAGCTGTGATCACATCACTGCATTCCAGCCTGTGCAACAGAGCAAGACTCTGTCTCCAAACAAAAAAAGAAATATTAATATTTACTAAATGTAAGGCATACTCATGTATTAAAACAGTGGTCCCAAACCTTCTTGGCATCAGAGACCAATTTCATGGAAGACAATTTTTCCATGGACCGGATGGGCAGGGCGGATGGTTTCCAGATGAAAATGTTTCACCTCAGATCATCAGGCATTAGTTAGATTCTCATAAGCAGCACGCAACCTAGATCTCTCTCATGCACAGTTCACAATAGCATTCGTGCTCCTATGAGAATCTGATGCCTCCACTGAGATGATAGAAGGCAGAGCTCAGGTGGTAATGCTCCTTCACCAACTTTCAACTCCTGCTGTGCAGCCTGGTTCCTAACAGGTCACAGACTGGTACTGGTCCATGGCCCAGGAGGTGGGACACACGTATTAAAAGATAATTTTTAAAAGAAGATATTATGACTTTCAAACAGATATAAAGTGAACATGTGTCAAAACTTTTATTTATTTAGCTCATTAATTAATGAGGGAACCAATAAGATGTAACAACTGGCTTAAAGAAAAATTCAAAGGACCACACATATATAGGTCAGCAGAAATTGTGAAATAAATTTGCTTAATAGATGTAAAAACTTAAATCTGTTCAATATCCAGAGGGCAATAATCAACTGACTCTCAAATGAGAGACAATTTGCATTTCTATGGACAAGAATCATTTGCATTACTACAAGTATTAGATAATATAGTATAATTATGTATTATAGTTATTTTACGGCAATGTAAAACAAAGGCAAGATACACAAACCCCCATAGAATCAGATAATCTGGACAATGCCCAAGTTTCCACTGATGACAACCATATTTTTTCTCAATTTCTAAGTTTTTCACGTTTTCCCTACATATAATATAACAAGGACTAAGTTCCTGTGCCCCAATGTATAAAGTATGGAGGGAGGGGGATGAGGAAAAGGAAAATAAACGTAGTAACTGAATAGTTTATAAGGTTCAGTGGGATATATCCCAAAAAACAGAACTGATAATTTCCCAATTACACACAATATGCACAAGTAATGAAGATATCTGTTCTGATTGGATGGTGCCTGTGTTGAAGGCATACTTAAGCATATATAGAAACAAAATGCTATGAGAAATGAAAAAAAGGAAAAGATTTATATTCCCATAAGGAAGTATGGCACAAGTTCATGGAAAAAGCAAAATGTAGCAGGTCTTTAAAACAGAAAGATTTTAAATAAGTAGAATATGAGATGTGGAGGTGGGAAATATTTCAACTTAAGGGAATAGTAAGAGAAAAGCCACATACGTAATGTTCCTGACTTGTAGTTTAGCATGGTTTGATGAAATCAGAGCTAAGAGAGGGAGATTTAGGCCAAATCACGAACAATCTTAAACATGTTGACAGGTTTGTTATTCATTTTGTTCCAATAAAGAACCACCAGAGATTTTGAGCAGGTGCATGACAAGATCAAATATAAGTCTTAGACAAAAAATGCTAGTAGCAATTGGAAAAAAGAGATTGAAAAAGTGAGAAACTAGAGGCAAGGAATACAGTAGAGCCTGTTGCAATGGTCAGGATAGAGCCTAAACCAGAGCATTCTGGAGAGGAAAAGAAAAGCTTTGGGGAAGGCAGAGTGAACAGGATATGTTGATTCATTAGGTAAGTGATTCCAATTTTTGTGACTGTGAGTTCACATTCGTTAAAAATTGGAGCATGCACTCCTCCAACTTTTGCATATTTATTTAGTTACAAATTATATACTGCTCTACTAAGGTACTAATACAATACATGTAATTTGAAACATTCATACATGCTCACAAATTTTTTTTTGCTCTCAAAGAGTAAAGATTTAATTCATGTTTTGGTGCTTAGTTTCTAAATCTCTTGCTAATGTTGATGGCTTTATATCAGTAGTAACTCTCAAAGCACTGTACATTTACAGCAAGGTCTATAAATCCTTATTTCAAACAGTTTTGATAATTTTATTTTTTTCTGATATCTTACAGATTTAAGTGACCATGATATATATATATGTATGATATATATATATATACACACACACACATACATACTTTTGTTTTAAGCATATAATGTAACTAATAAAGAGTTGAGTTTTTTGGTTTTTGTTTTTTTTCTGAGACAGAGTCTCACTCTGTCACCCAGGCTGAAGTGCAGTGGTGTGATCTTGGCTCACTGCAGCCTTGACCTCCCATGCTCAGGTGATCCTGCTACCTCAGCCTTCTGAGTAGCTGGGACTACAGGCACGCGCCACCGCGCCACCACACTTGGCTAATTTTTATCTTTTCTGTAGAGACAGGGTTTCACTATGTTGCCCAGGCTGGTCTTGAACTCCTGAGCTCAAGCACTCTGCCCACCTTGGTCTCCCGAAATGCTGGGATTACAGGCAGGGTTTCACTACATTGCCCAGGCTGGTCTTGAACTCCTGAGCTCCAGCACTCTGCCCACCTTGGTCTCCTGAAATGCTGGGATTACAGGCAGGGTTTCACTATGTTGCCCAGGCTGGTCTTGAACTCCTGAGCTCAAGCACTCTGCCCACCTTGGTCTCCCGAAATGCTGGGATTACAGGTAGGAGCCACCATGCCCGGTGTAAAGGGTTTTTTTTTTTTTTGAGTTGGAGTCTCACTCTGTTACACAGGCTGGAGGAGAGTGGCATGATTTCGGCTCACTGCAACCTCTGCCTCCCAGGTTCAAGCGATTCTCATGATTGAGCCTCCCAAATAACCGGGACTACAGGTGCCTGCCACCACAGCTGGCTAATTTTTGCATTTTTAGTAGAGGCGGGGTTTCACCATGTTGGCCAGGCTGGTCTCGAACTCCTGACCTCAAGTGATTCACCCACCTTGGCCTCCCAAAGTGCTTGGATGCCTGGCCAAAACCCTATACTTTAGATGAGTAGAAGGCAGAGTAGAAAGAAGATGAGTCAAAGATTAGCAGAAATTACTTGAAGGATAGTGTGCCAATGAACTAAAGGGAAAATTTAAAGGATGAACAAGGTTTAGAAGCAAAATAAAACTTGTTTTCCAACACATTGAATCTGAGGTACTATGAGAGTCATTGAAGCTGTCCCTGAGGTATATGAAAATCAGAGGACCATGAGAAGCCAGGTTGCACGTGTGGATCAGGAGTGATAGTTGAAGTCAACTTACAATTTAGTTTTGCTAAGAAGAGAAATAGGCAAATGAGAAACTTGAAAAGCGCTTTTAAAAAGGGGCTTTGAGAAAAGCAAGAGGAGTCTTCGGAGATGCATGAGAAAGGTAAGAGGAGAGATTTGAATAAAGCAAATATTTCAAGGAAGATGCACAGCCAAGAAGGATAAAGCTAAGATAAATACGTTGAATTTGGTAATTTAGGATGTGGCCCTCATTTGAAAGAGTGGTTTAAATAAAGTAGTAGGGACATAAGTTAGTTTTCATGTAAAGAACTGACAAGTAGTTAAAATAAACTTTTTTTAAATGGGGAAAGTAACCACAAACTGTTCCTTCAGAAGTGTGGTGGTGAAAAAAGAGAGATTGTGTGTGGTACATTAAGGAAGATAGGATGCATTTGGCAAACAATGAAGAGAGATAAATTAAAGGTAGAAATAAGGAAGGTGAACTTAGGAGACCAGATTCTCAATGAAATGATATTGATATAATCATAGACACAGGTGAGAGTGACAGTTTTGGGAAAGGGGAGGAGGAATTTTTCTTTGAATCAGAAGGGACAAGATAAAGTGTAGCAATTTGTTTTAAAGTAATACATAGGGCTGGCGTTGTGGCTCATGTCTGTAATCCCAGCAGTTTGGGAGGCCGAGGCAGGTGGATCACCTAAGGTCAGGAGTTCGAGACCAGCCTGGCCAGCATGGTAAAACCCCGTCTCTATTAAAAATACAAAAATTAGCCAGGTATGGTGGTGCACACCTGTAGTCTCAGCTACTCAGGAGACAGGCAGAAGAATCGCTTCAACCTGGGAGGCAGAGGTTGCAGTGAGCCAAGATCACACCACTGCACTCTAGCTTGGGTAACACAGTGAGACTCCATATCAAAAAATAAAAATAAAAATAAAAATAGAAGTAATGCACAGGTTGAGAGAGTTTCTGTCAGATGGTTTCTGTCTCTCTCTTTTAAAAATATTATTAAGGTGTGAGGTAACCTGCTGAGCATTAGTAAACATTCTGGATAGCTCAGGGGTAAGGAAATAAACATGGAGCCACTAACTAGTTTTTAGCAGGAAATGACATTATCAGATTTTAATTTAAGAAAGTTCTGTCTGGTAAGAGGTATGGCAGAATGTCAGTAGGATTGGATTTTGAGTGACCTGAGAAAGATGAGTAAAAGGATAAGAAGTGCAGGCAGGAAATCATCCCTTAACCAAGGTAACAGCAAGTGGATAGAAAGGGGGCAACACAGTTGAGAGTTATTTAGAAGGAAGCAAGAATGACCCAAACACTTGCTTGGATAGCTGGGTTAATGGCAAAAACTTAGGCATAAAGGTTGAAAGTAGATAAAGGAGAAGGAAGGTGATGAGTTTGTTTAGGAAATGGTAAGTATTAGGCACCTGAAGCATATCCTAGTAGAGAGATCCAGTAGGCAGGTGGTTCTTACAGCATGAGGATAGATAAATATGGACTGACATAAACAGGCGTGTGTGTGTGCGTGCATGCGTGCATGTGTGTGTGTATAAGGAAATTGATCCCATGGCAGTGGTGGGACCACAAATAATGGCTAAGTGATCCTAAGATCACTTAAAAACAGCAAGAAGTGGGCTGAAGACAGAGTCCCTGCTCTGTTTTAGATGGATACTAAATAAGGAAGAATGGTCAACAATGTCAGGTGCCACAGAATGGTCCAGGAAGATAAGGAATATAAAGTGTCCCTTGGAGTTAACAAGTGGTCATACCACACAGTCTTGGTGAAGAACAATGAAGTGGCTGAGGAGAGAATGCTAATTGAGCCGGTGAAGGCAGAGAGTCAACACTGCTCTTTCTAGATGTTTGCAAGAGGAGGAAAGAGTTGACCAGGTAAACACACAGGAAGAGTGTCCATGGGTGTTTTTCATATAAAAACAAATTCTTTTGGAGGAAGGCAAACAGCAAGGAGATAGGAAGAACTGGAAGACACTGAAAAAGGATGATTTGCATAGGGATAACTGATGGAGGAATCAACATCCTCAAGAAAGGAGGACAAGAAAAGATTCAGAGCAGAGGTAGAGAGACTGGCCTTAAACTTGAGAGAAGAAAAAGGAGGTTCACAAGCTATCTACAACATTTCAGAAAGCCTTCTGGAAATTGCAATTAATAGAATGTCAAGTTTCTTTACTTTTTGCACGCATTAACTCAACCCTTTGGGTTAACGCTGGTTACTGCATGCTGATCAGAAATTCTAATTTGCTGTTGATGACATCATAGAAATGTCTAGGATGTGACTGGCAGACCATATATTGTTGGCAGAGTTATCTGGTTTTTACAGTATCCAATTCTTACAGCATGTGATCAACCTCCGATCAGAATGACAGCCAAAATTAAAAGACTATTTGCAGGGAACAGTGCCTAAGTGTTTGTACACTTATTTAACTTTATTGCTTATTAGTATTACATCCATGACAGTGATGTATGTGATTTCATTTAAGTGACAAAATCTTTCAAGATATGAAGTCCATGGATGAAAACATAATAAAAGGTCCTTGGATGAAGAGAATGGGAATGAGTAGACAAGATCTCTACAGTCCCTTCATATCTAATATTCTATAATTTTAAGAGGGGCCAAGTTCAGGAATGGCTAAATGGGAAAGTTGTAAAGAATACTTGACAACACCCCAACTAAACAATGACTCACTCTAAACAAGGCAAGGCAAGTAGAATGGCAAGCAATGTAAATAACCATTCCCATCTGGGAAGCAGCACAAGAAAAAACATTTTAAAAAGGGGTGGGATGGGAGCGAGAAGAGAGTAGGGATAACAAGTGCTTTATTAAGGAAATGGAGTGCTGGCTTTATTGAGAATCACAAAACATTAACCAACGTTTAGTAGCGGGGATGACTGCCATAAGCACATAAAAAAAATTTTTTTTGGCAGGGTGTGGTGGCTCATGCCTGTAATCCCAGCACTTTGGGAGGCCGAGACGGGCCGATCATTTGAAGTCAGGAGTTCGAAACCAGCCTGACCAAAATGGTGAAGCCCCCATCTCTATTAAAATTCAAAAATTAGCCAGGCGTGGTGGTGGGCGCCTGTAATCTCAGCTACTCTGCAGGCTGAGGCAGGAGAATCACTTGAACCCAGGAGGCAGAGGTTGCAGTGAGCCAAGATTGCGCCTCTTGCACTAGAGCCTGGACGACAGAGACTCCCTCTTAAAAAAAAAAATTTTTTTTTTTTTTTTTGACACAACGACCTAGCCAACCTTGTGTAAATACAAGTGAGAGTCAGGCTTTTTTCTCATCAACACCTACACTAAGTTAGGCTCCTTCTGTACCTTCCACTCGGTACTTTGGTGTATCTTTGCCCACCAGAACCGGGCAAACTCAGGACATTTAAAAAATGGTTTAAGAGAAACTGGCCAGAGCAGAGAGAGAAGTGTTAAGACTGGTCTTACTTCTTGGGTTGGACGCCAGCAATCCATCAGCCAGCACCATCAACCGTATCCATCAACCCCATCTGGCCAGCACCCAGGGGCAGCCAGATTGACCAGCCAGACAATAATCGACCTTATGGTGTCCTTCCCATCCCGCTGGGCGGGTTCTGGGAGTAGAAGGCTGAGAAAGGGGAGTGTTGGGGAAGGCAGGAGTGGGACGATGTGTACTTTTCTCCCGGAACTGTAGTTCTATTGTCCCAACCTGGGCTCAGGTAGCGGCCAGTAAACTAGGAGACAGCCCTAAGGCTCCCGTCCGGGCCAGGCGGTATCCCTAGTACCCTCTACCCACACACCCATGGCTCTGCCTCAGCCGCCACCGCCGCCGCCTGCCGGGGCCTGTGACCCGGTGACCCCGGAGCACTGGGCATCCGGACCCCCCTCGCAGGCGCAGCCGCTATTAAGGCAGGAGGCTAAAGAGGAGGAGGAAGGGGAGGAGACAGGCGTCCAGGGCGCCTGGGGAACCGGCACGGCGGAGCAGCGGCGGCGGGGCTGGGGGGAGGCCGCCGAGTCGGCCGCGGCCGAGGAGGGGCAGGCGGAGGTCGGGGGCGCCGCGGCCGCAGGGTCAGGTTCTCCGGCGGGAGGCGCGGGTGGCGGCCGTGGGGGCTGGTGGCGGATCCTCGCCTGGCTGCAGCGGCAGCAGCCCCAGTGCTGCCCCTGTGCGGCGCCCCTTCCCCGCTCCGCCGCGCACTGTTGTCATGGAGGAACCAAGATGGCGGCTCTGGCCTACAACCTGGGCAAGCGGGAGATCAACCACTACTTCAGCGTGAGGAGCGCCAAGGTGCTGGCGCTGGTGGCCGTGCTGCTGCTCGCAGCGTGCCACCTCGCCTCCCGCCGCTACCGAGGTGAGCGGGCCCTCCCCCCTGCCCGGGCAGGCCGTGGGGGAGGCGGCGACACGGCGACTGGAGGCCGCCCCCCTCTCCCAACACACGCCCACGCGGCCTCCCGCCCGCCCGGCCCGCGGGGGAGGCGGTTCCCCCACGTGCCCCCAGGTGTCCCCAGCAGCGGGCCGGCGCCCCAGGCCAACTGAGTGGACCCCAGTGGGGGCCACCACAGGACAATGGCTGGTGGTTCTGGGCCCCCCGAGCCTCCCGCGCTGGGGTCGGGGATGCCTACCCTGGGCCTGGCCCAAGGTGTTGCCGGGGTCCGGCTCCTGAGCGGTCTGGGCTGGGGGAGACGCGCCAGACCAGGGGCTCGCGTGCAGGAAGTCTGACAGGCGGCCCTTGGGGGCAGCCCGGGGCGCATGAAGCCCAAGGCCGCCTTACAAGGGGCACCGCTGCCAGGAGTGGGGTCGCAGGTCCTGCCTCTTAAGAGTCCGGCTCTTTAGCCTTTGTTTAATTTTGCCTCTGCCCTGTAAAACTCAGTCTGGGCTGTTGGACAGCGGCAAGGGCCGCCCCCATGTTCCTTTGCCAAAAGGGCGACAGCTGGCAAAAGATGCCTGTGGCCAAATGGAAGAGGTGCCACCCAGCTTTTGTGATACAGAAACGTTTAAAGACTTCGGAGTGCGCACTTTTTACAAAGTAAAGGCACTGGAGCAGATTCTTGGAAGGAACTTATGGGTTGACAGGCATAAAGGTGGGCAGTTGAAAGCAAATTGTAAGCAGTTTGAAAGCAGGCCTTGGCCATGGGTTTTGAGATTGGTGTAAAGGGGAAAAGGAAATATGACCTTATTTCAGAACGAATTATCTTTCAGTAATCAAGGGATATTTACTTGTCCTTGTTGATTGATTGTTTTTTTCCTCTGTAAAAATGCCACTGAGAGAGGCTGACAGGCAAAGGGAAATTAATAATGATAGGATCTTTTATTTTTGGCTCTTAATACTATCAAAGCCATTATCTGGACAGCTCTTGGTGACTGTGAGATTAATCAGTCAAGATGTAATATGTAATGGACAGGTGCAAATTAACGCTGTGCCCGTTTAACTTTACACCTACTTTGGCAAAATATCCATAAACGGGGTGCTGGAGTCTGAGCTGTAGTCTCATCCCAGGAGATCTTTCAAGGTGTAGGGCATTTTGGTCAGTTTTGCTGCTTTATTTCTTCCAGCTCCTGAGAATGAAAAATCTTATACTCTAGAGCCATACTGGGTGAACAGCTTTTAATATACTAAATTGATAAAAATATATAGATTCTTTATAACCTTTTGGCCTCTCTCCAGCTCTCTCCAGATTACAGCCATATGACCTGGCAAGGCCTTGGTTCGTCTACAATCATGTAAAACTAGCAATGTTGATGCATTGATTTGTGGTAGTTTTGAGGAAATATTTCTTTTAACTACTATTAATCATTTTATGCCAATTTGGTGTAAAATAACCGTAATTTAATTCAATTTTGTGTATGTGATGGTAGTAGAGAGAAATTTTGTAACTACAGTACTGTTGTCCTAAGATAAACATCTAGTCCCCTGCCTTTTATTTTTTTGTGCTTTTTATCTTTTGATAAGCTTGGAATACTATGATTTTTAGATTATAGATTTCATCTTATCAAGATCTGTCATCAGGGAGAATAGAATGTCAGATGGGGACTTATGAGTCAGTGTAGCAATCTAGGATTGTTTGTAAAGCCTCCAGAAGTAAGTCATCAGTTTCCATAGGTATTTCAGTGCCTTGAGTGTGAAGCAGTACACCTGGTGTGTGTACTTGCCCAGACTGAATGTCAATAATTTGAACTGAAGACTTTGGGAAAAATAAACATCTTACCAGGAACATCTTAGCCATCCTCATGCTTTGGCAGTATCAAACTGAGTCAGGTGCAGTGCCCTTCATACAAAGATAATAATACATTTGACTCACATTATAACTCTTTAGGACAGAGGTGGCCAATCTTTTGGCTTCCGTGGGCCACATTGGAAGAAGAATTGTCTTTGGGCCACACATAAAATTAATACTAATGAGAGCTGATGAGCTTAAAAAAAATTGCAAAAACATCTTGGATTGTTTTAAGAAAGTTTACGAATTCAGACTACATTCAAAGCCATCCTGGGCCGCCAGCAGCCCAGGCCATGGCTTGGAAAATCTTGCTTTAGAATAAGAAAGGATCTTACATCAGATGAAGGGGATTAGGCTGTGTATTTGGATTTTGAATGTGAGTGTGCTCAGGCAAGCTAGACTGAATGCAGTTTGGATATACATATTCAGTATCTCTTGCTTTACAAACTGCCGAAAGTAAAGGAAAGAATTACCCACTACAGAAAGTAAAGCTTGGCAAATACTGTGTGCTAACATTGAGCGCTTATATGTCAGGGACTGTTCTACTAAAGGTTTTACATGTTTTAACTCACTTTGTCTTTATAATCATTCTATGAGGTAGATACAATTACCATATTTCACTCCCCCCTACTATTTTTAACATCTCTGTAATCAGGGCGAGTCTTTAAAACTTTGATTGCATGTCAAAGTTTAATTGGTAACATTTTTTTCTTACTATGACATAAAATAATCATGTGTCTTATAATCAATGGTCTTAGATTCAGTGAATTACAGTATTATTTCCATTTTAAATATGAAGCATGACAGATTAAATGAATCGCCTAAGGATACACAATGACTGAGCTAGGATTTAGATCCCCGTTAGTCTGTCTCATGCCTTATTGTCTTTCTCAGAGCTTCTTAGACAGTGGGGAGTATAGAAAATAGAGGGAGAAAGCATTTTCCAGGGAAGCATGGGTTAAACAACTTAGAAACAGTAATTCAGGCTGGGCACAGTGGCTCACGCCTGTAATCCCAGCACTTTGGGAGGCTGAGGCAGGTGGATCACCTGAGGTCAGGAGTTCAAGACCAGCCTGGCCAACATGGTGAAACCCCCTCTCTACTAAAAATACAAAAATTAGCCGGGTGTGGTGGCGGGCACCTGTAATTCCAGCTACTCAGGAGGCTGAGGCAGGAGAATCACTTGAACCCAGGAGGCGGAGGTTGCAGTGAGCCAAGATCACATTCCAGCGTGGGCAACAGAGCAAGACTCTGTCTCAAAATAATAATAATAATAATAATAATAATAATAATAATAATAATTCAACTTTGTTGTACCAGCTAAGAGTTTTTCTAAATTTTTTTTTTCCAGTCAGGAGGTAATTTTCTAAAAGTTGTTTGTGTAAAGCTTCAAAATCTGACCCGAGCCTACTTTTTGTTACCTATGTTTTTTCGTTATTTTCCCCAGATTTCGGGTTCACAATCTGAATGTGCTTTGCCCATTCACATCTCACAGTTATCTGATTTTCTCTGCCTGCAGTGACTTCTCTCTTGAAAGAAAGTATACGTTCTCCTTCAAGGCCTGGTTCAAATGTCACCCCCACAGCAGTAGGAATTAGCAGTTCAGTTCTGCCAGCAACTTACACTTACTTATTGTGTTGTATTGTAATAATTGGTATCTGCCTACCCACACAGACTGTTGAGCTTCCAAGAGTATCTTACTCGTCTTTAAATCTTTAAATCATCAGACCCTAACACACAATAGGAAATCCTTAAATAACTGTGCATAAATAGATTTCAAAGTCCTTATTTCCTTTTATTTTCTTTTCTGGCTTTAATGGAATTTCATGTTCTAATCTCAATTTTAGAAAGTAGGCTTTATAAAATTATTAATATTATTTTCACATAATAGAATGACATTTTGAAAATAATTACTGCCTTAACTATACTTTTTCCAAATGTTATCAATTTCCAATATTATGAATCTCAAAATGTCCATTATTAGTTTGATTACAGGTTAAAAACATCGTTTCTGCGACAAATGGCCAATATCTGTAGCCTTAAGGATAGTTCCAATCTGGATAAATTTTAATTTTTTAAATTGATAAAGTTAACTTCGAATGTCTTAATTTTATTGAAATCAATTTTTTTTTTTAAATCACTAAGCATGTTAAATGCCAATGCTAAATGATATTTGATGTTCTGGAGAAAAGTAACTTGAAAGCTTCAGAAATTAAAGCAAGAAAGCAGCAGCTCTGGGTCTCTTAGCCTTTTCTTTCTTTGTGAGAAAGATCCTGATCTTTATGATACCACTTGTAATGAGACACTCCTTGCTTGTCTAAAGATAAATTTTAATGGTGATTTTCAGCACAGACTAAAGTGTAACTTGCTGTATCTTAGGCAAACAATGTTCTGTGGACTATACTGTAAACTTCATGATCTGATATTTTAATGGTTGGTAGTAGGAAACACACAGTTTTAGCAGGATGATTCAGTCTAAATTTAGGTGCAGTGTGCCAGAGATAATCTCTTCAAAGGAAAACATAAGTTGGGGTTTATATGGGCCATCAGATGTTTTCTTTAGTTGTTACATTTTATTTTTCAGTTTGTTTTTGTTTGCTTGCTTTTAAAAGTATTTTTCTATCACAGAAAAATCATGCATAAAATTCTGAGATTGTAGATTGACAAACCAGAATGCTTATACTTAAGATAATAGAATAAAGAGGAAGACAGCTATTCATCCAGATAATCTTGGTGTTGGAGATAGCTGAAGTAGATAATTCTGTCTCTTTAGTTTCTTTGTGTGTGTGTGTGTGTGTGTGTGTGTGTGTGTGTGTGTGTGTGTTTCTTGCTTGATTTTTCTGAGCGCTTGGCAACATTTATCTCACATTAGTTGTATTAAAATAGCTATCAAAATTATGCTAGACAATTGAAAATAACCAAAGTTTTGTTTTGGTTTGTCTTTGGTAAATTTGGAAAGGAAAATATGTGCCAACAAATATTTATATATAGTGTAAATATTAAAAAGGTGGCACATTATATTAAGATCTACATTTACATTTAGTGATTTGATTTTTAAATATTTCCTTCCTGAGAAAAGATAACTTGTTTTAGAGTATGAAATTTTATGGAGTTTTTTCTGGATCACATTAATTTATTTTAATCAGGTTATAATAATAGTAGTAATTTATTATTACTACTATTTTTATTTTGCTGACATACAAAAAAGTCATTCTCTTCTTGCTTTTTTTGGTTGTCTACTTAGCAATCCTTTGTATTAGATTCTGTTAAAATAACTGTACAGTTCCTGTCTTTTGACTGGACCCCAGCGATATGATATAGACACATACGGATTAATTTCAGATACAAGTCTTGTAAAAAACATCTTTGCATTATGAAATGTGTTAAGTCATCATCAACTAGCATTCATTAGCAAATTAAGAATTTCTTCCGTGGAAAGCTCAGTATTCTCTAAAATGCTGTGTTTATAATGCCTTTGGGTTAGTGACAACTTCAAATCTTATTTTGCTATGGTTTTGTTTTATTTTGTTTTGTTTTGTTTTGACACGGGTTCATCAGATTAGAACTATTGTTTTCCATCAGCTCAACAACTGATTAGCAAGATGTGGGTAGTAGTATTGACTGGAGGCAAAAAAAGTTGTTTGTATTTTAGACACGTTTTCTGGGGAGAAAAGACTGGTTGTTTTGAGATACTGGTATGGTGTTTCCATTCTCTATAAAAACATATTGGTAACCCATATAGATGCATAATCCCAGACACTGAAGTTTGATTAAGGTATGTTTCTGTCTAGGCTTTTAATTAAAAGACAAAAGGCAAGTAACAACACCCCCCTCCCCCCAAAAAAGGGGAAGGGAGAAAGAAAACAGAAAAGAAAAAGAAGAAAACCTTAAAGCATTAACGCCTAGTTATTTACAACTTACAACTTTTTAAAAAAATAGAAGTGTTGCTAACTTTTAACTTGGTTTAATAGATTTAAAGAGAAATGCTATAAATGTGGAATTTTGGCCTTAATTTTAAACATTTACTAAAGGTTTTAATAAGATTTTACCATGTGGCCTTTATAAAAGAATCCTACAAAATTGCTATTTGTAGAAAAATAACTTGTGTGTTTATACAGTTCTCGTTTTACTCATCCTTAGTTATTTATATAGCTTAATTTTGTTTTTTAGAACTAGAATTAGTTTTTAGTAATGGGGAAAGTGAAGAACTAATTATTTGTAGTTTACTTAGAGTCAGGTTATTAAAAAAATCTTTGAAATACAAAAAAACCTGGTCAGGCTGCATATACAGTTAACACAAATTTAGTAATTGATATCCTGCTTTCCTTAACCAGTTTCCCATCAATAAGATAGTGCAACATTTTAACTTTTCCTTCCTGTTCTACTTTAGAATTTATGACATAAGAAACAGCAACACTTTCAATATTTATGCATACTTATCTTACATTTGTATCATCTTTTGTCTGCATTTTGGCTAAATGATGAGTAACTAGATTGAGAAAAGAGATGTGTTCTTCTACTTTAAATATCTTTGTGTCTTCCTTATCTCTACCCTGAAAAGCTCAATATCCTTTTGGTTCTGCAGTATTCTTCCTCCCAGACTCCTTAGCCTGACCTTAATTAAATGTCAAGTATAACTTGCTATTGACTATTAATAAAGAACTGGAGATTAAATAATATTTTATTATATCCCCATAATTAACCTAAACATCTCATTCTGCCCCCCACAAACCCCCATCCCACCCCATTCATTTGACATGTTTGAGCTTAAATGCCTCCAAACTCTCTTTTAACCCCTTTGGTCATGTATATTTAGCTAATGTACAGTAAAATGTCTAAAAGTGTAGAGTGACTCTTTGCCTCGGTTTACCTGGGACTGAGGAGTTTCCTAGTTATGGAACTTTCTGTTTAAAACTAGGTCTCCACGTATGCTGATGCACTATGTATTATAGTAGTTGAGTAGTTGAATAGGAAGTCATTTCCAAAGTCTTGTCTTTTATCCCTTAAACTTTTTTTTTATTATTATTAAATTAGATAGAGTCTCGCTCTGTCACCCAGGCTGGAATGCAGTGACATGATCTTGGCTCACTGCAACCTCTGCCTCCCGGGTTCAAGCAATTCTCATGCCTCAGCCTCCTGAGTAGCTGGGACTACAGACGTGTGCCACCACATCTGGCCAATTTTTGTATTCTTGGTAGAGATGGGGTTTCACCATGTTGGCCAGGCTGGTCTTGAACTCCTGACCTTGAGTGATCTGCCCACCTAGGCCTCCCAAAGTGCTGGGATTACAGGTGTGAGCCACCGCGCCTGGCCTCCCTTAAACTTTTCTTTCTCAGCTAGAAGTAGGAGTGATATTCAGATGTAAAGGCTAATTTAAGATTGAGATGATGTCCCCGGAAAGAAAACCTGAAGCAGAAGGAACTGCCAAAGCAGGGAACGTATCATTTAGGAGTTAGGTGAAGTATAAGCCATCAGTGGCTCTTGTCCTCTTGAATATTTATGTATTAATATTTACCATGTTTCTCATGAATGGGAAATATGAACCTGGACGGTATAGTGAAACATAGAAAACTCTACTTTTTGATTTCAAGGAACTTATATAGGGTCAAGATAGCTGATGTGTAGAATTTTAACTATTGTTTACGACACTGTTGTGTTTAACTGTTTTAGGCAATGATTCATGTGAATACCTTCTCTCAAGTGGCAGATTTCTTGGAGAGAAAGTTTGGCAACCTCACAGCTGTATGATGCATAAATACAAAATCAGGTAACATTTCTTCATTTTGTTGTTTTACTTTTTAGGATGGGTGGAGAGGGGTTGATGAAGCAGTACGTTTCTTCTCTATGCTGGGGTAGAGACTTGCTGACTGTGTGTAGGGCTGATTGCAAATGAAGATTTCCCTGCCCCCTAAAGTTTTAGGGAAAGGCTTTGGCCAATCTGCTTTATCTCAGGTGAGAGATAACTAGGCCTAAGGCAATAATCCTTGAGCAAAAGACTCTTGCTCTGGCACCTGGGTACCTATCTTAATGGAGTTATTCTAAGGATTAAGAGATAATAGATATAAAGCACCTAATACAGTTAGAATACATCTTAAACATGTAATGAATTGAGCTATTACAGAGAGTTAACTGATCATAGGTACGTGGAGTGGTAAGTTAAACAAACCTGGCCACCGGCTTATAAAGCAATATAATGGTATGTGTAACAATCCAGTACAACTTTCTTCAAAAACCGTGTGCTTTGAAATGCCAATATGGCTGATTTTACTTATTTTAATTAATTTTTCTTTGTTGCTTTCAGTGAAGCAAAGAACTGCCTTGTAGATAAACATATTGCATTTATTGGAGATTCCAGAATTCGTCAATTGTTTTATTCTTTTGTAAAAATAATTAATCCCCAATTCAAAGAAGAAGGAAATAAGGTAAAACTTGTCTATTCCCTTCTGTAGAGTTGTTTTAGAAGTTAACCAACTGAATAGTTACAGGAGGAATGTGTCTCTCCAGATTGAGTAGGAGCTGAAAAAATTTTACTTTGATTTTCAGAAAGGTTGGGGAAAAAGAGGGATGACTTGCTTTAATGAGGAAGATGAGAAAAAGAAGTTGTGGCTAAGACACTGGCAGGCTTTTTATTATAATAACCTAAACTTTTAGTTTTCAGAAGTAATACATTTTTACCATGGAAGAACTTTTAAATTTCCTTAGAAAGAAGACAAAGAGAAAATACACCCCTTATTCTCCTGTTAGTATTTTTCCATACTTCTTTTTGCTCATCTCTTTTTTAAAAAAAATACTAGTAATCTTTTAATATGTGCAATTTTATATCTTCCGTTTTTTTCTTCACCACTTATTCATCATTATATAATCAACTTAAGTATCTTCTTAATGGCAGCATATTATTGAGTGGATATAATGTAATTTTACATAATTTCCCACTTTTTAAAGCTTTTTGTAGTTTTCTAATTTTTTGCACTTAAAAAAGACATTTTAAATTACTACTTTATGTGAAAACTTTGCTTTTTAAATTATTTCCTTAGGGTGGAATCTCTACAATTCAAATATTAGGTTAAATAACCTAAACATTTAAAAATTATTAATTATGCTGCAAAATTCTTTCAGTTTATACTAATTAGCAATATATTTTGGGGCCTAATTTTCTGCAAACTTTCTGGCATTGGGTGATCATACTATAAATTAAAACAGCAATGCAATAGATTTCTGTTATTGATTTTGTTAGAAAATTTATCATTTAAAAATATAACTTTAAA
The DNA here is from genome assembly GCF_037993035.2 of Macaca fascicularis. NCBI lineage: Eukaryota > Metazoa > Chordata > Mammalia > Primates > Cercopithecidae > Macaca > Macaca fascicularis. The sequence continues at coordinate 126,830,434 of NC_088377.1, read as the reverse complement.
AACTAACAAGGATTAATTTCTTTCTATAAATTAATTAGTTCATTATTTTTTGGTGAATTATCTCATATCCTCTGTTTATACCTTTGTAAGTGATCTCAGATTCTAATCATTGTCTTCAAATACCATGTGATTGCGAGAGGGGAATAGCAAAGGGGGAAAGTAGAATACAAGAAAGTAGAGTACAAGAGTAGAGGGGAGTAGCTCATGAATTTATGAAAATCTGCCTGTAGTAAAGAGTTGAAAACTTAGAGGCTTCATAGCTAAGTAGTTTTTAACATAGTGATGATGATACCAGGTCCTAAATCTTTAGCAGCTATTCCATATGAGAATGAGAATAATGGAAACAAACGATACAGTCAACTTTTCATTTTATTTGCTATCTGTATTTTCCATTTGCATTTATACATATGAAATTATAGAGAAGACTCAAAACTATTTAACATGAAATTATTACAATTTAAAGTGAAAATGTTTAATAAACTTTTATTTTTAATAATTAAAAAAATTATTCTTAATAGAGATGAGGTCTCACTATGTTGCCCAAGCTGTTCTTAAACTTCTGAGCTTAAGCAGTTCTTCCACCTTGACCTCCCAAAGTGCTGGAATTACAGGCATGAGCCACTGTGCCTGCCCAACCTTTAGTAAACTTTTGAAAAGTAGAGAGATTTCTGATTACTATAAAGGTTTTAATATTTCTTGGTTTAAACTTGCATGACTTTCTAAAAATTTGAATAATCCATTTGACAACAGGTAGTTGAAAAAAGCTATAATGGTTTAGTCTGCAACCAAAAGTAGATACAATATGGTACATTGTTCTTGAGCCCCAGTTACAACACTTAGGTTTCCAGTTTTTAGAGTCTAAGATGCCCAGTTATCCCAAGATTATCAAACGAGATATCAGACAAGATTAATTTATATGCATTTAAAAAGAAACAAAGATTGTGTGTCCTGGTCTTAAAGAGACAGTTTTCAAGAAAATATTTAATTCAAGCTGCTAGTGGAACATTTGCCAAATTATATGTTACCTTGTCTCTGCACACCTTGAGGACAGAAATTACATACCATCATTATTATTTTTAAATATATTTCTTCTGCCTAGCATAATCTGGCATATTATAAAAGCTTATTAATTTTATTTAAAGCCTGGTATGGGTATGTCTGGGTAGAATAGGAATATTGAAGATAATTCTTTGTTTGAATTTGATTTATTTTCTGTATCGAGGCAAATTTTTTAAAAAAGAGACCTCAGAGGTGAATTTTTTCAAATTATGCTTTGTGGGAAACTAGTTCTGTGAGAAGCTTTGGTCAAATGAATTTGGGCAGAGCTAGATATCGTATCTCCCTCTTAGATAGTTTTAATTTAGGCTGGGATATTAAAAACTTGAGAAGTCTTATAATAAAGAAATCCATTTTGTGTTGCTTCCAGCCATAGGGCCGACTGGATACTCTGGGGACTCCTTCTACATCAAACCAACTGGAGCCTAGGTTTAAAAAAATACTGTTGATGGGCTGGGTGTGGTGGCTCATGCCTGTAATCCCAACACTTTGGGAGGCTGAAGCAGTCGGATCACGAGGTTGAGATGGAGACCATCCTGGCCAACATAGTGAAATCCCGTCTCTCCTAAAAATACAAAAATTAGGCCGGCCGTGGTGGCTCATGCCTGTAATCCCAGCACTTTGGGATGCCGAGGCGGGCGGATCAACTGAGGTCAGGAGATCGAGGCCATCCTGGCCAACATGGTGATACCCCATGTCTACTAAAATGCAAAAAATTAGCTGAGTGTGGTGGCATGTGCCTGCAGTCCCAGCTACTCGGGAGGCTGAGGCAGGAAAGTCACTTGAACCCAGGAGGTGGAGGTTGCAGTGAGCTGAGATCAAGCCACTGCACTCCAGCCTGGTGACAGAGTGAGACTCTGTCTCAAAAAGAAAAAAAAAAAAAAGAATAGTAGCATTAAAGTTCTGAAAGTAAGTTTTAACCCAGAATTGTATACCTGGAATTAAAATTTCTGCATTCTTGAGATGTATTATAGGACATTCTCAGATATATGAAAATAATGAGGGTTTACTATAAAATAGACTTAACACTAAAGGAATTTCTGAAGGATAAACATCAGGAATGAGGGAAATGTTCAGAAAAAAATTATCTGAAATATAAGAAGCAATGGTTTAAGAAAATAGTAAACATGTATATAAATCTCAACAATGTATAAAATAATATCTTTTGCAGTTAGTGAAAAGACAGAACTAAATAACTGGCTAATAATAGCATATATATCAAGGGTAAATGATCACAAAGTGTTCTAATGTACTCTATATTCTCTAAAATACTGTGTTTTTTAAAAACTTAAGTTAAAGATGCACAGTAAAACTTCAAGAATAAGGACCGAAAGAAAGAATAGAATTAGGATGTATACATTTCAACCAAAAGAATAAAAAAATTAAGCAAAAACCAAACCCATCTAATGCCAAATGTATTTTATACATATGCATACACATGCATATACCATACACATATGTATGATATACATACACACATTTATATGTCTATGTAAAAAGCTGTTTTTACATATATTATACATATATGAAAAAGCTACATATATGTGGCAGGAATAGAAATTAAAAAGTGAGATGATAAAGCCGGGCCCTGTGGCTCACACCTGTAATTCCAGCACTTTGGGAGGCCGAGGTGGGTGGATCACGAGGGCAGGAGATCAAGACCATCCTGGCTAACACAGTGAAACCCTGTCTCTGCTAAAAACACAAAAAATTAGCTTGTGTGATGGTGGGCACCTGTAGTCCCAGCTACTCGGGAGGCTGAGGCAGGAGAATTGCGTGAACCCTGGGAGACGGAGCTTGCAGTGAGCTGAAATCGCTGGAGTGCAGCCTGGGTGACAGAGTGAGACTCCATCTCAAAAAAAAAAAAAAAGCAAAAAAGTGAGATGGTAAAAACATTTATAGTCAAAATAAATGCAAGTAGCCTAAACTTATGAGCTAAACACAGATTTTTCAGAGTGCTCTTAAAGAGAACTTTCTGCTGGTTAAAAAGACATACTTAAAATAAAAAGGACATGAAAAGGTTTTAATTAAAAATGAAAAAGGATTCACCAGATAAATACTAAAGAAAGTTAAGTCATATTAGTATGAGATAAATAGATTTTAAGGCAAAAGCATTTTCAGGGATACAGAAAGTCACTTTCTAATGACAAAGAATTCAGATAACTAAGATTTTAAACTTATGGGCATCTAATAAATTAGCCTTAAAATTTATAAAGCAAAAATATAACTACAAGGAGAAATTGGCAAATTCTCACTCATAGTGGGAGAATTGCATACTGCTCTCAATTAATGATAGAACAAGCAAATAAAACTAGTAAACATACAGTAGACCATTAACATGCTTGATTCTATAACCTTATAGCTCAATAATTTAGAAAATACACTTTACAATCAGGGAATATGTTTGTTTCAAGAATGCATGGAACTTTTGAATTATTTTTATTTTTCCTTTTTTTTGAGATAGAGTCTTTCTCTGTTGCCCAGGCTGGAGTGCAGTGGTGCAGTCTCAGCTCTGGTTCATGCCGTTCTCCTGCCTCTGCCTCCCCGGTAGCTGGGACTACGGGTGCCCGCCACCACGCCCAGATAATTTTGTTTTTGTATTTTTAGTAGAGACGGGGTTTCACCGTGTTAGCCAGGATGGTCTCAATTTCCTGACCTTGTGATCTGCCCGCCTCGGCCTCCCAAAGTGCTGGGATTACAGGTGTGAGCCACTGCACCTGGCCAACTTTTTGATTTTTAATGTGTATTACACCATTAAACAAATTCCAACAATATCAGAGAATTGGTGTCATTCTTTCTTTAAGTTACTTTATATCAAACTTAACCTGGTAAAAATTCTAGAAGCCTACGGTAAATGTTCTTAATGGTGAAATGTCAGACATATTTCTATTAAAATCAGGAAAAAGACAAGGATGTTCATTACTGCTGCTTCTATTCAACATTGTATTAGAGATTCTAGCCAAAAAAGATAATCTAAAGATGTAAGGATTGGAAAGAAATAAACTTAGGAGTTCATATGATACAATTCTCTACATAGAAAATCCCAAAGAATTTATAGAAAATTTACTAGAAGTAATAAAGATTTTAACAAGGTAGCTGATTATAAGATGTACATACAAAAATTGTGATACCTCAACAAAGCTGTTAAAAATTAACACATATCTACATGCCAACAATGTAGAGTTCTAAAGGCTTTTAAAATATATCATGTGCAATGGTAACAACAACAACTATATGTTACATAAGAATAAACAGCAAATGTGGAAGATCTGTATGCAGAAAAGCCATAAAAATTTTTTGGAAGACAGTTCCAAATGACATAATTAGATGGAATATAATATACTGTTTCCTTGGATGGGAAGACTCAGTATTGTAAAGATGTCAGTTATTGCCAGACTGATCTGTAGGTTCAGTGTAATTCCAATAAAATCCCAACAGAATTTGCTGTGGAACTTTACTAATGGATTCTAAATTTTTTATGGAAGGGCAGCAGACCAAGAATAACCCCAACAGATCTGAAAACAAGGTGGAAAGGATTTGTTCTACAATATCAACATTTAATTTTACCTTGTAGTAATTAAAACAGTGGGGTATTGGTGTAGAGTTAAACAAATAAACCAGTAGCATAAAATATAGAGCTCTGAGATAGAAACTTCCATATAAAATGACTTTAAAAGTAACAGAAATGCCATAGAAGATCCCTGGGGAAAAGAAGGTCTATTCAGTTAAGGGTGCTAAGGCAATTTGCACATGGAAAAAGTTGAAATTGGATTCCTACCTCACACCATCGAGTAAAATCGTTTCTAGATGGATGAGTTTAAACTTAAATATGAAAGTAAAAAATTTGAAACCTTTAGAAATAGAAATAAAATGTAGGAGAATATCTTCATTATCTCAAGGTAGGGAAACATCTCTTACATAAGAAACAAAAAGTGCTAAGAAATAAAAGATAAATTCACATACCTTAAGATAAAGAGTATCTATTCACCAAAAGATACCTTAAAGAAAAAAGATAAGCTACAAATTGAGAAAAGATAATTTACAACATACATTCAAGAAATGTCAGAAACTGCAAATTAATGAAAAAGATAACCCAGTGGACAGAAGGTGGGGGTCAGGGAGTATGGCCAGGCATTTTACTGAAGTAGAAGTGAGATTTTTTTTTTTTTTATACCTACTATAGTGGCAGAAATTAAATCTGACAATGGCAAGAAATATGAAAACAGACCAGATGTATTAGGCTGTGTACCAGTAGATGTCTTATAAACTGCTAGTGAGAGTGTAAATTGTTATAAATACTCCAGAAAATAATTTGCATTATCGTTTGATGGTGAACATTTTTATGGCTTATGGATCTATGGAACAATTAGGGAAATTCTTACTCTTTTCTTAAGAGACATATCCAGGAAGACAACAGTTAGTGCTTTTTATAATCTAGATAGTAATGTATCAGTTGACCTGTACTCTATAAAAATAGTAAATACGATACTTGATATTAATAAAAATAGTATTGATAAAATAAACTGATATGTACAAATTTTTAAACGCTAGGGAATGTTCCAGGTTATGTGAGATTAAGAGATTTGACAACTAAATGTAACACGATTTTAATGGAATTGTAGATTAAAATATAAGAGCTATAGAAAGGATATTCTTGGGAAATTGGAAAAAATTGAATATGGACTATATATTAAATGAGATAATATTTTTTCAATGTCAAATTCCTTATGTAAGAGAATGTTCTTAGGGGTATATACTTAAAGAGAATATGCTTAAGTATTTAAGGGTGAAATGTTATGACTTCTATAATGAACTTTCACATAGTTCAGCAAAGGAGAAAAACTATAGAATATATATGTGTAGAGAGGAAGAAAGGTGAAGCTGGTATAGGAAATGTTAACAATTGGTAAAACGTTTTGGGCATTCATTTAATTCTGTCAGCTTTGCTGTAAGATTGAAAATTTTTAAAATTAAAAGTTGGAGAGAAAACTGGCAAAATTAATATATATCATTTAAAGATGCATATTTATGTGACAAATATATCATTTAAAGATGCATATTTATGTGACAAAAACTACAGAAAGTTTTTAAAAACAAAATATAAACACACAATTCAGGAGAGTGGTTTACTTTGGGTGAAACATGGAGTTAAGATAGGGAAAGGACCACATAGGTGGTTCAGTGTGTTGGCAATGCTCTGATTTGTATCATGGATTCATGAGTGTTTATTTCTACTGTGCTTTGTGATTTTCATATATGTGACTTTTTTGTGTATATCAAACGTTGTATTAGAAAAGGAAAAAGAAGAAAGAGATCGAGTTGCATTAACTACTCTATGCAAAGTAAGACAAAGAAAGTTCATGACATTATTTTTCTGAGGACACATTTTTAAAAGGTTGAAGATGCGGTAGAAGGAGGAAAACAACTGTGTGATTTTGTTTGACCCAGTATATCCCAGATCTATTTGACCAAAGAAACTTACCTTAAAGTTTCATTGAATTAATAGTCTCAAGACTCCTTTTGGAAAGTAATGTTTTAGAAGCACCAACAAGAACCTAAAAAGTTAACTTGTTGATAGAACAAATTTTGTTTCATGGAGATTTCAGTATAAATACTATTTGTCTGTTTGAATTAATGAAAACATTTCAATTTTGATTTTAACAATAGAATTAGCTTCTTACTGACCACCCTTACCCCTTTCCCACCTAGGATTTCTAATTCTGAAAGGAATGCCATTCTTTGTGTAGAACATTTGGTTATAAGAAGTTGTAGTGTTCACGTTTCAATTTTTTCTACAAATGAACTATTTATATGCTGTTTTCAGAGTGAAACCTATAATAACCTAGAGTCATGTTCATCCATTCCTGTCAGTCAGGGCCTATACTAGTACACTGGTGAGAATGGACTAGGTGTTGCTACACCAACAAACCGCTCTAATGTCTTAACAAAACAGAAGTTCTTGCTTAGCATTGCATGTCCTAGGTGGGCTGGCGAGAGGCTTTGCTCCACATAGTCATTTAGCCGTTCCTACTATTGGAATTTTTACTATCTTCTAAAGTACCTTGGAACATTTGGCTTCCTTAGTCTGTGCATCAGTTAAGTTAGAGACCAGAGAATTGCCTTGGGAAATTCAGCCTGGAAGTGGCGTATGTCACATATATCCACATTGCATTAGCCAAAACTAGCCTTGTGGCTCTGCCTAACCGGAAGGGACTCGGGAAATGAAGGGTAGCAGTCCATTTCTGAGACAAATAGTAATACAAGTGCTGGGCACAGTGGCATATGCCTTGTAATCCCAGCACTTTGGGAGGCTGAGGTGGGTGGATCACTTGAGCCCAGGAGTTCGAGACCAGCTGGACAACATGGCAAAACCCCGTCACTACAAAAAATATTTTTAAAAAATTAGCCAAGCATGGTGGCCTGCACCTGTGGTCCTAGCTACTTGGGAGGCTGAGGTGAGAGGATTGCTTGAGCCCGGGAGGCGGAGGTTGCAATGAGCCGAGATCGCACCTCTGTACTATAGCCCAGGCAACAGAGTGAGACTCTGTCTCAAAATAGCAAACAAAAAACAAATCAAACAAAAAATAGTAATACTGGGACTAAATTGGAATCCTGGCAATCTTGGCAAAAAGGTAATTTATATAGACATGTTTATGTATTTGCTTGTTTGCTGTTGAAATTTTATCTTTGAACTATATCTTAGATGTTGAAAATCACATGTAGACAATTTAACTAATGTCACTTATTTTGTTATGTTCTATCTCGGTTTTTTCCCCTTTGGGTAGAGTTTTTAGATAATTGAGATTTGGTGCTTAAAAATAAATCAAAAATATGCATAAAAATAAATCAACAAAACCGCTAAATGGGGCATTATTTATATAAATTTAATCTATACATTAATGTTTCTCTGTCTCCTTTTATGGCAGCATGAAAATATTCCTTTTGAAGACAAGACTGCATCAGTTAAAGTGGTAAGTTCATGTAATAGTAAGCTAGATGTTACAATGTTGAAACTATATTCTTTGGTTAATTGAACATCCTAAGTGTACTTCAGTGTATTCTTGAGACTAGATAAGAATATTAGGATAGTGGAGTAAAAGTTTGTGTGAGTTGTTTTATGTAATGGTCTCAAAATTTTATTAGGAAAGAGTAATCTTGCACATGAATTCAAAACCAGTATGCGTTCTGGATTAATGTCTGTAAAAGAATATGTGAATTTTCTGAATTCCCAATCATTAAGAATTCAGTGAGGATCAAGACAAAAATGGCCTTGACCTAATGAAGATTGCAGGTTTTTATAGTTCTCTACATGCAAATACAAGTGGGACAAGCATGGCAGAAAAGAAAAAGAGGGGCAATGGGAATGTACAGAGCAAGGAATTGAAAGTTGTTTTCCTCCCTGCAGAAGTGATATTTTAACTGAGCCTTCAAAAATAAGTAAGAGTTAGGCAGGCTCAGTGGAAGAGTTTGTGAGCATTATGGACAGAAGGAATAGTATGTGCAAAGTCCTAGAGAAAAAGGAGAACATAGAGCATTCCAGGAGCTGACTGAGTACCAAAAGGGAGAGCAAGGGTACAAGTAGCAGGAGACGCAGAAGAGACAGGTGGAGATCCTGAACCTTCTTAGCAATTTATAGTGTTTTAGATTTTATTCTCAAGGCAGTAGAAGGTCTGAATACATAAGCAGGGGTGTGGCAAGATCAGATTTAAGTTTTTAAAAGATTGCTCTGGCTAAAATGTGGACAGAGGTTAGAGGAAGACAGAAGTGGATTCAAGGAGAACTATTGTGGACTCTTGGCAAATTAAGATAGGAATTGAAGATGTATTGGACAATGTAGTGTTTTACTTTTAAGTACTCTATAAGAGAATGTTAATGTTTATTCTGAATGGTGGAATTAAGAGTTTCTTCGACTTTGTCTTTACTTCTAACATTTCTCTTTTAGGATTTTCTGTGGCATCCTGAAGTTAATGGTTCTATGAAACAGTGTATCAAAGTGTGGACTGAGGTCTGTATTTAAAAATCCTAGGGCTTTTTTTTTTTTTTTTTTTTTTTTAAGCAACCAAATTTTAAAAGCCCTCAAGCATATATTTCTTCCCTTTACTCACTTGTCCCACTCTCCTATATTTTATACCTGCCTTCTTGATAGCAACTAAGCTGCGCTGCACTGATTCTAGCACTTTATTGAGAAGAGAACGTGTTGATCCAATATCTCTGCCCCATTATCACCATTCTAACCATAAAGCAGATTATGTTTATACCAGACTTTCCATATTTAAAGTCTTCTGTTACTGCTGTAGTTCAGCTGATTCAAACCCAGGTAATCTTCCCAGCACAGTGTATATTCTCTTGTGCATTTTTCTGTTTTCTCCTTCAAACTCATGCCCAGATACTTCAGGAAACTTTTGTTTATTTGTTTTTATAGCCTTTTTTTTTCTTTTTATTATTATATTTGTGACCTAGCAGGCAAGACTAATATGTTTTAGCTCATCATGTTTGGAGATAAATTAGATGTAAAGGTAAGCATGCTATTAACCTCAGAAAACTCCTAAGTTCTCACAAGTCCATTTTACAATCTGTGTAGTAGTTTCCATACAGCCTTTTGTCAGTCCTTTAATTAAACCTGTATTCTTTCCCAGAGACATTTGTATTTCAGATGGATAAAACAATATTTAATTTTATTGACCTTGTTTTGTTTAATTAATTGCCCTGCAACAGTTTTTTGGTTTGGGATTTTTTTCTTCACAATAAATATTTAGTATTACAACCACATCATACAATAAATAGGCTTTTGTAGGATCTTGTGGGAACCTAGCTACCATTTCTAATCTTGTTTCTTTGAGCAAATGTTTTCCAAAAAACAAACATGTAGACGGCTTCTGGAATTCAAATTTCTGGGAAATTGAGGTCTACAGTGCATTTTGGTTTTGTCGATATGTTTTTAAATGTCCCTAAGTGTAGAATAATGTTCCGTGTATATTTGAAATGATTTAAGCATATGGTTCATATTTGTGCTGGACTGAAAATATATTTATTAAAGTAGTAGAAATTCATAATTAAACATTAATACACTACAATTTGTAAATCCTATAAGATCACAGAAAACCTTTATAGGTTATTTACTAACCTGGAGATACATTACATATCCAAAATTTCAATTCTCATACATTTGTTAAAGCTAGTTTTTGGAGCCTTAGATTCTGTTGTAAAACTCATTATGGTTGTTGAGAAAAAGGAAATATTTTATTCAGGTAGATGACCACATGGTCACCTGAGATTGATTAGTTGATGGTTTTCAGTGTGGATGTATGTATTTGCTTTTTACTATTTCCATAGTAAACTGCTAGATCCTGAGGATTTGGAGACCCACATTTTTGTTGTTAATGTACTATTGCCAGCTTTGTGCTGAGTAATAGTAATGTGGCTGGGAATTAGCTCCAGTCTCAGCCTTCAAGGAATTTGTAATCTAGTAGATGGTGACTTACTGATGAATAACGACAAAAGAAGGCAAAAGCTAACACAGAATTGAGCTCAAAGGATTATGGAAGCACCATGAATAGAGACACTTAGGACAGGAGGTGATGAGAGTATTGGTAATTATCTAAGAACATTTTATAGAGGAGATAATATTTGAGAACTATGAGTTAGGAAGAAGATACACTTATTAACTAGAATAGCCTTTTAGAAGCCTATAGGCGTAAAAGCAAAGTTGAATTGAGAGGACTCTAAGTAGATTGTTATTCCACAGATATTTCTATATTCTAGGCACTAAGTTAGACACTGTTGATATGTTGGTTAACATAGAGATCCTCCCCTCAAAGAGCTAGATGAATAACACATACACTTAAGCAATGTGACAAGTGCTAAAATAGGAAGTGTAAAGGGCACAACAAACAGGATTACAGAGGATAGACCATAAGTGTAATTTTTTTTTAAGTTTTCAAAATTAGTTTTCAGATAAAGTGGTCATGAAGGTGAGTGTGGGGAACGAGAAGTGGGGTTATTTCCTGCAAAGGAAACAGCGTGTGCAATGATGCTGAAGATGGAGTATAGCCTATTCAGGGACTTTCCAGCAGTTTTAGTGGAGCTGACATACAAAATGCTTCTTTATGTGTGTTGGTTTTGGTTGTTCTTTTCATATGCTTCATTTTACAGGGAGTTGACAAGAGATGAGGAAGCAGGTACTACATTATGAATGATATCCTAAGCCATATTGGGGGAGTGGATTTATTTTATCTGTTTTTTAACTACTTCTAAATACTTCAGGGTGTATTTTCTGATAATAAGTACATTGAATTGAATTGAAGTGGAGAACCATTGAAAGTTTTAAACAGGAGAATGATGTGATATAGTGGAAGAGTGGAAGGAAATTAGGCTGACTTGTAAAGAAACTGGCAGTTGAGATGTAATTCTATAAGTGAATGGAAGTCATTAAGTCTGAGCTATTGGATGGATTTTGGGAGTCTTGGTATGGATTGAGGTGATATTTGAAGTTATTTGAATGGAAGAAATTGAATAGGCAGAGAATTTAGAGATTCAAGAGGAGAGGGCTTTTGAGGAATGGAATTATCAAGGAGATTCCGAGAAGTGGCAGTAAAAGGAGTAGGAAGAAAACCAAGGGAGGAAGGACTGTAAAATCACATACAGGGGGAGGTAAGGATTTTAAAAGATGGATAGTCACCAGTGTCACTTTCAAAACTTGCTAAGGTGGAATGAAGCTACAGCGTTTGGCAATCCAGGGTTCGTTAATGGGCTCGTGGGACAGTTTTAATGGATAGTGAAGCCCAAATTCAAAGCATAAGTTGAGGCATAAATGAGAGATAAAGAAATTGGCGTAGTGAGGGAAGTTATCTTTCAAGTAGTCTGTTGGTTACAGGTGTGAGACAGGGTTGAAGGAAAACTTTTTGAGGATAAGGATGATTTAACACTTTTAAGTTGAGGGAAGGAAAGAGAGTGGAGGAGGAGGACAAGATTGATACTATGAGAGTTGGAGGACATAATTCATGAATCATAGCTCCAGAAGTGAAAAGGGAGGGAATGTAGACAGAGGAAGGCATTAGCCATTGAGAAGAATAGAGACATACTTTCTTTATTCTCTTGTCAGGAAGATAGCTGCGGGAGTATAGAGAAGTTGTAAGAATGAAGGAAGGAAGGCAAGAGCACACTTGTTGGATGAATTTTATTTTCTCTACGAAGTTTGAGAATTAAACTTTATGCTGAGAAGGAGGGCATGGAATGTAAGGTTTGGGATAACCAGTGTGAGTTTTGGGAATGAGAAAGGCACCTAGAGATGAGGAAAAAATATTAAAAATTTTGTATTCACTAAAAATTCTTTAACAGTGTAAAATGAAGCATGCTAAACTGGAAATGGTCGTATATCTAAAAGAAAATTGATTTATTTTGTTATTTTTCTCTATTTTTGTAGTATTTTACATGAAGCATGTATTACCTTTATAGTGAAAAAGTAACTGTCATTTTTTACATCAGTCCATTTTTTGTTACTAAATTTCATGCTTGTTTTTAATTGTTTCTTGTGTGTATGATTGCAATATCAGGTCTTTGATGATTCAGAAGTCAGAAGACTTAAGTTCTGACTTACCTGGCAGGCCTCAACAATATCCTATTAGCCATTCTGAGTCTGTGTCTTTGTTTTATAAGAAATATATAATATCATCTTGCCTGCCCCACAGGGTGGAAGGCAGGGAATCTATATTACAATGAGATAAGAGAATGTACTTAGTAAGTTAGTAAGTACTATAAAGTACTATATACTTGTTATGCTATATATAACATATAGTTACCTACAAATATAATTGTACTATAATATACTATTGCTATATATTATAAATAGCATACAGTAGTCCCCATTTATCCATGGTTAATATGTTCCAAGACCCCAGCATGTGCTGAAACTATAGATGGTACCAAACCCTATGTGTACAATGTTTTTTCCTATACATACAAATGCATGATGAAGTTTAATGTATAAATTAGGCATAGTAAGAGGTTAACAGCAATAAATAATAATAAAATAGAACAATTATAACAGTATCTCAGCATTACTATTTTTGAGCTTTGGGGTCATTATTGAGTAAAATAGGGGTTACTTTAACACAAAGATTGTGATGCTGTGACAGTTGGTCTGACAACTGAGATGGCTACTAAGTGACTAATGGGCAGGTAGCATACAGTGTGATACCCTGGACAAGGGGAGGATTCACATCCCAGGAGGGACAGTGCAGGATAGCATGAGACTTTATCATGTTACTCAGAGTGGCACATAATTTAAAACTTACGAATTATTTATTTCTGGAAGTTTCTATTTAATGTTTTTGGACTTCAGTTGACCACGGGTAACTGAAACAGTGTACACTGAAACCATGTGTAAGGGAGGGAACTACTCTAATTTGCGTTTGGCGAAGGTTTTTAGGGATCTCTACTTGCGTTTTTCTGCATGTGGTCTTTAATAATTATCGGTTTATTTTGTTAAATATGCATTGGATTTCACTTTCCCAGAAGATTGTTTTGGTACTGACCTTGTATTTTATTTAACACTTATGCTGTGTACCCTTTAGGCTTCCATGATTACCTTTTAATTGACTGACATAATACACTAGTGCTTTACTCTAAGCATTTTACTCAGAGTTCAGAATAATATTAGGTCGTGTTAGATTTCAGTGGTGCTTTTTTTTAAGAACGTCAAAGAGTTAACCATCCAAATTTCTGTCATCCTGTATGTATATGTAGCCTTACAAGATTTTAGGCATTGGATATCGGTCTTGCTATAACAATAATAAGTGATAATAATAACAAGGAATTCTAAAAACTTAGAATGAATTTAGAAGGAAGAACTTACATTTTAAGGAAAAAAAATTAAATGATCTTATTTGTATTAATTCCCTGAACTGGATATAATACTATGATAAAGATTTTTCTTCCTTTAGGATTCCATTGCAAAACCACATGTGATTGTAGCAGGAGCTGCCACAGTAAGTTATTATCTATATTCTTAATGATTTTGTTTCACATTTAAGACCATGCTAAGAAAAAGTTAATTTGTATTCAGAATTCTTGATTGTACCTAAATTTTTAATTCTTACTTCTATTATGATTAGATTGTTGAATTTTAATAAGGTTGGAATGAACTTAGGAAACTTACTGTTAAATATCAGTATTTTTTATATCTAAAATTGTATTCTTCTTGAATGCATTGAAAGTATAGTTTTATAACAGCTTTTTCTAATTGCCTTCATGTATTTCATGAAATAATTTGACCAAATTTTATTCTTATATTAAATAAAATGAGAAATATCTAAAATAATAACACTTGTTACAATAGGTAAATTATATACTTTAATTGTTTATGATAAATGCTACATTAATGGATAATATATACTTCTTTTTAGTGGTCCATCAAGATTCACAATGGTAGCAGTGAAGCGCTTTCTCAATATAAAATGAACATTACCTCCATAGCACCACTTTTAGAAAAATTGGCAAAGACTAGTGATGTTTATTGGGTCTTACAAGGTAAGGAATGAGTAATGTATATTTTGAAGCATGGGTTTTTATTATCTTCTGTTTCAAGAAGCAGAATTACTGCTTTATGTGAATTAATTTTGAAACAAGATTTGCAAGATTAGAGTACACTTGAGTTATTTGCTCTCCTTTTTCAAATGTAAGGAACAAATTAATAAACATAGGTGAAAAATAAGAAATATCCTCCAAGGAACCTCAGCAGAATGGCTATAGAATGTATAACAAAAAGATAAGTCCTAAAGGCAAATGAGATGTGGTCTCTCTGATTTTTTTCTTACAAAACATATTTATTGTGATTGGGAAATATATAGAAAAAATACGATCTATTTCATAATATATATATATATTTTTTTGAGACAGGGTCTTGCTCTCTTTCCCAGGTTGGAGTGCAGTGGCATGATCTTGGCTCACTGCAACCTCCGCCTCCCAGGCTCAAGCGATCCTCCCGCCTCGGCCTCCCAAGTAGCTGGGACTACAGGTGTGCACCACCACACCCAGCTAATTTTTTGTATGTTTGGTAGAGACGGGGTTTTGCCGTGTTTCATAACATTAAAGTCATTAGAAGTAAATATACTTCACCCTGCTTCATAATATTAAAGTCATTAGAAGTAAATATACTTTTTTAGCAAGCAAAGGGTTTCTGAAAAAATAAAAATAATTAAATAAAATACACTTTTGAATTGACAGAATATGTTTAAATTTACACAATCTAGTTTATGCTTGGTAATGAAATTCTTAGTAGACATTAGGATAACTCATTTTAGGAATTTATTGAATGTTATTTAATGCCTAGCACAATATGAAATGTCATGGATATTTTAGCAATTCATGCTTTTTGTCAGGAATTCTTATTATTTCCAAGTTGAATGTCAAAATGAAAGGAATAAGAAAAATGGTAGTGATGATCTGTTCCATAATTCCTATTTTATTCACAGACTCATTGTTACCCTTTCTCATATTAAAATGAGGAAAAATTAAATTTATTTATAGTAAGTGATAAGACAATAGGCAGACCTTGAGCCTCAATAATATTACCTCCTAATGGTATGAACAAAGTTTACAGAATTAAGCAGTGACAAGAGAAAAAAAAGATGGGCAGCTATTTTTATTTAAGCAATCTTCTATAACTAATTTTAGATTTCTTGTTACCCATTATATCCCAGCATCCAAAAATGTTAAACTCTTAAGACATGCTAGAGCATTAAAATATTTCCCCAAATCTGTGTATATAGAGATGAGACAACAGTTCTTTAAATTTGAGAGGGATATTGCTTGACTCAAAACTTGAATATAAAATGGGAAATCTGTTGCAAACTTTGGGAAGCTTTATGTAAAAATGAATTATTAGGTACCTGATATCATCTATACTTTTAAAAACAACATTTGAAATGTGGAACAGCTAACGTGCATGATCACGATTTTTACCAATAGGGATTTTTAAAATGTGTTTTTAAAAATGTATCTCACATGCAGATCCTGTTTATGAAGATCTATTAAGTGAAAATAGGAAGATGATCACTAATGAGAAGATAGATGCTTACAATGAAGCTGCAGTCAGTATTTTGAATAGTAGCACCAGAAATTCTAAATCAAATGTTAAGATGTTCAGTGTTTCCAAATTAATTGCTCAAGAAACCATCATGGAATCTTTGGATGGCTTACATCTTCCTGAATCAAGCAGAGAAACTGTAAGAAATTTTTACATATATCAGTAGATGGAGACTATAATATCAATTGCTTTAAGCCATAAGTCATTATAACATGGTTATAAATAATTTATTTTATTGCAGTCCTAGTAACTTGTAGTTATTCTGTATAGATACATCTAGAAATACTTTTGCTTTCTGTCATCTAGCTGAATATGTACATAAGAGTTTTGGTACATTCTAAGAGAGAAAGAAGTTAGGGAAGAAGGGAAATTAAACTTCATTTATTGAGTGCTAATCACTGTTAATATACATTGTCTCCTCAGAAGCATATATGTTCTCAGCACACTCACGTTTAAAAACTACTGCTTCTATGTTCTCCTTACGTTAAACCTTAAGGTTATAAGATTAAGCTTCAATGAAGAATACACTTTTTAATGCTTAAAATAATTTTTATTAGTTCCCTATAGCTCTTCTGGCCAGGCGTGGTGGCTCATGCCTGTAATCCCAGCACTTTGGGAGGCTGAGGCAGGTGGATCACTTGAGGTCAGGAGTTCGAGACTAGCCTAACATAGGGAAACCCCATCTCTACTAAAAATACAAAAATTAGCTGGGCGTGGTGGCACATGCTTGTAATCCCAGCTACTCGGGAGGTTGAGGCAGGAGAATTGCTTGAACCGAGGAGGCAGAGGTTGCAGTGAGTCAGGATCCCACTACTGCACTCCAGCCTGGGTGACAGAGAGAGACTCTGTCTCAAGAAAAGAAAAAAAGAATTCTTACAACTCTTCTATCCTAAGCATTATTCAAGATACAGAGTACATACTGAACAAATCCAAGTTGACCTATGGAAGGGGATTTAGGTTAAGTATGAAAGAGAACTACATAACTATAAATTTTAACAAACAGTGGAACAAATTAGTTTTTTTCTCATTAAGCAGTGGTTCTTAACCTTTGTGAGAGTTGCATGAGCCCTTTGAGTATCTGATACAAGACAAGGGTTTTGTTCTTCTCCTGCAGAATAATGTGTATGTTTGCATATACATATGGTTCTCCATATACATAAAAGGGCTTGATGAACCCCCTAAAAGCTGGTAAAGAACCTTGCAGTGGAATTTGCAGGCTAGTATCTGTAAGAGTGCCAGGCATAAAACCACCTGCAGTCTTAAGGCTAAAAGGATGAGATTTCCTCGAATCTTGCTTATTTTGAATGTTTAGGCTTAAATAACATAATCATCTGGAGTTCCACAGATGCCTAAACTACGAAGTTTTTATAAAACTAGAGTTTGACTGAACCTTCAACTAGACAGACTCTTGACAACTTTCCCAGAATAATTTTATTGTAGTTAAACCATGTTGAAGGTTCTAAGTTTTATTTAACATTAGATATCTTAAAACTGTAGAATCCTAAATGGCCTATAAACTATAATCCAAATGAAAGACCTATTACAAATATTGCTAGCTAAAAATTAATAATTTTTTAGTGGCAGTTATTTTATGCTTTTTTTTTCACATTTAAACAGTAGACTTTATCTTAAGCGTCCTGATATCTTTTGTTTTGAAAGTCTTCTAATTAAAATTCTTTGGTCCTTGATGTCTGTCAGCATTTTTTAACTAAAGGTCACAACCCATTAACAACCATGAAATTGGTGTTGGGAAAAAAAAAAGAATAGAACAATCTCGGAGTGCATTCCAAGTAGTAAGGATAGGTATTGTTTCCTGTAAATGTCCTGGTCACATTATAAAATGAATTTTGTATTTTGGTTCATAGCCCCAGAAGTTTGAAACACCCTGAACTAGCTGTTACAGATGGAAGGAATACCATTATTTGCGTGATTTGGGAAATGGTAGCAAAATATACAAAAGCATTCTGGTTTCAGTGCTAAAAACTCAGTAGTAGTCACTGGAGAAAATTTAATGTGAAATACATCACTGACAAGATAATAACCAGATAACTTGATTTGTTCACAGAGTGCAATGATTCTTATGAACGTGTACTGCAATAAGATTTTGAAGCCTGTGGATGGGTCCTGTTGTCAACCTCGGCCTCCTCTTACTCTCATACAGAAGCTAGCTGCTTGTTTTTTCACTTCATGTATTATCGGATATTTAATTTTTTACATAATTCATCGTAATGCTCATCGGAAGAATAAGCCATGTACTGATTTGGAAAGTGGAGAGGAAAAGAAAAATATTATCAATACCCCTGTGTCTTCATTAGAAATACTTTTACAGTCTTTCTGCAAACTTGGCCTGATTATGGCATATTTCTACATGTGTGACCGTGCAAATCTGTTCATGAAGGAAAACAAATTTTATACACATTCATCTTTCTTTATTCCAATTATCTACATTTTGGTTTTGGGAGTATTTTACAATGAAAATACTAAAGAGGTAAGAGTCATTTTCTTTTTAACTCATGTTACCCTTTTTATCATTATAAACTCTGTTAAAGAACTAATATCATTTATCGTGACAGAATATACAAATAGGTATATAGATGAAGATGAAGGAATATTGTAGTTACACTTCACTTAGTGGACTCTTAACTGTTGCTTTTTCGGAACAGTTTGGAGAAAGGTCAGAGTCACGTGAAAATGTTGAAAAGTTGAGAAATATGACCTGTGAAAAAGATTTCATGACTTAGTGTTATTTTGCCTGCTTGTTGATGGAGAAAGTTGAAGTACTTCTGATTTTATAATGGTCTTCAAGCATGAGATACTATTATCTTTTATAAAGTAAAATAATATGATTATATTAACAAATACCTATGCACACAGACATTTTATATTTATATATTTATCAGTCAGACATATATACGTACCAATTAGAACTTAATGATGTGGCCACCACTACTCACAGTATTCTGATTTTCCTATTTTAGAATTGCTGTCATTGCTCAAAATATTTGTGTAACTTCTTTACAAGGCATGATTTATTTGAATTACTGAATTCTATTGTAAAACATACCTCTCCTGTGAGGATTATTAATTAGGTATTCATCTTCAGTGAGAATATATTGGGGAAAGTAAACTGTAATGATAGAGCTTTTTTTCCTGTCAATGAAGTGTAGGGGAAGTGTAAGATCCTTTTAACTCTGAAATTCTAAAGAAAATTATAGAATGCCAATTTTAGATTTATAAATACATCTGTCATAGTTTAATTTTAGTACATTTAATTTTAATACATTGTCATTTAATACAAAACCAAGGGGATCAACTTAAATATTCAAAATCTCTTTAGTTTATATTTTTCAGATTCATATTATATTTAAAATAGTTTTACACTATCTTTTAGCAAGAGATAAAATGACAGTTTTTAACTCTTTCTCACCACCATCAAGGTTCTTTTGACAGAAGCATTAGCTTTATGTCCTGTAAGAAGACTTTTAACATACTTATTATATACTGTTAAATAATTTCTTCATGATAAATTTTAAAAGAGATTTTGGTTCCTTTACACAGACCAAAGTATTAAATAGAGAACAAACAGATGAATGGAAAGGCTGGATGCAACTTGTGATTTTGATTTATCACATTTCTGGAGCAAGTACAGTAAGTATTGGAATTTAAGTTCAGAAAGTACAGAAAATGATGTCATTTTAATGTTTCTTTAAGGGCACTAGCTTTTCTGTGTTTTATATTCTCTACCAGTTATAGACCCTTCTTATTTCCCACTTAATCTTTCTGCCTTTCCATTCTCCTAACTCTTTGAGAAAATGTAATTTTAAAAGCAAAATTTTTTTTTAAAAAAGATAAGGCAATAATTGATTTGTATTTACTTGGCCTTAATTTTTAATGTAATAGAAATAGCTGATATCTAAGGATATTATTTTATGCCATCTTATTGAACAGCTAATTTGAAGTTATCAGGAAACTTTGAAGAGGCCAGGTGCAGTGGCTCATGCCTGTAATTCAAGCACTTTGGGAGGCCGAGGCGGGTGGATCACTTGAGGTCAGGAGTTCAAGACCAGCCTAGCCAACATGGTGAGACCCTGTCTCTACTAAAAATACAAAAATTAGCCAGGCATGGTGGTGCATGCCTGTAATCCCAGCTACTTGGGAAGCTGAGGCAGGAGAAACACTTGAACCCAGGGAATGGAGGTTGCAGTGAGCCAATATTTCGCCACTGTACTCCAGCCTGGGTTGCAGGGCAAGACTCCGTCTCAATAAAAACAAGAAAAAAATAAACTTTGAAGATGATGATTATAAAGGATGTAGCATAGGCAAATTACTACCAGAAGAAATCAAATTTGATTATTATAGTTTATGTTCTATACTTCACTGTCTTTTAGGAAGTGTGACTAGCTGTTTTTACATTTTTAAAGTTTAAAAAACTTACAACTCTCTTGCCTCAGTGTTCAAAGAATCCAAATACAGGCGAACTACCATTGTAGACTATGTAGAGTGTGCCATACTTCCTAAGTGCTAAGTACTATTGCCTCCTCTGTGCTGTGGAGGACCCTTCCTTTGGTCACCTAATTAGTGCCTTTTGTACCTGGAAAAAATATTTTTTTCCTTCTCCATAGGTGTCTTAAAAGACAGGATTATTATAATCTCTGGCCACCTTGGATGTGGCAGGGCTAGAAAAAAATGTGTGCTCTGAATTTTAACACCCCAGCCACATTACAGTTAAACTTTTGTGGCTGAGCCTAACAGCCACTTTTCACACAAACTTTTATAGTGAAGATGCAAACTTTCCATAAAATATGTTTGAAAATTTTAAGAAATTCATAATTTGGGAACAACTGAACTGTTTTTTATTGTTCTATTTGCTTACAGAAAGCACACATCTATAAACAGTACGTGCATCAATGATAAGTTGAAGTTAGAGAGGAGTGTTGCCCAGAAAGGAGTATTTTGAAGATTTAAGCAGCATTAAGAAGATAAATAACATGGTTACTAGTGTTTTTCAGATATCTCTAACAATTGAAGGATGTCTTTCTTCATTGTCTCTTTATTATTTTCAAAAATTATGATTTTATGAATTATTTATTTGAAGTGTAGAAGTCAGAGAAATGAAGTATAAATTTTACTAAAATTATTTGGCTATGATATGTATATTTGTTGCAATAGGGAAATTCCTGTGATGCTGCAGCTGAAGGGAAGCTAGTGAATTTGAGTCATTATGAAAGAGCCAAGATAGTGTAAATGATCCAAGGCAAGGAGAGATGGAGATAGTAAGACATAGTTTATAAGCCCAGCTAAGAATTTGTAGTATAAATCCAGAGATTCTCTAAGAAGTAAGTAGAGATGAAAATTGAATCCTAAGAATATCTCTGATGTGTGAATAAAGACTGGGTAATGGGAATTTGTTTTAAGAAAATACCACTTAGAGACATAATTAATTGCTGACATATTAAAGGGTGATACTACTGTTTAAAAAAAATCAGGTAGAGAGAATTAATGGCAGATTAAGTTCCTCAATTCAGTGATTCAAGAAAGGATTTATATCATAAAAGGATGAAGGCAATTTGGTATTCTATTAAAATCATTTACCAACCTAACATTCTAATATATCTTACACTGCATCCTAATATATTCTAATTTACAATTTTAAAAAATCTCTGTTCTGGAAGGACATACTTTTCACTAACAGATCATTTATAATGATTAATTAACATATCCCTGTTCTTTTGTATAGGATGTTGTGGTTAAAAAATTTGCTTTATCTACATAGGCAAAACATTATTAGTATACGTTATAGCATATTTGGGGACTTGATTCTTGGATATTTGAGGGATTACTCATCTTAAAAACTTTCTAACATGATTATTTTAATTAATATTTTTTATTTTGAATAAAATCTCAAACTTCAGTTGTGTCATGTTTTTATGCAAAAAGATAAGAACTGTTCAAAAATTCTGGAGAATTATGAAAATAATCCTTATAGTCTGACAGATTCTCACTGTTAGTGTAAATATTATTTTAAAGTGTATATATGAAATATAGATTAAATGTGAATTTAATATGAAGAGAATAGTGAGTTTGGTATATATGGTAGGTGGATTTTGTGTTCCATTGTTTCGTTTTTTGTTTTTTTTTTTTGCCTTTGGAGAGTTTGTAACTTCCATGGAAAGACCTGAATGAAAGGTCATGAGAATATATGGGGGACTAAAGAAAGAGCAGAACCAGAAGTCAAACTAGCTATTAACTGTAATGTAAACTTGAAATTTCATACATATTTTTAATAATAAATTTTTGTTGTAAGTAACATAACAAAATAATAGAGAATTTTGAATATGGATCATACAGTAAATACTGTTGTCTTCGTATTAAATTTATTGGTTATGGTAATGATAATGTGGTCATATAAGAAACCATCCTTTTTTCCTGAGATATACGTGGTGAAATAGTTTAGGAGCACTGTCACATGGTCTGCAACATACTTTTAAAAGGTCCAGCATACAGCATATAAGTGTCCATTGTACTAGTACAACTTTTCTGTTTATTTTAAATATCTTAAAATGTTGGAATAAATATTACATGAAATTTGCAATAAGGCCAAAATCGGCAAAAACTTGGAAAATTGTTGTTACAGTATTTAATTTTGTTTAAATGAACTAACTGTTTAAATGTAATAACCAACCCAACTTTGTAGTCCCAGCCCCAGTCTTTAAGGGAGTTGAAAGCATGTTTTATGGAGAGTGCTTAAAGTAATTAGGAATGACTAACCTAGGTTCGACATCTGTTTTCAAATATTTATAGAGCCATCAGATGTAAAAGTGAGTTAGCTCTGACAGACTCTAGAGCTAGACTTTCCGCTGTGCTAGCCCCATTCGCTGCATGTGGCTGTTGAGCACTTTGTAGCTATTCAGGATTCAAATGTGCTGTAAGTGTGAAATATATACCACATTAAATATGGTTAATTATGATGAATCAGTAATAGATTTACAAACTTTATATAAAGAATGAAAATAGCTCATATATTAAAATAATATTTTGAATATATTGAGTTAAATAAAATATATTTATTGAAATTAATTTTACCTGTTTCTTTTAACTTTTAAAATGTAGCCTCATTAGAAAATTGCTTATGGCTCACATTTTATTTTATTTCTGTTGGACAGCGCTGCTCTAGAGGATTGAACTTAGTAGCTTTTACATATAGTTAGGTTTCTACTTTCCATGAAAAGGAACATTATAGCAGTTAGTGACCATCTAAAGGTGGAATGGATTGCGTTGGGAGTTTGTTTTCTGCTATTAAAAGATGCTTAGACAATCCACGAAGGGGATATTTTAGAGTACATTCAAAAATGAGGTAAGGGCACAGATTTGGATTAGATAAATTCTGAGGTTATTTCAGTACATTTCCTGCCTCCATCCTTGTGATTCTAATATGTTACACCCTTCTTGAAAATTTCTGATGTAATAAGTCATTTAAAAAAAACATGATGAAGGGCAATAAATAAAAACTCTTTGATATGTAGATTGTAGGTGCTGTAGGAACTCAGGAAGGAGAAATGACATTCATCTGATAGCAAAAATTGGAGTTTTGAACCAGGCTCTGAAGAAGAGTAGGATTTGAATAAGCAAAACGCTTAGGGGAAGAACATTCCAGGGCAAGAATAAGCAGGTAAATAAAAGAGACTTGACAAAAGAGTACAAGAAGGATCAGTTTAAGAGACAGGGAATCTCTAAGTTTGCTTAGAGTGGAGGCTGTGTAGAAGAACTTACGATCTAAGTTCATGTTTGTTTTTTTTTCCCCAGAAGAAATATCTGTCAAAAAAGAAACATGAATTCAAGGTTGTTTGCAAAAGATGCATATATTTCAGGACTTGTAAAATCTATTTAATGTGTCTGCCCAATTACTTTATTTTATCCTACAAAGTATCACTTGGGAAAGGCACATTAACCTGAAATGATCACAAGCAGTGTTAATGCTAGGTAACTGCAGAGATGATCAGATGAGTTCGTAAAATAGAAGCCAAAGAAATTTTACATAGATCTAGTAATTATCCCCAAAAGAATGGCCTTATAATTACAAGGATTGCATGTCACTGAACAAGCCTTTTAAATATCACTTTATTTTTGTTATTTTTTGTGACGGAGTCTTGTTCTGTCACCCAGGTTGGAGTACAGTGGCATGAGCTTGGCTCACTGTAAGCTCCACCTCCCGGATTCAAGCGGTTCTCTTGCCTCAGCCTCTGAGTAGCTGGGATTACAAGTGTGTGCCACTATGCCTGGCTCATTTTTGTATTTTTAATAGAGATGGGATTTCACCATGTTGTCCAGGCTGGTCTCAAACTCCTGACCTCCGGTGATCCACCTGCCTCAGCCTCCCAAAATGCTGGGATTACAGGCTTGAGCCACTGCACCCAGCCTTAAAGATCACTTTAGAAAGCAGTGTATGGCCAGGAGCAGTGACTCACGCCTGTAATCTCAGCACTTTGGGAGGCCAAGGCGGGTGGATCACCCGAGGTCAGGAGTTCTGGCCAACATGGCGAAACCCTGTCTCTACTAAAAATACAAAAAGTTAGCTGGATGTAGTGGTGGGCGCCTTTAGTCCCAGCTACTTGGGAGGCTAAGGCAGGAGAATTGCTTGAATCCAAGAGGTGGAGGTTGCGGTGAGCCGAGATCACGCCACTGCAGTCCAGCCTGGATGACAGAGTGAGACTGTCTCAAAAAAAAAAAAAAAAAAGGCACTGTACAAATTATGCTGTGGAAATTGTGCTTGTACACATAAAGGGCCAGCAGGTGGTAGATAGGTGGAATGACAGTGTTCTAAGGTTATGAGAATTAGTGCTAGTAAATTAGATAACATTTTTGGTGCCTTCTATCATATGTGGATTCAAATGTGTTGTATTTCATTCAACTTAGAAGTAAAGATGTGATGCTCTCAAATACCATAATAAATGACACTAAGGGACTTGGTAATGATGAAGATAGTGATGTAGGAGTGTAAAACAAAATTGTTTTGTAAAATAAGAGTGGGAGGGAAATAATATTCCTAAATTATGTTTACACTGGGTAAAAGTGCAAATCCATCTTGCATTCAGGATGTATGACAGTTAATAATTATAGCTATCATATATTGAATTTTAATTGGTTTCAAGTTAATGTATAAAGTGCTTCACATTTATTATCTCATTCATCCTTCACAAGAACCCTTCAAGGAAGGAAGGAATAGTCTCATTTTGCAAATCAGAAAACTCAGTCATGTTAGAAAGTAGCAGAATTAGAATTTGAACCTAGGTCTCTCCAATTCCAATTCTACCTTTTTGTAATCCTTGCTATAATGATTAACTTATGAGAATCAACGTTGTGATTGAACTGATGCCAAGTGCTAATAATGATTTATTATCTTTGTTAAATGTACTTTTTATGATAATCCAAGGTGTAGTTGATGCCAACATATGTTTTACCTGTTTATCTTTGTCAACAGTTTTTGCCTGTATACATGCACATTCGAGTTCTGGTTGCCGCATACTTATTTCAAACAGGGTATGGTCATTTCTCATACTTCTGGATCAAAGGAGATTTTGGAATCCATAGAGTATGTCAGGTAGGAATGCACTGTTATTTCCTTTTCTTTCGGTTGAACATGCTTTCTTGAGAAATCATTAACTTGCGAAAAAAATATAAATATAGTCATTATAAGACTATGAATAATTTGAATTTATGAAATAGCACTGTAAAGTTGTATTCTGTGTTCTATGTTTAGTATTTCAAGATAAATAGTGAAAGAAGGAAAATATAATTTAATATATAATAAAAGCACTGGTACACAGGAGACAGCATTGCTGATTCACTTTGGTTTTGTAGAAACAGACAGTTACCTGGAATTAGTATAATGTGCTATGTTTTCTTTCTCTGAGAAGAGGATGAATATTAATTAAGTTTCTACCTAGTGCTAAGTAGTTTCTAAACATTATTTCATTTACCCCACATTACAACCTTGAGTTGTTATCCTTATATTTACAGATGAGGAATGTAAGGCTCAGAGAGCTTAAATAATTTGCCCAAGGTCACATAGTAAGTGGTAGAGCACTAATAAAGCTCTGCCCAAATTCTGTGTTTTTTGAATGACATTAAACTGATATCTGAAATGACTGTTATGAAAGTCCCAAAGACACTTATAAATTTGAGTTTTGAGTAATACTGTTTCGTATGTATGACAACTCTTAATTTGATCCCAAATGGGGTAAATCAACATTTAACTAGATGAAATGGACAATGCTTTCTTAAGATAATATAATCTGTGCTTCGAAACTATAGCCCTCAGAAGGACTGCTTTTTTCTCCTTTAGCAAGATAGCAATTATAGCCAGAGGACAGCCTAGGTTGGTGCTTTGCTGGGATTTAGTTAATGTAATGATGTATGCATATTTTATATTCAACTCTTCACGGTGATTGTAGAACAAATGTAATTTAAGGGATTAGTAATATGTACTTGTACAGTCATTACTGAGTCTTAGCCATTTATACTCTGTCAGAGAAATTCTGCCTTTGCTGTTTGTGTATACCTAGAATGAAAACCATTACTTAGAATGAAACTATTTTCTTCTCCTTTTCAATAGGTTTTATTTCGTCTCAATTTCCTGGTAGTGGTGTTATGTATAGTAATGGATCGACCTTATCAATTCTATTACTTTGTCCCCTTGGTCACTGTATGGTTCATGGTCATATATGTTACTTTAGCACTATGGCCACAAATAATCCAAAAGAAAGCAAACGGTAAATATACTTTCTTACTAATGTTAGTAAATATATTTTTTCAAAGTGTGAAATTCCTTTTTAGTTGCTAAAGGATATTATTTTTATTAAGTGATATAGACAGTTTAAATTTATATGTAGTTTTGACATTTTGAAGTTCTGTTCTTAAACGATATTTCTAAAATGTTACAGCTAAGTAGTTAAAGTAATATTAACAGTGGAGAATAATAGTTTACATTGTATATGTTTTTTCTTTTTTAAATTTAAATTTTTCAAAACCATTTTACATATTAACTAATGCTACAGTTTTTAAACTGTCTTCTTATACAGAGGCAGAGTGGAGAGAGCTGAAAGAGAGAAGGGAAAGCCAAATAAGCCTCCGTGCCCCTATGTCTTGCTTCAATCTTGGCAGCTCTACTTTGATTTCTTATGTATATATTGAGATTTTTGAGTAAATATTTCTTTGCAAAATGCTTCTTATGTCAAACACAATTAAAAGCACTAATATAATTTATTTTCTAGACAAGCGTTAAAGCAGTTATTATCAACCTGTTTTACATATAAGGAACGTAAATACCCAAAAGCTTGTTATTTTCAAATTTCACATGGTTAGTTACTAATAATGTTCAAAGTGAGGCCACAGTCATTTATCTTAATGCTTTTTTCACCCTCAAGATCATATAATTAAAATAAAATCTTCCTTTTTTGGAAAAATAATTTTTTATTTTAAAAAATGTATTTAACTTGACTCAACCCAATATTATATGTCAAAAATATTTTTCCATTGGCTTCCAGTATAATATCAAATAATTTTTCAGGAATGAGTTGAGGTCTAGCCTCTATTAAAGTCCAATAGTGTCTTTGGACAGCCTTTGTCATTTAATTTCTCTATACAAACCCAGCATATTGATCAAATAAACTATCAATATGTATAAACTTTGAACACGTAATTTTAAATATGCATATGTTACAATACATTTTATATTTAAACTCTAATCCATTAGGGAGTTTAAGCTTTCTCCTTGGAACTTTAATGTTTAAGCAATATCACCTAAGTCATATTCAACAAGAGTGTTTGTTAGAATTATATTGAACATCTTGTTCCAGATGTTGCTGTAACTTTGAATAATGAATAAGTATAATTGAATCTAGGAGGCATTTTGAAATTTATTTCTAATGGATGAACAGCAGGTGTACAGGGTATCAGTTATACTTTATAGCCTCATTCCTAGCAAGAATCCTTTGTTTTTCTTTTTGTCCTACTTGTAATTTATACCAGCTAGGTATATTTTGTGTATTCTTGTAAGCATTCTTATATTCTTTTAAGAACTATTCAGCATGTACATATATCAAATAGAGAGTATTTAATATGTTGTGTAATATAAATTTATTTTTTAGTAAATTAAATATTTTCTCTCTTAGGAAATTGTTTCTGGCATTTTGGCTTACTGTTGAAACTAGGCTTTTTGCTGTTATTCATATGTTTTTTGGCATATTCTCAGGTTTGTACAATCCTTTCAGTTTATATTTTTTAATATTTCATTTTAAAGTTCAAATCTATTAAAGCATGTGAGAAGAGTCAGAGCTTTTTTTTAGCTTCATTTTTAAATGACTGTAATAAAAATGTCACTCTGTAGTTGACTACTCAGTGTAGTTCTTTTGAGATATATATACTTTGTTACCACTGTTTTTGTTGTAAGAGCAATTTAAAGCTCTTCCTTTGGCAGTTGTTCAAGATCCATTTTACTTGACTTTGATCAATCAAACATTTATTGAATGCTTCTTGTAAGACACTAGTCTAAGCGGAGATCAAACTTTTCTTGACAGAATTTGCAGCTAGTTTGTGTATTATTCATTGCATCAGAGTATTACTTGATTTTTCCATAACTACATACGGTAAAATTTTAGCAGTTAGTAAAACCAACTTAGGAGCAAAGGGGTTTACATATATATAGTATGTTTAATTAAATAAAACTTTTGGTCATTTTTTTTAGCTCTAACCTTGTATTTTTCTATTCTGATGGTTGAGATATTCTGTTATTTTAACAGGATGGCAGTCTGCTACCTGCTGGTTAAATCCATCAGGGAGATGTATTATTTGGGCAGCATGATATTTATAACAACACATTTTAATTTGAATGCCTATAGTTGTGTCATATTCTGCAGTGTACTCACATCTCCAACACTCTGTTTTGTGCCTGGCTGTGTCAGGTGGAAGGAAGTGCTCTATAGGCATTTTGTGTGTATGTACAATCCTATGCTGTTTGGGTTTTTTTTTTTTCTTTTTGTAGACTTTTATATTTGTTTTTATACTTAGAGGTCTTTAAAGCACTGTTATTTCTGCCTGACACTCAAGCTTTTTTATAGAAGATAAATAAGGAAACAACTAACAAATGTATAAAGAAATAGCCAGGTTACGGCAACAACTTCTTGACAGTTATTCATTAAAATTCCCAACACTCTGTGGATACTGCTGAGGGAAAGAAAGAAAAGCTGACTAGAGATTCAATATAGGGATTAAGAATGTTTCCCTAGCTTTGGGTCAGTGTTGACCACTGGACAAGAACAAAAAGCCCACTGTCTTTCACAAAATAGTGCTTAATAAATACTTGTTTATTGATCACATAATAAGAAATTAATTAGAGATAAAATTTTAAATTGTATATACATCATATATATTCATAGGTATGTTACATGTGTATGATCCATAAGATCATATATTTTATCTAAGAGGTATGTACCTAGTGTATATCTATATTCATGTTTATATATATATATATACACACACACACACGTATATATGATCTATAAGCACTTCAGACTTCAGATTGCCACTCTTGGTAAAAATCACCCCTGGCTGGGCACAGTGGCCCACGCCTGTAATCCCAGCACTTTGGGAGGCTGAGAAGGGCGGATCACGAGGTCAGGAGATCGAGACCATCCTGGCTAACACGGTGAAACCCCGTCTCTACTAAAATACAAAAAAAATTAACCGGGAGTGGTGGCGGGCGCCTGTAGTCCCAGCTACTCGGGAGGCTGAGGCAGGAGAATGGCATCAATCCGGGAGGCAGAGCTTGCAGTGAGCCAAGATCGGCCACTGCACTCCAGCCTGGGCAACAGGGCGAGACTCCATCTCAAAAAAAAAAAAAAAAAAAAAAAAAAATCCTTAATTTTCTGAGACATAGATTTTGATAGAACTTATTTTTAATATGCTATGTGCATTTTAAATTCTGTGGCTAAATGGAGATGGTTGCATTTTATTAAAATAATATTATAAAGTTCTTCTGACCTAAAGACTCAACATTATCTAAAATACAATATTATTTTCATCTTTTTTCTTTGTTTTTTAATAGCCTCTTTAAAAATCATGATGTTACACTTTTTATGCCGTAGCATTAGGTCTAATAATGGAGCTTTCCTTGATAGAGAGTTCATTGTGATTATTCTGAAAATTGAGGGTTTTGTTCTCTTCTTTGAAAGACTTCGTTAATGTTCAGGAATGTACCCAAGACTTCTGCCCCTTCATTCCCCAATTTTCCAACCTGTCAGATTCATAAGAGGGTACTATTCACTAACTTTACCAGAGTAAAACTGTAAACTTTGTTTCAAAGGCTGGTAATGGCATTTGGGTATGGTTGATTGAGTAAGGTGACTAATTCAGAGGACTCTTTTAACTCAAATAGTTAATTATAGATTATTGAGGACATTTGGAGAATGATAACTATATTTTAACTTTAACAGTTGTTATTTGGGATATTGATACCATATTGGCTGAAATATTTTGTATTTTTCTGTTTGGTTAGTAAATACTATCATTTTGTTTGTGAGATTAAAAACCTTATATAGAATGATTTTCTAATTACCAGGTTTTCTGATTTGGGGGCTTAAGAAAATTTTACGCTCTCAGTAGCCTTTCACGTGAAATGAAAATAAGTTTACCAAGTTTTAAGTCATCTTTCTTGGTCATTGAAAGATAAATTTATTTTCAAATTTTAAAAATTTCATTTGAAATACATTTCAAATGAAGTGATATTTTCAAATGAAATAAAACTTTAACATTGTGAATTACTCTTATGTAATCCAAACTTTAGAAAACTATAATTTATAATAGAATTGCAAAGCAAATATTGACTTGTACCATCTTAATTTATTTTCTGGATTCCTTTTCTCAGGGTGCATTTGAGAAGATTTTTTCTCTTTGGCCATTGTCCAAGTGTTTTGAACTGAAAGGGAATGTATATGAATGGTGGTTCAGATGGAGGTTAGACCGTTATGTATGTATTTACTTTGTGATATTTTGTCATTTCAAATCATACTGTTGGAAAATGATGTGGAAATTTTTGATCTATCTATACTTAGTTTCAGAATAAAGAAAGATGTTGATTTAGTAAATCAAAACAGTCCACTACCCCTTGCACTCGTTTCTTTACAGCAGTGAAAGAGTATGCATGTGTATATATATCTTCTGGGAAATATTATTTTAAAATGTTATCTATAATGTGGCCTGTCTGACTTATAATTTTGATTTGTAGGTGACCTGTTGTATATATGCTTCAGCCATTCAAAACAATATTTATTGAGTTTCAATACATGCCCTAGATGTTGATGCCATGAAGTATACATTAGAGAAAGAAAGAAGACATCCCAACAGGCTTCTAAGCTTTAAGAATCTAGTTTAGGCCAGGCACGGTGGCTCAAACCTGTAATCCCAGCACTTTGGGAGGCCAAGGCGGGCGGATCACGAGGTCAGGAGATCGAGACCATCCTGGCTAACACGGTGAAACCCCGTCTCTACTAAAAATACAAAAAAACTAGCCAGGCAAGGTAACGGGTGCCTGTAGTCCCAGCTACTCGGGAGGCTGAGGCAGGAGAATGGCGTAAATCTGGGAGGCAGAGCTTCCAGTGAGCCGAGATCTGACCACTGCACTCCAGCCTGGGCGACAGAGCGAGACTCCGTCTCAAAAAAAAAAAAAAAAAAAAAGAATCTAGTTTAAAACCCAAGATTACTATTATAAGAGGATACTAAACTATGCAATATAGATTTTGTGGTAGAAGTGTGCAAAGAAGAAAGAGCGGTGTCTTGTATTAGTCTATGAACTTGATCTTGAAGAAGGGTTAAGGTTTAATTGGCCAAGAAAATGTACATCTAGCACAGCATTTGGAAAACAGATACTAAATAACTATTAATTACTTAATTCTTTCCTTTTTTCCTTTCATTTTTGACTCATCTCTTTTTTCCAACAAATGTTTTCTTAGTGCTTATTCTTTGCCTTTCCTAGTTTCCAACACCTATGCACTTTTCCAGTGTACTACATTGCATCTCAAAACCACATCTGAATAAAATGTTTGCTAAAGTCTCTACATCAAATAATTTTTAAATTTACTCAATATTCTCATTAGAGCAGTGTATTATGATATGACTGTCCCAGTCTATTTAGGCTGCTGTAGTAGAGTACCATAGATTGTGTGGTTTATAAACAACAAAAATTTATTTCTTACAGTTTTGGAAGCTGGGAAGTGTAAAATCACACCAGCAGATTTGGTCTGGTGAAGGCCCACTTGCTGTTTCATAGACACTCGACTTCTCACTCTGTCCTCACGTGCTGCAAGGGGCAAGGATGCTCTCTGGGGTCTTTTTTTTTAAAGGGCATGAATCCCATTCATGAAGGCTCTGACCTAATGACCAACCAAAGGCTTTACCTCCAAAACTATCACACTGGGGATTAACATGATTCAACTTACGATTTTGAGTGGAAGGAAATGTTCAGTCTGTTGCAATGATAGTTCACATTAAGTCTTTGTTTAAAAAGAGAAAGCTCGTGTACTTTCTGTTCTACCATATTTTTTTCACTTTTTTGAGCATATACTTTTTTTCGAAATTATGACCTGGTGGTGTTATTCTTTGTTTTATTTGACTGAAAGGACTGATATAAAATGTGTTTCATCTTTGTTGGGTGCATTTAAATTTTATCATATGTCTGTAGGAGAGTTTCTTTCTATTTTTAAATTGTCTTTACTACTTCACTTACCACTGAGACGGCTCAGAATGAACCAGCGTTATCTCATATTGTTCCAAGAGATGCTTGCTTGTCTATTGCTGATGGTTTCTAACAATCATCAGCTTTATTTCATTTCTTGAAGTTTCACTCTTGAAGTTGAAGTCCTTCATAGACACTTCAAACTTTAAGCTTTTAACCTACCTACTTTTATTCATATATTCCTCACTAACCAAATAGTTTTCCTGTTTTTTGAAAACTAACTGTTTAAAACAGATTTTCTGTCTTTGCTTTTCAGGTAGTTTTCCATGGAATGCTGTTTGCTTTCATTTATCTGGCTTTGCAGAAGCGTCAAATACTTTCTGAAGGAAAGGGTGAACCTCTTTTTTCAAACAAAATTTCAAATTTTCTATTGTTTATTTCAGTAGTTTCTTTCTTGGTAAGTTTTGAAAACTTTCCAAAATCCTAAATGGTATGGAATATTAATGTTAAGATATGGAAATATAATTAGTTATTTTTAATAATAAATCTTTTATTGTTTTCTCCTTATTTTTCTTTTTAATATTTAGAAATTTTAATACTTCTCTTCCAGTAATTGATAGGATAGCTAGACAAATTTAGTAAAGCTATAGACTATCTTAAGGACATGATCAATTTGACCTGATGTTAGAATAGTTAGGTAAGCAATAACAGCAGAATACACATTTATCTCAAATGCATGCAAAATGTTTGCCAAAATAAACCATATTTTTATCTATAAAAATACTTTCAATAGTTTTTAAAAATTGTTTATTTTTAATTATGAATACATATTCATATTTATGGGGCACATGTGATATTTTGATGCAAGCATGCAATGCATAATGATCAAATCAAGGTAATGTTAAATGCTTGAGGCGATGTATATCTCCTTATTTTTCTAACTGGACTTAAATTCTAAAGAGACTGTATATAAGTTAAAAATGAAGAATAAATGAGAGCTCAATTAAATGGGAATTTTTAAAGTTACAGTAAATTTGGGAGAAAATTTAATGTAAAGTGTTTCATATGGAGAGCCATCACTGCCTTTTGATCACTATTTCCAGAAAAGCACAGACTTGTGCACCTCCCTCTGTGCTTTCTTATGTTTGGACAGTTGAACATACCAAAACAGGTGATGAGCAAACTTGTAAGCGGTTTTTACTGATAGTTATATAGCATAATGAAGTATAATGTTATAAATGAAGAAAACTGTTAAAAAAAAAAAAAAAAAAAAAAAACACTGTGAGGCTTATGCCTCTTCCAGACTTGTTTTTGTGAACTTTTCCATACATTTTTTGTTTTAGACCTATTCCATCTGGGCTAGCAGTTGTAAAAACAAAGCAGAATGCAATGAACTCCATCCATCTGTTTCTGTGGTGCAGGTACTTATCTTGATTTAGAGAAATTTTTGCATCTTAATTCTTGATAAGAAAATGGTTTTTAGCGGCAGAGAGATTTGAGATTGAACTCCAGAAAATGTAGAGAAGTTACTTCATCTTTCTAAGCCCTTCCTTTCTCTGTAGTAGTAGGGGTATTAAAATCTCTTTCAAAGGGTTCTTGTATTTAATATGTGAAAATGATGTAGCTCAGTATTTTTCACTTAATCTGCCCTTAGAAAACATTAATTCCCAGCCGGGCATGGTGGCTCACGCCTGTAATCCCAGCACTTTGGGAGGCTAAGGCTGGTGGATCACCTGAGGTTAGGAGTTTGAGACCAGACTGGACAACATGGTGAAACCCTGTCTCTACTAAAAATACAAAAATTAACCAGGCATGGTGGTGGGCATCTGTAATCCCAGCTACTTGAAAGACTGAGGCAGGAGAATCACTTGAACCCAGAAGGCAGAGGTTGCAGTGATCCGAGATTGCATCATTGCACTCCAACCTGGGCGACAACCAAGACTCTGTCTCAAACAAACAAAAAAACCTAAGAAGTTAATACTACATGCTAGATATTATGCCAAGGGCTGCAGTGGTTACCAAATCAGACATAGTTCCTACTCTCTTGGAGCCTACATTATTTTTAGTGTTGTACATCTTACACAATACTTTTATTATAATAAACTCATTAAATGGTTTTATGTTTAAAACCTTTGTTTAGGTCTTACCTTCATGATTTTCACCATTTTGTATATCACCTGTACTATTAATTATTTACAGTGTTTCTTTAAATGACTCACAACCTGTGCTATAATTAGTACCTTATGTATGTTTTCTCATTTAATGTTCACATCAACCTTTCAAAGTAAAGCTTATCTCTATTTGTGTGAATTAAGAAAAAGACCCACAAGATTAAGTGCCTTGCCACAAGTCCCAGAACTAACACAAGCAAAAGACGAGATTTAACCTTGAGTCTTTTTGGTGCTATTGCCCATGAGAATCACTCAATTATACCTGAGTGGTTCACTTTGGTTCCTTTTTCCCATATTATCTCCTCCTTTTTCATCTTTTATGCATCGTAGAGACTTCTTAGATCCTTTGACAAAATGCCGAAGATGATCAACATTGAATATGAGTTTTTCCCTGAAGTGTGAACAGATTTGTCAATCCTTTTATAAGAGAAAGTTTCTGGAAAGTAGTAGTGAAAGTGGAGATTCTTTTTTTCTTTATAGTTTCTTGCTTTTTTATAAGGAGGGTGGATTCTAAGGAAAGGATTCTTTGCTTGGTAAGCTGGTTATTGGATGTGAGACAATTATTAACATGGCACATGTGTGGATATGTAACAAACCTGCACGTTGTGCACATGTACCCTAGAACTTAAAGTATAATAAAAAATAGTAATAAGAAGAAAAGAAAATGCAAGATTGTTCCACCGAAAATGAAAGATTGTTCCACCTGGTACAGAAGGATAGGGGAGAGGAGTAAAGGCCAGGATCTCAAAAGCTGGAGATTCTTTCGGGAGAGAAAAGATCTAGAGAGGAAAATATCGTACATGTGAATATAGTTCAAGACATCATTTACGAGGCCATGCAGAGCAAACATGAAGACATGTTAAAAGCCATGCCATTTCCCATACTATCATGGCTGTCAGCCAAAGGAGAATTTTGAAGGGAGTCAAGAGAGGGAGTGACTGTCAACCAAGCAGATACTTTATGAGAGCAGCAAAATTATATGATTTTGTGAAGTGTTGCTACATAAATATGATAGCAACTTTTTCTACACAAAGGGCCCTAGGCAAATTTGTAATTTTTTCAGTATACATAAAATTGTTCAGTCATGAACTACTAAAAATGTTCATTGGTATGCAGCATACAGACCATGTGTTGAGAAATCCAGTTTGAGTAGGCTCTAGAACAAAAATAACTTTCTAATACTTTTAGAATATAAAAAGACCATTGTATATGTGTCAAGTTTACAAAGAATAAGGTTATCATTTAAAAGAAAGCTTTATACAAAATAATTTTCAATAAAGAGATTATTAATATTTGCCTTTGTGCTTTTTCTTTAGATTTTAGCCTTCATCCTAATAAGGAACATCCCTGGATATGCCCGTTCAGTTTACAGTTCATTTTTTGCTTGGTTTGGAAAAATTTCATTAGAGGTTGGTACATTAATATTTTGCTTATCTTACACAGCCAGGTGTTACATGTTTGTGTATGTACATGTGTATGTGTGTAAATATCACACATATATATGTGAGTATGAAAATCAGACATACTTTTTTCTAAACCAAAGCTATTATGGAATTACAAGGAAAAGACTTAGAACTTTCAACAATACTGAAGTATTTTTGAATGTTTTTAAGCCTTATTTTTAAATGACTAGATACAGATTACTTGCAAAGTATTATTTACGTTGTCTTGAACTTTCAAGCACAACCAAGATGCTGAGATCAAGAGAGAAAAATATTAGACCAGGTATATAAATGAAATCAAGCTGAGGGGATTTTGATTTTTTGTTCATCTCCGTAATTAAATATATTACTGGAATTCAGTTTATTGATGCACACCATAATAAAATTTATCCTTATTATGATTGGAAATCATGGGAGAAAGTATAAACTCATTACATTTTGTGTAAGATGCATTATATGAAATTATTTACAAAATCAGTTTGAACAGTAGGTTTTGAAATGTATTCTGAGTAGTCCAAGCCTTATTATTTCAAATAGAATGTTTTAAAACAATTTATATTGTAATCATAACATATATTTTAGAGTTTTTAGAGTATAAGATTTATTAAATTGTCTCATAAATAGGGAAAATAAATTCCTCTTTGAGTTCTTGAATAATTGTTCTATTATTTTCTTTGGTCTCATTTATAAGAGAGATTGTATTAGCAGTTGGAGTTCTAAGGAGTAGACTGCAGTGGACTTTTCAGGGCCAATAGTGAGACAGAATAAAATGGTTTTAGGAAAGCCTTCTAATGTTACTATGCGATCAAATGTTTAAATTAGGAAAAACTATAATTTATTCATGGACCCTCTATAAATATCTGACTTAAATATTTTTTCTCCTAGCTGTTTATTTGCCAGTATCACATATGGCTGGCAGCGGACACAAGGGGTATCTTGGTACTGATACCTGGAAACCCTATGCTCAACATCATTGTCAGCACTTTCATATTTGTTTGTGTGGCACATGAAATTTCTCAGATCACTAATGATCTTGCACAGATTATTATTCCTAAAGATAACTCCTCTCTCTTGAAAAGGTTGGCATGTATAGCTGCATTTTTTTGTGGACTCCTCATCTTATCATCCATTCAAGATAAATCAAAACATTAGGTTCCAAAAATTCTAAAAAACCTAAACTCTTCAGGCTTACTTTGTGTGTCTCTAGAAGAGAAAAGCATCTATCTGGAGATATAAATGTATATGTAAATATAAACGTTTGTGGCAAGAGGACAGTTCTGTGATATCTGTTGAACATGTGTGGTTGTATATATTAGAAATGTACATATCCAATGTGAAATACTAAACAAACAAAAAACCGGAATGCATTGTATAGAACTGCATGTGAAGTCTTTTCTACTGAATCTATATTTCCATTTGTAAATGATTTTAAGTTAACATATGAAGGCAGGGAAATGATTACCTTTCCAGTAAGAATATAGATAATTTAATTAACTTAGTGACACCACTGAGTGTTTTGATATAACTAAATTTGTGGTAATAAGACTGTCTGCACCTATATTCATTGTGGAACTTCCTATTTCATTGGAAACTTTCTTACTCAAGAATGACGGCAGTATTGTTTTCTTATATGTGCAATGAAGTGGAATGATAAACAGTATGCCTTTAATTTATATGTGTTCTTGTTCTGATGTTATGTTTTCTGAAATGATTTTTCTTCCTAACTGTGGTTTTCAGGTATGCAAGCCGAAATCTTTGTACACTTTGTCTCACAGAATAGTTCTGAGGCTCCAGTACAGGGTTTTGTCATTGTTGATGTTATTGTTGCTTCTTTTTATAAAAAGCCAAAATTTTTTTTCCAATCCAAACGTTTACCTGTTTCCTTTCCTCAAGCTATACCAGTGTAATACCAGTTACCCTGTGGATCCATTTAATATGTTATCCCCACTAATTAATTTTCGTATATTATTTCCAATATTTGGAAAACTCTTTATAACCATTTGGTATTTCCTATTACCCACCTCCTATTTTAAATATTTATCAGTCTAAACTTGTACAGTGTAGTAAACATGCAAGTTGTTATGATTGGGCTGTATTACCGTAAGTAGAATTTTAAGTAAACTGGTGAATTTGGTCAATAAATGTTTTTGCTTTTTTTTTTTTTTTTTTTTCTTTTTACAGGCTGTTAGAGGTATACATTTATTTATCTGTTGTACAGATTTGATTATGATTTTAATGTTTGAAAGATTGCACTTGTTTGCTTTTACTATGTGTCGGGTAAAATATATTTTCTGTTCACAGTATATGAAAATATGGAGTAATTTAAACAGTAAATAAACATTCTGTGGATGCTTATTTTTGTATTGGCAAAGTATCAATTAAACTCTTTGTGTTCTTTTTCAAAAATGCTGGATCCATTAATGATTGGTTCAAATATCTAATTTATTTCCTCAACTTAAATTTGCTTTTTAAATTGCTTAGTATGTAGGGGTAGATTACCAAATGATAGTTGAATAAAGAATCATTTAGTTATCAGAGCTTCAGAGGGTCATCTGCTTTCCACCAAGGAATTTTAAGCATTATGGTTCATTAGTGATTTTGCTTGAAGATTTTAAAAATGTAATTTATTTAGCACTGGATTTATGTGCTACTGATATACCTCCATTAATTGAGGAATATTTCTTGGACAGAAATGTGTGTTCTTTCCTTTTCTCCCTTCTTTTGCCCTTACTTAATCTTTTGACATTTCCCAGATAGACAATTGTAATGATTCATTGCTCTGCCTCCTAGACTGCAGCCTTATAAGTAGAGAATAGTATAGTTATAAATCAAAAACTTCCAAGTACTGTGATCACATTATTCTTGTTCATGTAGCTTGCCAATGAGTACAGTGCATTTTAATTTAGCTTGTAAGTTTTATCACCTGAAAAGGTTCTTCTTGATGAAACAATTGAAAAAGAAAGATGACCAGTCTCCCTGTGTATTTTTGGAAGCACTTACATCTTCAGTAGTGATGCCCAAGTGAATATATGCTTTTCTCTCCTATTTGAACTCAAGCCTAAAACTTACCTGGTGAGCCCTGTTTCTTCATCACATATTCTTATTTAATATAAAGCACTATTTTTTACATATAATTATATATATATAATAATTTGTATAATTTAAATATGTATTTGTAGTTACAAATGTATTTTATATTTGATTTTCTTAATTAATCTTAAAAGGTTATTGTGGAAGTTGCCACAATGTAGCACCTGCATATATGGTAAATGTCTTAATATTTTATTTTCTGCATCGACTCAGGTACTGACCAGTTGCATTACTCAATCATACCATTCTTCAGAATAAGATTTTCAACAGGATGTTTAGATATGCTAAAGTTGAGATAAAACCACAGAGGTTCTCTAAATTCAGATTTTCTATAATAGAAATCACAGTCAGAAATCTACCATCTGGCTTTAAAAGGTAATTGCTTGACTGAATTCCATGTCAAATCGTTCGTCCTTTCCTTTGCCAAAACTTCCCATTTTTGTGCATAGCCAATAGGAGCATTAAAAATTCAGCCCACATAAATTAATAATGTTTTACAAGGATGTGGAACCCAAGTTCATTCATTATTCTATTCTCAAATGACTTTATACTAAAACCTTAAAAAGAGAATGCATCCTGGATATAGTCATTGATATCATAAACTGGATGTGTTCCATGGCTTACATTGCAGACAATTCAGTGTTTTGCGTGATGAATTGGATATACCACATGGGAGTCTGCTGTATGACAGGAGATTAGGTAGTATTGTACTTAGAGATTTTTGGAACAGTTGAAAGAAATTCAATTCTTCACATCATTCAAGAGAGAAATTACCTTTTTAGCTTAATAGTGGAGACTGAAATAAAGATTGCCAGTTTTGGTTGGCAATTCAATCCATCTTACCGCTTTGAATATTTCTCTGCAAAGACATTCAAAAATGATTGCGTACATTTATGACTTAATTTGTTCATTCTTAGAATAATTGTGATTTGGGGAAACTTACTTGGCAAGGTGAATTCTGACTCATTTTCTTATACTAAAAATGGTTTCCAAAAAAGGAAGTGGTGGTCCAAACTATGTTCCCAAAATTGTGGTGCTTGATGACTGATTTCCAGAGTAGATTTCTGATTTTATTTAATTAATTAATTTTTTGAGACAGAGTCTTACTCTGTCACCCAGGCTGGAGTGCAGTGGCACGATCTTGGCTCACTGCAACCTCCGCCTCCTGGGTTCAGGCAATTCTCCTGCCTCAGCCTCCTGAGTAGCTGGGATTACAGGTGCCTGCCACCATACCTGGCTAATTTTTGTATTTTTAGTAGAAATGGGGTTTCACCATGTTGGTCAAGCTGGTCTCGAATTCCTGGCCTCAAGTGATCCACCCACCTCAGCCTCCCAAAGTGCTGGGATTACAGGCATGAGCCACTATATCTGGCCTGATTTTCTGATTTTAAATCTTACAAAAATTTAATGGCACTATTTGTTCTGCCTTTCCATATTAATAGTCATAGTAGAAACAAGGAGACACAAATGGAAGCTATTTAACTGCCATTCAGTATGGTACCAGAACCTAAATATAACAATATTGGAATACCCAAATTCTGTATATATGTCTATATATATGTATGTGTGTATATATATGTATATATATGGAATAATTTCTTTAAAAATTATGCAAATATTTATGTTCAAAAGTAACCATTATGAACAATTTGGGGGGAATATGAAATTGAATAAAATACTCTTTGTTTTTCAAGGACTTGGCAGTAAAATTGTCCCTAACATCTGACATTTTACATCTTAGTAGAAAAGTATTAAAATTGTTTTGCTTTTGTTTTGTTTTGTTTTGAGAGGGAGTCTCGCTCTGTTACCCAGGCTGGAGTGCAATGGCGTGATATCGGCTCACTGCGTCCTTTGCCTCCCAGGTTCAAGCAATTCTCCTGCCTCAGCTTCCCAAGGAGCTGCGATTACAGTTGTGCACCCCCAGGCCTGGCTAATTTTTATATTTTTAGTAGAGACGTGGTTTCACCATGTTGGCCAGGCTGGTCTTGAATTCCTGACCTCAGGTGATCCACCTTCCTCGGTCTCCCAAAGTGCTAGGATATAGGCGTGAGCCACTGCACCCAGCCAAACATTTATTAAAATTATTATTTCAAATTCAAAGTAAAACTAAGAAAAATGTCATAATTAAATGTATTTCCCTTTATTTTCAAATTAAATATCTTCAATATTATACATGCCTATGTTGTATTAAAAGCTTATACTATCATTCAGTAAAAATAAAGCTTGATTCTATATCTAGCAGTTTTGTTGGTTTGTTTGGTTGTTTTAATTCTCAGGCTT
The DNA here is from genome assembly GCF_037993035.2 of Macaca fascicularis. NCBI lineage: Eukaryota > Metazoa > Chordata > Mammalia > Primates > Cercopithecidae > Macaca > Macaca fascicularis. Next base: position 126,788,584 of record NC_088377.1, on the reverse strand, counting down.
TGTCTTTCTCTTTTCTATCCATCCTTAGTACTTGATTTTTGACTGTAGCTCTTTCATAAGTAGGCTAGTATTTGTTTTGTTTTGTTTTGTTTTTAACAAGTCACAGGGTCAAAGTCCTGCTGATAGATGGAATGAATATGCCTTCCTTCATGAGACTAGACTAGACAGGTTTTTGAAGATAACTAATACTGGGAGTGGCATGATGTGTTTTTCTTAGGTTATTCAGGAGAAAATAGTGGCAGTTATTTCTGGTGTTGAGAGAAAACTGGAACTAAGAATTCAGCACTTTCTTTCCTTGACCCCTTCCATTTCATCCCCACCTCTAGACCCTGTCATTGGGAGAGACAAAGTGGTGGAAAAACATTTAGTTGAAGTCTGAGGAATCCAGTACTTTCAAAGTACGTAATGCATAAGGCTCATGGAGCTGGAGCCCTTTCTCAGAGACTGTAAGATTTAAAATGGGAACTATAAAGAAGTAATACCTGGGCCAGAATATCCAGGAAAAGTTTTAGAGTAATGGGAGAAGTGGGACTTGTAAAGTTGTATATTTGGATATATTATTAAGTTACGCTAATATCAGTGTGGAATGGATGCAAGAATATGTAGATTAATGGATAGAATCAGAAGCATAAAAACAGGTTTTATCAGAAGATACTAGAATAAGGTAATGGTTTGATTTCACATTACTGGAGAAAGGTAGAAATATTCTTTAAATGGCCCCAGGACTATTGCTTAATTGGGGAGTGAGAGCAATAAATTCCCATTCTTACTCTGTATACCAAAAGAAATATAAAATGATTAATAGGTTTAAAGACATGTAAAATAAACAGTAGAAAATGTAGGTGAACATCTCATTCTTAGATGAGAAATGACCTGTTAAGGCCAAAAGGTAAAACCAGAATTGCTACATCTATTACATGAAAATTTAAAATTTCAGTATGCCAGAAAACATAAATAGAAAAAATACAGTGGGAACATTTTAGAACATTAATATTTGATAAAAATTTAATATCCTGGTTCGTGACCAGCCTGGCCAATATGGCAAAACCCCATCTCTACTAAAAATACAAAAAATTAGCCAGGTGTGGTGGTGGGTGCCTGCAATTCCAGCTACTTGGGAGGCTGAGGCAGGAGAATCGTTTGAATCCAGGAGGCAGAGGTTGCAGTGAGCCAAGATCACGCTATTACACTCCAGCCTGGGCAACAAGAGCGAAACTCCACCTCAAAAAAAAAAAAAAAAAAAAAAAAAAAATTAAAATCCTGGGTGTATAGAGAGCTCTTGCAGTTTAGAAACACCAAGCTGTTTTCCAATTTTCACTTGGTTCCTAATTCTATACAGAAGGTCACTTCATTCAAATACCTCAATATACATTACATAAATAATTTAACTTGGAAGAATGTCTGGAAACCACAGTACTCAAAAGTTAGGCTTCCTATGGATGCTTTTTGGGAATTGATGGGTGGGGAAAGATTTTTTAATGGCCACTATATTTAGTTACGCCTTCCTTAAACATTTTCCAGACTAAAATTAGTTAAGACTAGGTTATTGAACAGAACATTGGAACCTAAATGGCCCATCTCTCTGTGCAAGAGCACAGATTCAATTTTTTTTTTTTCCTAAGGAGAACCTTGGTCAAACTCTAGAGTATTCCCTCAGAAACTGCTGATTATTAAACTCAAGTTTGCCTAAAAGATGTCACTCCTACACCAGCTCAATGTCTCATTAACACTGTTTTTCTTAGAACCCTAGGGTGGCTGAACTTCAGTAATGAGCCCTCAGCTAGCTAATATCTATCTTCTGTGGGTTTGACTATGGTTAACAGTATTTATAAAGGAATATTAGGGATTTGCTTTTTATCACTTCCTCAGATACTTTAGAAGGTACCTGAGAATTAAGTCTGGCAAGCACTTAGCAAAGACCACCTGGACAGTAACTTCCTGACTTACCCCTAGTATTTCTCTTGAGTTTGAAGCCATTGGTTAGCATTGCAGGACATTCTATAAACAATTCTATGAAACTCATCATTGTGTCAACTGTAGGAATGTTGATTACATTACACAGTGGGCTCTTTTTGTGGAGTCTGAAGTTATTTCATTCTGACCTTACTGTAATATTTGCACCTCTTCTAGACAGCTCATTTTCTCCTGTCTTAAGTACAATGTGAGTTGACTTTTTATGTTTGCCGATAAGAAGCTAGAGCTAAATTTGTTCTCCATCCCAGAAAACGGGGCACTTTGGTATTATTTATATTAGTCTCATTCTTGATCTCTTTTTCCTTCTTACCTACTTCAGATGTTATTTGGCTGTATTTTACCTAGCCGTATAAGCCATCTTACATTCTTTTTTGAAGTGAGGCAGTCTGGTAGTCCTAAGCGTTTCTTCAGACCACACCAGTCAGGATGATCAAGAGTCAGAGTATATACAAATAGTAGTATTAATATTTTTGCATTACTGGTTGTGTTTGAAAATCCTAGCCTTCCAAGTCATTTATCTCCACATTAGGGTCCCTGAGTTGCTCATGAAATGTCCCTATAATAAATGTTCACAGTTCTCTACAATTCTCCTTATGAAAATAAGGCCGAAAGTTCTTATCCTATTCACCTCATGTGTTTCTTCTCAGCCAATACTGTTTCCTTTTTTTTCCTTTGAGATTACCAAAAATTCCAGTGGTAGCTATGCCATTTCCTTCTCTAACTGCCAATTGTTTCCTCTTTTGAGATTGTTGCTCTGAGGACCAGATGTCAGGCTGCAAACTCAAGATGTTGGTACACACTGGCCCTTATGACGTAGCTTTAACCTCTTCTATGGATGCTTCTTAATGCCATGTCATCATGTTGCAGCCTGGGAGTGGTTTCATTTTAGACCAGATGGTCTCCAACTGGGATGTAGTCTCAGCTGACTCCTTTTTCTTTTATGCCAGAGAATGCTGGAGGATTCAGGAAAATTCCTGTATTTTACAGCTTAGTTTTCCTGGCCCTTCAGAAAAATATGAGATGCTGAAACAACCTGATATGATGGTGCCTAGAAGGAGTAAGGTCCTCCTTATGCCCAACCCTATCTTAAATACAAAGGCCTTTGTAGAAACAGCAGTATCACCTTTAGGGGGGATCTGCTCTATGAATCTCCGATGATGTATGACAAAGTGAGCAGTGACCAAATTGCTAGAGAAATGAGTAGCAAGAAGGAACATGGAACTTGAAGACGTCGAGTGGACCATGTAAGAAAAGAGGTTATACTACCTCCCTCATTACCCCCTTTTCCAAATATCCTAAATGGGGGCAATATTAAAGATGCGTCTTCCATGCAAGGCTCAGAAAAGGCCTCTGTGGAGATAATAGTTAAACTCTGGAAAACTCTTACCCATAGATAAGGAATTTGAGGAAAAACAATTTTTTGGTGGTTTGGCCAATTAGAGAATGAAGCCATAACTAATACTTGCAGTTTTCAATATTTTTCTTAAAATTCCTGCTTATTTTTTTATCCTTATGCAACTTAAGGGCTTGTCTTTTTCTTGGTAATTTAGAAGTATTCCTTGTATAATAAGGAAGACAACTCTGTCTAATTTTGCAAACACTTTCCTGGTTGCCACTTGTCTTCTGTTTTGACTGTTATTTCGTACATTTTTTTGTTCTAACAAATCCATACATTTTTCAGTAATAGCACAGCCCTTTCTTATTTAGCACCCCCACCCCACCCCCCTGCTAAAAGCTGGCTACCATTTTTATCACTTGGTATATGTCCAGAGCAGTATCCCTAAGTGTGAAATGTATTGCCCCCAGAACCCAAAGAGCCTGCCAGGCACTAGGAGCTTCCTTCTTTGCAGTAGGGAATACAAGATGCAGCAATGTGTTTTTTATTTTGATTGACATGTCTTGTCATAGCCGTGACTGCTGGACTCTTAAAAAGTGTACTTAAGTGGCAAGACTACTAGTCTTTTAATGGCTTATTTCCTATACTCTAGAGTACATGTGTCTCACCAAGACCTCCAGTGTGATAACCACTTTATGAGCATGATGTCCTCAACATAATCAACATAATATCCTATGGGATGTTTAGATAGTTTAGATCTCTTTGGACTATTTTATGACACACAGCAAAAGAGTTACCACAGCCAAGAAGCAAATGAATATTTTTGTCTCTTTCATGTGAATGCAGACAATTTCTGATTGGAATGGAAAGAACACATTCACTAAGCCCGTGGACATGTACCGGAGGCCTTACTACTCTGCTCTAGCAATGGAACTGTGTCTGGCGCAACAGTTGCGGTCCAGGCTACTGCTTGGTTGAGCTTGTTGTAGTGTACTGATATTCCTCAAGATCCATCTGGTTTCTGCAGGGCCAGACTAATGAATTAAAGTGACGTGATAGGGACCACTATCCCTGCATTCTTTGGATCTTTAATGGTTGCACTAATACCTTCCATCACCCCTGGGATAAGAAATTGTAATTTACCATCTTCAGCAGTTAGGGAGGCAGTTTCAAAGTCTTCCACTTGGCCTTGGTCCTCTGTGATAGCTCTTGCCCCACAGGCAAAGGACCCAATTGAGGCTAACTTCAGTTTTCAAGTATATAAATTCCAATTATACATTCAGGAAATGACCACAGGGTCCTGGCTAAAGTAGTACTCATGGTCCAACAGGGTGGATCCATGGACACAGTGAACCTACTTTGGCTAGGACCCCATTTACTACTTAGTCTTTGCGTGCTCCCACTGAGAAGGCCTTGAAAATACTTCGAGTCTCCATGTATCAATGTCAAATAGTTCTCAAAATGGCTGGTTATTCTCCTTTTAACAGCAACAATTGCATTAGTAAATGTTGGTAAATCTCAGGGGAGAACTGAACAAAGCTTTGCAGTACTGTATATATTTATGATTGCGTTGCAGGGTTCTTTCTCTTGGGAAATTGGCCAACTCTTTAGGTAATGGGTTCCAGATCTGAACATAGTCTCAGATCTGGGAAATCAGCAAGGAATTGCAATGTTTTGTTGGGCTACGGCTCTCAGCCTCCTGCTCCTCCATTCTTGCCTTCTGATTGTATATGTTAAGTAACACAGTAATTCCCTGCCCATGTATCCCATGTATTTTTCCCCTAGAGACACCATATTCTATTATCTATCTCTACTATTCCTTGCCGTGAAGACCGTTTGGCTACCCCTAAGACTCTAATGGTAAAGCAACTCTGACAATTATGTGCCACTACCTGGCCTCTGTTGTTTTGGGGCCTATCAACCCATTGTGAATAACAAGACCAGTTCTGTGTATATTCCCAACCCATGTTTCAGAGTCCCGAGCTTCACATAAGGGTCCTAAATTTAGAGTAATAGACCTGCCTTGGCTAAGCATTTAAACACCTCTGGTGCTCTGTAACCCTAGTTATTAAATCCTGAACTTACTTCCCACTGAAGGTAAAGTTCCTCTTTGTAAGCTTCCTAAAAGGTCCTGTGGCTGTAAAACTTAGCTTATGTCTGTTAACTGCCTTCAGCTTCTCATCCTCTATCTACAGGACATTCATACAGCTGAGCAATAACCCATTGACTTAACTGTCCCTGTAGGTGCTGTTCCTCCCAAAACCTTCAAATGCCTCAATTATCACATTAGTAAAGGTGCTTCCCTCTACCAGGACATTTTCCCAGGTCTCCACTAATGAAAATTTCAGCAATTAAGCTATCACCTATGCCAAGGACTCCATGATTCACATTCTGCTTAATAAGGGGCTTCTCGTTGCCTGCCGAGCATGAGTGAGCCAGTCTCCTAACCTCATCTTACCATATACATTCTCAGACCACTCCAGGTACCAACTATGTCACTTTGGATTCCCTAGAAGCAGACAGAATCATATATGCAATACATTTGCTAAGGAAAATACTTGTGAAGGATAAAGGGGAAAGGTATCAGGGGTAGTCAGAGAATTGGGTAAGAAGAGCTTCAGAATGCAATGCAGCTTCAAGAAAGTCTTGGCTAGGATGATGGGGAGCTCCAAAACCAAGATTACCATTGGAAATGTCAATCACTGAGTGGGAATGAGCTGACTCTAGTACTGCTTCCATGCCCAGTCATTGGCTGGGATCAGCGGCCTAGGGAGAACCAGGACTTCCTCACAATAGGTTTTTTGAAGGGAGAGCTGAGCAGCACATTTTCATGTCAACCGCGAAGAATGAGGTGAGCATTTATAGATAATAAATGCAGAAATTTACAATTAAATTCATGGGCTTCATCAAAACACCAGAAGAAAAACTGGGAATAGAATCATATATATGTGAAAATTCTTAGTACAGTGTACATAGAATTTTAAGTAAGCAAAGAAAGGAGGGAAACAAAATATAATTTTTATCTAATTTCTGATACAGAAAGAATAGTTCAAGCATATAAACAAAAGAAAGCAAAATGAATGTGATTATAATACTTAGAAAAAAGAAATATTTCTTAGTAAAAAGAAATGCCACAAACGAGTCAAATTGGAAAAAAAAAAAAAACTTGACAAATGGACTACTTTTAACATCCTTACATAAAGAACTCTTACAATTTTTTTAAACACAGGTTTTCTCCAACTTATGGCTGTTTCATAGTTTATGATTCCATATAGTACTTTTATTCCATTACTTTGGTCTCCATTACATAAATAGTTTAGCTTGGAGGGTGCATCAGGAAGCAACACTGCTTAAAGCTAGGCATTCTAATGGAAGCTTTATTGAGTTTTCTCTCTCTTTTTTTCAAATGTGCCATAGTGGGCTTTTGGTTACGCCTTCCTTAAACATTTAACGGAGTAAAAGTATTGAGTCTGTGCTATATGGAGCAGAAATCTGGGCCCTCAATTGACCATTTGTCTGTGATTAAGAGCAAATTCAGTTTCTTCCTGAGGAGAACCTTAGCCAGGTCTTAACTACCCCTCGGCTCATCATGGTGTGGCAGCGTGATGGCTCTTCTGGTTAGGCTTTCCGACATGCGGAAATATTTCTCCTAACCCTAGTGGATCCTCTAGCAGTTTATACTTGAATTTGTACCCTGAATCATCCACACAGAGTAGCTATACTCCAGATATTTACCAGGGGTGTTAAACACTTTCACATTTATTCTGCTAACTGTGATGTTTAGTCTTACTGGTTCCATCCTTTTTTTTTTTTCAGTCTTTCTGTTAAAGATTTATTTCCTATTGGAACCAAGTCTGTGAGTTCAAACCCACATGTCAGATTTTGCTTCATGATTATCAGAGGCTAATACTCATCCATCTTGTTTTATATGTGTTTTTTGTTGACTGCTCTTTATTATAGTGATTTGTTTTTCTCTTTTCTAACATGTTGAAATGGCCTAGTTTTTATTTATTTTCTATTGATTTGAGCCTCCTATACCCTGCTTCTGTCATACCAGTGGTTACCTTATCTTTCTTCAGAACTCTAATGTTATCTGAGTAGGGCCATGTAAAAGAAAGACATATTATTGAAACAAAAATGAAAATTGCCATGAGCCGGTTTTTTACCTCATGAAGCGTGTGTACACTTCATTTTTGGCAAGGCACTGGCCCTGAAAATACCAGTGCAGTAAGGGGATCTCAGAAAGAAGACACCAGAGAGTTTGTAAGCCCCTCTCTCTCAACATTCTGGTCATCTTTAAAATACCAGGGAAGCTATGTGGAGAGAACTGAAATAGGAATGTCTACTGTTGCCAGCCTATGCCTGCTAGCTTCTTTTTTCAAAGGCAAGGTCATTTATTATTTCCTTGTTATGTATGTATTTTTGAATAGGGAATATATTTAGGTGTTTCAATAATAAAATATTAAGGGCAGATAGTGAAAAGTTTTATTTTTCCTCTACAATTCCTCATCTGCCTAGTTCCCACGACTGCTACTCCCCAACTACACATAACCAGTCTTACTAGCTTTTTATGTATTCTTACAGAGTTCCTTTATACATTATAAGGAAATGGAAATATATATTCCTTTAACATTTATCCTAAATTAACTTATAAAGTTCATGTGATTCCAACATGAACATTAATAGTTTTTTAAAGAAATAAGCTGATTCTGAATTATATTTGGAAAAATAAGAATCGCAAGAAAATCTCTGATTTAAAGGAAGAGCATTATGGGAGGGTACTTTCACCAGAAATAAAAATGTATTATTTTATAATATCGTATGACATAATATAATAGAAAGCCTGTCGAATTAAAACTGTGTGGAGCTGATGCATGAATAGCTAGTGATACAGAGTAAAAACTACATAAATCATCCCATACATGTTTATGAATTTAGTATATGCTATAGGTAGTAACTCAAGTCAGTTACAAAAAAGATGGATTGTTTAATAAATAATACTGGCAAGAAGGTTGTCATTTTAAACAAAATTAAGTTGGATCCCTACCATACATCATAAGAGTATGGAAAAAATACAAATGATATCCTGTATTACTTTGGAATGATAAAGTACTCTTTATTCAAAAACTATGCAAAATCCAGAAGTCATAAAAGATTGACAAAATCTGCTATGTTAGAAAAAAATGTTTTGCAAAGCAAAAACAAGTAAATCCAAAGGTAGACTGAGAAAAGGCACTTGTATCTTATATTATAGACAAAAGGCGAATCTCCCCGAAATATAAAGACTTCCTAGGCATTGATGAGAAAAGAACAAACAACAGATAAGTGAAGTGGGTGCTATGATCTGAATGTGTATGAATTAATATGTTGAAACCTAATCACCAATGTGATGGTATTTGGAGATGGGGCCTTTGGGAGATGATTAGGTCATGAGGGCAAACCCTCATGAATGGGATTATTGCCCTTATAAAAGAAGCCCCAGGGAGTTTCCTTGCCCCTTCCACCATGTGAGGACGTAGAAAATGGCCATCTAGGAATCAGGAAATGGACCCTTTCCAGACATCAACTCTACCAGCACTTTGATCTTGGACTTCCTAGCCTTCCATACTGTAAGAAATAAATTTATGTTGTTTATAAGCTACCTAGTCTGTGGTACATGTTATAGCAACCCAAATGGACTAAGACAGAGGGGAAGCAGTATAAGCAAACTGTTCACAGAAAGGGAAATATTAATGCCTTTTAAATATATGACAAGATATGAGTTGATAAGACACTGTTGAGTGAAGGTTATGGCAGGACAGCACAGATGCATTGCTGTGGGAATATAAATTCCTAGGGTCCCTATGGAGGGCAGTCTAGATACACATATTAAAATAAAAAATGCATATACCACATCTGGTGACTTATATTGGTGGAAAAGGGTATATACATAAGGTCATTCACTGCAGTATTACTTGTAATTGATTGTACAATTGATAATTGTAATTGGAACTAACATCATCAATAAAGGAATAGTGGATCGATGATCTGGTAACCAATACTATATAACACCATGTAGTGGTGATAAAGAATGGGGAGATTATGTATTAACAGGGAAAAATCCCAAGGAATATTGCTAAGTGAAAAAAATTTCAGAAATCTGAGTATATTTCATGTTTTTAAGAAGACAGAGTCTTACTCTGTCACCCAGACTGGACAGCAGTGGTGTAATTTTGGCTCACTGCAGCCTCTACGTCCTGGGCTTAAGTAATCCTCCTGTCTCAGCCTCCCAAGTAGTTTGGCACCTCCGCACTTGGCTAGTTTTTAAATTTTTTGTATAGATGGGAGTCTATCTATGTTCTCCAGACTGGTCTCAAATTCCTGGCCTCAAGGGGTCCTCCCACCTCAGCCTCCCAAAGTACTAGGATTACAGGTGTGAGCCACCACACCAGGCATGAAGTGTGTCTCTTGTAGACAGCATATAGTTGGATCATTTGAAAAACTCCATTCTACCAATCTCTGACTTTTTGTTTTTTCTTTTTTGAGACGGAGTCTCACTCTGTCGCCCAGGCTGGATTGCAGTGGTGTGATCTTGGCTCGCTGCAAGCTCCACCTCCTGGGTTCACACCATTCTTCTGCCTCAGCCTCCTGAGTAGCTGGGACTACCAGTGCCCACCACCATGCCCAGCTAATTTTTTGTATTTTTAGTAGGGACGGGGTTTCACTTTGTTAGCCAGGATGGTTTTGATCTCCTGACTTTGTTATCTGCCTGCCTCGGCCTCCCAAAGTGCTGGGATTACAGGTGTAAGCCACCTTGCCTGGCCCAGTCTCTGACTTTTGATTGCAAAGTTTAATCCATTTAAAGTACTGACAAGGATTTACTTCTGCCATTTTATTAACTATTTTCTGCCTGTCTTATTATTTTTTTGTCCCCTATTTCCTCTACTACTGCCTCTTTTCATGTTTAGTTGATTTTTCTGTAGTAAAAGGTTTTGATTCCCCTCTCACTTCTTTTTGTGAACCTTCTAAAATTATTTTCTTTGTGATTACTATGGGGCTCATGTTTAACATCCTAAATTTGAATTGATAACTGCAATAGCATGCAAAATCTCTGCCTCTATACAACTCTGTCTCCTTTTATGTTACTGACGTCACAAATTACATTTTTATGCATTGTGTGTCCAATAATATAGATTTATGTTTTACACATTTCTCTTTTTTTTCGGGGGTGGGGGGAACGGAGTCTCCCTCTGTCACCCAGGCTGGAGTGCAGTGTCATGATCTCGACTCACTGCAACATCCACCTCTCAAGTTCAAATGATTCTCCTGCCCCAGCCTCCTTAGTAGCTGTGACTACAGACATACACCACTATGCCCAGTTAATCTTTCTACTTTTAGTGGAGACGGGGGTTCACCATGTTGGCGAGGCTGATCTTGAACTCCTGACCTCAGGTGATCCAACTACCTTGGCCTCCCAAAGTGCTGGGATTACAGGAATGAACCACCATGTCCATCCCACATTTGTCTTTTAAATCATGTAGAAAAAGTAGAGCTATAAAGCAAAATTACAGTAGTATCAACTTTTTTGTTTGCTGGTGTATTTAACTTTACTGAAGATCTTTATTTCTTTATTTGGCTTTGAGTTACTGTTGAGTGTCCTTTACCCTGAAGTACTACCTTGAGCATTTCTTGTAGGACAGGTCTAATGGTAAGAGAATCCTTCAGCTTTTCTTTATCTGGAAATGTCTTAAATTCTCCTTTGTTTTTTTTTTTTTTTTTTTTTTGAGACAGAGTCTCACTGTGTCACGCAGGCTGGAAAGCGATAGTGCAATCACAGCTCACTGCAGTCTTGACCTCCCAGGCTTAAGTGATCCTCCCACCTCAGCCTCCCAAGTAGCTGGTACCACAGGCACAAGCCACCATGCCTGGCTAATTGTTTAATTTTTGTAAAGACAAGGTCTCCCTATGTTGCCCAGGCTGATCTTGAACTCCTGGGCTCAAGCAATCCTCCTGCTTCAGCCTCCCAAAGTACTGGGATTACAGGCATGAGCCACCACGTCCAGCCACATACCCCCTACCCCCATTTTTGAAGGACAGTTTTGCCAGACATAGAATTCTTAGTTGACAGGTTCCCTACTGCCTCCACCCCTGCAGGATGTAAGAATTATGAGGAGCTTGATACAGAAAACCTAAACTGCCTTGAAATTATTTTTAGTAGAAAGTTGGACTTTAAGGGTGCTGCCAATGAGGGCTCACAAGAAAATAAGAAACAGTAGTTGAACCTGCATAAAGGGAGATTCTTGTCATGTAGTGGTAGAAAGCTTAGGGAAATTGTTTCCTGGAAAGAAAACTCACAAATGATAAACTTAGATATGTAGCTAAGGATATTTCCAAGCAAGGTATTGAAGATATGCCTGGTTTGCTTACAGTAAAAAATGAGAGAAAGGAGACAAAAAGTAACCAAGACTGGATGACATTTAAAATTCCAGCTTCTCTATGTGGCAAAATAAGCCTAGAATCAGAAATGGCTGCCAAAAGTGTGGCACAAAAAGATGGTTGAGTGTATGACTGTACAACCTTTTACTAAAACCTCAAAAAAAAAAAAAAAAAAAAGGTTAGAAGATGAAATCGTATAAAGGACTCTTGCAAGAGATTAAGGTTGTGCCTTACAGATCTTCCCAACCTAGAGGACTTCTAGGAAACAAAAGTGGTGTCCCTCAGCAGGAGGCCAAAATAGAGAAGGAATTCTCTCAGAAACATCTGGGATTGTGGCTTTTGCCTACTGAAGTTAATATCCATTAAACCCATGGAATGCCCTTAACATTTTTTTCTTTCATTTTGACCTTGGAGAATCTGATGATTATGTGCCTTGGGGTTGACCTTCTCCTGCAGTATTTTACTGGGGCTCTTTAGATTTCCTAAATTTGAATGAGATTACAGGCCTGAGCCACCATGCCTGGCTAATAATTTTTATCTTAAAGTTTATTTTTCTGATACAATATTCCAGCTTTCTTTTGGTCAACATTTTCCTGGAATATCTTTTCTTCTGTAATTTTGCTTTCAACTTATTTGAGTCTCTGAATCTCAAGTGTGCCTCTTGAAGACAACATATAGTTGGATTATGTTTTTTTGTTGGCTTGGTTTGGTTGTTGGTGGTATATAGGAATGCTAGTGATTTTTGTACATTGATCATTTCTCTAATGATCAGTGATATTGAACTTTTCTTCATATGCTTGGCCACACGTATGTCTTCTTTTGAAAAGTGTCAGTTCATGTCCTTTGCCCATTTTTAATGGGGTTGTTTGTTTTTCTCTTGTAAATTTGTTTAAGTTCCTTATTGATGCTGAATATTAGACTTCTGTTAGATGCCTAGTTGGCAAATATTTTCTCCCATTCTGTAGGTTGTCTCTTCACTTTGTTGATAGTTTCTTTTGCTGTGCAGAAGTTCTTAAGTTTAATTAGATCCCATTTGTCAATTTTTTGCTTTTGTTTTGATTGCTTTTGGTGTCTTTGTCATGAAATCTTTGCCCATTCCTATGTCCAGGATGGTATTGCCTAGGTTGTCTTTCAGGGCTTTTATAGTTTTGGGTTTTATATTTAAGCCTTTAATCCATCTTGAGTTGATTCTTGTACATGGTGTAAGGAAGGAGACAAATTCCAATCTTATGCATATGGGTAGCCAGTTATCCTAGCACCATTTATTTGAATAGGGAGTCTTTTCCCCATTGCATGTTTTGTCAGTTTTGTTGAAGATCAGATGGTCATTGGGGTGCAGCCTTATATCCTCTATTCTGTTCCATTGGTCTATGTTCCTGTTTTTGTACCAGTAGCGTGCTGTTTTGGTTACTGTAGCACTGTAGTATAGTTTGAGGCATCAGGTAACACAGTGCTTCCAGCACTGTTCTTTGTGCTTAGGATTGCTTTGGCTATTCAGGCTCTTTTTTGGTTCCATATGAATTTTAAAATAGTTTGTTTTTTCTAGTTCTGTGAAGAGTGTCATTGGTAGTTTGATAGGAATAGCACTGAATCTGTAAATTGCTTTGGGCACTATGCCCATTTTAATAATGTCAATCCTTCCCATCTTTGAGAATGGGAAGTTTTTCCATTTGTTTGTGTCTTCTCTGATTTCTTCGAGCAGTGTTTTGTAATTCTCATTGTAGAGATCTTTCACCTCCCTGATTAGCTGTATCTTCGATATTTTATCCTTTTTCTGGCAATTGTGGATGGAATTGCCTTTCTGATTTAGCTCCTGGCTTAGCTGGCTGTTGGTGTATAGGAATGCTAGTGATTTTTGTACATTGATTTTGTATCCTGAAACTTTGCTGTAGTTGCTTATTAGTGAAAGGAGCTTTTGGGCTGAGACTATGGGATTTTTCAGGATGTAGAATCATGTTTGTCGGCAAACAGAATAGTTTGATAGTTTGATTTCCACTCTTCCTGTTTGGATGCCCTTTATTTCTTTCTCTTGCTTGATTGTTCTGGCTAGGACTTCCAGTGCTATGTTAAATAGGAGTGAAGAGAGAGGGCATTCTTGTCTTGTACTGATTTTTAAGGAGAATGCTTTCAGCTTTTGCCCATTCAGTATAATGTTGGCTGTAGGTTTGTCATAGATGGCTCTCATTATTTTGAAGTATGTTCCTTCAATACCTAGTTTATCGGGAGTTTTTAATATGAAGGGGTGTTGAATTTTATTGAATGCCTTTTCTGCATCTATTGAGATAACTATATGGTTTTTGTCTGTACTTTTGTTTATGTGATTAATCACATTTATTGATTTGTGTATGTTGAACCAACTTTCAGTCCCAGGATGAAACCTACTTGTTTGTGGTGGATTAGCTTTCTGATGTGCTGCTGGATTCAGTTTGCAAGTATTTTATTGAGGATTTTTGCATCAGTGTTCATCAAGGATATTGGCCTGCAGTTTTCTTTTTTGTTTTGTGTCTCTGACAGGTTTTGGTATCAGGATTATGCTGGTCTCATAGAATGAGTCGAGGAGGAGTCCCACCTCCTTAATTTTTTGGAATAATTTCTACAGGGATGGTACCAGCTCTTCTTTATACATCTGGTAGAATTTGGCTATGAATCCATCAGGTCCTGGGCTTTTTTTGGTTGGTAGGCTACTTATTACTGATTCAGTTTTAGAGCTTGTTATTGGTCTGTTCAGGGAATCAATTTCTTCCTGGTTCAGTCTTGGGAGGGTATATGTGTCCAAGAATTTATCTGTCTCTTCTGCATTTTCTAGTTTGTGTGCATAGAGGTATTCATAGTAGTTTCTGATGGTTATTTTTATTTCTTTGTGGTCAGTGGTAACATTCCCATCATCATTTCTGATTGTTTTATTTGGATCTTCTCTATTTTATCCTTTATTAATCCAGTTAGCAGTCTATCTATCTCAATGATTAAAAAAAAATTCCTGGGCTGGGTGTGGTAGCTCATGCCTGTAATCCCAGCACTTTGGGAGGCCGAGGCGGGTGGATCACGAGGCCAGGAGATCAAGACCATCCTGGCTAACACGGTGAAACCCCGTCTCTACTAAAAATACAAAAAATTAGCCGGGCGTGGTGGCGGGCACCAGTAGTCTCAGCTACTCAGGAGGCTGAGGCAGGAGAATGGCATGAACCTGGGAGACAGAGCTTGCAGTGAGCCAAAATCATGCCACTGCACTCCAGCCTGGGTGACAGAGGGAGACTCCATTTCAAAAAAAAAAAAAAAAAAAAAAACCAAAAAACCAAAAAACAAAACAAAACAAAACAAAAACCACCAATTCCTGGATTTGTTGATCTTTTGAATGGTTTTTCATGTCTCAGTCTCCTTCAGTTCAGCTCTAATTTTGGTTATTTCTTGTCTTCTGCTAGCTTTGGCCTTGATTGTTTTTGCTTCTTGAATTCTTTCAGTTGTGATGTAAAGTTGTTAATTTAAGATCTTCCCAACTTTTTGATGTGGGCATTTAGTGCTATGAATTTCCTTCTTAACACTGCCTTAGCTGTGTGCCAGAGATTCTGATATGTTTTATCTTTGTTTTAATTATTTTCAAAGAATTTTTTGATTTCTGCCTTAATTTCATTATTTACCCAAAAGTCATTAAGGAGCATGTTGTTTAATTTCCATGTAATTGAATGGTTTTGAGTGATCCTCTTAGTCTTGACATCTGTTTCTTTGTGCTCTGGTCCCACAGAATGTTTGGTATGATTTCCATTCTTTTGCATTTGCTGAGGATTGTTGTATGTTCAATTATATGGTCAATTTTAGAGTATGTGCCATGTGGTGATGAGAATGTATACTCTGTTTTTTTGGGTGGAGAGTTCTGTAGAGGTCCATCAGATCTATTTGGTCCAAGGTTGAGTTCAGGTCCTGAATATCCTTGTTAATTTTCTGCCTCAATGATCTGTCTAATACTGTCAGTAGGACTCCCTTTAATATTTCTGGTAGGGCAAGCTTTCTAGCATTTCTTTACTTTGTGTTTATCTGGGAATGTCTTAAATTCTTCTTCAGTTTTTCAAAATAAGTTTGCTGGATATAAAATGTTTGGTTGATGATTTTTCCCCCAAGGACTTCAAATATGTCATCCCACTGCCTTCTTGCCTACATGGTTTCTGATGAGAAATCCACTGTTAATCTTGTTGAGGAGCCCTTGCACATACTGAATTACATTTTTCTTGCTGCTTTCAAGAGTCTTTCTTTTTCTTTGTCTTTCAATAATTTGATCATGATGTGTCTAAGTGTGTATCTCTGAGTTTGTCCTGCTCAGAGTTCATTGAGCTCTTGAATGTGAATGTTTTTCATCAAATTTTGGAAGTTTTGGCCATTGTTTCTTGATGTATTCTTCCTGTCTGTCTCTTTCTCTGTCTCTTCTCCTTCTAAGATTCCCATTATGCATATGATGATATGCTTATGGAGTAAGACGGATCTCTCAAGCTCTATTTATTTACTTTCATTCTTTTTTTGTTTTATTCCTCAGACTGGATAACCTCAATTGTCCCATATTCAAGTTTGCTGATTCTTTCTGCTGCCTGCTCAAATCTGCTGTTAAATCCTTGGGCAGGAGGATTGGGTTGCTCAAATCTTACACATTTCAAAGAAATGTTTATCTTCAGGCCTGGCCATTGGCTGGCCCCTGGAAGGTAGCCTCTGAGCCCTTGGAACATTCTTCCTGATATGAGTTTCTGTATGCCGGAAGCCCTGAACCATGCTGTATTTATGGTATTTATTGTAAACATCTGTTTTTGTATGACTAAGCCCTTGGCCTACACTGTACCAGTTTGACTGGATAAGTTCATCCTAGAAAAGTGATTTGTGATGAATGCCTGGTTTTGCTCTGTGGTGAAGACTGGATGGAATCTGAGTAGCTGAGGTCATTCATATGGGCACTACATGCCTACATGACTGACCCCCAACAAAATCTCTGGATACCAAGGCTTAGGTGAACTTTCCTAGCAACACTTCACTTGTATGGTCACACATTCCTGCTGGAACAATTAAGGACAAACCCAGAGTAATTTAAAAATGTAAATTGCGTGTTGTTTTTCTACTTCAAATGCTTTGTTTCCGATGTTTTTAGAATAAAATCCAAACTCCACGATCAAAGTCTGTAAGACTAATAGGACTCTGTTTACATCCCCAGAATCATCTTTAATCTCACTTCCCCCTCATCAATATGTTCCAACAACACAGAGATCCTTCATGTTCTTGAGAGTCAAATGTTACTCAAACCAACTACCTGCAGTATATAAAGAATTGGTTTCTGACCATTCTATTGGTCCTCTACTTTTTTTCTGTTGGCCTTATTTTCACTCCAAATTCAAGTATATTGGATAAGAGCCCCCCACCCATTTGGCAGTCTCAGTAAAATTAAATTATATCTCACAGGTCCTACTGAGTCCGAGGTCTAAACCCTGACCAGAGAGATGCAGTGTTCTGATTAGCCAGACCCGAGATCTGGTGCAAGGTGTGGAGTCACCTTAAATGCAAGTACCTGGCTAGAAATTAGAGCAGAGATGTTTGTGTAGAGAAAAAAATGTAAAGTTGCTAGAAGAAGGGTAAATTGATACTGGGCAGAAACCACAACCACCTGTTGTCATTACATTGCCTTTCGGTCTGTGCCCATGCTGTTTCCTGTGACCAGAATGCGAAGCATGAGTGGCACATGATTAGTCTTCAAATCATGTCTTAAATATTTTCTCTTTAGATAGCCTATTCTGATCATTTAATCCAGGTAGCTTCCTTTCCTCATTCTCTGTTACAACATTCTTAAAACCTTCATACCTTTTATATTAGACATTAGGTTAATTCTGTCAACAAATATTTACTTAGCACCAACTAGTACCAGATAGTATACTAGACTTTGTTCATGATCTTCCATAATACACTATGTTTTATTCACCAGTGCATAGTTCAATGCCTAGAACACAAAAGGTCATAAGTCAGTATTCACTCAATGAATGAATGAAAGGGCCCTGATACTCAGTCCAATAAGATATTTTGAAATGTTAAAAAATGAAAAAGGAAAGGGAGTATATAATTCTACTAGGCCAGTTTATCTCAACCTTTCTTCATTGTCTTAACACTTAAAATTTGCTTTAGGCACATGCATGGACTCCCAAATTAAGGTAATAAGAATCTTAATCACATAAAAATTAAACATAATATGAAAACTACATGATAAACTGCCTAAAATGAACTGCAGCCTATTAATTGAATGCAAAGTGAGATGATCTGATCACCGAAATCCTTGGAGCACATGAACAACCTTTAAAAACGTAAGATTTATTAAGAAAGTAATAAAATTTGTACAAAAATAATAAGTAATGTTATATTTTAATTTTGTGAAATGTCAATAAAATACCATCTCAGACTTTCTCTGATCGTTAGATTCTGGCAAATATCCAACTTCAGGTACCTTATCCTTTTTGCTAGCTATTGGAGAAATAATTGCAACACACTTTAGCTGCTGCATGAATATTCAGATGACAAAATGACCACCAGTTTTCTCATCAGATCCTATGGTTTCGATGAAAACCCATATCCAGATGACTCACCAATTGTAGCACCAGTCCGAACTTCTACTCTGAGTTTCAAATTCATATATTCAATTGTCTACTTATTTTGATTTTCTCAGAGGTACCTGAAGTTCACTTTGCATAAAACTAAGCTCATATCATTTCCTTAATCCTGATTCTCATCCACTATTGTCTGTCACAATGGATATTGCCACCATTTGACCAAGAAAACCCACACATCAGAATTGGCTTCTCTCTGTTCCTCAACACTATTTCCAAAGTATCAGTGTACCAACAACTGCTGCCTTTTTACCTCCTAAGTAGCTCTTGAATCTCCCACCACTATCGTAGTCAAAGCTATCATTTCTCCAATTGTATCTAAAACAGATTTCTGACTAGTATGACCACACCCATTCTGCCCAACTGCTCTGTCTGCTCTCTATGTTATTGTTGGATTATTCATATGTATAAAAAGGTTAAATATGACCACTTCACATTTTTCATTCTTAACATCCTTCAGACTTTATTTTTCTCCTTTAAGTTCATGCATGGTTTTGGCCTACCTTGGGTCTCACCTTCCCCTATACTTCACCATCTCTTGCCTAGTCTCCATTACTGTGGCTACCCTGGACTTTCTAAAGAACTCTAGACTCACTAGTATCTCTTCTTCCAAAAGGGCTTAGATAATGCTCTTCTATCTGCCTCAAATATTTTTTCTTATTCTTCTTCATCTTAGCATTTTCTTTTGTTGACATTTCCTTAAAATTTTATTGAAGATTTTCTAATTACTCAAGTAAGATATGAATACATTCTTCCTTACAAAAAATTATAACATTGCAGATAAATATAAAGTCAGGAAATAACTTTCCTAATCTTAGCACCATCACAAGTTCAGTTAGATTTGTTTTTCTAAAATCACCTTTGTTCCAACAGATGGCCTTAGAACTCTTGAGTCACTTCTCTTGTCACCTAAGGCTACTCATCTTAGGTTGCAAAGCCATCAATTATTTCACAATGCACATAGTGTTTACTCCTGCCCTACCCTTTTGCTCATACTTGCAATAATTCTTCACATACCAGCACTGAAACATATCATTCTCTTAGTTTCTTTTCAAATCAACTCAATCTATATTTTCTATTGCAGTTTGAATTAACAGGGAGCAGTCAGCCAAGGTGTTGCAAAGGATATCAATTGTATCATTGTCAAGAGCCCTCTCCAAGGAACACTTATTCCTTCAATTAACCATAGTCCATGGGCTGGCTTTTGGTATTACAGGATCAGGAGCCTGATTTTGCCAGAATCCCATAAAGAAAGCTACCATTCAGGGGTAGACTCACATTAGACACATAGATTCATAAGGCCAATTTTTAAATGTATAGTGAAAAATATCACTCTCCTAGTGCCATGACCAGTGCTGTGTCTCCTCAAAAGAGATAAACATGAGAATCCAACTTAAATTAGAAATTGCTTGGTGCATATGAAATGAAGCTTAAAGGCTCTTAGAACGTGTCGTCAAGTCTCTTCCCAGGAAAGTGGTACCAACTTACGATCTCACTGGCTGTATATCAATGCCCATTTTAATACACTGTCCAACACTAGTTGTCAGGCAGACATCCATTCTCATTCTTTCAGTTGACATTAAATGACATTTTGTTTTTTTCATTTCATTTCCAACTTTTATTTTAAGCTCAGGGGTACATATGCAGGATGTGCAGGTTTGTTACATGGGTAAATGTGTGCCATATGGTTTGCTGCACAGATCATCCCATCACCCAGGTATTAAGCCCAGCACCTACTAGATATTCTTTCTGATCCTCTCTGTCCTCCCATCTCCTGCCCTCCAACAGGTCCCAGTGTGTGTTGTTACCCCCATGTGTCCATGTGTTCTCATTATTTAGCTCTCACTTATGAGGACATGTGGTATTTTGTTTTCTGTTTCTACATTAGTATGCTAAGGATAATGGCCTCCAGCCCCATCCATGTCCCTGCAAAGGATATGATCTCATTCTTTTTTATGGCTGCATAGTAGTCCATGGTGTATATGTACCACATTTTCTTTATGCAGTCTGTCATTGATGGGCATTTAGGTTGATTCTATGTCTCTGCTGTTGTGAATAGTGCTGCAGTGAACATAAATGTGCATGTATCTTTATAATAGAATAATTTATACTCCTTTGCATATATACCCAGCAGTGGGATTGCTGGGTTGAATGGTATTTCTGTCTTTAGGTCTTTGAGGAACCACCACAGTGTCTTCCACAATGGTTGAACTAATTTATACTCACACCAACAGTGTAAAAGCATTCTTATTTCTCCACAACCTTGCCAGCATCTGTTATTTTTTTACCTTTTTTTTTTTTTTTTTTTTTTAAAGCCATTCTGACTGGTGCGAGATGGTATCTCATTGTGGTTTTGATTTGCATTTCTCTAATGATCAGTGATGTTGAGCTTTCCTTGCTCTGTCTCCCAGACTGGAGTGCAGTGGTGTGATCTCGGCTCACTGCAACTTCCACCTCCTGGGTCTAAATGATTCTCTTGCCTCAGCCTCCCACGTAGCTTGGATTACAGGTGCCCACCACCATGGCCAGCTAATTTTTGTATTTTCAGTTGAGATGGGGTTTTACCATGTTGGCCAGGCTGGTCTTGAGCTCCTGACTACCCCTCAAGTGATCTGCCCGCCTCGGCCTCCCAAACTGCTGCAATTACAGGCGTGAGCCACTGCACCTGGCCAGCTGTTTTTCATATGTTTGTTGGCTACATGTATGTCATCTTTCGACAATTGTCTATTCATGTCCTTTGCCCACTTTTTAATGTTTTTTTTTCTTAGTAAATTTGTTTAAGTTCCTTATAGATGCTGAATATTAGACCTTTGTCAGATGTATAGATTGCAAAAATTTTCTCCCATTCTGTAGGTTGTCTGTTTACTCTGTTGATAGTTTCTTTTCATCTTAGCATTTACTACTCATTCTTTTGGTATCAACCAAACTTTAGGGAAGCTTCTCTGACCTTGCTGACTAGGTCAAGTCTTGCTGTGATAAACTTTTATCGCATCAATTACTTTCCCTCATAGCATTTATCACACTATTACAGGTTGACATTTATTTGTATAATGACTTGATTAATATCTGTCTTTTCCAGTAGAATGTAAACTCCTTGAGAACAAGCCTATGTCTAATATGGCTCACGACTACATCTTAGAACACTCTCTGACTTATAGTAACATATTAGGCATTCAGTAAGTAAGCAAATGGTAGGGGTGTTTCACAGGAAATTCTGAAATGCAAATTTTTTGAAGCTGCCCTATTTTAGGATGGCTTGCTTGAAGGCTTTTATTCATCCTTAATTGGTATGGTCAAGACGTGAGAATAGCTCAGATCTTGGACCATTGATCCCAAGGGTCACTCACCTCACCTATTTGCTATGTATGTACTTGGAGGCACTGACCTTGATGTTATTTTCTATTTAATTTTTTTCTAAGTATTCTCTTAGCCTCAAATTTAGCCTTAATAGCTTTACTTAGTGCTCTTTTCTGTCATCAGTGTAGACTTACAGATGTAAATTTTTTAATGCATATTTTGACCTAAATAAATGTTTTTAGGGGCTTTCAGTTTCATTACTGCCATTGGCACTTGTGTCTAAAGATCAACAATTCCTTATTGCACTGCCCAGTACCATTACTGATGTAGCCTCCAAGTAAGTGCTGAAGGAGGATAGAAATAAACACACAAGTTTGGTGGGAGAAGGCCTTACTAAAGTCAGTGTTCGAAAGAATCATGGTCCCTTAGTCAATTCTAAAGAACCAGTTTATAGACATGGAACCTGTGAAATGATGGCAAATCTTGTAACCTCAGGTATACACCATGTGGAAATTGAACCTAGACCTTCCTCAAAGAGAGGCTGTCATGTATATGGGTAAATATACCTTGGAGGGTGGAAAAGTCACTAACTTTTAGGGGATATTTGGAATCTAAATCTGAGTTTACTTGGATTCCTAAAAATGTAGAGAACCACTCTAGTCAGTATTTTAGGGCAAGGGATTATGCTGGCTAACTGAAAAGGTGTTTTAAGTTTACCATCAGGACCCAAAACTTACCATATAGTCTTTTGCCCACTAGGAGAGTATAGTTGGGATAGAAATCCTCAGCACGTGGCAGAATCCTCATTTCGAAAACAAAACACAAAAACCCTTAATAGTCCTTAAGGACTATTAGGGTAGCATCAACCAAGGGGAAATTATTTGTACTCTTTTCCCCACCAAAATATTAAGTCAGAAGCAAGATCACTTTTTCACGGGGAACTGCAGTGATTAAAGCTATTATTAAATATTTGTAAGATGCTGGCCAGTGATTTCTGTCCCCATTCAATATCTCAATATGGTCAGTGTAAAAACCAATTCTAACTCCAACTGCACTTTGCAATCTCCAAATGGCTTCTTTACTAGAATAGATGAATAAAGTTCCTGATTTCTGATCTGTAGTCCATGATATGTTGATCGTGCATTACTTTGTTCCTGCTCACTGGGACTATTAGGAGCAATTTGATTTCACCTGGCAGTAGCAACAGTTTGTTTACTCTGCGTTCTGTGCCAAAATCTGGTCCTCTGGAGCCTTGACAACACTGCATTCCTCCTAGGCCATGACTCTGTTGCAATACATTTACAACCTCAAGCTGATTACTCCTGTAGAACAGCAAGTGGCAATGCCCTAGTTAACTTAGGAAGAAATTAGAGTAAGAGATACATCTTTAAGAAATAAGAGAACCTACATCCTCTGTCCTAGAAAGAAGGGGGAGGTTCTAATGTCAATGATGTGACAGAGTATTCTCCCTAAGTGGAAAACAAGTTACGGTACCTAACATTAACAGGGAATCTTTCTGGATTTTGGAATTTTTGTGACCTCTGGCCACCTAATAGGTGACACAAAAATTTTCCCAGAGTAGATTAAGAGAAGGTTTCCAGCTAGTCCAGTCTGCAAGGAAAGCTGCCCTGCCAGGTGACATGATAGCCACACTGATCCAATAGTATCCAAGATGCATGAAACTGACCAAAGCTAGAGAGACTTGAACATAAAGGAGTTATGTAAAGTACTCTGGGGATTTGGAGCTAACTGATGTCACATTAGCAGTAACTATTCTCTTTTTGTGTAACAGCTCCTGTCTTGCTTCTAGATCCAAATATCCTCCCATTCCAGTAGGTGTAGCTAAAGAAAAAAAAAAAAAAAAAAACCAAATATCTGATTATGAAGTCAGGTAAGTATGCAACCTGGGCTGCCCTGCGTGAATTGGGTGTCATCAGTTTCACAATCCATAAAACTAGGTTTATTCAAAAACACTCCAAGTGGTATATAAAACAACAGGATTTACAGGCCACAAGAGTTAAAGTATTATTTAAATGGGTTGCTCAACTGGAACACGGAGGCACAGGCATTTTGTATATTTATAGGAAGCATTAAATAAAGTCTTGTGGAATGAGAATGAACACATAAACCTGTTTCTAGCAATTAAAAGATTTCTACTAAATAGGAAGCAAATACTTTATTGAAGTAAATTTCACCAGTCATGAGGCTTCATTAATAATGTTTATTTTAAAGATCAACTTTTATTGTAACAAATATAAAGTCATCAATGTTTTACAAATTGTCAAAAATGCTTTAAGTACAAAAAAAATACATTAGTAAAATGAAAGTTATGTTGTATTATTTGGTGATACACTTAATACTGCCAACATGCACAACGTATGCCAGAAAAGCTCATGCATTATTGGAAGAGAAAAGAAATGTGATATAACTGCCATATTGTCTGATTATAAATTCATTGCTTCAGTCAGTTTTCTTTCTTCAGGGATACCATTTACCTGCAATGTGTAAGAATGAATATGGGCAGGAGTTAGTCAGGGCATGTATACTTTTAGATTTTGAGCAAAGCAAATTATGGCAAGGAGAAAGTTTCCATCTTCTTAATACAATGTAAAATAATTATATTGCATTATTTCTCTGTATTTCGTTTTTTTAAAAAACAGAAAGCGAAAGAAAAAATTCTAAATTAGTCTTCTCCTTCTTGGACCAAGGCTATAATATTTTGTATTTCCCAAAAGGAACAGTCTGAAAATTCCTCCCACAATAAACAAAAAGAATGAGGTTGATTGCAGGATATATAACTGTACCTTTTAATCGTGGCTTTTAAAAAAATATCATGTGGGCTGGTAGGGCAGAGAAAACGAGAAAACCTGAAGGGGCATCAAACCTAATGGTTTGGGCCTAGTCCAAAAGTTAGTGCGATTGTCAGCTTTTAACTGCTCTATTATCCCGGCTAGTGCTCAAGTCCAGGAGTACAACACCAGCAGCTAGTTCATTTCTTAGAGCTTTGATGGGAATTTAAAAGAAAACAAGTAACTAAATGAAAAAAAAAAAAAAAAAAAACTTCAAGATATACTTTCCCCTGATAAATTCCATATAGGTAGCTACAAATAAAATTACTTGATATCCAAGATGCAAACTCTTATGCCTAAATTACCTTCATAAAGAAAACTGACACGCACATAATGTTCTATGGTACTTGGAAAACTCCAGTTACTGTTCCATGACAATCGCATAAATGTAGCTGCCTCTTTGCAGTATTAGGATAATCAGGGTAAAAGAAAAGAAAAGCTGCTGTACTCAAAAATATATATAAACAGCACTGAATCCATGCATTTGCAGATAGAATAATTTAGAAATTGAGAAATAAAGTTTTTCATTTAAATGAACAGAATGGAAATAAGGAATGTAAACTGCCCATTAGCCCTTCTCTCCAGGAGGCATGCCTCCATTTAGGTTTTTGTTTGTTTGTTTGTTTGTTTAAATCCAGAGTCTGACTCTGTTGCCCAGGCTAGAGTACAATGGTGCGATCCCAGCTCACTGCAACCTCCACCTCCTGGGTTCAAGTGATTTTTCTGCCTCAGCCTCCCAAACAGCTGGGATTACAGGTGTATGCCACCATGCCCAGCTAATTTTTGTATTTTTTTAGTAGCGACGGGGCTTCGTCATGTCGGCCAGGCTGGTCTCAAACTCCTGACCTCAGGTGATCACCTGCCTTGGACTCCCAAAGTGCTGGGATTACAGGCGTGGGCCACCGCACCTGGCCTCCATTTAGCTTTAAATGTACCAGAGGCACAAACACACCAATCTTTCATAATTATAAAAAAAATGCTAGGGTGGTCTCTCTCCCTTTGGCACTTAAGATATTTGGGGACTCACTGAAAAAAACAACAATAACAACAAAACAACCAAGAGGAGATAGTGTACTTTAGTCAATAGTATGATCCAAATTGCAGAAAAATGTAAGAAAACAAGGTAATAGGCTCTAGTGTTAACTAAAAAGGAGAACAAAACTTTCTTGACTCAAGCAAAATACCTGCTCCCTAAAATCTGTTTCAGAAAAATAATTTTATAAATTGGGTTAAACAACCTTAAAATCCCCTAGGAAAACTCTTTGGCTCTTATATTTGTTTAGGCATAAATTGTCCTTGTATTTGGAAATGCTCTGTATTACTAAAATGTAGCAAGTTAACAAGAGCACTTGGTAAAATATCTATGTGACTACTAAACAAATTGCTCTAATATCATCTAGTCAAGTTTCCTAATTCTCCTAGTGGGTAAGTAAAATCTGGATTTTTAAATACTCAAAATAAATATTTACTATTTTTCTAGAAATTGCCTCCTTCCTACTCACTCCCTGCCTGAAATAATTAAGAATCAGGAGATAGACATCGTAGGACAGATGGAAGCTACAAGGTTAATAACAAAGAAGTTCTATCATTTCTATCGTAGAAGTATTCTTTTAGAAATTTTCCTCTTTAAAAAAATAACCATGAAATTAGTGGTAGTAGGGATTCATTTATCTTTTTTCTCTCTTTAGGTTACTCATTTTTATAACAAAGTTTGTTCCTTCATCAATCTCCTGAATGCTTACAAAGTAGCACCAACACATCAATATACTGAACAGTCTTGTTGAAACATGTTAGCATTTAATTAAAACAAGTAATCAAAATTGTATGGAAAATTCTGATAAACATTATCTTGTAATTAAAATCTGATGAACAATTTCATTATACTTGCCTCAAATCTTTGAAAAGTTGTCAAACGAAAATCTCCTTAAATTCACGAAAGCAGTAATAGAGAAGATAATTTCTGAATGAAAACATCCAATACATTTCTGTATGTGCCTGAAGTTTTTAAGAGATTTACTTTAACAGTTTCCCTACCACAATGCCACCATTCATACTCAGAATTCCACACCCAACTTACATTTTTAAAACTTCTCTTGCTTTTCCAAAAGAGCTACAAAGGCATTAATGGTTGCCTGGCAATTAGAACTAGGAATCAACCACTAATTAGAAGACAATCATGAATAAGTTATCTACTCAGTATAGAGATGAATGAAATAATTGGCTGTGGAAAATTTTTAGGGACACTTGAAAGAAATAAAGAAAGCAAGTCTTAGGGAAATAGAATAGTCCAAGGAGAATTGTCTGCCATCTTGTTGTCACTGGTCATGTTATAACAGCTTTTTAAAGCGGCTTTAAAACCAGGCCAGCCATTTCTCATTTATCCCCCTGAAGCCTCAGTGATTTGTCACAATGGTTTCCTTTTGTAAGAGTCAGTTTCAAGCTGCTCACTTACTGAGACAAATCCTAGATGCATCCAAGCTAAGAATCTTTCATACCAAGGGGAAGAATAGAGAGCTTCACTGAAGGAAGGGGTTTTATTCAGTCTTCCTTAATTAGACAGGACCTCCATGGATGCTTTTGCTCTAAGATCATTTACCCTGTGTTTATCATTCTGATGCCAATCTATGTAATAATCTAAGCCATTATTCTGAGGTTTTAAGTCTGATTAAGGAATGACACAAGTGTTTTGCCTTATTTGGTGAAGCTAAAGCTTCATAAATTATATAGTGCCATAATTATCTTTTAATCTGTAGATTCATTCATAAACATCAATTTATTATTCTTAGCACTCACCTGTAGTCTGCTGTTGGGGAATCTGAGTCTGATGTGGCAAGTTCCTAGAAATGATGAACATTTTTGAGTAAAACTGTTTGTTTACACACTTGTAAATAGAGAGCAGACATACTAGAATGAAAAACTGTATTGGTAACTGACCCCAGTCATGTAATCCAGCACAATTCCCCTCCCCTTTCATGAGCTTACAGATGAGGAAACTTGAGGTCTGAGGAAGATAAAAATTAACAATATTTGATAACATGCATGAAATTTTTACTACAGGCTATACTCTAAAGTACCTCACAACAACCCTAAGAGGTAGGTGTTAATGTTTTCCCCATTTTATGGGTGAAGAAATAGCCTTGGAGATCCAAGGCTACATAGCTAGGACATGGTAGCTAAGATATGAACACAGTGGCTTATGCTCTTAACCTATACACTTTCAGATCCAGGCCTAGAAGATATAAACATGCTCACATATTTTCATGGAACAACATATATAACCACCTTCATTCACTATCCCAAACATCTGTGCTCTTTTATCTTCATGTCAGGCATGCATCCAGATGCATTGGCAGAATGCAGAAGTCATCCTTGTTCCTTCCCTCTCCTTCAGTCTCCACATCCAACCACTTAGGGACTTCTGACATTTCTTTTCGTCTTATTTGGATCTGCCCCATTCTTCCCCATCTCCATTGCTAACTTGGTTGAAGCCATCATCATTTCTCACTTGGATCCTTGTAAGGGGGTTGACTTGTTTCCTCATTTACATTCTTGTCCCCTTATAATCCACTCTGCACATTGCTGTCAGAATGCTCTTCTAAGACAGGGGCCCCCAGCCCCTGGGCCATGGAACTGGGCTCCATAGCAGGAGGTGAGTGGCAAGTGAGCCAGCGAAGTCTCATCTGTATTTACAGCTGCTCCTCATCACTCGCATTACCACCTGGGCTCTGCCTCCTGTCAGATCAGTGGCAGTAGTAGACTGTCATAGGAGCGTGAACCCTATTGTGAACTGTGTATGCAAGGGATCTAGGTTGTGCACTCCTTATGAGAATCTAATGCCTGATGATCTGTCACTGTTCCCCATTACCCCCTGATGGTACTGTCTAGTTGCAGGAAAACAAGCTCAGGACTCCCACTGATTCTACATTATGGTGAGTTATATAATATTTCATTATATATTACAATGTAATAATAATAGAAATAAAGTGCATAATAAATGCAATGCCCTTGGATCACCCCAAACCATCCCCCACACCTGGTCTGATATGAAACCAGTTCCTGGTGCCAAAAGTTGGGGACCAGTGTTCTAAGACACAAATCTATTATGTCATTTAAATAACACACATTTAAGTATTTCCTTGTATCTACCTGCAGATTAAATTTCAGATTTCTTAATGTGGCCTGGAAAGCCACAATATATCTCGCTCCTACATGGAGTGCCCCATGTCTGCTTGAAGCTGACAACCAACCACCATGGCTACTACCATGTCCTGTACCCAATCAGCTCCCATTTGTCCTTGCAAACTCAACTCAGAACTTGTTACAGCATACAGGTTTTACTCTTATAATTTAAAAATTCCCATAAGAAATGTTATTAAAATTTTTAATGTATTATTTTTAATTTAAAAAATCTCAAGAACCACCTCCCTATGCATCCTTACTCTCTAAGCAACCCACAATTAGGTTACCATTAAGCATGCTTTCATTCACATGCTGATTGTCATTGTATTCTCTGTACATAATATTTAATTGTCCTAAAGTATATTAACAGTAAGAACTATCATATTTTGTTTAGTATCCTCAGCAGTAAGCATTATAAAGTATACACATTTATTAACTTACAGATTTAGTTTCACATTTTGATATTAAAATTAGTTTATGAAAATGTACAATTTAGGTTCTGTATGGAAGAAACTCTAAGAGTCAGTCCTTTGTAATAAAGTTTGATCCATGCTGGGGATTTTCAAAGTTTTTTGTTTTCTCTTTAGCACTGGGATTTCTCTTAATTGAAACCCTAAGCAGAACTGTGATGTACAAAAGAGATAAATGTGAGGTTGCCTGGGTTGAAACAAGGGAGTTAGGAATCCTGTCCGCTTTGTTTTCTTTGTCCCTCATGCTGGCCCCTGCAGCAATTCTAAGAAATCTGTAAGAAACAGTTTGAAAACCATTGATAATATTTCAGCCAGGCAAATATTATGTTCCAGATACAACAATCTAAAGTGGAAAACAGTACGTGCTAGTTAAATACTGTTTAAACTCTTAATTTAATCTATAGTTAACACCTTTGAGCGATTTTTTTTCAATGTTTCAGTTCCACTTTAAAGATATTACTAAGGAAATAATAAACTCTAACACAATTTGAGGAAGTTACTTAATAATTCATCCCAATGATTATATTCTTTTTTATTGTTACTTATCAGCCTTATCCTTGTGTAGGCTAGAGGAGTATTTCTTTTTTAGCTTGTTTGTTCTTTCAGAATTTCACACTATGTATTTATATTGATTTTGGTCACAAAAGTAAAAAGATAAATTTATAAACTACGAAGAGGGAATAAGTTCTACATTTAAAGATGGCAAGGCAAACATCTTTACTACAGAAGTCAAAATGCAATTAGATGGGTATCTGGCACAGGGTGGGAGGATGTGTTTTACTTTATCTACTCAGGTATAACTGATCTGGGTCTATTCTACACTCAGAACGAATACAGTGCACCCTCTACACATAGGCACACACCACACACAAGCACTTCCTCATTCCTTACCATCTGCAGCTCTACCTAGCCTGTTAGCAGATTGAATCAACACATTTCAACAAAATACAAAAGAAAGTATAGAATGTAGGTGTTCTAACATAGGTAGTGGTTAGTAAAAAAAGACACATGTTTTCCAAAAGCACTAGATTAAGGATCCTCCAAATTCAAAATCAGCATTTGGATGAGGTTGTTGGATGACCCCTACTTCTCTTGTTGGCCCTCCCAACTGACCTTTCTGTGGAATTTAGCTTGAAAACCACTGATCAGAGTCAACCTATGCCTTGTCGTTTCTTCTCTAGTCTCTGTTTTTTCCTCTTTTGCTACATTGCTAAACTTTCTAAATCACAATGGGCTGGGCTAGGTGAAAAGAGATGGCTGGTTGAGAAAAATGCCACACACAAACTAGCAAGAAATTTGGAGAAGATGCATAAGAAAGCAACTGTATGTCTTACATTGATTTAGGGACTGAAAAGTATCCATAGTGTGTGTTCTAAGTGGTTGTGTTTGAACAATGCACATGCACTCCTTGCAATTTCAAAGGAAACTTAGATGAGTTATATTAAAAGTGCTTATGTGTGCAAAAAGGTGCTCAACCAAAAATATTCTGAGATTCAACTTCCCCTGATTGGGTACACCTATCTGTTTTGAAGGAGACCCTTGAGTCTCCAAGATGTGTGCACATAGCTCTGTTTTTGTGGCTTCCCAAACTTGTAACTACATGCGAACCTGTAAGTATTAAAGTGTGAATACATCTATGATGGGCATATTTAAAACTGTGTATTCCATTTAAGAGTTGAAGGGACATATTTCATAACAGCACTGCTTCAGGCATACTGGAAAAATGCCTACAATCCCAACTCTGCTAGTTAAGATGCAGAGAATGCAGGAAGAAAGTGGGGAATTCTCATCTTTGGTGAGAGCAGGCTGCTAAAGGCAATTATACAGGAGGGGGCGTCGACTTCAAATAGAGGCCGTATAATCCTTCCAAGAAAGGACCTTAATAAAGTCATAAAACAATTTAATGATTATTAGACTAAGTGAAAAGTTATTACGTATAAACTGTATTATGTAGAAATTTAAGAAAACTGTAACTCTCTAAATTATTAGCATTAATTATTTTCTCATTTTGTTTTCATTAATTTCATGCATTTAAATAGAAAATTGTGTAAATCAGTCATTGCACAAACTTCATTCTTTAAGAATGCAAGAGCAATAACTTGCAAATTAATAAATAAGTGATTTGGGGCAGTACACAATTATTTCTTATTTGTACAACCATTTTAAAGTAATTTGACATTCTTGGATACCCTATACAGTAATTCAGTGAGTAAAGTTGATGATTATCAACTGATTATATTGCTACTTGTTTCAGACTAAAAAGCAAAATGATTTGCATAAAGTCACAGAATCCATGCCAGAGTTGAAAGAAAATGACATTAGTTGTGTGAAATACAAAACATTTCACTTTTCAGTTAGTATGGTGGCATCATTTAACAATAAGAAATAGTTATGTATTTTTGGAAATCAATGGCTCTGAAATATTCTTGGCTGCTTGATACTTCTCAATAGGATACCATAATCTTAGTCCCCTGAAACATTGTCTTCAACTGATACTAACTTTTATTAAAACTTAATTTTTATTTATGGACTTTTACCATAAAGTTAGTTGTCACTGTGACCAGAAGCAGGACAAATGGAAAAATATTTAAATAAAAGCTAAAATTATTAGATACTGTCTTCAATTAGAAGACTTAATTCTACTTTTATACTTGTTAATTTTCAAAAGATTAAGTACAACCTATCTCCTGTTTTGAGAGAGAACCAATTATCCCGGATTAGGAATTATGTTTAGAATAATGAATAAGGAAAATTTTTGTGTAGCAAATTAGTATCTTCCTGAAAAATGTGTGGAGTACTGTCCCCAATTATTCATTACCTACGGGGCCTCATGAAGATGCCTACCACTCCAAAAAAATCAATTGGTATTGATGTTGGCATAAGAAAAGAATAGTGAAGAGGCAGATCTTTCCCCAAAAGACAGCATACCTCACTACAAATTTAATATAATGTTATTTTTTAGAAAATCAAATATTTGGGATCCTCCAGTCAATGCCCCTTTCCCCAAGCATAAGACTACAAAATAACATTTTTTCAATGGATTTCAGCTGTTCCAGGCACTGTTTTCTGATTAGCTCTCATCTCTCAACCTCTCCACACCATTTTCCTCAGGCAGTTTAGGGAGGTGTGGAAGAGTATAGAGGCTGAGAAGTATAAACTCCCAAACAGCTCCAACCTCCTAGACAATGTGCATGGACTGCTTTTCTTTCAGTTTCACATGGGGAAATCAGGAAAAACTGTTCCCCTTTTAAAACTCCATGTAGAGGAATGTGAATAACAACCTTTCTTACTCACGGGCCCAACCAGAAATACCAGAGCTCTGGATTTTCCGATCCTGAAACTTAAGTCCTTTGATTATTAAGCCAGGAATTCTCAACCTTTGTTGAGAAGCTCTCTGCAGGAGCTCTACCATAACACACACGCCCACCAGACTGCAAATTCCCATACTCAGAGCCCCAGAATGTGTACTATAAACGCTCTACAGTGATCCTGACACAACGTGGTTTGGGAACAAGGCTAGACTCTCTCTTGACATTCCTTTGATGACCTAAAATTTTATTACTTGGAATTAAATTTTTTTCATTTAAATATTTACAAAAGGCAATCATCGAGATACACCGGTCAAATATGTAATAGATTTTTGATGTGAAGTCTTTGGTTACAAACATAACCCCAATCACAACAATGATTCTTTGGCAAAGTCAATTTACTTTTAAGAGTTACTTTACAATGTGATTTCCAGAAATAAATTGTAATAAATAAGACGAATGTCTATAGGGGAAAAATTATTTCTGCTATTAATGGCAACACTTATTCACTAGGCTACAAAGATAACTAAGTACAGATGCAGAAAAACTTACTTTATGAAGGCATGAGGGACATACTACACAATACCTGGCTACAGCTCCTCATGACTGTCGAGGTCATGGGATGCAAGAAAGGTCTAAGAAAATGCCCAGACCTGAGGAGACTAAGGAGACACAGTGAATATTGTGTCCTAGATGGAATCCTAGAACA
This sequence comes from Macaca fascicularis, assembly GCF_037993035.2. Classification (NCBI taxonomy): domain Eukaryota; kingdom Metazoa; phylum Chordata; class Mammalia; order Primates; family Cercopithecidae; genus Macaca; species Macaca fascicularis. The sequence goes on along the minus strand of NC_088377.1, from coordinate 126,755,427 downwards.
GAGAAAGGACATTAGTGGAAAAACTAATGACATCTGAAAAAAGTCTGAAGTCTAGGTAACAGTAACATACTAATACTGGGTTCCTCATTGTGACAAATGTACCATGGTACTATAAGATGTTAACAATGGGAGAAACTGACTGAGGGGTATGTGGGAACTCTATTATCTTTGTAACTTTCCTGTACCTCTACAATCATTCCAAAATAAAAAGTTTATTAAAGAATAAATACATTAGCCAAGATCAAATTAAATTGACCTTACATTTCTAGACTATGTGATAGTTTTAAAAGCCTATTTATATTGTCTCTGTAATTTGAAAAGCAAAAGAAACACAGTACAAAATGAAACACCTCATTTCTGGGCATGTGCTACGTCTCCACATTCTGCTCCAGCTTCCCTTTCCACTGCCTCTTTGTTCATTTTGCTTATAACCTGAATCAGAGATCTCTCTGAGGTCAATGACCGACATTATCTATCCCTGCCTAGATATCAGGATAGGTAAATAATCTAATCTCAGTTCTGACCTAATTTAACTTTGTCTCTTATCAGTGTCTCAAATTTATCATCTGCAAATGATTAAACATTTTTTCTTACTGGCTAATTTATGGTGCCAGTCTGGAGCTCTGTGAAACATTCTACCAAAAAGAAAATATTACCATGTAATTGATAATGGTGGCAGCCATTCATTACATAACATTGTGAATTCTCTATACCTCTGATGTAAATTGACTTGTTTAAAGGAACAAACTAGTTTTATGCAGTTTTGAAAGAAAGCTTTGAATATTATTGAGTCTTGCTTAGAAGCCAATATAAACCTTTAGCCATATCCATGTCTGAATATTTCTGGTATCAATCTGAAGAATAAACACAGAATCCTTTGGCTAGCTAAACTGTTTATGAATGATAAATTCAGTACACTTAGTATGAATGTGAAGATGAAATGCATGCCCTTTTAGAAAGGGTAAATTAATAAGTACAAGGCAGCATTATCCAAGCATACACCTGGTTATTGAGTACTGTAATGCCTCCCCAAATATAATATCGCATTTTAATCTTGAGAATTCAGTTCAATCCAAATGACCAAAATATTTGTGTGTGTCTACTCAGTGCTGAAGTAAAACTTTTAAAACATGGCTGTTTTTCTGGTAAAAAGTAAAAGTTGAATTTGCATAAAGGACAGCTATGATGAACCCCATACAATAAATTCCCTATTATCTGGCATGGTTGGAAAATGAGGTTAATCACATATTCTGGCTTATAGGGAGTTACCATAGAGACTGTGCACATATGATCCATTTCTAAGAATAAAAGAAAGATAATATACACTCAACACTGAAACGACACCGAATGTAATTTAATTTTCCTCTGATGAGTCAGACGCACTTGATGATCCTGCAGTGCCTCAGAATAATCATTGTGAACATCATCAATTATCTATGTACCCTATTTATATAGAAGTGCTAGTTAATGGAGCTTTTCCATTAGCAGAAATCTGAATAATGTGAAGGTTTTCTGGACTTAAAAATACGTATGGTTTTAAGTTGTTGCAAGTTCAATATAATAGCCTATTGCATTTGCAAATAGAGAGATCTGATCAACATAATGACAGTCTTGATGGGGATATGGAAGGACCAGAAAGATGCATTTGGTGTAAACTAGATAGAAAATTTTATTTTGCTTGTATATTAGTAGCAACATTGCAAAATTCTAACCACCGGGAATCAAAATACTTTTTAAGGAGCTATTCTTATTTTCAATATATATGGTTAGAAAGGGTTATCTTAAAATGACAACAACCTTTTTCCTCTCTTGAATTTCACTATCAATAGAGTTTTACTGATTTACAAACATATTCAAGTTCTCCTTCTCATTATAACTAGTTTTCTACTCTAAAATTCTACAGTATTGTTACATTATCAATAGAAGCATTTCTCAAACTGTGTTCTTTGAAGATTTACCTATTCTGACCTTTTCCTATGGATTCACAAAGTATATCAACACACCAAGGGACTGAAGACTGTTGTAGCTTAAAAAATGAAATAAAACCTTTACATTACAGTACTCAATAACCAGGTATATGCTTGGATAATGCTGCCTTGTACTTATTAATTAACCCTTCTTAAAAGGGCATGCATTTCATCTTCACATTCATACTAAGTATACTGAATTTATCATTCATAAACAATTTGGTTAGCTACTGGATTTCATGTTTCATGTTAGAATTTTGCAATGTTGCTACTGCTTTTTTCCAAGTGTATTTGACCATTCCATTTTTGAAGGATATCTGTCAACATTTCACTGGCATGCTAGGGTAAACAATATCAGAAATAATAACCTTAAAGAATAAGTACAAATTCTTTTCATTTTGAAAATGAAAGACAAAACCATTTCATAATTTTCATCTAAAAACAGGATAAGAGGTGGTTAAATTCTGAATTATTACAATATTCTTGAAATTTTACCAATTTTTCTCATCAGTATCTAATCCTGGTAAACTGGATTTTATGATGACCCATAATAGGTGGGCTACTGACCACCAGAGAGCACAGAAACCCATCTGTTCCATTCAGTACAACTAAATTTTGTAGACCTTAATATTTCTATCCCTGATGTATTAATGTTTCCAAAATTTAAAATTGTAAACATATGCAATTTCACCCATTTCTTAAATTACCCACTACCCATTACTTACTCTCTCTCACACACATGTACATAAACAGGCACCTTAGTCTGTATGACCCTAAGTGATGTTAGAGAACTTTAGAAAAATATTCATAATACTTTTGGGTTTCTAAAGTATTCTGGATAAACTTATCTAGTCTGTCTATACTACTCATATTAATTGTTATTTAATCTTCAAATTACCACATGCATTCTACCTGGTTACAAAATAAGCACTCAATGGGAAAAATGTACCCAGTAGAGTTCCCAGGTAAATGTGTTCACTTTAATATTATATCCTAAGGGTATGTATGTGTCTGTGTGTGTGTGAGAGAGAAAGAGAGAGACAGAGAGAGGAAGAGAGATTTTTCTGTATAGCCATTCCATCTATAAAAGTAAAGTGAAAAAGAGGAGGACCTCAAAAGCCAACTTTGTGACTTCTAGTGCTTGGGGCAATTGAATTTAACTCATTTTAACATATGGTTAAAACGAAAAAAAGGCCGGGCACGGTGGCTCACACCTGTAATCCTAGTACTTTGGAGGCCAAGGTAGGTGGATCACCTGGGTCAGGATTTCAAGACCAGCCTGGCCAACATGGTGAAACCCTATCTCTACTAAAAATACAAAAACTAGCTGGGCATGGTGGCAGGTGCCTATAATTCCAGCTACTTGGAAGACTGAGGCAGGAGAATCACTTGAACCTGGGAGGCGGAAGTTGCAGTGAGCTGATATCGTGCCATTGCACTCCAGCCTGGGCAACAGGAGCAAAACTCTATCTTAAAAAAAAAAAAAAAAAAAAAAAGGAAAAAGAAAAAAAAGAGACATGTTCTTATAAATAACAGTTTTACCCACCATTCCCTTACATAAAAATGTGGCCACTAGGCTACATTGTATCAGCAATATAGAATGCAGCATAATGCTGCATTACAGCATTATATAGCATGGTCTCCCAAATGCAACTGTACAATTTCCTCACCCCTCACTCTTACCTACTGCTTACAAAGTCCTTCCAGGGTTTCTAACCCTGATCCCTAGAGCACTAGACAAAGTTTGCACTAATAAAATAGGTGTTTATAGCCCAAATTGGAACTGCTTGCTCTGACATACAAGCAGATCATAAAAAACAACCCAAACACCCTTAATTCTGAGGCAAAAATTTAGATTACAAAGGTCTATGGTAATAACATTTTAATAGGTTTAAACCAAATAATTCTAACATCTCTAAAAATAATCAATTTGAAATGCTTAGGATATGGTTCTTTTTTAATAATTAACTCATCTTTGAGCAAACATGTAATGTTGAGTTTAGTATCAGTGTCAATTTCTTAAATATTAAGGTATATGTAGTCTTGTTTGGATTAGTGGGGGGAAAAAAGCACATTTCCTAAAAGTAACTGTATTGTATATGTCAGGACAGTAGGGGTGGGATTTACACAATTAATGTCCTTTTGGTATTTTCTCTTCCAGTTATAAACAAACAAACAACACAACAACAGAAAGCTCTGTTCTTTACAGACATTAGTAAAAATATACATGTATATTAATAACTATGGCTCTAAGTGGACACTTACTGCTGCGTTTGCATCAATGGCATGTTTGTGCTATCATAGTTGTCTGTGTGTAAAGGAGGTATGATTTCCCCAGTCACAGGGTGGAACACAGGAAGCGTTGACAGGGGCCATGCTATCTCTCTATTCTTGGACATGTCTCGAAGCTCCTTGGTAGATTTCTGAATAGCACTGTGATGAACCAGTTGGATGCTAGGTCAAAAAGAAATAAAACAACATATATTTAGAATCATATATTAACCTGACGGGTCATCAATTTGAAAAAGTTATGAAGTATTTTTATCTTTAAAAATAACAAGACATTATTGCACTTTGGACATTCAATAAACTATTTCAGAAAGTCATACATCTCACATACTTTTAATGTAACAAAACTAAAAATTATAAACTGATTTTAAAATACATGTTTTATTAAACTAAGCTATGAAGCATTGTATTAATATTACTGTCCTAAGTAACAAACTAGTTTTCTATTTATTTTCTATGATTAAGATAAAACTTCCATAGCTTTTATATTTTTGCTTCTGGTGGGGCATTTATAAATACTCACAGAAGTTTCATTTTATGGTAGGTTATTACTGTAGATTCTGGAAAACTTGTATGAAAGGTCTTTTCATCTGTTCTCTGGTTTATAGAAATGCAGATTGGAAACCACATAGTATAAATGGTAAGTTAATATTCTGAATCTGAAATAATTTTTAATTTTTTAAAAATTAAAAATGTTTAATTTTTATCTGTGTAATCTTATTAAACCCTTTCTAGTTTTAGTTTCTACCCCTCCTAAATATCTCTATTTAGAAAGCAGCTTTCACATTTATGAAATAAACTATGAAAGATGACAAATGAAAAAAAGCTTGACACACATGTATGGAGCATGATGGGCAACTGAGAGGTGGGAAAAAATGATGAAGAAAATAACAGGAAAGAAGACACTTACTCTGGTGTTTGCATGTTTCTCTTTTCCCTAGAAACAAAACAAAATTTATGAATTAAATAATAGCATTGATATTTGGAACATTAAGACTATATGCTCATGGGATCTTGCATGATGTGGAAATGCTGACATTGTTACTATTAAATGCAACCAGGCAGCATTTGCCACCAGGTTTATGACATTACTTGGATGAGTACACATACAGCGATGGAATACTGATGAGAAACACATAGAAAAATGAAAAAAAATGGAGATTAAGAATCAAGGCCTTGATTGAAATAAACTCTATGACATAATGAAATCAAGCTACATGTAAAAATGAAAGAATTTGTTACTTGCTGCTTTATTAAATTTTTATCCTTTCCTTTGTCGCCCTGACTTCCAGATAATCTTGGGAGATTACCTTAATTGACATAGATGTCCTGAAAGTACTAACTATTCATGAAGTGAAGAGTTGTTACTCAAATTATACCTTATTTTCATTAATTTACTCCTTCGTTGGGTTTTAAAAATATATTTTATACATTTAGATTGTGTTACCCTGTTTGACGGCAGAATGATTTCAAGAGTTTTGACCATCACTTCTGGTCAAACTAACACGATTAATTTTTTAAGTGCAATTACTATGTCAGTAGATTCTGCAGTCTCTGCTCATTACAAGATGGCTTGTATAACCAAAATATCTAGCCTCAATTATTCTTGGGACTGTTTTGCCAGTGTGAATTTACATCTAGCCTTAATAATTTTTGAATAAAGTTATTATATCCCCTAACTTGATTTACTAGACTCAAAACTATTTTAATTCATTTTAAAGGAATAAAGTATTGCAGTTTGGACACAATTTCAATTCATTTACAAAGTGTTTTATGAACTAAAATGAAATTTCACTTTTAATGGAAACTTCTATGTTGTTATCTTAGCAGGATCTCTAATTTTCTTATTAGTTTTAAAGTACTCACACGCCTTCCCGTCGGCAGCACATGATATAAGCAAGTATTAGAAAAAGGACCAGTGCTACTGCCGAGGGCACAGCCAGTGTAATTAGGAAATCCGTGTAATAGTCTCTGCTTTTCAAAGAATCAGAAGGGGGTTTGTATTCCCCACCATCAGGTAAAATCCCCTCTCCACGAATCACTTCCTGATAGGTGGACACTTGCTTTGTTTTATCAACCTGATACAAAAGAAGACAATTACACAACAAATTAATCATTGCAAACATTATGAGATTTTAAGATCTGGATACACTAAAACATTCTTTGACAAATTGTCTAAAAAGCCATCTTTTCCAATTACTTTATCACCGTGAATTTGCAAGTATTTATTGGAGGCAGGGAATGTAATGAATGAAAGTAATAAAGGCTTTACTTTGGTCTACTTTCTATGTTCTTCCTAAAACACATATACATATACATTTACATGTGTACATATTTAACATGTGTGTACCTATGTGTGTAGTTGTTCGTTTTCAGTTTCCTTCCTCTAAAGCAGCAGTCCTTTACACTACCATGTAAATGTCTTATTTCCTAGTGGCAAAGCTCAAGTGCAGATTTTACCAAACCTAAAACTGGCTGAAAACCAGGTATGCACGTATTTGTTCTAAGGTTAGCGACAGAGAAAAGTGTGAAGGGGAGGGGGTGGAAAGAGGGACAATTTCCAAACGTGTTGTCCTTGATCTTTCTGCCTTCCAGCTGACAGAAGTAACTTTTATGGAAGATAGTCTAGGGAATATGGAACCTATCCCAGTCTTACTTAATTCTATCCCAGTATCAAAAAAAACTACAACAGTTGCACTATGTTAATTTACCTCCACATTAACTGTGCTGCTTTCACTGAGTTGCATTTAATTATGCTAAGGTTTTTATTGAAGGACACTAAAAATGTAGCCATGTGAAATTTGCTACTACATTTGCTACTAAAATAAAATGCTGGGGAGAATTAGTTGTAGCATTATTCAGTATCTTCTCCCAAAATGTAAATGACGAGTTGATGGGTGCTGAGGAGTTAATGGGTGCAGCACACCAACATGGCACATGTATACATATGTAACAAACCTGCACGTTGTGCACATGTACCCTAGAACTTAAAGTATAATTTAAAAAAAATAAGAAAAATTTTGTTAATAATATAGTGTTAGTGAAAACTTGTTTTCTGCCAAGGAATTGATGTGCTTCCTTTTTAGAATGAGAACTAAATATGAATTTCATTTTTTTTGTCCTACACATTAGGCAGCTTGTTGTCCAACACAGCCTTATGCTTGTTTTTGGGGGGTGAAATTTAGGTCCTGATTTTCCACTTCTTTTATATTTTATTTATTATGTTTATTGTATGACTCTTGTTTAACCTTCTGAAATCTTTTGTGGCAAGATGTGGCATAAAAATAAATACACGTAAAATAAAAAATAAAAATTCCCAACCTTTCCACTTATAAAGCCTTAACAGATAAACAAAAATCTTCAAGGTATATATCATTTTTTAACTTTTAGAGATTGGGTAATAGTCTTAAACTCATTTTCCAGAACAACCACAAGTAACATGGCATTGTTAGGGTCTGCTGTCCACCGATGATGCTGGGAGAGGAATCTAAGTTATGGTTGCAGCTGCTCAGTCTCCTGTACCCCTGTATCATTAGCACCATGATTGAAATATTGAGCATATTTGCCTATAACAATAATTTTACTTGATTTAGGAAGGCAAAGAAGGCCATTTTTCTAAAGGCCATGAGACAAGAGGCATGAGAAGAAGAGTTCAAGGCAAAAGGCCACAAGGAGTGCTAAGTGTTGCAGTGTGAGTAATATGTTCTCCAGGATGCAGCTGGCTCTCTAAGACATGAAGTGATAGTTGTGTTTATGTGTCAGTAACTTTGTTAAAATGTCAGCTTTAAACTTAGATCTAATTCACTCACCACCAATCATAAAGAGTTGAAAGAAGTTAAATCTAAAAGGACACTAAAGAATTAAAACATCAGTTGGATACATTAATATGAAAAGTAAAAAGAAAAAACAAAGAATTAAAACAACCCTCCTATCTTTCAGATAACAGGATCAAAATATTATATACAGACATAATATAAAATATACAAACATATATAAAATATTACACATCTTACATATATTTGAAACCTTACATTTTCCTAAATCTGTTAACATGCAAATTCAAATGTGATTTGGAAAGAAATATTATGTTTATGAATTATGGGTAAGATTCTAACTTCACTCGAAATTGTCTCTTGTTTCTTGGACTTTCCCTATAATTTGAGTTTTCAGAACATTAAATCATAGCACAATATTGCTTTATTTTCAGATTTATTATTGTACTCCATCCTCTCCTTCCAAAGTGGGTTAGTGGTAGAATATTTAAGAAGAATCATTCTGCACATATCATACTAACTCCATTATCTGTGCTCATTAGCAGCTATATGGATGTCCAGGGGGTTCATTTGGACCACCTGCCAAGCTAATCCAGCCCCAGCAACTAATCAAGGACAGAATAAGTACAAAAGTGGATATATTCTTTCCTAAATGGATGCACTGTCAATGAGCTTTCCAGATCCTTAATCTGAAGGGAAGTCAACTGCAGTTCAAGTAAACCCAGGATTTATTTCTAAAAGCAATTCAGGTTTTAGTCAAATGTTAACTCCAGTCACATCATTTTTAATTAAACTTGCAAAAACAAAATAAAAACTTACCAATGAAATTTTGCACCAGTCAATGTAAAATTGAGTACGAAATTTTTTATCACATGTTATTACAGGCTCCATTTCTTGACTACATCGCAATTGATTCTGTGGATTTTCAACTTCCCGTAAACAAGAAGAAAACGGGACATCTGCACCAACCATGACATAGACGCTGTAAAAATGTGAAACTCTCAGGTTATCCTTTAAGAAAATTGAAAACACTAAAAAACAATCTACCTTGAAAGCAGGATTTAGCCTTTTGAATTGAGAGATTAACTAGACTCATCCCTGAGGTAGGGGCCTAGGCTTTAAAAACAATGATTCATGTAGGGGCTTCCTTTCATTCATTCCTTTATTCAGCCAATATTTACTGAGCACTTTGGTATACCAGATACTCTCTCCATTCTATGTTAATTTCTAAAAGCTTTATTTCATCCCATTTATTTTCATTCAGTATAAACATGCGTCATATTCTGATTACTATATTTAGTAATTACTATATTTAGTAGACTACTTAAATTAAAAAATTACCCTTAAGGTAAATTAGTTAGAAAATAACCCCACTACTACAATAATAAATAACTAAGTAGTACATTTCACTTAATTTTCTTATAATAAAACTCTTAAATTACATCCCTGGAAGTATGGAGCTTTGGGTGGACATCACTATTTTACCTACCAGTTCAGTCAGTTTTTCTACTACACAAACCCCTATATGCTTGGTCTCTCATCAGAAGGCCTTGCAGTCTTTTATCTAAGACATTAATATAAGAGTAAAATTATTGTTTGGTAAACACAAAGAGGCAAACAAAATCTATTTTGTTAGTGTAGGGGAGTTATGGGGAAAGACCTCTACTTAATTGACTGAAAAGATTTCACAACAGAAAATAGTGACAACAATATTTAAATAATCTTGGAGCAGCTTGAGAAGATAGGAATCTCATTGGCCTTTCAAAAGAAAAAAGAAAACCAGGAAAATACTCCAAGTAAATACCATTCCTTTTCATAATGACAATGCTAAGAAAAAGATGACAATGTAAAATGAAATAAAACCATCAAAATTCCAGCTACCTTCTTTGCAGAAGTTGACTAACTGATCCTAAAATTCCTAAGGAAGTTCATAGCACCCAGAATAGCCATACACACACACACACATTTTGATAAGGAAAAACAAATTTGTAAAACTCACAATTCCCAATTTGAAAACTTACTCAGAGCTACAGTAAGCAAGTCATCTGGTATGGGCATAGGGACAGACATACAGATCAATGGAATAGAACTAAGAATCCAGAAATAAACTCTCATATTTAATAAACTGATTATTATCACAGGTACCAAGACAATTCAAAAAGGAAAGAATAATTGTTATAACTAATGGTGCTGGAAAAACTGGATATCCACATATCCTGTCCTACCTAAAAAGGCAGATGAGAAGCATATGTGAAATTCATGGTCCTGAGGCATAGGCTCACTAAAAGATTGAGAACGAATCATAGGATTACAGAATTCTTCCCCTCCCACAACACCTGACCACCATATTACTAAAGGTCTACTTATAGTCAAATTCCTTTTACTCCATACATTAGTCTGGCTATCAAGAAAAAAATTATAAAACATACTATACAGCAAAAAAAAAAAAAAAAGAAAAAAAAAAAAAACAGTTTGAAAAGACTGAACAAGCATCAAACCAGACAGAGATGGCAGAGATGTTGAAATTATCAGACCAGAAATTTAAAACAACCATGACTAATATGCAGAGGGCTCTAATGAATAAAGTGAAACTGCTTTGCAAGAAATGTTAAAATAACTTCTGTTGAGAGATGGAAAAAGATATAGGTCAGAAACCGAGATCTACATAAAGAAAAGTAGAGCATCAGAGAAGGAATAAGTGAAGATAAAACCTTTTATTTTTCTTAATTGATCTAACAGATGACTTGTTTAAAATAATATCTACAATTTATTCACCCGTGTATCCATAAATGTATATATCTATATGTTTATATACACATATATAAGCAAAATAAATGACAGCAATGATACAAGAGAGATGAGGGAGAGACAGGGATTATTTTGTTATAAGATACCTGCAATACCTAGGAAGTATTATAGTGTTATTTGAAAGTGAACTTGGATTGGTTTTATATGTATATTGCAAACTCTAAGACAATCACTGAAAGAAAGTTTAAAAAATACAACTGATAGGTTAAAAGAGGAGAGAAAACAATCATAAAAATTGCTCAATGAAAACTATAAAAAGTGGGAAAAGAGTGAAAGACAAAAATAGAAACAAAAAACAAAGGCAACAAACAGGAAGCAGTAACAAATATGGTTATTTTATTTTATTTTATTTTGTTATTTTATTTTTGAGGCAGAGTCTCGCCCTGTCACCCAGGCTGGAGTGCAGATCTCGGCTCACTGCAACTTCCGCCTCCTGGGTTCAAGCGATTCTCCTGCCTCGGCCTCCCAAGTAGCTGGGATTACAGGTGCCCACCACCACACCCAGCTAATTTTTGTATTTTCGGTAGAGATGGGTTTTTACCATGTTGGCTAGGCTGGTCTCGAACTCCTGACCTCAGGTGATCTGCCTGCCTCTGCCTCCCAAAGTGCTGGAATTACAGGCATGAGCTACCATGGCTTGCCTCAATAATCACTTTAATCATCCATGGTCTAAATCTAAATACCCCAATGAAAAGACAGAGACTGTCAGAGTGGATTGAAAAACAAGATCCAACTATACTCTGTTTACAAAAAATACCTACTTTAAATATGAAGACACATATACATTAAAAGTAAATGGGTGGAGAAAGATATACTATGCTAACAATAACTCTAAAAAGCAGGAGGAGCTATATTAATTTCAGACAGAGCCAACCTCATAGCAAGGAAACGTATCAGAGACAAAGAAAGGCATTACATAATGATAAAGAGGTCAATTCTTTAAGAACATAAATCACTCCTTAATGTGTATGTGCCTAATAACAGTGCATCAAAATACACGAGGCAAGAGCTGATAGAAGTGCAAAGAGAAACAGATGAATCTACTATTATAGTTGGACATTTCAACATCTCTCTATCAGAAATGGACACAACCAGCAGGCAGAAAATTGGTAAAGACATAGTGAAACTCAGTATCATCATTAGTCGACAGGTTTTAATAGACACTTAGAGACTACTTCATCCAAAAATAGCAGAATACACATTCTTCTTAAGTTCACATGAAACACTTAACAACATTCCAGACCATAAAAAATTAACAAATTTAAAAGAATGGAAATCATATACTGTCTGCTCTCAGACCACAGTAGAATTAAACTGGAACTCAATATCAAAAAGATAACTGAAAAACCCCAAACTACTAGGAGACTAAGCAACATCCTTCAAAAATAGCACATGGATTAAAGGAGAAATCTTGGATGAAACCTGAAAATATTCTGAATTAAATGAAAATGAAACCATAACTTATCAAAATGTTCACAATTCAGCAAAAGCAATACTTAGAAGGAAATTCATAGCATTGAATGCATACATTAGAAAAGAAGAAAGATCTAAAATCAATAATTGAAACTTCCCCCTCAGGAAACTAGAGAAAGAAGAACAAGTCAAATCCAAAGTAAGCAGAAGAAAAAAATAATAATAAAAATCAGATAATCTGCACAGGGCCTATATGTAGTAAAGAAATTGAATCAATAATTAATATTCTAAAAAAGAAAGCATCAGGTACAGATGGGTTCATTGTTGAATTCTACCAGACATTTAAAGGAGAAATTATGCCAACACTCTACAATATTTCTCAGAAGACAAAAGCCAAAAGAATACTTCCTATCTCATTCTGTGAAACCAAAATTACCTTAATACCAAAACCAGAAAACAACATTACATGAAAAGAAACTACACATCATACCAGCATCTCTCATAAACACAGGTGCAAAAATCCTCAACAAAATATTAGCAAATCAGATTCAACAACGTATAAAAGGAATTATACACAACGATCAATTGGGACTTTCCCCAGTTATGCAAGGCTAGTTCAACATCCAAAAATCAGTTAATATCACATCAACAGGCTAAAGAAGAAAAATCACATGACATCATCAACAGATGCAGGAAATGCATTTGACAAAATCCAATGGCAATTTGTGGAAAAAAAAAAAATTCTTAGTAAATTAGGAATAGAGAGGGATTTCCTCAATTTGACACCTACAGCTAACATTACTCTAAATGATGAGAAACTTGAAGTTTTCCCACTAGCATCAGGAAAAAGTTAAGAATGTTGCCTCTCATCACTGTTTTTTTAACATCATACTGGAAGTCCTAACTAATGTAATAAAAGACAAAAAGATAATAAAAAGTATACAGATTTGAAAAGATCAAATACTATCTTTGCAGATGATATGATTCAAAAGAATTGATTAAAAACTCCTAAAACTAGTAAGTGATTACAGCAAGGTTGCAGGAATCAGTAATAACCTTCCAAAACAGAAAGCATCAAAATACATGAGGCAAGAGCTGATACAGCTGATAGTAAGATTAATATGCTAAAGTCAATCACTTTCCTAGAACAGGTAGAACTTGAAATTAAAAACACAGACCGAGTGTGGTGGCTAACACCTGTAATCCCAGCACTTTTGGAGGCCGAGGCAGGTGGATAACCTGAGGTCAGAAGTTTGAGACCAGCCTGGCCAATGTGGCAAAACCATCTCTACTAAAAATACAAAAATTAGCTGGGCATGGTCACGCCTGTAGTCCCAGCTTCTCAGGAGGTTGAGCCAGGGGTTGAATCCGGCAGGCAGAGGTTACAGTGAGCCAAGATTGTGCCACTGCACTCCAGCCTAGGCGCAGAGTACCCTCCAAAATAAAATACTTATATATAAATATAAGTCTAATAAAATAGGTACAAGATCTGTATGAGGAAAATTACAAAACTGATTAAAGAAATCAAAGAAGAACTAAATAAATGGAGAGATTCCATGTTTATGGATAGGAAGACTAAATATTGTCCTTATGTCAGTTCTTTCCAAATTAATTATAGATTCAATGTAATCTCAATCATAATCTCAGCAAGTTATTTTGCAGATATTAACAAACTTATTCTAAAGTTTATATGGAGAAACAGAAGACCCAGAATAGCCAAAACAATATTGAAGGAGAAGAACAAATTTTGAGGACACTACCCAACATCAAGATTTACTATAAAGCTACAGCAATCAAGACAGTGCAGTACTGGGAAACAACTGACAAAACAGATCAATGGAACAGAATACACATTTAGAAATAGACTCACATAAATCTATTCAAGTAATCTGTGGTAAAGGAGCAAAGGCAATACAACGGAGGAAAGACAGTCTTTCGAATAAATGGTGTTGAAAAAACTAGACTTATACATGTAAAAAATGAATCTAGACGCATATGCCCTTCACAAAAATTAACTCAAAATGCATCACAGATCTACATGCAAACTGCAAAACTATGAAACTCCTAGAAGACAATAGAGGAGAAAATCGAGATGACCTTGGATTTGATGATGACTTTTTAGTTACAACACCAAAGGCACAATCCATGAAAGAAAGAACTGACGAGATGGACTTAATTAAACTTAAAAATTTCTCTTCTGCAAAAGACTCCCAGTAATACAAGAAGCCACAGATTAGAAGGAAATATTTGCAAAATGCATATCTGATAAAGGACTGTTATTCAAAAAACACTTAAAACATAAAACAACAAACAATCCAATTAAAAATGGGCCAGAGGCCTGATGCAGTGGCTCAAGCCTGTAATCTCGCACTTTTGGAGGCCAAGGTGGGCAGATCACCTGAGGCCAGGTGTTTGAGATCAGCCTCACCAACATGGCGAAACCCCATCTCTACTGAAGATACAAAAATTATCTGTGTTTGGTGGCATGCTCCTATATTCCCAGCTACTTGACTTGGGAAGCTGAGGCATGAGAATCTCTTGAACCCAGGAGGCAGAGGCTTCAGTGAGCCAAGATCACAACCCTGCACTCCAGCCTGGGCGATACAGTACGACTCTGTCTTAACAACAACAAAAAGCCAGAGACCTTAACAGACGCCTCACCATAGAAGATATACTCGTGGTAAATATGCACATGAAAAGATGCTCCACTTAACATATCATCACAGAAAGACAAATGAAAACAGTGAGATATGCAACACACAGATTGGCCAAAATCCAGAACAGTGGCAATATCAAATGCTGGCAAGGATGTGAAGCAACCAGCAACTTTTATTCATTGCTGGTGGGAATGCAAGATGGTGTAGCCAATTTGGAAGACAGCTTGGCAGTTTCTTACAAAATAACATACTTTTACCATATGATCCAGCTATCACTCTCCCTATGTTTACCCAAAGGAGTTAAAAACTTACTTCCACACAGAAGCCTGCACATGGATGTCTATAGCAGCTTTGTTCATGACTGCCAAAATGTGGGGACAACCAAGATGTCCTCCAGTAGGTGAATGATAATTAAACTGTGGTACATCCAGAAAATGGAATATTATTCAGTGCTAAAAAGGAATAAGCTATCTAGTCATGAAATGGTATGGAAGAAACTTAAAAGCATATTACTAAGTGAAATAAGCCAACATGGAAAGGCTACAGACTATATGATTCCAATTATATGACATTCTAGAAGAAAAACCACTATAAAGACAGTAAAAACATCAATGATTGCCAGAAGTTGGGGGGAAGGAGGGATGAACAGGTGGAACATAGATGACTTTTAGAGCAGTGAAACTACTCTGTATGATACTATAATGGTGGAAACATGTCATTATACATTTGTCCAAACCCACAGAATGTAAACCACTAAGAGTGACACCTAATGTAAGGTAGGGACTTTGGGTGATAGTGATTTGTCAATATAGGTTCATCATTTGTAACAAATGTACCACTCTGGTGAGGGATGTTCATAATGGGGGAGGCGATGCAAAAGTAATCTCTGCACCTTACGCTTAATTTTTCTATAAACCTAAAAATTCTCTAAAAAATAGTATACACACAAAAAATTCAAAGACTTTAAGAGCTAAAACTATTACACTCTGAGAGGAAAACAGGCATAAATATGACCTTGGATTAGGCAATGATTTTTTAAAATATGACACCAAAAGCTCCAGCAGTAACAAAAAAAAAAATAGATAAATTGAAGTCTATCAAAATAAAAAAAGTTCTGTGCTTCAAAGAACACCATTAAGAAAAGTGAAGACAATCCATGAAATAGGAGAAAATATCTGCAAATCATATATTTAATAAAGGACTTGTATATAGAACATATAAAAGACTCTTACAACTTGATCAAAAGATGAATAATTCAATTAAAAATGGCAAAGGATATGAATAGACCTGTTTCCAAAAATGATATCTAGATATCTAATACACATATGAAGAGATGCTCAGCATCACTGGCCATCAGCAAAATAGAAATCAAAACCACAATGAGATACCACTTCACTTTCACTAGGATGGTTATAATCAAAAAGACAGATAATAGCTAGTGCTGGTGAAGATGTGGAACAGTTGGAACTCTCCTATTTTGCTGGTGGAAATGTAAAATACATCTGCTTTGGAAAACAGTCTGGCAATTCTTCCAAATGTTAAATATAGAGTTACCATATGACCCAGCAACTCGATTCCTAGGGATATACTTAAGAAAAGTGAAAATATATGTCTACACAAAGACTTGTACATGAATGTTCACAATGACATCGTTCATAATAGTCAACAAGTGAAAACAACCCAAATGCTCATCAGCTTATAAATGGATAAACAAAAGGTGGCATATCCATAAAACAGAATATTACTCCATGATTAAAAATGAAATACTAATTTATTCTACAACATAGATGAAACTTGAAAATGTTATACAAAGTGAAAGAAGCCAGTCACAGAAGACCATGCATTATATAATTCCATTTATACAAAATGTCCAGAATAGGCACTTTATAGAGACAGCAAGTACCTTAGTGGCTGCCTAGGGGTGGGGGTGGTGGTGACTGCTAATGTGTACAAGGGTGGGTGTGTGGTGTTGGGATAATAAAAACTTTCTAAAATTGATTATAATAATGATTGCATGACTTTGTGAATTTACTAAAAATCACGATTTAAAATTGTACATTTTAGATAGGTGCATTGTATGATATGTGAATTATATCTCAATAAAGCTGTTATTTTTAAAAAATGAAATAAAAGTACAGCACAAAAGTTCAAAGCTATGTAAATGTAAATATGAAGTCACGACCAAGCCTGAGATGACAACTGTGTTCGAGAGTATGTTCACACAAATTCATTTGCTCTTCACATCAAATTTGTATTAGGATTTAAGACTAATTTGAAAGATTATTTTTTAAAAAACCTATTGTACCTTTGGGAAACAAATAGTAAATAATTGACTAAAATTAAAGATCAAATTAAAAATTCAGAACAAAAGTAGATATGAGAAACTATTGGTATTTAGATGATCAGTGGATATAAACATATTCAATTTAAAACAAGTTATTACTTTTAAGCCTTGCATACATTCAGTTTCTATCCTCTTAATAACTACCAAGCCAACACCGTATTTTTCCTTGGTAATTGTGAAATATATTTGTAAGGACAGAGATAAAATGAATGTTTCTTACAACTGTTAATGGCCCTCTTGCTTAGACAAGACATTGATTTGTATTTGCAATTAGTAAGATTTTTTTTTTTTTTTTTTTTTTTTTTTTTGAGACAGAGTCTCGCTCTGTCGCCCAGGCTGGAGTACAGTGGCCGGATCTCAGCTCACTGCAAGCTCCGCCTCCCGGGTTTACGCCATTCTCCTGCCTCAGCCTCCGAGTAGCTGGGATTACAGGCGCCCGCCACCGCGCCCGGCTAGTTTTTTGTATTTTTTAGTAGAGACGGGGTTTCACCGGGTTAGCCAGGATGGTCTCGGTCTCCTGACCTTGTGATCCACCCGTCTCGGCCTCCCAAAGTGCTGGGATTACAGGCTTGAGCCACCGCGCCGGGCCGTAAGATTTTTAATTAATTCTTTTCAAGGTAACATGAATGGGCATAAGAGATTTTCATGCTTTGAAATGTTTCTTTCCTTAAATTATAAAAGCAATATAAAAACATTAAAGAAAATCTGAGGTATAAAAGCAAATCTCATTTATATTGCCAAGAGAACTATTTTCATTTTCCAATGTACCTTGCAGAATATTTTTCAAATGCATATATTTTAATCTAATTGCAATAATCTCTAAAATATAATTGTGTGTCCTGCTTTTTCACTTACTACATCTAAGCATATTCCACATTGTAGTCTTTGTAATTATAGTTTTATGGCAATATAATTTTTTAAGTACATATGATTTATTTTGCAATTATTTCAGAGTTGGACAACTAAGTTGCTTCCAATTTTTTGAAGTTATAAATAATATTACAAAGACTATCACTGCATATTCTTTAATGTGACTATCCTAAAAGAGAGGTCTAGAAGTGGAAACATTTTTATGACAGTTGACACATATTGCCAAATTACTTTCATCTCTACTTGGATGATCCATAAGCTTTTCAACTTAATATGTTCCAAACTGAGCTCATCATTACTCCACCCCACCTCCACCTGTTCCTCCTTCTATCTTCTCTCTCGGTGATTGACATCCCCAAATGCTCAAGTCATGAACTCAAGCACCATCTCTTTGACTCCTCTCCTTCTCTCCACATATTTAATCCATCATCAGTCTCTGACATTTACCCTGAAATAACTCTCATACACACTTGTCCACTTTGTTTTGTCCCACTGCTAGAACTGTAGTTCTAGTCACCATCACCTTCCAAAGGGAGTGAAGGAACAGCCCCTTAATGGTGCTCCTTGAACCTAGTCTTTGCCACTGTCCTCAAGTAGCCTATTGGCTAAATGAATGCATGAATGAAAAGCATTATACCAGTTTAAAAACAAACGGAACACAAATGTCATGCTCAAAAGCAGTAGATATTGGATTTGTCTCATTAAGTTTTTCTAAAAAGTATATTTATGGCTTCTTTTATAGAATCACTAAGTTTGAACATGCTAGCTTTTTAAAATATGTAATTTTGTCCAAGTCCATGTGTAAAAATAATAACTATGCTACACATGCTAAAATTATGTTTTTTGTAATCTGTTGTTTTCCTTTCACCTAGTTTTTGATATGTCAAAATTTTAAATTTGTATGAAGTAAAATGAGAATGATCTTTACCTTTATGACCCTACCACATGTTTTCAAAATTTCAAATGTGTATAAACAGATGAGACAGGAGGCTATTATCAAGTATAAGACTCTCAATGAAGGCTAACAAAACCTGGTACTTCAAAATATTAGAGACTGGAGTACACTAGATAGAGTTGTTTCTTGTGAAGAATTTTTTCCTTTCAATTTGAACAATTCAATTTCTCTTCTTTGAGGTAAAATGCATTTATTGAGGCCTTTAGATTTATAATATGAAGAAACAAGTAATGGTAAATAATTTAAGTCAAAACTCCACCTTTTACAGCAATAACCAAATAAATGGATCCAATGATTGTATTTTTTCCTGTCCAATTAATGAACATACTTTGTTATTTTATGTATATAGAAGATAAAAGACAGTTTAGAGAAGAATATGTCCATATATGTTACATGTTGCCTGGGAAATGTTGAGCTCTCAAAAGCAGCAGCACCAAACTTCCTGCCTTTTCTTCCACCCTGCTTCTTTTTAATGTACATATCTGCAATTAATCAATAAAATTAAGATGAAAAATAAAGAATGAAAGATGTATGGGATTATAGCGAAACACATATAATAAAATAAACAAGTGAAAAAGTCACCAGAAATTAGGAAAACATTGAAAACTCGACAGGACTAATAATTATCTTGCAAGCCAGAGCACTGCATTTGGCACTGAATTTTCTTGTACCCAAATTGAAATTAAAAAAAAAAAAACACAGTAAATGTCACAGTTCTCATCATTAGAGAGAGGAAAGCATGACTATTCCTTAGAGACCTAAATGTTTTATTGGCACTGAATTCTAAAAGAATTTTTTCATGTATTCATGTTCCTCTTGTTCATGTATCCTTTGGCAGGGGAAAATGGATGCTATTGGGTCCCCTAAAATCCCAGCACCTATATCCACACAGCATTTCCTCCATTCAGTCTTCCCTGTTCTACAAGTGTGATCTCTCTAAAACAAAAACTTTAGTATCAACGATTTTCTGCACAGGTCCTAATGCTTCAGGATGAAATCCAAATAACTTTTCCCAGAAAACAAGGTCTTACATGATCTGGTCTTTGCCCCTTCTGGATCTTTCTCCATTTCCACACAAAGTAGATTTCTGAATCCACTATGCTCTCTCCCACCTAAGGGACTTGCCCAAGCCTTTATCCCTGCATAGCGTTCCTGTTTCTCATTTTCTCAGCACGCTAATTTGTACTTATATTTTCAACTCAGTCAGCCTTCAGATCCTCTATAAACCTTTTCCAGGTGTAGAACTGTAATGAGAGAGGAGCCCTCTCTGTGATGCCTCAATTGTGGTGCTTAAAACACTGATTTTAATTATCTGATTATTTGCCTACTCCCTAGTAGACTGCAAGCCTAGATTGTGTTTTTAAAATCGCTCTACTCCAAAGACTAATAAAATATTCTCACATTTAAAAAATACTGAATAAACCTTAAACTATGAAAGAAAAAGAGATAGAATTCAGAAGAGTAGATACTAAACATATAGTTGCATTGACTTCATTTGTTTTTTGTTATAAAAATTGATACAGGTTTCCAATTTTATATTAAAGGCATTTGCAAATATTTCTATATCACCACTATTCCATAAAAGAAAGCATAGTTGAACCAAAATTATAGAAGGGACATCATTTAAGAATAAAGGGCAATTCGGCCTGGCACGGTGGCTCACGCCTGTAATCCCAGCACTCTGGGAGTCTGAGGCGGGTAGATCACGTGGTCAGGAGTTCCAGACCAGCCTGGCCAACATGATGAAACTCCATCTCTACTAAAAATATAAAAATTAGCCAGGCATGGTGGCAGGAGCCTGTAATCTCAGCTACTCAGGAGGCTGAGATAGGAGAATCACTTGAACCCAGGAGGCAGAGGTTCCAGTGAGTCGAGATCCCACCACTGCATTCTAGCCCGCATAACAAAAAAAAAAAAAAAAAAAAAAAAAGGATAAAGGGCAATTCTGTAAGTTACAATAAATAGAGACAATTTCAGAACCCTACTGAAATTGGCCCAGGATCATGACTTTCCATCAGACCAATATTGGGCAGCCATTGATTTCCATTCTTTTCCTCAACTATAACTTCTCACTGAGACCTCTGACATACCGCAAAAAGCAGACAATCAGCGGGAGTACTTTGTGAGATGGTCTAGAGAATAAACTAGGATTCTCTGTTGCTGACTGAAACTGGATCCACATGCTTTGGTAACCAGAGGAAATAGTGGTAGGTTTGACAATCTCTTAGGAAAAGTGAGTATATTCTTTAATCCTCACACCCCATCATTCCCTTCATAGCCACCATTTACACTACATCACTCGCCTGTGGTTGGCAGCCATGACATGCCTGGAATGAAATATGAACCTGCTCTTCTTCCCCCAGCTTTATCCCAGGCTAAATACATCCATGAGGCCTTAGCCTCTAGCTCAGCATTAGGAGCAAAAGTAGCACCAAGACCATGCCCAGAGATAGCACAGTTGCCTTGGGGTTATGGGTCTGGCAAGTGAAAATGAATCTTTTCAGAGGGCTCAGCCTTCCTTTGCAGGAGCTTATTCACTTTGAAGTAAATCTTTATAATCATTTTCTGTTTGATTTAGGAGAAGTTTGAAAGCTGTCAGTGAGTTCTGCCAGATTAAAAAAAAAAATGCTCATCAAGAAGGAAAAATGCTCAGCAACCTGAGATGCTGCAGGTTGGGCTCTTGGGGACTGACATTTAATTACACTTTAGGCAGTAGAAGGGTAGTAGATTTACTCTGAGGGTCTACTACTGAGGGCTACTCTTGGTCATCTGCTGTTTAACTGACTATACATATCAAATATGAAAAAATTTGCATGTAGTAATTGTGGCTGACATGTGTAATAGGAAATAATTTCATGGAGATCTTTTTCTTAAATCTGGGACTAAGACTTATGCCAAGTATTACACAGAATACATTTATTAGGTGCTTAATTAATACTTCTGAAGTGTATGAATATATTTTTAAACAAAAATTTTTAAAAAGGATATAATTCCTTTACTAGCTCTGACCCTATTTCTTGATCTTTTCAATATTTCATTTTAAAGGATTTATAGCCCCTGATATTTTCAAAAGAAAATGCAAAGGCAGAAAGTATATTAAGTGAATTAAAAATCATAATATACACGGGTAAAAAGGAAAGAAAGTACTAGTTAAGCATTGGATTTTTTTTTTCTAAATTTAAGGCAATAGGGCTAAAAAATTGTTTCTATTATCATGATGTTATATAACAACTCAAGAAAACATGCAAAATCATTTGCAGCGACAAACTTTTCTTTTTGAATTATAACTCAAGTAGGATTTTACTTTATGAGTGTTTGTATAGGGACACTGGAGTAATAGAGTTGGCATTGTGTACAATTTATAGAAATGCTATTTTAAAAGACTCCATATGAATATTTTGTAAAGGTTAAGGCTTAACATTAAATTAAAACTCATGGAAAGCATTTCAAGTTGGGAAGGGATCTGAGACAAGAGTCCAAATAAATGCCACGGGACTGATTCTCTCAAATATCTGACAGCATGTGCCACCCTCTAGCAGGTGTTGGGGGTCAGTCAGTGATTGAATTCTCAAACAAGTACTTGTAGGACAAAAATGCTGTTCTTAATATAGAGTCACACGCTAAGGCCCAGCCCTAGGCTCAAAGAATCAGTCTCTAGGGGGAACAAAGGCCAGGAACCTATCTATATTTTTAGTAATGTTCTATTGGCAATTTTCAGGCTAGACATAGTTGGAAAGCAGTGCTTTAGGTCACAGTTTTGTTTAGGGAGTTGCTTGGTTCAATTTAGTTTAGTTCAGGCTCTAAAAGTACCTCGACAGGTGGGACCTGCACTACTAACTGGAGAAAAAGTG